>NC_000080.6:82372444-82984944 GCF_000001635.26 Mus musculus | reverse complement strand
TCGTTTTTATCTCTCTTATTGGAAATCGCAGGACTTGGCTTCATGATCCTTTTGATGGCATGTCTATTCCCTGTTCTCTAGAGAGGAATCATCAGAGTTTGTGCAAATTTCAAAGCAGCATTACATAAGTTTTACATTCCTTGTCTTTCCTAGCAAAAGATGATAGCCCTTGATGGGTAAGATCTTGAAAATCTTCTCAAACTAAGAAAGGACATGAATACAAAATTACTCACATGCCAAAGATAGGTAAGACATGTGTTTTTGGATGGCAAACTAAGACAGGCACAACGTTCTGATCTGTGACTGATAAAGTTCCTCATATAGATAAAAATATTGGGTAAGATTCTGTCAGAGGTGGATCAGATCAACTTAAGACCGGTCATGAATGCTAGGATTCATATATTGACAATTGGTAAGGTCTATACTTCCTGAGGGGAAGAATAAGACAGGCAAAATCTTCCTGCACCACAAACTGAGATAGCTTGGGCTTGAATCGATGAAAAGAGGGGCATGTGGGGTGCACTATTGGAGATGACTTTGGTTGACTTCTTGTTTGTGATTAATCATGAATGAGTCTGTTGTCATCTGTCTTTGGTTTTAATTAAGATGTGTTATATCCTGCCAAGTTCCTCTGCTTATGTATATGTCTTTGAGAGAGTGTCAAAGACTGAAGAAAACAGCCTTGGTCGAACATAGATACTGTGTACCATAAATTCACCACATAAGCATATGTGGTCACTGTTTATCTTTCTGGAATTGGTCATACTTTGTGCTGTTTGCCTTTAAAAAACACTGATAAAATATACTTGCTTGCTTTCATTGTATTAACCAGCAGCCTTCCCATCTCTGTTTCTTTTATCTTCTTTCTGCCTTTTCTATAATCATCCTCACTCCCCCAGTCACGGTTTCTGTGTTAACCATACAGGCTGGCTTTGGTACTAGAGTCATCAGAGGAGGGGGCCCTAATTGAGAAAATATCTCCATGTGATCAGAGGTCAGCAATTTTCTTGAGAAATGATTGATGATGGAGGGCTGATCACATCATAGATAGTTCTAATGCTGGGCAGGTAGTCCTTCGTTCCATACGAAAGCAGGTTGTGCAAGCCAAGGGGTTCAAGTTAGTAAACAGTACTTTTTGATGGTATCTGTATCCGTTTCTGCCCTGTGTGGGTTCCCACCCTCACTAATTTTTATGGTGAATGTGCAAAATATAAACCTCTTTCTCCCCAAGTTGCTTTTGGTTGTTTTGTTTAATCATAGCAATTGTAACCAAAACTAAGACCAGAACTTTCAATCTAGTCCCATCAAAAGGAGGCACTGCAGAGAGTTCTTTAGTGGGTGTTTACTGTATATAAGGTTGTTATTAGATAGTTGTATTTCAAATTTTCTTTGAGTCAATGTGACAAAAGATGGTATAAAATTATTATGAATAATGAAAAATACAATAGAATTTCTTTAACAGAGTAAAAATCTTGAAGATGTTAATGCCATCTGCAACTCTACTTTGTTTTCAGAATTCTAATATGCTATTTTCTCCATTCAGAGAAAGCAATGTGATAGTTACTGGTTAGTTTGAGTGGATGTCTGCTTGTAACAATTGTAATTTGCATAAGCACAATTTGTAGAGAGATTTGAATAAATGCATTTCCTGAAAGCATTTATAAAACATTCTTATAGAGCAGTAAAAAATACCCGTTTTCTGGGTTCAGTCCTTTCCTTACTCTTAGAAATGTGAGGATAAGGCTGGATATTGATTGTTTTAAATTGAGGAAGAATTTACAACGATTAAATTTAAAAAACTGTGGTTACTGCTAAAAGGAAGATTCATAAAATATTGTTTTCTTGTACCAACCAATTAAAATGTAATATTTTAAAAGTGAAACAAATGCAAACTTAGTGAATATTGGTATCAGAGTGAACCACTTCATGATGTGTGCACAGTAGATGTTCTTTCTACGGATCATTAATCTGTTTCATAGCTCTCTCTTAAAGTCCGAGTCCGCTCCTCTTCATTGGTTCTGCACATTGGCAGAAATAACATAGGACTTGCAACAACTGCTTAGTCAGTTTTTAGAGAACATTCACAAATAGTTTCTTACATATATTAATCATAGATAAGGTCCTTAGTTTTCCTTAAAATAATGGTTACTAAAACTGAAAAGTGAGGATTGAGTATGAAGCTCCATGCATATGTAAGTCTACTACTCATTTTTGCATTTATAGTAAATACTACAGATCAATTGATAAAATGTTTATCAAAATTATTCAGTTCTTCTAGCAGGGAACTTTAAAACATCTTGAAGTATAAAATTACTTAGACAATACAGAGTTGGACAATATTGTCAATCAAGCTGAGTAACATTTCAACGTTTATCTTATAGCAAAGGGTTAAACATGTTTTTAAAACATTACTATGGCATTCACTTTCTGTTGCTTTTGTCATAAGAAACTTGATTCAGTCTTTACATTTCATTATTTTTTCTCAGTCATTTATAAGTTTAATAACATTACTTCTACTAACAATGTTAAATGTTTAATCAAAATTACAGTTTCTTCTTATGAATGAATTTAAGGGATGTTTTTCTGAGTTGTGGTGACTGATCCTTTCATCTTGCACAAGGAAATATGTTAATATATTTTAAGAAGCTGCTATTCCAAGTCCTCCTTACCGTAGTTATTAATCTGGGTAAGATAAATTTTCTTTGAGGGAAAATGGTTGCAGAAACAAAATATTTGGAAATATGGACTGTCTAAAAGCAAAGGATTCACTAGCATAAAAGATTCAAATTGGATGGTCTCAGTAATCTCTTGAACTTCTTCAGTCATCTCTATTACTGACTCTGTAATCTTACAAGATAATTACCAACCTCATATATAATTTATTGTAAAATTATGGAAAAAACCAACCAACCAACCAAACAAACAAACAAAAAACAACAATCAAACAAAAAAAAATCCAAGCACATATTGAGAAGAACATTGCTTTATTGTAGTCTTTCATGGACTGCAAGATACATTGTCCTTGACTACCCTCTTTTCCTTGGTGTTATTCAGTGGTGACATTCAGGTTCTATTCCTATGCATAATATATGTTGAAAGTAAAATTTGAGTAAGAGCATACTATTATGTATTTTTTATCCAGTGAATTTTTTTTATCATCAATTTACCAACTATTTATCTATTTACATATCATCCCACAAAATTATATTCTCATTAATGTATAATCAGTCATCCATCTTTAGGGCTATCATTTATATTTCTATCTTCTATTTATTCATCCATCCATGTATCCATTTATCATATATGAATGTTTTCATTTATCATCTCCCCATCCATCTACCTGTTTATTTATCTTCAAATGCATTCAATTTCCATTTATTCAGAACATTAATCTTATGTCTTATCCTAACTAAACTAAATTTAGATGCACTTGGCTCTGTACATCTTCAATTCTCCCCTTAATAAATTCAACAAAATTCAAATTGACAGTACTCAGAATACTACAATTAGACTGGACACATACAGACTTTTCTTCTCCTTGCCCTTATTACTGAAACAATGTCAGGTCACAACAGCTTGCTAAGCATTTACAGTACGTAGGTAACATAGAAATTAGTTGAAATACAAGAGAGGTCATATGTCACATAGAGACACTTCTCTGTCTTACATAAGATATTGAGTTCCAACACGTAGGGTACCCATGGGGTTCGGCAACTAATCTCTCCACAAGAGTTCAGATGGATGACTATAATGCAGCTTTTCTCTTCAATATTTTCATTCTAGGTTTAAAAACATACACTAAAAATGAAAGAAAATAGCTATTTTGCAAATATACCACTATAAAGTAAACAAGATTTGATATAATATGAAACTAGAAAAAAATCCAAATGGTGTTTTATAATTTTAAAACATAAAGAAATATTAAACTGAAAATTGAGCACAAATTGACTTTATTCTGACAATGAAACTTGAGAATGAAATTAATTTGTATGAAGTGAAATCTCTTATAACTGTCTTTTCAGAAATATTCAATTTTGGATGGGATTATTGGAAGAATCTTGAGGGCAATATGTGTTTCAGTAAGTAGACAGAACTACACAACAGCCTAGAATTTTATAAATAACTACAGCATCTCCAGAGATATAGCTTGCTGTAGGATCACTAACACTCATGCTTTCAGAGTGTACAAGGAAAGAATGCCCCAAGAATTATCTTCAGACATTTATAGTTCTTTCCATTGGTAGTATATTGTAGAACCTTGATTTTTTTCTAGTTTACCTCATTTCCTTTTTTTCCATTTTATTGAGTGGAGATATTTTTCTCACATAGTATATTCTGATTATAATAACTCCTCCCTCTCTTTTTCTAAGTTCCTCTTCACTTCTGCTCTTGCCCACTCCTATTCCCTTTCTGTCTTATTAAAGTACGCCCTGGATTCTAAGGTATGATATTTATAAAATATGACAAAACAAAACATACGATATGTATATATGAAAAACTAAAACTATTTTATCAGAGTTGGACAAGAGAGACAAACATGAAGAAAAAGTCCAAGGAAGACACCAGAATCAGAGAGCTCCTCATTCACACACTCTGGAATCCCATAAAGACAGTAACTGGAAGACTAGATATGTAGGCAGAGGACTTGGAACAAGCTCATGCAAGATGTCGGGATGCTCCTCAGTCTCTATGAGTTCATATGAGCTTTGTTTCTTGGTTTTATCCATGCACTTTGGCTCTTAAAAACTTTCTGTCTCCCCTTTAGGTTTTCTGATCCCTTACGAGAGACACTAATTTAGCTAGTTATAACACTAGGTAGTGTTTCATCAAGTAGATTTTTCTGAAATATTTTCTTACTATGGTCCAAATGCTCATTGTCATCACTCACAATAAGTTTCAATTGACTTAGTATTCTCGTTACTCCTAACAATAATTTATAAATAAGATTGAATAGTTGTCAGATACATTATTCTTGTAATTCAAATAGTACCTCTGCATAAGGAGTTAGTGCATATATATTCTGTTGAGTAGAAACTCTCCAAATCACATCTCAAAAAATGAGTGACAGATATTTATTGCTACTTGATTTTTAACAATCACTCAAAACTTTAGCTTTTAATTTTTTTATTTTTATTAGATTTGTTTAATTCATTTGAATAAATCATTTAGATTTAAGGTATAATCATTTTGGTCCTGATGTATTTTCTACTAATAAAATACTATTTTAAGAATCTTATCAAACTTGATTCTATTATTTCTTCATGCTTATAATGTTTTTTCTTTGATGTTGAAATAATCAATAGCATAGCAGCAGTAAGAAGAAATAGCATTTTTTATCAGAATATTTTTCCAAGGTGAAATTAAAAAAATAACTCGGCACACACTTATTTAATCAAAGATGTATTATTAGGAATAAAAAAATACGTATGGTTCTAGTGATTTTATGATTTAATTTCTCAATAAAATGTAGTATAATCATTTTGCTTTCTTAAAGATTAGTTGTCTTTCAAGGTCAAATAGATTATTTATGTAAGATTGTCTAATATCTCTTTATTAAATTATCAACTTTATGATACATTTTTTATTTAATCTTTGCTATCAGATCATTTATATTATCACTAGGATGTTAAAAATTTATAAAACTCTGTTGCCCATGTCAAGGAGCAGTGACCTTGCATCACCCCTGTGATGTTGCAGGATGTGCACTTGCATCAGCCGCACCTCTTAACCATTCTCATCATGCTCAGAAAGTACAGTTTTTTGAAATATTTGGAGGTAAAAATAAAATGAAATGAGGAAGTAAAAATAACTCAGAAGTAATCCACAAACCATCCTTCAATGAGGACTCCCAATTTGAAAAGCCGAAACCATATATTGAATAGAATAGTTTTTAAAATCTTATTTTGTTCTGAAAGCATGAAAATAGTTTGCTTTTCAATAAAATATATTGAATGCAAGAGAGAAAGAATGATTCATGGTGATGTGAAAATATATTATATTCACGTAGTGCAAATTAGTTCTTATAAAAATATGTATGTCAAATAAACTAATAGCTTAGTGCTAATCTGGTTCAATTCAGTGGCAACCAACTCAAAATATCTTAAAAAATAAATGATGATAGTTACTTATATATCTTTACTGAAAGTATGGAAAGAAGTTTAAAATCAACTATAAATGATAACAGTCTATCTAAGGAAATATACTGTAAATGCCATTGATTTCTAAAGATATTATATTTTGATGAGAGTCAATGCATTTTAAATGCTCCAGGCCTTAATATACTTTGATTTCAGAGAGGCTTACCATATTTACATATACATGAAAATAACTTTAATATCAAAACAGAATATATCTTTTATTGACATAAAGATAAAGTAGAAACTAATAAAACTTCTGTCAACCTTCTAATAAGTCATTACGATAAGGTAAATATATTTGTTGATAATGTTAAAATTTAGCATATATGAACATGTACTCTCCATGCAAATGAGAGTTTTGCATGCCTCCTAAATTACGGATTATTTGTACATTGCTGCATTCATGAGTTTAAACATCCAAGTGAAAAGAGTTAGGCTGTGGACTTGAATGAATCAGTCCCCAGTCCTGGAGCAGCACTGGTCAGAACAAAATTAGACAGCAGCAATGTTCTCAGCGCTACTTCTCTGAATTCTGGCTTCAATTTCACCTACAATCTTTCTCACATATGTGAATATGTGATTTAGAAATCAGATAGAATAGCAAAAAAAAAAAAAAAAAAAAAAAAAAAAAAAGACATGTTCCTCTCATCTCACATTTAATTTTTTTCTCCCCAGAAGAAACAAACTACTAATGATCATGACTGATCAGGTGATAAATGAAATTAATCAGTTAGCTGAAAAAGGTTTCCACTCATCTGCAAAAGCTTTAGTAAATAAGTATGCTTTGACTTATTTTATTATTGTATCCTCTTGATTTCTTCCAGTTGTCTTATGATAGATTCCTTTTTTACTTTTATTATGTATCAAAATATATGCCTGAATTTTCTCTTTCCTTAAAGGAAATAAAATCTCTCATACCTTGCCTGCTGATATTAATACCAGGAGCTCAAATTCCTAATAGAAAGTATTGAAAGTGTGCATATAATAGGAAGTTTTAAAAGTATAGCACAAAGATTTCTAAGGAATAATACATATATACATCTCTGTTGTTTATAACTTCATATTTTATAAATAATGATATGCACACATTCTGAAATTCTTTACTTGATCCTAATTAAAAGACACAGAGGATCTTGATTTCATTTAAATATTTATTAACATGAGTATGAGTAACATATATTTCAGTATTTATTAATAAATATAGAATTAACAATAGATTATGTTTAAAGCTAATAATAGATTCTATGTTACATACACTGAATATGTGAATTGCATAATTTTGAAAAAATATGAATGTCTGAGAATATTGAAGTTACGTAAAAGTAAATAACTCACATTAACTTACTCTCTGATATACCTTCCCTCCCTCTCTTCCATCTACCCAAGTCAAAAGTTCAGTTTTCACTGTATCCTACTTCCAATTTACCTGAACTTTATTTACATATAATTGTTTAGTGAATACTCTTTTGCTGAGATGTTTTACATTGCCACAATTATGTTTTTTGACAATTCTTTGAAGTTCTGTACTGTGCATGTAACTGACTGTTTTCTGTCTGAAGCCATCTAGGAAAGACTAAGGTGTGTAAAAGGGTTTTCTGGAGATAGCCTAGTGTTTTTCAGGCCTGCAATGGTTGAGCTCTGAGAAACAAGGTTACAAGAGTTCTTTTCTTTTTTTCTTTTTAAGACAGAGTTTCTCTGTATAGCCCTGGTTGTCCTGGAACTCACTTTGTAGACCATGCTGGCCTTGAACTCCGAAATATACCTGCCTCTGCTTCCCAAGTGCTGGGATTAAAGGTGTGCACTACTACCGCCTGCCCGGCTCATCCCAAGTTCTTGTTGCTGTTATTTTTATGCCTTTTTATGTTATATAATTTAATAATTGCTGGGTATTAGCCCAACCTGTTGGGCAGGTTTTCTACAGACCAACATGAAGATGTACTATCATGTAGTAATGCTATGGAGACAAATTGATTTCATAATTTCTAATAAATATTTTATAGAATTCTGAAATTTATACAAATAATCTCACACCCTTTATAGAATAATGCTGCAAATGTAGCTCTGTAAACCTTCGCATGTCATGGGCTAATTGTACTGGGATAAGAAAACAGGCACGCACATTGTATGCATGCACACAGTGTGTAACCATTTCAGAAGGTACATAATAGTATCTCACTACAGGATCTGGGTACTGACATCAAACCTTTTTCTATATATATGTCACTGATGGATAGTGTTTCTATGCTTTGGAATATTTTGGTGAATAAATATTTCCTCATATGTGGTTTTAATGTGATCATTTTAAGGACATCTAGTTAAGATAAAATATTTTAGGGTAATTTCTACATATTAATATTGTTTTTCATTTTTGATTGGTTTATTTGTGATTAGTTTGGTGGGAGAAACTCAGAACTCCTTGGAGTACAAATCCAGTACTGGATCATTAATTGAGTCTGAGATTTCTCCATCATTGTAGGCTCAGATTCATTGCCAGATAATGATTACAGGTTTGTTGTCTTGAGTTCAGTCTGTTATCTTGTACTTTCTATCTTTTAAAAGTACATTCTGAAGAGAAGGTTGAAAAATTCAACCAAGTCTCAAATAGTATGTCTATTTTTCCATAAAGTATGTGTTTAGGGGCCTATGGAAGAATTTTTGTCCTATTATAACATTTAAAATCTCTCTTGTTTTAAATCAATGTAAGGCGCATGGACCATGCCACCAGAGGAATTAGGATGAAACAGCTGAGGTTGAGCATGTTCAAAACTTGGAAATCTCAAAAACTGAGATTAGAATCTTGCCCCGAAGACTGGCAGGATTATGACTAACTCTCTCCCTTTTTCAGTGGCTTCTTCAGAACCCAGAAACTCCCAACCAGGTCTTCATAAGAATGAAGGTGCAGCTGAGACAAAAGGATGGACCATGTAGAGACTGCCATATCCAGGGATCCATCCCATAATTAGCCTCCAAACGATGACACCATTGCATACACAAGCAAGAGTTGGCTGGAAGGACCCTGATATAGCCGTCTCTTGTGAGACTAGGCCGGGGCCTAGCAAACACAGAAGTGGATGGTCACAGTCAGCTATTGGATGGATCACAGGGCCCCCAATGGAGGAGGGAGAGAAATTAGCCAAGGAACTAAAGGGAACTGCAACCCTATAGGTGGAACAACATTATGAACTAACCAGTACCCCTGAGCTCTTGACTCTAGCTGCATATGTATCAAAAGATGGCCTAGTAAGCCATCACTGGAAAGAGGCCCATTGGACAAGCAAACTTTATATGCCCCAGTACAGGGGAACGCCAGGGCCAAAAAGTGGGAGTGGGTGGGGAGGGGAGTGGGTGGGAGGGTATGGGGGACTTTTGGGTTAGCATTGGAAATATAAATGAGGAAAATACCTAATAAAAATATTGAAAAAAAAAGAATGAAGGTGCTAAATGACATTTTAGCACAGCACCTGAAACACCTCTCCATGCTAATGAGATATCTAAGTACCATAGATTTCAACCAATGACCTTTTTCCCCACCCTGGATATTCTCACCTCCAAAAATATTTAACCCTTGGTTCACCCCATATAAAGTGTATGCATTCAAACCTACCCAAGAAAGAAATATGAACAAGGTAAGTTTCTCTCAGAGAACAATTTTATTAAAGATTGTTGGAGAATCCTTTTCCTTAAAGAAGCCATAAGAGTAAACCTCTTGGAGAACACCCTGAAGCCCCTTACCTCAATAGTACCTGGATCCTGCTTGTCCTGGACTTCACTTAACCCCCTCCTGGCATGGCAGGCAGTAGAGTCTGGTGCCCTGGAGGAAGAGTGGTCTGTAGACGCTATCATTTTGGATGTCTCCTTGATGTCTCTGAGTCAGTGTATCATCATATCATCAGTGCCTGAACTTGAGAAGAGAGGTGGCACCGAGTACCACAATTAAGTAACATTTATTTTAGGTTAACTTCTGGGGCAAGAATATGTATCTCATTGTTTTATGGCTTTGATAAAATCCTTTTAAATGAATTTATAAAGAAAAAATATTTTTGTTCAAGGTTATAGAATGTTATGGAGAGAAAATTAAGCTTGTGGGATCTTGAAGCAGCTGGTCATGTTGCATCTATAGCCTGGAACAGTGGGTGATGGGTGATACTGAAGAGTAAAAAAAAATAAAATAATGACTTCCCTGAGAACATGGGCCCAGGCCCCCGGCCAGATGGCCTAATTCTCCGGAACTCTTGGGAAAAACAACCACAAAATGTTTCAATGTCCCAGGTGCCTTGAAGTAAATATCCGCCCCTAGGCTTCCCCTATTTCCTCTCTGATCCTCCCCCTAGGTTCTGGTTTTGCCTTTATAAGCCTGCTAGAAAATAGAGCTGGGGTCAGACTCCTCTACCCCTGCGTGGTGTATGGGTCTCGACCTCGCATGCTGGTTTGTGTGCCATTAAAACCTACTGTGTTTGCAGCAAGCTTGACTGTTGTGGATTTCTGGGCTCGTGATCCCTGAGACTTGAGTGAGGGTCTCCCTTGGGGGTCTTACATGTGGGGGCTCGTCCCGGGATTTGACGACCACCCAGGAGTCATAATGTCACTTGGAGGTAAGGCGTTGTGTCTGTCTTATCTGTATTTCTGTCTGTCTGAATTCTGGTGATCGCAGTTTCGGTTTTGTGGATGGTCATTTGAATCAGCACTCCAGGAGGGAGTGCGGAGTGGATAAGAATAGACGTATTCAGGTGTCCACTGTCCATTTGCCCCGGGAGAGGTCCTGGGAAGAAGGGGGAGGGCCAGGGACGCCTGGCAGACCCCATCTGGAGACGGGTGGGGGGGTGGGGGGGTGGGGGGGGAGGGAAGGGACCGACTCTCCCCCTGGCAATCTGAGGCGGCAAGGGCAGCAGCCAGTCAACAGTGTCTTGGTTCTTTTCTGGTCGACTCTGAACAGGAGACAGATTTTCTCTATTTCAGTGATTGTCTTTTGATGCCTGAGACTTGAGTGAGTGTCTCCCTTCGGGGGTCCTACAATACTTCTCTGCACTCTTTCTACAGTTATGGTTAATAAGATCAACGTCACAAACACTTCATATACTTCATATATTCCCGACATTTACTTCCAAAGGACACTTTCTCAAGTGAAAAACAAACCAACATATGATGTTTCAAAGGATGCTAATGCTGAAGGTTGTATTTTCCACTGAATTGTCTTTGTGCATTATTTCCAAAATACCTGCTCATATTCATCCCTACCTATAACCTTTCTTATATCATTTATACCAAGCTAGGAATAAGATACTTTGCTTACTAGAGTTGGAAAAGGAAAAACAAAATTAGGAATTTTGACTTAAATTTTATTTAATGAATAGAAGGAAACATTTATGAATATGAAAATAAAAGTTAAATATAGATAAATAATATACATATACATTTAATTATACACACATTTTTTTTTCAAAGAAATGACACATAAAGAATATTTAGTCTTTGACTGATTAGGTTATTAGTGCTTTGCCCCTGAATTGATAACAATATTGTTTTATAGGCTACAGTAACATGGTCATTTGTAGTGGAAATCTAATAGAGTCATTGTATCTAGGGTAAAAATTAAAATGAAATGTTTTGTTCGTTGGAGGTACATAGACCATGAAGGAAATCATTGTAGAAAAATTGATTGCTTTCTGTGATGTAGAGAGTTCGTTTTTTACAAGGAGATTTACATCCTTTGCATGACTATAGTAAGTTGGCAAACCCAGAAAACTGGCGCTATTGATACCAGCAAACACTACACAATAAGCACTGTAATTGCAGGGGTGTGATGCTTTCATTCACAAAACATGCAGACTAGACCAGAGGCTTCGGCATTAACAACTTGTTTTACACAAGAACAACTTTGAGTAACAATTAATAGATATGCTTTTGCAAAACAGTAGAGTTCACTTTATCAAAGACAGTCCCACCCTTACTTCATACTGCAGTGTCTCCCTTTTGTCCATGATCAAGCTAAGAACACAAACAGTCATGCATGTTTTTCCATTAAAGTTCTTTGCTGGTTGAGTTTGTGGCTAGTTGCCCAATGAACAGATAATTAGAATGTCGGACATACATGCAATAGAAAAGAATTCATCTGAAAATACAAGTGAAAATATCAGGAAATGTAAGCATCTGGCCAATAAAGTATTAATTATATTTAATTATAGTATAAATTATATCCTATTTTTAAGAGTTTGTAACATCTCAAAGTTTAGAAAGATTTATTTTAAAAAGACAATCGTAAGTAATGTGTAAAGGCTGTGGGTAGGCAACACAACACATGGAATATCAAAGGGTAAATTAAGCTGCTGTAGTAATGGAGGCCACAATCCAAACCTATAAATGTATGGTAAAATTTTAAAAAATAAAAATGTAGAAACTATTCCTCAGTAGAATATATTATCTTATTAATGGTGACATAACATTTCCAAATGCATTATTTCACAAGAAACAAATTTCTGAAGGTAACTTTGGTACTACAAAGCAAACCTAAAGTTTTTCTCTTTGATGAACAATTAGAAGCCAATTTTGAAGAAATACTTTAGAATGAGAGAAAAAAATATCATAGTTTCCAACAACATAATTTCCATAGTTGTTGTGGTTATTCTTGCTTGTCAGCTTGACTACACCTGGAATGCAGTATAATCAAGAAATGGAAGGCACACACCTGTGAGAGGTGTTTTGTTTTGTTTGAAGCGGGTGAATCCACAACTAACCCTGACCATTGAGGTTGGAAGACACAAGCCTTTGATCCTGGATATTGACCCATATTTAATCTAGACAGTACCTTCTGCTGAAAGTCTATATGCGGACATAGAAGAAGGAAGTTTTTTTTTTTTTTTTTCCTGTTTTAAAAATAAATTAAATCTTTTCTCTTTATAAGTGGTTCAGAATCCTGAAAATGAAGTTTGGGTCATTTTGTAGACTAAGCATTGCACTCAGTTATACCAGCTGAAGCTAGTCAGGGAACTGGATTTTCCTCAGGGATGTATACTAATTCAGGAATCTCTCCTGTGGCTAGGGTTCATTTTCTCTTGTCAGAAAAATCTATATAAACAAACCAAAACAAAATCCCTGAAGACAATTGTTTAAGATTAATGTCATAATCTATTCTTTTCATGTGTACCAGAACTGTAATTAAATGAAATCTAATATATATATATATATATATATATATATATATATATATATATATATATATCAGACCTATATATACTAATGAGACACAGAGACAGAGTTTTGAAACACAACTAGCAAAATACCATATACTTTAGCTAACTCATTGAAAACACATTTTAAACATAGTATTGACACATATACCTTAACTACATATATGAATTAGGTATAGTACATGGTTCATATTATCTTTAATTCATTAATGAATAAAAATTAATTTAGACTGCCCTCTTCTTTGATTTCCAGAAATGAACAAATGCTTTGGAAATGTTAGAAGAAAACAATAAATTCCCACAATGAAAAACAAATCTTGGAAAATAATTTTAAGTAAAAATATATTTATTCATTCAAAGATATATTACCATGTCTCTGAACTATGCATAGAAATGTAATCAAGTTCTCAATAGTTTATAGCTTTAGTTAAAATGATAACACTCCAAATGTAGAGATGAAAACAAAATTCCTATTTCTGTTTTTTACCTTTTAAAGAAGCTGAACATATAATCTTGGTTTGTTATTTATCACATTTGACTAGACTTAACAAATGTGCGAAGGGTGAACTTTAGTGTTTTAAGTAATTCATTCTCTTGCAATTGTCCCTTTTGGAAGATGGATGTTCTAAGTAATGATATCATTGTATCAGTTAATAGTAATTAATCAACATTTTGACATTATTCCCAGAAATTCTTTTTTAGTGTAAATTCTTCCAGGAAATGATAATCACATATTTATTGGAACAAAATCATCTCAAGTAAATTAAACAGCACTATGAGGAATATATTTTATAATCTTCTTATAAGCATACTTTTAGTTTGGATATCACATGATTTTAATTTACTTTTTTTTTTGTATGTTTGAGAGGATAAAATACATAGCACTGTCTTTATTTGAAGGTCAGGGGACAACTTGGGAGAATAAATTTTCACTTCCATCTTATGGATTTTAATGACTGAAGTGAAGTTGTTTGATTTAGAGGCAGACTATATCCCACTAAGCCATATTGTTAGCGTCTGTTTTGATGTAGTTTTTTTAAGGGCTTAACACATAAAAATAAAATTATAATATATGCAATACCATCTTTGCATTAAAAAAGTGTAAAACTCACTTCAGAAACAGAGAGGAAATAACAAAAGTAAAGAAACTTATAAATGCTAGAAGAGATGATCAGAGATGCATTACTGGGTAGAAAGAACTTAAAAGTACTACACTGTCAATAAAATTGCTTCAGCTTTTCTTGTTGTACATACCTTGAAAAGCAATAATTATGGATATCCACGGATTATTTATTTATTTATATATTTACTTATTGAGACAGGGTTATTCTGTGTAGCACTGGTTGTCCTGGAACTCACTCTGTAGACTAGGCTGGCTTCAAACTCAGAAATCCGCCTGCCTCTGCCTCCCAAGTGTGGGATTAAAGATGTGCACTACCACTTCCCAGCACATTTTATTTATATGCAATGCATTATTTATTGTCAGGAGTATGAATAGACTATTTAGTATCTGTTGCTTTTGGTGTCTCCATAGGTTTATATTATGAAAATTTTAATATATTTGCATTACTTCTTTTTTCCCTTTTAGTGAAAATAGATAATTTTCATATATAACATAATCTCTCACTAGCAAAGAACAGGCTACTAAATGAAAAAAATAAAAACAAAGCATAATAAAATAAATATTATACAGCAAAAATCATTACATTCAATTATGACAAGTCAGGAAACAAAAAGAAACACACTCTCTAGAAGGCACAAGAATTACCTTTAAACTCAGAACTAGAGATTGAAGAGGCAGGCAAAAGCTGGTTGATCTCCGTGAGTTCCAGGCCACTCTGGTCTACAAGGCTACATAGGGAAACCACATGTTAACAAACAAACAAACAAATAAACAAACAAAGCTTTAGACTACTCTTGGCATGAGCAGGTTATTTTTAACGGTTCGAAATCTAGATTGCCTCTTCTTGAACTTGTTATGTTAGTTGTACTAATGCAGGTTGCACAACAGCTTCTGAATTTAAACACTTCTGTTCCTAACACATTTCTAACACATTTAGTTTTCATACCATGGCATTTAATAAATGTGTTTACTTTTACTATTAAATGTATTAATAACATATTAAAGATGACAATATAAACACTCCCTTTGTCTTTGTGTGAATATTTATATTTAATAATGGAAACATTTTACCAAATATATACTCACAAGAGCTTTAGGATATGTTATCTTTTTAAAAAAGGTGAAAGAGAGTAACAGACAGTTTCCAGACATTTTGGAAACAAGGTTGAGTCTAATTTAATCAAATGGATACCTCCTTTTACCTAACAGATATCATTTCATAAACATTCATTTTATGATATATGTCAAGTGTCAATGGTCAGTCTCAGTGAGGGGAAAAGGGGCTAGGAGGATGGGCTGAGGTGGGCTAGAGTAACAGTTCTGGAAGCAACCTAAGGAGAGTAAAGTAGAGAAAAGTGAGGGGGATTCAGTCAGACTACCTGGGTCCTATCTACTACATAACTCCTGCACCTGAGGCTCAAGGAGGATAACATAAGACATATTGTACCCGTCAAAACAAAACAAAACAAAACAAAAAACAAAAAATAAAAAACAAAAAACCAGGACATCTGCTGCAAGATTATTTATTTTAAAAATTAAAAGGAAGCTACAAATTGGTACAAAAATATTGTGTATGCGTAAACAAGACCTCAAAAATCACAATACTAATCAATCCATTTATTGTTCTGGAAAGGGGGGATATCTCATGGGAACCCCTGTCAATATAAAAAGGACAACAGGAAAGTTAAAAGTGTTGAAAAGAGAATTAGTCCTTCCTAGGGGCATGGAGCAAATATCCTTATAAGTCAATCAATTCCAAATGTTCAGAAATCATGCTCATATTAGAAATGCTAAATGATCTCAGTAGGCTGTATTTAAATGTATTTCTATAAGTCTGTAACAGTAACTGCTAAAAAAAATAAGGTTATTTGGTTCAGAACAAGAAAGGAAAGGTGAAAAACAGTATAATTGTATTTTAAGTAAAATATGTTTGAATTAAAGTTAATAAAATAGATGTCTAATTTTTGAAAATAGAATGTGTATCCATTTCAAACATGTCATTACTTACCACACTAAACATTGATTAAAACATGATTAGATATGTCTCCAGACAAACTTAGATATACAATCATTCAAAAAATGCATTCATTCAATCCATATTAAATAAGTTTAAGATAATGTGTAAGTTTCAGAAGCAGGCAAATCTGGTAAATTAAAAAAAAATTCTAATCTAAAAAATGTAGCAAGGTGGATAAATAATTTTATTCCTAAATTGACTTTCATAGAAAATAATAGGAACTATGAGATGATTCAGCTGATGAATGTGCTTCCCACACAAGAGGTAGGACCTAAATTTGAGGTTAGGAAACAATAGAACTCAAGATTTGTTAGTGTGTATATATGCTGTCATTTCTTCTAAGGTAGTATGTATGATGAATATAAATGAATCATTAAAGAGCTTTAGCTTAGCTCTCCTGAAATACACAGAGCTGCAGTAACAACAAATAAATACTGATTTGGCAACATAGAGGAGAGAATTGATTCCCTAATGTTGTCTTCAGACACTTGTGCCATGACATGATAATGCTCCCCTTGTCTCATTTATAACAAATAAAATAATAAAAACTTTTTTAAAAGACTGGTATTGTAGATGAGGGGATATGGCAATATATGCTCACTGGTACAATTGTGACACAAATATTATGGGACAAACATCTTTCTGATTAGATCTAAGTCTTTCTCCACAAGATGAAATCCTCAACTAATAAATACTGGGCCCAGAACCTATGGCTATACATGAGCTACTGGAGAAGGTGCTAAATGGTCATAGAATTAAACATACTTCTAATGATTTATTTTTATTTTTAGTAGTGATTACCACGAAGATCTTCTGTTAGCCAAAGTGCAAGGAAATAAAGATTATGGTAAGTGATAGCTTCAGGGAATGGAAGAGTAAATTTTCTCTAAGATTGTTGCTACTAAGACAACTGGAACCCAGTGGAAGGCCACATATCCTTGAATATATTGGCAGTATGAATTGGACTTTATGAGTGAAGACTAAAAAAGACAGAGTTAGGTTGGTAAGAAGGAGGTAGTTCACATAAAGGTTTATTGAAAGAGAGAGAGAATATGATCAAAATTTTATATGAAATTCTCAAAGGATTAATCAAAATAGTAATAATTATGAGAAAACAGCAAAGGTCAACATCCACTCTATATCTTACTTGCAGTTTTATATCCACTGGGATATGAACTCATGAAATATATAGATATGAGATCAAACTTATTTTTGTCAATGTTTATTGAATCCTAACTGCTTGAGTGGTAAAAGGATCAGAGCTATATTGAAACGTGCAGCCATCTGTTATTGAAAAAACATTCTTGATTATTTCCTTGTGTCAATGTCTCTAGTGATATATTAAATTATAGGAGATCTGAAGGGTGGAGAGTTAACAACTCTCTAATTAAAAAACAGCATTTGTGGAACAGATGAACACTATTCCTGAATAAATTAGTATCAATAAAAATCAAGAAACAACCCTGCGTGTTTTGTCACAGTTGGGAAAATAGTCATGTGATTTGGTTAATTTTCTTTGTGCCAATGAAAGCATAAAATGTGTACATTGAGGATCACTGTCAATCTTTAAAAGGTAATGGAATGTATAAGGAAACATTTTTAAAAAATCAACTTATAACATGACCATCCAAGTTATGATTAACTGAGGAAAAACCAGGGATTTTGTGGTTGATAACAGAAAATGGAATTTAGTGAACAAATACTTTAGGACAAAAAGATAATTTTATAAATTAATTTTGTGAACAGAATTTAGAGAGTAGGAAAATAATTTAATGAAGGGAATCTTTTGGATCTTTAAAGGCTGTTTACCAGAAACTATTTTAAAGTATCCAATACATAGAACATTTATAGCTATTAAAATTGATAAAGATGACATGTGAATGTATATATTTTAAATAGAAAGTCATCCTTCAAAATTCAATTATAAAACAGTGTATTCCTTTTTTTTTTCCTCTAAATTTTCTGCAGTTGTTCTTTTGGACTTAAAACATTCACTTATAAGAAAGATACCTTATAAATTTATACAAAATTTTACAAGGTTTAAATTTTTGAAAGATTGGTAAGATTCTTTTTCTCTGGAAGTATATTATTCTTTTCTAATTGCACATTATGAATAAATAGATTTGGGTGAATATATGTAATCAAAATATATATTCAGTATGTTAGTTAATAGCTCAGACAATGAAAATTATAAAATTAAATTGATTTATCAAGGACATTACTACATTTTTGACATGCATTACTAGCAATATCTAACAATGTCTAATGGAGGTTTAGTGCAAAGTACATCAGTGACCCAATTTTACCAGGTGGTCTTTATATTAAAGAAATATTCCTTTAAAAAAGCAAACCATGTTTTTTCTCTTATAGAAATAATAGGGTGTTATTCTAAAAATTATGAAGGAGTAAAAAATTTTGAAGAAATAATTTGTATGAAGTGTATAATTGTTTGGGATATTTTTATATGTAAAAATCCCCTTTTATATCTACACCTTGGTTTCTGTTACCAAGTTCTTAAAAAATATGTGTGTTTCAGATTGCTTAATTTGATTAATTGAATACAAAAAAATACAATTGTAAGACAAAACATCAGTCCGTATAGGGAAAGGGAAAAGCACAAATATCTAACAAATAAACAATGTTTTATTTGTAATCACAAAATAAGAAAATCATACACATTTAGTGTAAAAAGGTTTTTTTGATGTTGTTTTTACTTGAATAAGTAACTCACTCAGCAGCTTTATACACAGTCTACCTGGTGGTCTTTATATCGCATGCTTGTAGGAATCTCTGCTATGGCTTCCCTGTAGACTCATAGTCTCCCCTATTCAAGGACACTTTGCCCCTTCTTAGAATAGGAAACAAAACACCCATGGAAGGAGTTACAGAGACAAAATTTGGAAGTGTGACAAAAAAATGGACCATCTAGAGACTGCCATATCCTGGAATTCATCCCATAATCAGCTTCCAAACGCTGACACCATTGCATACACAAGATTTTGCTGAAAGGACCCAGATATAGCTGTCTCTTGTGAGACTATGCCGGGGCCTAGCAAACACAGAAGTGGATGCTCACAGTCAGCTATTGGATGGATCACAGGGCCCCCAATGGAGGAGCTAGAGAAAGTATCCAAGGAGCTAAACAGATCTGAAACCCTGTAGGTACAACCTTATGAACTAACCAGTACCCCGGAGCTCTTGTCTCTAGCTGCATATGTATCAAAAGATGGCCTAGTCAGTCATCACTGGAAAGAGAGGCCCATTGGACAGACAAACTTTATATGCCCCAGTACAGGGGAATGCCAGGGCCAAAAAAAATGGGAATGGGTGGGTAGGGGAGTGGGAGGGGGGAGGAGGGGACTTTTCGGATAGCATTGGAAATGTAATTGAGGAAAATACGTAATAAAAAAATTATCTTCAAAAAAAAAAAAAGAAAATATACTCCGACATTAAAATATAATCTAATCTGATTTTTAAATAAAGTTTCTGTATTGTGTGACTGAATTATTATGTTGAAGATAGCTTCTTAATAGAGATTTTAAAAATATATTGAAATAGATGCTTACAGTCTTCTATTGGACAGAGCACAGGGTCCCCAATGAAGAAGCAAGAGAAAGAACCGAAGGAGATGAAGGGGTCTGCAGTCCTATAGGAAGACCAACAATATGAACTAATCAGTACCCTCAGATCACCCTGGAATTAAACCACCAATCAAAGAAATCACTTGATGGGACTTGTGTTTCTAGCTGCATATGTAGCAGAGGATGGCCTAGTTGGCCATCAATGGGAGGAGAGGCTTTTGGTCTTGTGAAGGGTCTATGCCCCAGTATAGGTGAATACCAGGGCCAGGAGACAGGAATGGATGGGCTGGGGAACAGGGGAAGGGAGGAGGGGATATGGGATTTTCAGAGAGGGAACTAGGAAAAGGGGTAACATTTGAACTGTAAGTAAAATATCTAATTAAAAAAAATAGTCTTGGTTTACAATACCTTTAATGTTGTATGTATGCAGAATAACTGATTCCGTTAACTTTCTGACAAACCTTGTATGGTAATCTAAAAACCTGAATATTGATCAAATGACATAACCTTATTTGTTTTCTCTGTATTCACATTGACTTACTAGAATCAGCAATCTGTATTCCCAAGCTGAGAGTTGTGTTATTCCCTAGTAAATTCCCAGTTGTCAGTTTATTTTTTGACAATACAAAATTTAATGTTTAACACAATATGAAATTCTCTTTCAATAAGTTATTACAATTTAAGTCAAAACTATTTATTTATTTATTTTGTGGAAATGAGTCAATGTTTTATCCTAAGAACAGTTACCAACTCTTTCCCATATATTTGATAGCTTCATAGGTTTTTTTTTTTTCCATTTTTTATTAGGTATTTAGCTCATTTACATTTCCAATGCTATACCAAAAGTCCCCCTTACCCACCCACCCCCACTCCCCTACCCACCCACTCCCCCCCTTTGGCCCTGGCGTTCCCCTGTACCGGGACACACAAAGTCTGCGTGTCCAATGGGCCTCTCTTTCCAGTGATGGCCGACTAGGCCATCTTTTGATACATATGCAGCTAGAGTCAAGAGCTCAGGGGTACTGGTTAGTTCATAATGTTGTTCCACCTATAGGGTTGAAGATCCCTTTAGCTCCTTGGGTACTTTCTCTAGCTCCTCCATTGGGAGCCCTGTGATCCATCCATTAGCTGACTGTGAGCATCCACTTCTGTGTTTGCTAGGCCCCGGCATAGTCTCACAAGAGACAGCTACATCTGGGTCCTTTCAGTAAAATCTTGCTAGTGTATGCAATGGTGTCAGCATTTGGAAGCTGATTATGGGGTGGATCCCTGGATATGGCAGTCTCTACATGGTCCATCCTTTCATCTCAGCTCCATACTTTGTTTCTGTAACTCCTTCCATGGGTGTTTTGTTCCCACTTCTAAGGAGGGGCATAGTGTCCACACTTCAGTCTTCATTTTTCTTGAGTTTCATGTGTTTAGGAAATTGTATCTTATATCGTGGGTATCCTAGGTTTTGGGCTAGTATCCACTTGTCAGTGAGTACATATTGTGTGAGTTCCTTTGTGATTGTGTTACCTCACTCAGGATGATGCTCTCCAGGTCCATCCATTTGGCTAGGAATTTCATAAATTCATTCTTTTAATAGCTGAGTAGTACTCCATTGTGTAGATGTACCACATTTTCTGTATCCATTCCTCTGTTGAGGGGCATCTGGGTTCTTTCCAGTTTCTGGCTATTATAAATAAGGCTGCTATGAACATAGTGGAGCATGTGTCCTTCTTACCAGTTGGGGCTTCTTCTGGATATATGCCCAGGAGAGGTATTGCTGGATCCTCCGGTAGTACTATGTCCAATTTTCTGAGGAACCGCCCGACTGATTTCCAGAGTGGTTGTACAAGCCTGCAATCCCACCAACAATGGAGGAGTGTTCCTCTTTCTCCACATCCTTGCCAGCATCTGCTGTCACCTGAATTTTTGATCTTAGCCATTCTCACTGGTGTGAGGTGGAATCTCAGGGTTGTTTTGATTTGCATTTCCCTGATGATTAAGGATGTTGAACATTTTTTCAGGTGCTTCTCTGCCATTCGGTATTCCTCAGGTGAGAATTCTTTGTTCAGTTCTGAGCCCCATTTTTTAAGGGGGTTATTTGATTTTCTGAGGTCCACCTTCTTGAGTTCTTTATATATGTTGGATATTAGTCCCCTATCTGATTTAGGATAGGTAAAGATCCTTTCCCAGTCTGTTGGTGGTCTTTTTGTCTTATAGACAGTGTCTTTTGCCTTGCAGAAACTTTGGAGTTTCATTAGGTCCCATTTGTCAATTCTCGATCTTACAGCACAAGCCATTGCTGTTCTGTTCAGGAATTTTTCCCCTGTGCCCATATCTTCAAGGCTTTTCCCCACTTTCTCCTCTATAAGTTTCAGTGTCTCTGGTTTTATGTGAAGTTCCTTGATCCACTTAGATTTGACCTTAGTACAAGGAGATAAGTATGGATCGATTCGCATTCTTCTACATGATAACAACCAGTTGTGCCAGCACCAATTGTTGAAAATGCTGTCTTTCTTCCACTGGATGGTTTTGGCTCCCTTGTCGAAGATCAAGTGACCATAGGTGTGTGGGTTCATTTCTGGGTCTTCAATTCTATTCCATTGGTCCACTTGTCTGTCTCTATACCAGTACCATGCAGTTTTTATCACAATTGCTCTGTAGTAAAGCTTTAGGTCAGTCATGGTGATTCCACCAGAGGTTCTTTTATCCTTGAGAAGAGTTTTTGCTATCCTCGGTTTTTTGTTATTCCAGATGAATTTGCAAATTGCTCCTTCTAATTCGTTGAAGAATTGAGTTGGAATTTTAATGGGGATTGCATTGAATCTGTAGATTGCTTTTGGCAAGATAGCCATTTTTACAATGTTGGTCCTGCCATCCATGAGCATGGGAGATCTTTCCATCTTCTGAGATCTTCTTTAATTTCTTTCTTCAGGGACTTGAAGTTTTTATCATACAGATCTTTCACTTCCTTCGTTAGAGTCACGCCGAGATATTTTATATTATTTGTGGCTATTGAGAAGGGTGTTGTTTCCCTAATTTCTTTCTCAGCCTGTTTATTCTTTGTGTAGAGAAAGGCCATTGACTTGTTTGAGTTAATTTTATATCCAGCTACTTCACCGAAGCTGTTTATCAGGTTTAGGAGTTCTCTGTTGGAATTTTTAGGGTCATTTATATATACTATCATATCATCTGCAAAAAGTGATATTTTGACTTCCTCTTTTCCAATTTGTATCCCCTTGATCTCCTTTTGTTGTCGAATTGCTCTGGCTAATACTTCAAGTACTATGTTGAAAAGGTAGGGAGAAAGTGGGCAGCCTTGTCTAGTCCCTGATTTTAGTGGGATTGCTTCCAGCTTCTCTCCATTTACTTTGATGTTGGCTACTGGTTTGCTGTAGATTGCTTTTATCATGTTTAGGTATTGGCCTTGAATTCCTGATCTTTCCAGAACTTTTATCATGAATGGGTGTTGGATCTTGTCAAATGCTTTTTCTGCATCTAACGAGATGATCATGTGGTTTTTGTCTTTGAGTTTGTTTATATAATGGATTACATTGATGGATTTTCGTATATTAAACCATCCCTGCATCCCTGGAATAAAACCTACTTGGTCAGGATGGATGATTGCTTTAATGTGTTCTTGGATTCGGTTAGCGAGAATTTTATTAAGAATTTTTGCATCGATGTTCATAAGAGAAATTGGTCTGAAGTCCTCTATCTTTTTTGGATCTTTCTGTGGTTTAGGTATCAGAGTAATAGTGGCTTCATAAAATGAGTTGGGTAGAATACCTTCTACTTCTATCTTGTGAAAAAGTTTGTGCAGAACTGGAGTTAGATCTTCTTTGAAGGTCTGATAGAACTCTGCACTAAACCCGTCTGGTCCTGGGCTTTTTTTGGCTGGGAGACTATTAATAACTGCTTCTATTTCTTTAGGGGATATGGGACTGTTTAGATGATCAACTTGATCATGATTCAACTTTGGTACCTGGTATCTGTCCAGAAATTTGTCCATTTCGTCCAGGTTTTCCAGTTTTGTTGAGTATAGCCTTTTGTAGAAGGATCTGATGGTGTTTTGGATTTCTTCAGGATCTGTTGTTATGTCTCCCTTTTCAGTTCTGATTTTGTTAATTAGGATTTTGTCCCTGTGCCCTTTAGTGAGTCTAGCTAAGGGTTTATCTATCTTGTTGATTTTCTCAAAGAACCAACTCCTCGTTTGGTTAATTCTTTGAATAGTTCTTCTTGTTTCCACTTGGTTGATTTCACCCCTGAGTTTGATTATTTCCTGCCGTCTACTCCTCTTGGGTGAATTTGCTTCCTTTTTTTCTAGAGCTTTTAGATGTGTTGTCAAGCTGCTAGTATGTGCTCTCTCACGTTTTTTCTTGAAGGCACTCATAGCTATGAGTTTCCCTCTTAGAAATGCTTTCATTGTGTCCCAAAGGTTTGGGTACGTTGTGGCTTCATTTTCATTAAACTCTAAAAAGTCTTTAATTTCTTTCTTTATTCCTTCCTTGACCAAGGTATCATTGAGAAGAGTGTTGTTCAGTTTCCATGTGAATGTTGGCTTTCTGTTATTTATTTTGTTATTGAAGATCAGCCTTAGTGCATGGTGATCTGATAGGATACATGGGACAATTTCAATATTTTTGAATCTGTTGAGGCCTGATTTGTGACCTATTATGTGGTCAATTTTGGAGAAGGTACCATGAGGTGCTGAGAAGAAGGTATATCCTTTTGTTTTAGGATAAAATGTTCTGTAGATATCTGTCAGATCCATTTGTTTCATCACTTCTGTTAGTTTCAGTGTGTCCCTGTTTAGTTTCTGTTTCCATGATCTGTCCATTGGTGAAAGTGGTGTGTTGAAGTCTCCCACTATTATTGTGTGAGGCGCAATGTGTGCTTTGAGCTTTACTAAAGTTTCTTTAGTGAATGTGGCTGCTCTTGTATTTGGAGCATAGATATTCAGAATTGAGAGTTCCTCTTGGAGGATTTTACCTTTGATGAGAATGAAGTGTCCCTCCTTGTCTTTTTTGATGACTTTGGGTTGGAAGTCAATCTTATCAGATATTAGGATGGCTACTCCTGCTTGTTTCTTCATACCATTTGCTTGGAAAATTGTTTTCCAGCCTTTCATTCTGAGGTAGTGTCTATCTTTTTCTCTGAGATGAGTTTCCTGTAAGCAGCAAAATGTTGGGTCTTGTTTGTGTAGCCAGTTTGTTAGTCTATGTCTTTTTATTGGCGAGTTGAGACCATTGATGTTAAGAGATATTAAGGAAAAGTAATTGTTGCTTCCTGTTATTTTAGTTGTTAAAGGTGGCATTCTGTTCTTGTGGCTGTCTTCTTTTAGGTTTGTTGAGGGATTACCTTCTTGTTTTTTCTAGGGCGTTGTTCCCGTTCTTGTATTGGTTTTTTTCTGTTATTATCCTTTGAAGGGCTGGATTCGTGGAGAGATAATGCGTGAATTTGGTTTTGTCGTGGAATACTTTGGTTTCTCCCTCTATGATAATTGAGAGTTTGGCTGGGTATAGTAGCCTGGGCTGCAGTTTGTGTTCTCTTAGTGTCTGTATAACATCTGTCCAGGCTCTTCTGGCTTTCATAGTCTCTGGTGAAAAATCTGGTGTAATTCTGATAGGCTTGCCTTTATATGTTACTTGACCTTTTTCCCTTACTGCTTTTAGTATTCTATCTTTATTTAGTGCATTTGATGTTCTGATTATTATGTGTCGGGAGGAATTTCTTTTCTGGTCCAGTCTATTTGGAGTTCTGTAGGCTTCTTGTATGTTCATATGCATCTCATTCTTTAGATTTGGGAAGTTTTCTTCAATAATTTTGTTGAAGATGTTTGCTGGACCTTTGAGTTGAAAATCTTCATTCTCATCCACTCCTATTATCCGTACGTTTGGTCTTCTTATTGTGTCCTGGATTTCCTGGATATTTTGAGTTAGGATCTTTTTGCATTTTCCATTTTCTTTGATTGTTGTGCCGATGTTCTCTATGGAATCTTCTGCACCTGAGATTCTCTCTTCCATCTCTTGTATTCTGTTGCTGATGCTCAAATCTATGGTTCCAGATTTCTTTCCTAGGGTTTCTATCTCTAGTGTTGCCTCGCTTTGAGTTTTCTTTATTGTGTCTACTTCCCTTTTTAGGTCTAGTATGGTTTTGTTCATTTCCATCACCTGTTTGTATGTTTTTTCCTCTTTTTCTGTAAGGACTTCTACCTGTTTGATTGTGTTTTCTTTCCTGTTTTTCTTTAAGGACTTGTAACTCTTTAGCAGTGTTCTCCTGTATTTCTTTAAGTGATTTATTAAAGTCCTTCTTGATGTCCTCTACCATCATCATGAGATATGCTTTTAAATCTAGGTCTAGGTTCTCAGGTGTGTTGGGGTTCCCTGGACTGGGCGAAGTGGGTGTGCTGGGTTCTGGTGATGGTGAGTGGTCTTGGTTCCTGTTAGTAAGATTCCTCCGTTTACCTTTCGCCATCTGGTAATCTCTGGAGTTAGTAGTTATAGTTGACTCTGTTTAGAGATTGTTCTTCTGGTGATTCTGTTACCGTCTATCAGCAGACCTGGGAGACAGATTCTCTCCTCTGAGTTTCAGTGCTCAGAGCACTCTCTGCTGGCAAGCTCTCTTACAGGGAAGGTGCGCAGATATCTTGTATTTGGACCTCCTCCTGGCCGAAGAAGAAGGCCCAAAACAGGACCTTTCTCAGACAGTGTGTTGCTTTGGCAGTTCCCAGGTGGTACAGACTCTCACCTAAGCAGACTAAATTCCTAAGTTCCTTGGAGTCCCGGGACCAAGATGGCGACCGCTGCTGCTGTGGCTTAGGCCGCCTCCCCAGCCGGGTGGGCACCTGTCCTCCGGTCCGGAAGGTGGCCGGCTGTCCCCGGCCCACACAGGGTGCTGCCTCAGCGCCTCTGTGCTTCTGCCTGTTCCAGAAGCTGTCAGGTTCTCTGGCGCACCCTCTCACCTGTTCAGACTAATTTCCTAAGTTCGGCGGGTCTGGGACCAAGATGGCGACCGCTGCTGCTGTGGCTTAGGCCGCCTCCCCAGCCGGGCGGGCACCTGTCCTCCGGTCCGGACGGTGGCTGGCTGTCCCCGGCCCACAAAGGGTGCTGCCTCAGCGCCTCTGTGCTTCCGCCTGTTCCAGAAGCTGTCAGGTTCTCTGGCGCACCCTCTCACCTGTTCAGACTAATTTCCTAAGTTCGGTGGGTCCCGGACCAAGATCAGCTTCATAGGTTTTAAAATAGTGTTTTGTTAAACAAGACCAATATGCCAACCTCCTTCATGCAACAGATGGGTAACACTGGATGGTGCAGACCCTTGTTCCTTTGTTTTGAACAATAGACAAAAAGATATCAAGGTGTGTGTATTTGGGAAACTATACTCAAATCTAACCACCAAAGTATATCCAAAAGTCACTTTGAAATTACCCTGACTTATAAAACTCTTAGTAGGGATGTTATTTTATTTTAATTTAGTTTTAATCTTTATTCTTAGAAGAGTTTTAATATTCAAAATTAGAAATATATAGTAAAAATAGAAAAAAAATGAAAATCATTAGACTAAAACATAAATCTAATGATTTACTTGAAGTGACTACAAGGATGTACAAAGACACTCATAAATGTATAAATATTCAGTTGTATGTGTTACATATTTCACCATATCAAATGTGAAACATTTACCTTATTTCTTAATTTTATTGCATCAATAATTTTGATTGAATGCTTAACATTTATAAGGGAGACTTCAAGAATTTCATATACTAATTTTTAATATTTCAGCCATTTCCAACCTTCTCCCAGATTCACTCCTCATTCTTGACTCAACCAACACTTGTCTGAAGTTTTTTATATATTAATTCATGTAATTCAATTACTGCAGGCAATATACTTCCACTGGAATGTCAAACTTACCATAGGCCCCATCTTGAAGAACAAATGCTCCATTCCTGTCACCTCAATTGTATAATGATGATTCAATGGAAAATGCAGTAACATTAAAAGTTTCTTCTTGCATGACTAATTTGCACTACATTTTAAAAATATGTTACATATGTAAGTGCTCATGTCCTATCTTTTGATTTAAAAAAAATTACACTAGATCTGTGTATGTGTTTGGATCTCCACAAATAAATATAATCAAATAAATATCAGTATTTTTTCTGTTGAATCCAGTTGAACTTTTGCAGTTACTATATCTTTGGTGATTTAATTTGTTTATATTTTATGAGAAAAGATTTACTTTATCTAAAAGATAGAAATATTGCAAGTACTGTATTTCTGTTGTATGATTATTGCTAGTTTTATTATACTGAGATAAGAAATGGGATCTTTTTCTACTTTCTATAGGAATTCTCTGCAATTTATTTCATTATCTACTTACAGACGTTGGTAGTGTATTCAATGCTACTTTTAATTCAGTGAATATTTAAAACATTTTCACATTTCTTTTTAGAAAGCAAATTATAAATTATGATTTATATTGCTTTAACTTACCTGAGTCATATATATATTCAATTTCTCTTTTGCATTCATAATGGATCTTTAAAAACTCCTCGTCTTAAGTACTATGTACTATGTACTAAAATACAGTTTCTGTTCTTTAACAGTGTTTCTTCAGATTCAATAAACCTAAAACTTCAATTTCTTAGATGAAAGTGACTTCATACCATCTCAGCACTATCAAATATCACAAGAATCTCTAAATTCCAGTTAAAGTTTGTATATTGCTTCAACAACTAAAATTTAAAACTCCATTAATAAAGGGAAATTACATTCTTCCAATATCACAAGAATTCAAGCTCCAGAGAGTTCTATGAGTTTGTAGGCCTTGTTGGATGTCTGTTTTCCTATTTCTGTTTTTAACCATAATTCTTCATGCAACATGCTTTTGACTAATTTTATCTTGGCTCATCACAGGTAGTTTAAAGGTCTGTGGTATGTCTTACCTGATACTTTCAAGGGATTAAATTTTATAATGGATTTATAAATCTTTCAACATGCTTGAGATAGACAGAGCTGTCCATGTTTAGCTGTACAATCTTGCAACTCTGCCTTACAATACCCCTACAATACTCTAGTCCAGCTAGACATAAAAGCATTTTGGTTCAGGAGCTTCAAAATGATTCTGAAGTTAGAGGATTTTAGGCACTTTAAAACTTTTCCAAGAAAAATATTTGACTCTAAGATTGATAGTACAGGAATATGAATTGTATCATGAAATTAACCTTTACACACACACACACACACACACACATACACACACACTACTCTTTAATGTCTCTAAATACATCCAGAACTCTTAGAAAATTATGTAGAAAAGCCTGAATGATAGATTGTGTGCCCAGAAAAGTACGTGGCCATTAAATGAGAATATTATGTATTTGAGTGAACACTGATGATGAAATAGAGAAGATTAAATTTGCAGCTTGTAGAATTGCATTTTTCAATGTTATATATTCAGTTAAATCATTCATTAAATTATGTGGCTTTATGAAGTTACAAAATGTATTTTATTTTGTTTGTTAATAATTCTTCAGTTCTAAAAAATGCATTGCAATGTCATTTAAAGATTATGGATTTTTCAGATTATTTTATTTCACTAAAATCTGTCAATATTTAATAACTGTGTGAAATTAATGAAGTTTTCAAAATAGCTATGCTTTAGTTTTATAACTTGAATATGAAAAATATGAAATTATACACACAAGAAAGATATCAATGAAGTATTTGTAATGTTAATAGTCCAGTGTGTGCATACTTTGTGACATAAGTGACTGTTAGGTTAATTTGAAATAACTCTATCCCTTGATCATAGTGTGAGTCTGAGTTAGGGAAGTTGTTTTGATGTCTCTTCTTTCTGAGCAGATAGATATAATTTTCAATGCATTTTTTTATTATGATGAAACAAGTGAATGGGACTAGATACATTACTATTACACCTGCCTGGCAGTCAGTGATTCATCAGACTTTAGGATAAGTATACATGTCTCTCTGACTGCCACTTAAATAATTCTGATCCCACTTCCCATTGACTTTTTGAAAACTTTATTCTTTTTTATACAATACATAACAGCTGGAGTTTTATCTCTCTCTCATAATACCATCTCTCCCATAACCACCCAGCCCTTCAGATCCACTCCTCCCATTGACTTCTTAAATCTATAACCACACATTTTAATGTATATTGCTGTTCACTTTGAAGAATATTTGAAATTATCCTGGAAGTCCATATACTCTGTGACCATTAAATTTTATTTCTGTTTATCCTAGAGAAACTCACACTCATTTACTACAAAGTTTAATAAATAGGATTTCAACTAGCTAGTTTTCAAATATCTTATAATTTTCAAGATAGATGCTTAACATTTACTAATTAATTTTTATACTTCTTTCAATCATTCAAATCTCCAGTTCTGAAAAACCATATAATATAGTCAGTAATGTTTATACCATCTATATTGAAACAAAAATGCTGGGTCTATATGTCAATAAGTAAGCAGTGTTCATCCTTTATAAATTATTCACTATATAAAAGTTCTTGATGTTTTTAACTGGATAATTATATTATTTTATTTATGTTTAGGACATAAACTCGATTCTTAACTTTTATATATGGCTCTGTCCATACTATCGTTCTAATTTCATGAATATATTACTACTTTTCATATCATAATTAAAAACACACTCACATACAAAATTTCTACTCATTATGTCTTTTAAGACATTGGTTTACACAGCCTCTATATATATAGTCTTGGCTATAGAATTTTTTTTCTGTCACTATTCAAGTACCACTTACTTGAGGTCTCCCTTGGTGGCCTGTACTACCCATAAGTTTTCATTATAACTATAATCTGTTTGCAAAACATGTACCATTGGATAATTATGTCTCAATTACTTTTGTTTTATATCTGTCTCTCCCATTAGACCAGACATGTATTGCTAAATAAAGGGATGAATGAATGCCTGAGTGATTGAATGAATAAAAATTAGGCCAACTTATATTAGAAACTTTAATTAATGTCACTAGGCCACAGGTTTCTTATCTGTAAAATTAAACTAGTACCAAATATCTTAGAGAGTAGTGAATGTTAATAATTATATTTTAATTAAATAAAAATGTTTAAATTAGATAAAGCACATTAATTATGCAAAGGAATTGTGACAAATCATTGTTATATGTTTATATTGTTTTCTCCAAAGAGTCTTTAAACATAAAAAAATATGATAATTCAATGAAACAGGCCAATTTGAGAGTTTATATAGACTGAAATTCTATTAAACACATATACAATTTCTTCAGAAATATCATTAAGGAGAATATAATTTACAAAGAATCTCAGAACTTGAATGCTAGCAACATATTGTACAATACAAATATTTCAAAGTATGGACTAAGTTTAGAAATTTAATCCTATTATATGCAGTAAGTAGAATAGAAAAAGAATTATTGAATATGAGAAATAAGAGTTTTTAGACATATGGCTATAGTAAATGTCCTCAACAGGGCTGGGTGTGACATCACATGCCTTTAACCCTTGTACTTAGGAGGCAGGTCAAGGTGGATCTTTATGAATTCAAGGTAAGCCTGGTCTATAAAATGAGTTCCAGGACACCAGAAACTACACAATGAAGCCCTGTTTCAAAAAATTAAAAAATCCTGGAGTTGGTGGCACATGCCTTTAATCCCAGCACTTGGGAGGCAGAGGCAGGGAGATTTCTGAGTTCAAGGCCAGCCTGGTCAACAAAGTGAGTTCCAGCACAGCCAGGATTACACAGAGAAACCGAGTCAGAAAAAAAAAAAATTAAACAAAAGAATAAACAAACAAACCAATATACCCAATAGTCTTCATTCTCAACATGAAGCTGTCTAGAACAATATACAATATAAAATATCCAACTATAAAAATAGTGATTTAAAATAAATTAATATAAAAGAGAAAGCAAATATAGTTATAGCATAACATATTTTAAACTATGAGAATTAGAAATATTGGGCCATGATGGAATAAAAACCTTCTGGGGCATCAAACCTCCACAGTACTAAAGGCCTCTCCTTCCACTGATTTCAGACAAGGCCATCCTCTTCTACGTATATGTCTGAAGCCATGGATCCCTCCATGTACACTACTTGGTTGGTGGTCTAGTCCCTGAAATCTCTGGGTGCTCCGGCCAGTGGACATTGTTTTTCCTATGGGGTTGCAATCCCTAGGTGCTCCTCCAGTCCTTTCCCCAGCTCCCCCACTGAGATCTGAAAATACAGTGTGATGATTGGCTGCAGGCACCTAAGTATCTGGATTTGCTTTAGTCAGATGCTGGCAGCACCTCCCAGGGAACAACCACACCAGCTTTCTGTCAGCAAGCGCCTCTTGGCAACAACAACAGTGTCTAGGTTGGGTGTCTCTAGACAGGATGGAGCCCCGGGTGGAGGAGCCCCAGATGGCCCTGCATTCTGCCTCTGCTCCATTTTTGTCCCTGTCTTTCCTTTGGACAGGAACATTTCTGGCTTAAAACCTTTGAGATGGATATGTGACCCCCATCTCTCTTGACTGGGGGTCATGCCTATCTACTGCATGTGGTCCCCCTACAGGTTCTTTCTCCTCTTTGCTGCATACTGCAGCTAAAGTCATCCCTGTTGGGTCATGTAGCCTCTCATTTCCTTGGTGTCTGGAAACCTCCAGTGGCTACCCCCCAGTTCTTCATCCCACGTGGCTACATACTTTATTCAAGTTCCTGACTCTCTGCACCTCTCTTCCACCCCCTCCAATACCTGATCCTGTCCCACCTATTCCCTCCCCCTTCTCCCCCCTTCCCAGGGCTACCTACCCTCCCTCTGTCTTTCAAGACCCCCCCTCTATGCAAGATTGAAGTATCCACACCCTGGTCTTCCTTCCTGGGTTGTATCATGGGTATGTTGAGACTTTGTGTGATCAGCATGTACAAGAGTGCAAATTGATTCATTTTTATCTCATTGTCCAAGTTGAAATGGATCAAGTACCTCCACATAAAACCAGATATGCTGATTCTAACAGAAAAGACCTTAGAAATGAACCTTGAACACAACGGCATAGGAGAAATTTCTCTGAACAGAACACCAATGGATCATGCTATAAGATCAACAATTAACAAAACAGACCTCATAAAACTAAAACCTTCAGTAAGGCTAAGGAAACTGTCAACAGGACATTAGGACTTGGGAGTTCTACATCATCTGAAATCGACTAGAAAACGACAAGCTCCCACATAGTTAGGAGGAGGGTCTCATTGCCCACCCCCAAAATGACACACTTCCTCTAACAAGGCCACACCTACTCCAACAGGGCCACATTTCTTAATAATCTCTCTTTCTGGGCTAAGCATATACAAAACACTGCACTTATTTAGCCCAAAATGGAACATATAGAACTCTGTCTCTTCTTGAAACTCCCAAACAGGCAGCAGGAAAGGTATAAGAGCCAAAGTCTGTGGGTGACTATAAGGAGACGTATAATCTGTATGCAGCAGTGGAGAGCTGCACATATGAATTTACAATGACTGTGAAAGCATCCACAATATCTGCAAACTGTAGCCATACATAATCCTGAAAGGAAATGGCATTTAAGAAGGAAATCCCACTCCTGGTCATGGAGCTATTAGAAACTGTCAGCTGCTAGGAGAGGGGTACTCAGTTGTCTTGCAGAATATCACTGGTAAGTTGGCAATGCTCTATGAAAAGACCACACATCCAAGAATATTTGGACAACATATGTTAGAATGCAGGTAAAAATAAAAGGATACAAGGTCATATTGATAGAGAATGGTGGTATCGATAGAGAAGGGGGTAAAGATGATCAAAACATAAAATTATCAAAGAATAATAAAATAGTAAAACATTAAGTTACAATATGATCTTAAAAAAGAAAACAATGTAAATATTACAAGACCCCCAAAGCTAGGCCTCCTTGCAAGTCCAGGGATGAGCTGGCCAGCACCCCAGTGACCTGAGAGAAAACGACACCTGATGCATACTGCAAGAGGTTTTATTACCAGCTAGCTGGAAACAAAGGCAGGAGAGTTTGACCATGAGCAGTGGCAGTAGGGGGCTTTTAACAGCTAGCTGAGGAATTGGGTGGAGTTGGGAGGAGAGTTGGGAGGAGTTGGGAAGAGTTGGGAGGAGAGTTCTTTTCTTCCAGGTGTCCTTGGTGAAATTTACAAGGCAGGAGTGGGGAGTGAGTTCTTTCTGAATTTTTATTTCCATGTCCTCAGCACAGGAAGGCAGGTATCTCTGGTTGTAAAGTATAGAAACAAAAAGGCTTTTTGCTCACTATAGAGAACAAAGAGCTTCTTTCTGGCTGTATTTTTTAGAGATCAGGGAAAACAAGCTTGAGGAAGGTCCAGGGGCTTTACCTTCCAGGGAGAATCACTCTAAGTCAGGTCTCACATTATCACTGTAGATTAAAATAAAATTAACCAATGACATCAAAATTCATTTTTGATTGAAATAATTTGAGATTCCCACAGGTTATTAATTTATTTATAAAATGAAAGTAACATATACATCATGGATTTTATATAATTTTTCACCTTCCTTTTACTGTTTATTTTTTCTAAGAATTTTGTCTTTATAATAGTTGCTCATTTGGGACAAACTAAAATAATCATAAATCATAAATCAATCTATCCTTTTCAATGCCAACATGAACTTAGTGTGTATATTGTGGAAGCATCCAAAAATCTTTCATTACAATACTTTATAATATTTGAAATTTGGAGATGTGGGGGACTGGAGAATGAATATGTGGAGATCAGATAATAACTGTAGTAGTAAGAGCTCTACTTCAACCTTGTGGGTCCTGGGGATCTAACTCGGGTCATCTAGCCAGGCAGCAAAGTGTCTTTACCCACTGTGTTATCTTGGTAGCCCAAGTCTCAATATGTAGATAACAACTTTTTAGATCTTTCCAAAATACTTAACTCAAGAATCCAAAGTACTGACAGGCTTTGAGGCATTGTTGAGAAACTGGTGACCACATAACAAAGTAACTTTCATTTTCATAATCAAATTTGATTTGACAACTCTTTAAATATTTCAACTGTAGAAATTGATATACAGTAATGAAGATGCCACCGAGTAGGAAAATATAGAAAAATTCGAAAAAAAACTTAAATGCACCACAGATTTCTTCAGATAATCACATTTGTCTTCTAAATTTGAACTGCTATGATTTTCCTACGCTGATTGCTTTCCTCCACACTAAGTATTCTGCCCTCATTCATAGTAAATCTGGCATCCAGTCCTCACAGCCCTTTCATTCTTTGCCGTTCTTGCATGAACATATTTTTATCCAGTAGCACTCGGTCTGTACTGGGGCTCATCTTGGCATATACAAATGAGGGATGAACAGCGGAACACAAAATCAAAGTGATTTTATTATGGCAGGCACTAAATCATCCATAAAATAAGGCAATGTACTCACTGCCTTTCCCTTTTCTCAGAAGGTAGTATCTCATAGAGTTTGAATAATAAGTTTATATATTATACACATAAAAAATGAGTTTTCATTTTATCCTGTGACCGATAAAATTCAAATTCACTATACTATTGAAGAATGACTATTGTATTCTAGAGTGTTTTTAGGATAGGAGATCTGAAGTTAAATTATCAAAGAACTACGTTACTCTTCACAACACTTGAAAATAATGTTTGGAAATTGTGTTCTGAGCATTGACATCTTCCTTTCATGAGTAAAAACTTTTAAAAACCAATTCAATTAAATGACATGACACAGGAAACAAATGTACAAGAAACCGAAAAAGCGAAACACAAAATAAATGAAGAAGCAGGTATCCAATTGGTTTGTTTCAAATACTGGTACTGGCAATATTTGTAGTAAATGCAATCATTCCTTTTGTAAAGAATAATAAAAATACTGAACAAAACCTAATAAAACAATGAATAAAGGTGGCAGGTGACCATAATTAAACTTTTGTTTAATTTTAAATCTAAAAAATAAAAATAAAAAAATAAAACCTGAGCGTACCATAAAACTTTAAAAAGATCAGGACCCATTGTTAATTACTGTATTGGATCCTTCATAGAGACAGATATTTCCTCCTCCTATTTACATATTGTCATCAACCATATTTTACCATTTGTGGTACTAAATACATTTCCTCTTAAATATTCTTTTACCAACAAGAAGTGACTACTATATATCTTTTTTCAAAGAGAAGAATGAGATAACAAAATATAACAAAAATATTGTTATAGGTATATGTTGTCCACAAAATATACTTATTAAACTATTTTAAATGCATAGTGGTGACCTATTATCACAGGATGGTAGTTATTCAATGATTTTAATGTGAGATAATCCTCAACGCATAGTACTGATGGCTATAGTCATTTCTTATGAATATTAAAAAGGAAAAATGAAGAAAATGAATGTTCATAAGACATTATTACAATCAACAGCATCACCTGTTAAAATGTACAAATATTTATTCACTCTAGAAAAAATGTAACAGTATATTCAATCTCACATGAATACAAGTACAAATCTACTACCCTAGTACCAGTTACTATAGAGTAATAAATGATACAGTATGATACAATTTGCTTCCTTTCTCAATTATTTGCATGGATAAAATCTTTTAAAAAACCAATTCAATGATGACATGAGACAAGAAACAAATGTACCAGAAATCCAAAAAGAATACAAAAAACAAGTAAAGAAGCAAGAATAAAATTGTTTCATTTCAATTACTCTTTACAAAGATGTTTGTAATAAATGCACAACTTTGTAAAGACTAACAAAATAAAAAATTCCTAAAGAAAATATTTAAACGTAAATAATAAAACAATGAGTTAAAGTGGTAGATGATGAGAACTACACTTTGGCTTAATTTTAAACTTAATAAAACAAACTGAACATAATATAAGAATTTAAAAAGATCAGCTGGGCATGGTGGCACATGCCTTTAATTCCAGCACTTGGGAGTCAGAGACTGGCAGATTTTTGAGTTCGAGTCCAGCCTGGTCTACAAAGTGAATTCCAGGAGAGCCAGGGCTACACAGAGAAACCCTGTCTCAAAAAACAAACAAACAAATAAAAATCAGGATCTATTACTAATGACCTTGTATTTAATTGTATCTTTCCCATAAATCCCTAGCCTGCCATTTCCAGATAAGTCATTCGAACTATTTTATAAGTAAAAGTTTTCCTTTTTAACATGTTAAAATTATAGTTTATTCATTTAAGCTTCATTGTAGTAATAATTGTATGTGGTAGAGAAGGCAGAGAGAATGTAGATCCCTGAGTAGTGGAAAAGTTCAAGGAAGATCATTTTCCAGTGGTTCTAATAATAAGATCCTATTCCCCAAGTGATTCTTGATGTGTCAATAAAGAAAGCATTGGGCCAATTACTAGGCTGAAGGCATAGACAGGACTTCTGGGTCCCTGGAGGAGAGAGAAGGCAGTTCTCCATGCTTTGTAGAGAGGAGAACTAGGCAACCATTGTAAGATCTCAAAATGAAGTGGCCACATAGGCCACTTCTATAGGCAGGTATTCACAGGAGTGTAGCAACTAAAGTTTAGGGCAGGTGGGAGAGACTGAGATAAGAAACTGATAATGGTCCTCATTTCCAGGTAGGAGATAGTAGCGTTCAGCAATTGTGCCAAGAAAGCAAGTGGAAAAGTAATAGTGTGTATGTCTTTTGTTGTAGGATTCAAAGGAAGATGTTAGGGGCTGGGAACAAGGTCATCTCCAAGTGTAAAGGTGAGTGGAGCATAAAATGGCATGCTACACATATGAACTCTCAGAGATTATTGTAACATCTATAAGTCTTGCACATACTCAAAACAAGCAGCATCAGAGAGAAAGGAAATCACATACAACTGCCTAAGTCCAACCAAGAAGCCATTGACCATTGATATAAAACAGGAGAAGGAAACCCAATGTTCTCCAATGGAATGTCACCTGGAATATCAACCAAACTCCAGTACAGGCCTCATGATAAGGAATAGCTGACAAATACAAACCAGTTTCCATGATTTTATGTTATTGTTTGTTTTTGTTCTTTCTTTTTTTTTCTTTTCTTTCTCATTTTTCTAATTTTTTTCTTTTTGCAAATGAAAAGATCTTGATGTTGGGTAGTTAAGCAGATGAGTGTATCATAAGTCACTGCTGATTAAGTCCAAGTTATCAAAACTGCATCGTTGTCACATTATGGAAGAAAAATAATAAATGATTGCAGGTAGTTAGAATGTAAGAAATATTTTTCAGAATATTGCTTTTTTAATGGGGCCATGGTATATGGAAAGATTTGGAATTTACATACATATAATCTCCATGAAAGAAAAACAAAAAGGAATTAGGAACAAGTATACATTAACACACATGAGCACACACACATATGATCACACTCACATGATCATATACAGAGATACATATAAGTTCCAAATCAAGAAAAATATATGCTTCTAACATCTTGTCATATATACAGCCTTTGTCTCACTCCGTAGCATGGGAGAAAAATAACAAATAGAACAGACGGAATTGCATCTCTAAACAAATGGCAAGAAAATCACTCTGGTGTGATTTTGTTTTCAATACATAACCTCTCTGCAATCAGAAGAAAATACACAATCATTGTAAAGAAGATGGCCATGAATGGGTTTATGGTAACAATTCTAACTTTAAAATAATCCAGTATATGAAAAATTGGATGCTTAGAAAACATTATATTATAGCACAGGATACAATCAAGGTATGTGACTCTCTTCAATAGCTTTCAAAGGTAAGCTGGTCTCAGTGCTGCTGTTGAGGTATATAAACCCCTGCCTCTTGCCACAACACATGAGCTCAATTAAGAAAAGCTCACAGAATTTGCACCAGAATTATGCTTTGTGAAGAAATTAGCTTTTTACCACTGGCAATCTAGGCTTACTTGCTACTTTTTTGCATTTGGTAATACAGAAAATAAAAACACTTTACAGTTTCATAGAAACATAATTAAACAACAACTATATAAATGTTGTGCATTGGAATTACGCAAAGAAGGATTCTTATAGGCCCACACTCTCTTGAGCAAAGGGACTGGCTTCAGTAACTGCAGTACATCAACTCTTAGGAAATTATGAAACAGAAAAATCTATATGAAAGCAACAATTGTGTGTCAAAGATGTGAGCTTTTAATGTTTCTGTCTAGAATTTCAAGAAAACTCATATTCGAAAAATATGTACTTGTAACAGTATGATCCATAATGTATTGAAACCTCTAAACACAATTCTTAGAACCTATAATCAAGTGTTAATAACTACACTATAATCAATGTACCCCAGAGCAGAATTTTCAAAGTGAAGGCCTGGCAGCTTGCCAAGGTCTGTACAAAGGTCATAATTACAGACATAGGAAAGCTTTCTGCTGGAATTCAGAGAAGAAAAATCATAGAACTCAGAACTATAGCTATTATTATCTTTTTCTGTCTCGCTGGCTGGCTCTGTCACATATACACACACATACAGAGAAATAGAAATAGGAATAATAGAGAAAGCAAGGAAGAGAGAGAGAGAGAGAGAGAGAGAGAGAGAGAGAGAGAGAGAGAGAGAGAGAGAGAGAGAAAGACTGAGACAGCAACAGAGACAAAAGAATTTTGGTAGGCAAACTAGAACACACTAAATCGTCCACATAGTAATAGTCATCTGCTGAGTATTCTTAAATGATCTTTGGGAGAGCTTAATTAGGTGAATAACCCATATGGTCATTTCCAAAGGAAAAGAAATAATGACAGCCCAGTGGCATATGTGTTAATTTTAAATTGACCCCTTTGATAGTGTTTAACAGGGTTCAGTTTGCTCTCTCTGTTTATTGCAAATTCCAACTATGAAAGAGAATTTTACTACTGAGTATTAAAACTATTGAAAATATTATCTAATCCTCTTCATACAAATCAAAATCCTTACTTGAGTTGTTTCTGCTATTATCATTCTTATACCTTGTTTATGCATCAGTGTACAGATATCCATTGTTAATTATTTGTCAAGACTACTGTGTTAGCTCATTACAATGATCAGTGTCATTGGATCACTGCCCATCTGAAGAACTCTGAACACATATTTTATTAATTATATTGATTAGGCTTGAACAGAAATCAAGCTTATTATGTCTGATGCCAGATTCTCTGTTAGCCAATATGAAACATAAGTGTGCAATTACAGAAGGAAAGTAATCAGATCAATGTATAAAGAAGTGCATGTGGAGTGGAATGCAATTGAGTCACAATAAATATCAGGACAGTGAGTATTTTTCATTCTTCTGTACTTGATAAATAAACACAGAATGTTGCTCTTTATACTAAAAGAAGATAAATTCTCCAGAAATAATGACCAATGGAATTGAAAGTAGCAGTCAAGATAGACAATGGAAAAGTGAGTTTTGGAAAGGAAGAGTTTGGGTAATTTAGCAGAAGGGGAAGAATTGAAATCTCCTTTAATGATAGACAAATCAGACACTAGGAAGTGAAAATATAGAATGCAGTCTATTTAGAGGGAGTTGGATGGAAACAGAAACAGCTCAAACAGCTGGAGCAGAACATGAGTCACAGAGATGGATCTTAGTCTTACTACTAAGTTCTGAAAACATAGTGGAAGGAAGTTTCATAGTGAAAGAGCAGTGATCACATGATGAATGCAAACTAATGTCAGGGTACTTAAGAATGCTTTTATGGATGTTAAGAATAAATAAAGAAACATAGGGCATTTACAAAATGGAGTTTTACAAAATGCCATCGTGAAATGTGTAGGCAAATGGATGCATTTAAAAAGTAATCATCCAGAAGAAGGTAAGCCAGACCCAGAAAGACAAATATGGTATGTTTTTGTTCTCCATATGGAGATAATAGCTATTAAGGAAAAAAGATAAATGAGCTACATTCCACAGATCCAGAGAGGTTACATAAGGAAAGGGCTTTCAGGGGATATATGGATATCCCTGGGAAGGGGTAATAAAAGAGAATTTGATGGTGTAATGGGGCAAGTGGGGCAGGGGCAGGGGCAGGAAAGATCAGTTAGGGGTGGGAGACAGAGTATAGGGCAAGAAAGCAGAGATTGTGGGCATCCTGCAGTGCAAATTTCCTGAAATATACTGAGGTGATTCTAGTGAGGAGATAGTGAGCAGTGGGGGATATAAAGACAACTGGCTTTTTATTGTAACCATGCAAGGTTTCCAGTGTTGGCCCTCGGTTACATTCAGTTGAGTTGTTAGCCAAGATCATCTCCGTGGAGATCCCTGCAAACACAGAATGATGCTAGAACAGAGGGTCAGTGTCCACCTGGTAGTAGGACTGTATTGCTGAGGTCAACATCCACACAGCTTATTAAATGTAGAGGTCAAGCTGGGTGCCTACATGAACACTTCACATATATTCTGGTCTCTTTGGTACAGGAAGATACTCTGCAAGCTATCAAAAAGAAACCTGAATAGCAATGCAGCTACAAAATGCTCACCCTTCTGTCTTCTCTGTATGCAAGATCTACTGGGAAAATGGTGACACAGAACTTGTGGGGGTTCCAACCAATGTCTGGTTTAACTTGAAGCCCATGCTATTAGAGGTAGCACATCTCCTACACTCTCTGGATGACGAGCACACAGATATTAGAAATCCCAAAGACATAGGATATGAAAAAAGAAAATCAATGGAATACTAATCATGGGGACTGCATGGGTTTGTACCAGGTCTTCAGCATATATCTTGAAGTTAGTAGCTTGTTTTTTTTTTTTTTTTTGTTGTTGTTGTTTGTTTGTTTGCTTGTTGTTGTTGTTGTTGTTTTTTTTTTTTTTTGAGAAACTAGCAACAATGAGAGCTGGTGTGTTTTACTCTCTTGCCTACTCTTGAGACATTTTCCTCCTATTAGGCTGGCTTGTACAGCCTAGATAAGATGGCTTTTCAATTGTCTTGTATATTATTTTAACTTGTTTTATTTTTTATCTCTTAGAGGCTTGCTCTTTTCTGAAGGCAAAAATGGGGGCATGGATTTGGGGAAGAAGGGAAGTGAGAATAGTGGCTTAGTTAGGGTTGTATTACAATGAAGAGACAGAATGACCAAGGCAATTTTTGTAATGGAAAACATGAAATAATTACTTATAGTTTCAGAGGTTTAGACCATTATCATCATGGTGGGAATCATGGCAGCATCCAGGCAGACATGGTGCTGGAGAAGAACCTGAGGGTCCTCTTCTTGATCTGTAGGAAGCAGAAGGTGACTGTCTACTACACTAGGCTTTTCTTGAGTATGGGAGACCTCAAAACCCACTCCCAAAATTATACACTTCCTCTAACAAAGCTATACCTACTTGTACAACACTATACCTCCTGACACTACATGCAAACACATGAGTGTATCCAGACTACACCTATTCAAAGCAACACAGAGGGGATTGGGAGAGTGGAGGGAGGGAAGTCTATGGTCAGGATGTGTTGGTTCACAGAGTAGTCTATTTTCAACAACAACAACAACAACAACAACAACAACAACAACAACAAACTATTCTAAAAATAAACATGGTTTAGAACTTGTCATAACAGCATTGACAAATATTCCATATAAGAATGAGACACTCTCTTAAGCTCTTTACATCTGAAAGCTTAGACTCAGAGGAAATAATCAGAGAGTCTTTCTAGTGTAGGTGAAAAACTGTGCTTTCCTCAGAAGAAATAAGAAATAGCTTGTTCTAGAGCGAAATATATTCCTGGGGACACAGAATGTGCTTATTTCAAATTCCTGGTTCCAAAATAGTAAAAGTTTGATAAAGTTTTAATAGATAGATAGATAGATAGATAGATAGATAGATAGATAGATAGAATAAGATATGTATGTGGAACAATGGTCAGTGAACATGAGAGCAAGCATCTCCATTGGAGATGGAGATATAATTGGTTGGGAGTAGCCTGATATAGCTTCTGTCAGCCAAGCTTATTCTTTGCAAGAGCAATACCTCTCTCAACTGCTGATTCACCTCTCCAGACCCTTAATGAATTTTAACATATTAAGGAACTTCTAATTCAAGGCACTTTAAAAGGAATGTATATGTCTTAAATAGTGTTACCATTGCTGTGACAAAATACCATGACCAAAAAAAGTGAAGGGATGGGTTTATGCATGAGCAAATGCATGGGGCAATGGAAGATGGTGCTTATTGCGCTGTTTCTCCTGCCTTGCTTAGCCTTCTTTCTGATAAAAGTCAGAACCACCAGCCCAGAGGTGGACACACTCATAATGGGCTAAGTCCTCCCAAGAAATCACCAATCAATAAAATTCCTCATAGACTTGCTTACAGCTCAGTTTATGGAGGCCGTCTCTCAGTTGAAGCTTACTCTCTCCTCCTCTGAATAAATCTTGTGCCAAGTTGACATAAAACTAGCCAGGAACATGGACAGATAGGCAAGTTAAAACAAATCAGGGAATCTTTGGCCTACGCCTTAGATTTCAGTAGAATAGAAGCTCACTATTTTTTTTATTAATTTAATATTGTACATACCAAAGGATTTAACAGCTCTCCATATGGATATTAGGTCCTTCACAAGAATGGGTTAAAAAGGAGTGCTCTCTTGGTTAGTTTTACATAAACTCAATACAGTCTTGTGTTCCTTGATGGGAGGTTACCTCAATTGAGAAAATGACTCCATCAGTTCAGACTATAGGCCTGTATGGTAATTTCATAATTAGTAATTGATAATGGAAGATCCACTATAAAACTAACTTTTATTGGCCAGATGTAAATGTCTCTTAGAGGCATTCTGCTGAAAAGCTTACCCATTCTAGTTCACTCTGAACTCTGGCTAGGTCATTCAGTCCAGCTGTTCTGGCTCAAACATCTCTCCAAGCTGACTGATTCAATGTGGATTCTCACTGAATTGCTCTGCTTGGCTTCAAATTAACACTGGAAATGTGTTATAATCTTCTAGTTTCTTCTTATTCTCTGGCTTCAACTGCCTTAACCTATGTCTTACTATCTCTGTATAAAACCTGTCTCTGTAAAACTGTCACAGTAGAAATGCCTCCTCTCTTCAGGAAATGAGCTGAACTCAACTGAACTAAACCATATTGCCTGAACTCAACTCAGTCCCAAGTGACTGCCCCTCTGTCACTGTGATGCTTTTAAGTAGCCTCCCTTTCCTGTGTGTTATCATGAGAGTTAGGTGTATCCTATTGTCTGACTCATTGCCAAATTTTTCTTATTCAACATGTTGTCTGACCCTCAAAAAAAATGTCATTGTTTTAGATTAAAGAAGCATACTCAAGGTGTGTCTGTATACTAGCCAGAGTGATTAAAGGTGTGTGTAATGTCTGTATTCCAGCCTGATCAGGTCATCGGATGTGATCACTTGCCAAAGGAGCCATGGTGTTGGATTAAAATTCCTCTACCGTCCACTTTTTGTGATATGGAAGCATATGCCAAATAAACTCTTAAATTTCCCAAGTAGCTTTGGTAATGGTGATTCATAATAGCAATAATAACACCTACTAAGGTAACTAACTAAAGGGGCTGAAGACAGTTAAGGATAAATTGTAAATCGTCTAGATCTGCAACATATCAACAGCTTATAAAGAGCCATTAAACTTTTTATTAATTAGTTACCTTTGCAGGACCTTCAGTGTAAGAAGACATTCTTTCTAAGCAACTTCCTTAAACAATATTCTCTTCCTATACTGTGGTAAATTAAATTTATAAAAATAGAATGTTGAATGCATTATATACTTATTTTTAAATAAAATGATTTTTCACTTCATTTTAATATAAACTAATAATGTATACCTAGTGTACTTATATTTTAAAATGGCTTTCTTTTAAATTTATTTTATTACTTATTTGTTTTATTTTTTCATATCCAACCTCCTACTGCTTTACAAGAGGGTGCTCCCACACCCACCCACCCACTCCTATCTCCCTGCCCTGGCATTCCGTTACACTAGAGCATTAAGCCTTCCCAGGACCATGGGCCTCTCCTCCTACTGATGCTCAGCAAAGCCATTCACTGCAACATATGCAGCTGGAGCCATGGGTCCTTCCATGTGTACTCTTTGGTTGGTAGTGCTGTTGTGTGTGTGTGTGGGGGGGGTCAAATTGGTTGATGTTGTTTTTCCTATGGAGTTGCAAACCTCTTAAACTCCTTCAGTCCTTTCTCTAGCTCCTTCATTGGGAACCCAATGCTCAGTCCAATGGTTGGCTGTAAGGATCCACCTCTGTATTTGTCAGGCTCTGGCAGAACCCCTAAGGAGAAAATGATAACAGGCACCTGTCAGCGAGCACTTCTCGGCATCCACAATAGACTCTGGGTTTGTTAACTGTATATGGGATGGATTCACAGATGGGGCAGTCTCTGGATGGCCTTTTCTTCATTCACTTGTCCACACTTTATCTCCTTATTTCCTCTCATGAGTATTTTGTTCCCCCTTCTAAGAAGGACTGAAACATCCGCACTTTGGTTTCCTTCTTCGTGAGTTTCATGTTGTCTATGAATTGTATTTTGAGTATTTTGAGCTTTTGGGCTAATACCCACTTGTCAGTGATTGCATAACCTGTGTGTTCTTTTGGGATTGGGTTACCACACACAGGATGATATTTTCTAGTTCCATCCATTTGCCAAATTTTCATAAAGTCATTGGATCTAATAGCTGAGTTGTTTTCCACTGGGTAAATGTACTACATTTTCTGTATTCATTCATTTTTGAAGGACATCTGGGTTCTTTCCAGATTCTGGCTATTATAAACAAGGCTGGGAAGAATATAGTGGAGCATAAAACATTTGTTATATGTTGGAGCATCTTTTAGTTAAATGCCCAAAAGTAGTATAGCTGGGTCCTATGTCGAATTTTCTGAGAAACAACCAGGCTGATTCCCAGAGTGGTTTTACCAGCTTGCAATCACACCAACAGAGGAGTGTTCTTTCTCTATAACCTAGCCAGCTTCTGCTGTCACCTGAATTTTTGATCTTAGCCATTCTGACTGGTATGAGGTGGAATCACTGTGTTGTTCTGATTTGCATTTCCCTGATGACTCAGGATGTTGAACATTTCTTTAGGTGATTCTCTGCCATTCGATATTCCTCAGTTGAAAATTCTTTGTTTAGCTCTGTGTCCCATTTTTTAATAGGATTATTTGATTCTCTGGGGTCTATCTTCTTGAGTTCTTTGCATATATTTGATATTATCCCTCTATCAGATGTAGAATTAGTAAAGATCTTATGCCAATCTACCTTTGCCTTTTTGTCCTATTGATAGTTGCCTTTGACTTACAGAAGTTTTTATGAGGTCCCATTTGTCTATTGTTGATCTTATAGCATAAGTCCTTGGTGTTCTGTTCAGAATCTTTTCTGCTGTGTCGATGTGTTTGAGACTCTTCCCTACTTTCTCTTCTATTAGTTTCAGTGAATCTGGTTTTATGCAGGGGTCCTTGATCCACTTGGACTAAAGCTTTGAAAAATGATGTAAGAATGAATCAATTTGCATTCTTCTATATGCTGACTGCCAGTTGAATCAACACCATTTGTTGAAAATACTTTCTTTTTCCACTGGATGGTTTTAGTTCCTTTGCCAAAGGTCAAGTGTGTAGGCTCATTTCTAGGTTTTGAATTCTATTCCATTCATCTACCAATACCATGCAGTTTTTATCACTATTGAGTTATAATGCAGCTAGATGTCAGGGTTGGTGAATACCCTCAGAAGTTATTTTATTGTTGAGAATAGTTTTCTCTATCCTTGTTTATTTGTTATTCCAAATGAATTTTCAAATTGCTCTTTCTAACTCTATGATGAATTGAGCTGAAATTTTGATGGATATTGCATTAAATCTGTAGGTTGCTTTAGGCAAGATGGTGATTTTTACTATATTAATCCTGCCAATCCATGAACATGAGAGATCTTTCCCTCTTAGGAGATCTTCTTTGTTTTCTTTCTTCAGAGACTTGAAGTTCTTGTCATACAGGTCTTTCACTTGCTTGGTTATAGTCACACCAACTATTTTATATTATTTGTGACTGTTTTGAAGGGAGTACTTTCTCTAATTTCTTTCTCACACTGTTTATCCTTTGAGTAGAGGAAGGTTACTAATTTGTGTGAGTTAATTTTATATTCAGCCACTTTGTTGAAGTTTTTTATGAGCTGTAGAAGTTTTATGGTAGAATTTTGGGGGTCACTTAACTATCCTATAGTGCAAATAGTGACATTTTGACTTCTTTCTAATTTTTATCCTTTGACCTCCTTTTTTGTCTAATTGCTCTGGCTACGAATTTGAGTACTATACTGAATAGGTAGGGAGAGAGTGGGGTTATCTAGTCCCCGATTTTAGTGGGAATGCTTCAAGTTTCTCTCCATTTAGTTTGATGTTGGTTACTGGTTTGCTGTCTATTGCTTTTAATACATTTAGATATGGGTCTTAAATTCCTGATTTTCCAAGACATTTACCATGAATGGGTGTTGAATTTTGTCAAACACTTTCTCAGCATCTAATGAAATGATCATGTGGTTTTGTCCTTTTAGTTTGTTTATGTAGTGGGATATGCTAATGGATTTCTGTATATTGAACCATTCCTGCATCCCTGGATGAAGCCTACTTGATCATGATGGATGATTGTTTTGAAGTGTTCTTGGTTTTGGATTGGGAGAATTTTATTGAGTATTTTTGCATGACTATTCATAAGGGAAATTGGTCTGAAGTACTTTTTTGGGGGGAGTCTGTTTTCTGCATGGTTTCAGTATAAGCATAATTGTGGTATCATAGAACCAATCAGGTAGTGTTCTTTCTGTTTTTATTTTGTGGAATAGTTTGAAGTTTATTGGTATTAGCTCTTCTTTGAAGGTCTTATAGAATTCTGCACTAATATCATTTGGTCCTGGGCTTTTTTGTTGTTGTTGTTGGGAGATTTTTGAAGATTGCTTCTATTTATTTAGAGATTATAAGACTGTTTAGATAGTTTATCTGATCCTGATTTAACTCTGGTACCTGTTATCTATCTAGAAAATTGTCTATTTCATCCAGATTTTCCAGTTTTGTTTAGTATAGGCTTTTGTAGTAGGATCTGATGATTTTTTGGATTTCCTCAGTTACTGTTGCTATGACTCCTTTTTCATTTCTGATTTTGTTAGTTAGGATACTGTCTCTGTGCTCTCTGGTTAGTCTGGCTAAGGTTTATCTATGTTGTTGATTTTCTGGAACAACTAGCTCCTGGTTTGGATGAATCTTTGTATACTTCTTTTAGTCTCTACTTGGTTGATTTCAGTTCAGAGTTTGATTATTTACTGCCATCTACTCCTCTTGGGTGCATTTGCTTCCTTTTGTTCTAGAGTTTTCAGGTGTGCTGTCAAACTGCTAATGTATGCTCTCTCTAGTTTCTTTTTGGAGGAACTCAGAGCTATTCATTTTCATCTTATCACTGCTTTCATTTTGTTCCTGAAGCTTTGGTATGTTATGCCTTCATTTTCATTATATTGTAAAAAGTCTTTCATTTTGTTCTTTATATTTTTCTTGACTAAGTTATCATTGAGTAGAGAATTGTTCAGCTTCCATGTGTATGTGAGCTTTCTGTTGCTTTGTTGTTATTGAAAATCAGCTTTAGTCCATGGTGATGTGATAGGATGTATTGGATTATTTCAATTTTCTTGAATCTGTCAGGGGGCCAATTATAGGTCAATTTTGGAGAGGGTACCATGAGGTTCTGAGAAGAAGGTGTATCCTTTGTTTTCGGGTGAAATGTATTGTAGATATCTGTTAGATCCATTTGGTTCATAACTTCTGTTATTTTCACTGTTCCTCTGTTTTGTTTCTGTTTCCATGATCTGTCACAATGATGAGAATGGGGTGTTGAAGCCTCCCTTTATTTTTGTGTGATGTGGAGTATGTGTTTTGCGCTTTAGTAAAGTTTCTTTTATGGATGTGTATACTCTTGCGTTTGGAATATAGTTTTTTTTCTTTGTTTGTTTTGTTTTGTTTTCTTGGTTTTCTCTGTGTATCCCTGGCTGTCCTGGAGCTCACTCTGTAGACCAGGTTGACCTTGAACTCAGAAATCTGCCTGCCTCTGTCTCCCAAGTGCTGGGATTAAAGGCATGGTATATAGTTGTTCAGAATTGAGAATTATTCTTGGTAGATTTTTCCTTTTATGAGTAAGAAATGTTCTTCCTTATCTTTTTTGAAAACTCTTGCCTGAAAGTCAATTTTATTCAATATTAGAATGGCTACTCCAGCTTGTATCTTGGGACCATTTTGAGAAAATTCTTTTCCTCTACTTTATTCTGAGGTAGTGTCTGTCTTTGACACTGAGGTACATTTCTTGTGTGCAGCAAAATGCTGGGTTCTGTTTGTGTTTCCAGTCTGTTAGTCTATGTCTTTTTATTGGGGAACTGAGTCCATTGTTTTTAAGAGATACTAAGGAATAGTGATTGCTGCTTCCTTTTTGTTGTTAGAGGTGTTATTTTGTTTGTGTGGCTATTTTCTTTAGGTTTGTTGAAAGTTTACTTTCTTGTTTTTCTAGGGTGTAGTTTCCCCCTTTGTTTCCCATCTCTTATCCTTTGTAGGGCTGGATTTATAGAAAGATGTTGTGTAATTTGGTTTTGTCATGAAATAGCTTGGTTTCCTCATCAATGTTAACTTAGAGTTTTGCTGTGTATAATAGCCTGGTCTGGCACTTGTGTTCTCTTAGGGTCTGTATGACATCTGCCCGGATCTTCTGTCTTTTCAAGTCTCTGGTGAGAAGTCTTGTGTAATTCTGATAGGTTTGCCTTTATATGTTACTTGACACATTTTTCCTTACTGCTTGTAATATTCTTTCTTTGTTTTGTATATTTGGTGTTTTGATTATTATATGATGGGTGGAGTTTCTTTTCTGGTCTAGTCTATTTGAGGTTTGTTGGTTTCTTATAACTTTATAGGCATCTCTTTCTTTAGGTTAGGGAAATTTTCTTCTATAATTTTTTGAAGATATTTACTGGCCTTGTAAGTTGGGAATCTTTGCTCTCTTCTAAACCTATTATTCTTAGGTTTGGTTTTCTTATGTGTTCTGGATTTTCTGAATGTTTTGCGTTAGGATATTTTTGCATTTTGCATTATATTTTTGACTTATGTGTCAGTGTTTTCTATGGAATCTTCTGCACCTGAGATTCTCTCTTCTAACTTTTGTATTCTTTTGGTGATGATCGAGTCTTTGGCTCTTGGTCTCTTTCCTAGGTTATCTATCTCCAGGGTTGTCTCCCTTTGTGATTTCTTTATTGATTCTTTCCCCAATTTTTAGATCCTGGATGGTTTTGTTTAATTCCTTCACCCATTTATTTGTTTTCCTATAATTCTTTAAGGAATTTTTGTGTTCCCTTTTTAAGAGCTTCTATCTGTTTACCTGTGTTCTCCTGTATTTCTTTAAGCAAGTTATTTATGTCCTTCTTCAAGTCCTCTATCATTATCATGAGATATGATTTTAAATTCAAATCTTAGTTTTCCAGTGTGATGGTATATCCTGGACTTGCTGTAGTTGTAGAACTTTGTTCTTATGATGTCTTGTAGCCTTGGTTTCTGTTACTTATGTTCTCGTGTTTGCCTCCTGTCCTCTGGTTTTCTCTAGTGCTACCTGCTCTTCTGTCTCTGACTGGAGCCTCTCTCTCCTATGATCCTATTTGTTTCAGAACTCCTCAGAGTCCAGTTGTCTCTGTGATCATGTGATTCTGGGATTCTATGATACTGAGATCCTGGGTGTGTCAGAGTTCTTGGGAGTCTGGCTCCCTCTGGGTGTTGTGGGAGTGGGTGCAGAGCCAGCGCCCCAGTTCTTCTCAGAGCACCAGTTCAGACTGGAAGTAGATTTATTTTATTGTGTGAATTTTTTATCTACATTGATTTATGTGTGCTACATTTATGTCTGCTGCCCACACAGGTTAGACAAAGACATTCACTGCATCCTTTGAAAGTGGAGTTTCAGGTGGTTAGGAGTCACTATGTGGCTGATGAGTGAGAACTAAATCCATGTCTGCTTGAAGAGCAGAAAATGCTCTTAACCCATAAGCTTTATATCAAAACTTTATAGGCTATCAAAAAAACTCAAGCAAGTAAGAAATAATAAGAGAAGGAGATCTTTCCTGTCCACATTAGTGTTTCTGTTGTTGTCCTTGTCTGTCTCATATTTAGGAAATTATGAGCCTTTATGGCTAGAGCCATAAAGAGTTCTCCCTTATCATATGGCTCTGATAATCTTTTTGCCCCATCTTCTGTAACAATTCCTGATCTTTAGGTGTGAGAGTACTTTTGTAGATACAATCTTGGAATGGGCTTCACATTTTAAATAACTGTAGTTTTGTATAATAGTCTCACTCTTTTATAAAGAGAAATTGCCTTGATGAAAACCAAGGACTACACTTATATACAAGTAGCATAATAAATATTTAGAATGTAGGTGGGCATGCTTTGGTTTAGTATAGTGGTTATAGGTAGCTGTCATAGATCAAAGACTTCACTAGTCCTTTGTTCTTGGCTAGATTCAAAGTACTTTGCATGGGATCCCTCTTGTCAAGCAGATTTTAAGTACAATTAAAGATTGTTGGTTACCATGAAGGTATGTGTAGCACTATTGTATGATTTAAATAATCTCACCATGCTTGTTGTGGTTTTAGTTCATATTTTTCAGAGCAAACTAGGAATGTTGGTAGTTTTTTCTTTGGAAGCTTACATGGGGCTTTCCCGAAGCATGAAACTAGTCATAGGAAAGATTTTCTGATAAACTCCAGCTCAGAAGACCTCTGAGACCTTTGTCTGAGTATGTGATATTTTCATCTCTGTGGTCAACCAAGGGTAATAGAAATAATGCATAGTATTTGGAGATTTTTGTTAAACACTAATCAACAACTAAAAAGAGGCCTGATTCTTGATATGGGGTGTTGTTACATAGTCTTTTACACTTAAAGGGAGCATTTATTATAGATGAAGGAAATATTAATTAAAATACTTGTGTTTTGCTGAAGGTGGGCTCTATAAGTTCCTCCTCCCTACTATCAGACATTTTATGTAAGGTACTTCCCTTTAATTCCTGAAAGTCTCTTACCTCCTAGGTCTCTGGTGCATTCTGGAGAGTCCCACCAACCTCCTGTTTCCTGAGGTTGCCTGTTTCCATTCTTCCTGCGGGTCCTCAGGGCTTCAGTACTTTTCCCTCACCCAATAACAGGGAAGACAGGGAGGGCATCAAGTGAGGGATGGGGTTGCCATCCCACAGTTCTGTCTCTCACCCATAATTGTTCCTATCTGAAAGAATTACAGGGATGGAAATGGAGAGGAACTTCAGGAAAAGAAGGTCCAGTGACAGGCCCAAAGTGGGATCCAGCTCAAGGGGAGGTACCAAGGCCTGACACTATTACTGAGGCTATGAAGTGCTCACAAAAAGGGACCTATCATGACTTCCCCCCGAAAGACCCAACAAGAAGCTGAAAGAGTCAGATGCAGATATTTGCACCCAACCAATGGACACAAGCAGCTGACCCCTGGTGTTGAATTAGGGAAGGTGAAAGAAACTGAGGAGAAGAGCAATTCTGTAAGAAGACCAGTAGTCTCAATTTATGTGGACTTCTGAGATCGCTCAAACATTGTTCCACCAAACACACAGCATACACCAGCTGATATGAGGCCCCCAACACACATAAAGTAGTGGACTTCCGGGTCTGTGTTCATTCAGAGGTGATCCCCCTAATCCTCAAGACACTGGAGGCCACAGGGAATTTAGACTTCAGGTGAGCTGGGTAGTGGGGCATCCCTGTGGAGACAGGGGGAGTGGGCATGAGGTGTGGGATGTGGAGCATTAGGCAAGTTAATGGGGGCATGGCATTTGGAGTATAAACAATAAATTAATTTAAAATAAATACATAAATAAAAAACATTCACTATTTAAAAATACACTTGCATTTTATAAAGACATATTTTTAATTAAGTCGCTAATAATACGTTTCCTATGTATTTTTAGACATCTTTTCTGTTACTTTACCCTCCACTTTCCTTCATCTGTATTCCTTTTCTTCTTCCCTGTTCCTAATAAAAGCTTTCCCCTCCTTTCCCATAATGATATACTATACTCTTCATTAGGGAACTGATGAAAACCAAAAGAGATATGAACTCACCTCTCTAAGAGTGTCTGTTACAAAAATGGCAGACAATAAAGAGTCTTAGTAAATCTGTGGAAAAAAGTAAACCCTTAAATATTACTAATAAAACATTTCTTGTTTAGAGAGTCATTAAAGGAAATAATATAAATATAACAAATAGTAATGTTTATGGTAGAATTATCCCCAAAATTAAAATATAAAATCAATTTGTGCTTGAAACCTTCATATATATATATATATATATATATATATATATATATATATATATATATTCATTTCATGTATCAAAACTTAGATAAGTATCAAAGATATTACTTTAAGTGGAATAACCCAAAAATGGAAAGATTAATGCCAACTGACCTTACTCATCAGTGGAAATGTAAAAGTTGATATCAGAGTAGCTAAAGGTATAATGTTTCATCAGTTGGGTGTGGAAGGTATTCTAAGCATATAAAAACTTCATTTTGGGAAAATGAATGCAAGTGATACATTTTAAAGATAATGACTCTAGTTTTATTATATTTTTGAAAGTGATGATCATTGATGTGTACAGGAATTTTAATCTAGTGAAATGGTTATTCTAGCAAGGAATCACATCCAATGATCTAGGTCTGTGTGGTCTGACTGGAATAGAAACATGCCTTTTTTTACACACCTTTAACACCCCTCCCCAAAATGATGTCTAATTGAAGAGCACAAAAAGATGAGAATCAGAAAAAGATTTGACAAAATGATTCCTAGATAGTATATGTCCAACTCTCATGAGAACAGACAGGAAAGAGAGGTGACTTTAGAGTATACAGACATACACACACCACGGAGAGGAAGAGGGAGAAAGGGAGGGGGTGGGAGAGGGGAAGGGGGAAAGGAATGGGAAGGGGGAGGAGGAGAGGGGAGAAAGGAGGAGGGGAGGGGAGAGAGGAGGAGGGGAGGAGGGGAGATGGAGAGGGACAGTTATACTGGGACAGTTTTATAAAGAGGCAAGAAAAGACAGAAGTGTCAAAGATTAGAAAGAAGTCAGACGATTTTAACAGAGTTAGTCTGAGGCCAATCAGACCAATTCAGTGAGTATCCAAAACAAAGCTAGATTGAATCAGTCAGCTTGAAGAGGAGTTTAGGCCAGAAAAAATAAGTAGAACCAACCAGCCAAAGCTCAGAGAGAGCTAGAAAGGGTGAATTATTCAGCAGTAAATCTCAGAAGCTGAAACACTCTAGGCCTATATTAGATTGTATGGAGGCTAGAAGCCTCAAGGCCTAAGTGTAAAGATGGTTAGAACTCTACATAGTAGAGATAGACTCTGGGCTCTTTTCAAGCCATTTATTATTTATGTTTCTCAGTTATCTCTTCATCTGAGAAAATAAAACAGACACTTATATTGATGTAGTTCTCACCACGAAATGGAAATGAGTTAACAAAGACAATTTGTACATTAGTCAGCAAAATTCAATAATTTTACAAAACACTATGGGGTAATTTTGTTTGTTTGTTTTTGTAGCTGTTTTTGTTTTGAAATTAGGATTATAGAAGTAAGAAAGGCAGGAAGAAATAAAGGAGAATGTGGCATAAAAATAAACACAAAGAAGCACTTACTAGTTCATATATATTTCTAAATATTGAGTCAATTTTAATGTTATAATGTTTGGTTAATGTGCTCATGATGGGTAAAAACTGTTTTTCAGGCCTTTAGTTTACTTTTAATCATTTGCATAGTTGAAAAATAAAGCACCAAATCCTGTAATACCTACCACAAAATATTTTGACATTTTGTTTTATTCTGAAGTCATATTTGCAAAACACACATTATTTTAATTTTCTTTGGGAAGCCTTCATAAAGAAGTATAATTAAAAGAATTGGTGATGATTGCATATAGGCTAATGATTTAATTCTATTTTTGGTTTGCCATGCAGAAGACCTCTTAATTACATCAAAAAATGTAAAAAGATAAAAAGCTATTCTTTAAAATTCTAAATGTCCCTAGAATGGAAATGTAAAATTATTTGCTAAAACTAATAAGATAATTATATATTTTTTAGTGTACTGTTTGCTCTCCTCTCTTTTTGCTTTAATTGTGGTATGCTGTTGCATTTCCCATGTCCTAGCTGTTTTCGTGGTCTACCACACAGATTATTTCTGCAATCGGTTCCTAATTCTTAGCTACAGCACATAATTATCACAGAGGAGTGTGTTGTGAGTATGAAAAGTTTTGTAAAATCAGGAAGAATTGGTGTTCTACATGAACTCAAACACTTAGTAATCATCTTGCTATTATAAATTAATCACTTTCACAATTGATTTTTTTCCCTTTTCAAGAAAACAATTTTACCCAAAATTTCTATGAAATAAAATTAAATGTGTATTGCGTTATAATTTGATACACCTATTCACAAATTGAATATATATGTTAGAAGAACACTGTTCAATTCATAGCATTATCGTTGAACAAATTATTTGTCATATTTGAAGAATTAAAATTAAAATCTAAGTTATAAAATAAATGTATATATTGAAGAGAAAAACATGAGTATTTCACTCTGATTTTCAGCATCTTATTAAGAAACCCACTTCATTTCAAAAGAGGTTGTGTATTTACTAATGGTCTAAATTTTTTAATACATCTCTGGGTTTCAGAATTTTTATACAACAATATATCTGCTACAAATGACACCTTTCTAGCTTTTTTTTTATTCTATATAATGCAGACGAGTTAAGGAAATTATAGGTCACACAATGCTCTGTGATAGAGTGATATAATATATTGGAAGGTAGGATTGAATAAAAGTAAACTCACCAAATTCTCCTGGTGGTAGGTTTTTAATGAACAGCAGGAAAGACAGCCTAAATTAATGTAATGAACAAACAGGTGAGCAACACATTCTGAAAAAAAGAAAATCCTTTAATCTAGTTTGCAAAGAGATGACAATTAGGTCAGGACCTGCAGAGCAGGGCATGAACAGAGCTGCGCAACCCCCTGCCTTGCAAACTGACTGAGCTTAAGCAGGCATGATTTCTTGCATAATAACAGAAACAAGGAACATGTTAGATACAGGCATGCAAATCCTGGGAAAATAACTGAAAAGTTGAAAGATAAATTACACATAATACATTACTATACATATTGACTGTTCAGAAAATCTCGTGGGAGATGCAAAAAAGCAATTTATGAATGAACATAATTGCATATCAGTAACATTTATTTTTTTTAGAAAAGCAGCTAAAACAAAATCTCCATGATGTCTTCTGATGAAGATTAAAGATAATGAGCTTTATTCACAAGGGCTGATAATATCTATTCTTTATTTTAAAATGTGAATAACAGTATTTGGCACCATAACTTATAAGGGTACTTATGAGGTAAACAGAAGTGACATTACATTTTTTTTATTTTTGACAAATTTTCTAAACAAATTCTGAACAGCATGCCACAAAATTTCCAATTAGGAAAAATGAACCCTCTTATTAATAGAAGAGTGTTATCATCACAGATGCAGGCACTGTAGGAAGACAAAGAAACTAAAATCTATCCCCTTGCCACATCTGGAAATCTCTGTGAAACATGATGTAGTTTATCTAATGCCACTTTAAATCTGGAGAACAATTTGTCTTCACAACACATTTTAAATTAAGCTTAACCTATTTGTTTGTTTGTTTTATGACTGAATACTTAGTGTGTAATCTAAGGTTACAAATACCCTAAAATAGTCTAAGGTAATAAATTTCTATAGAATAATCACATTATTGATGTTCATTTCCATTTTTAATATGTTGGAACACAAATTATAGTTATTAATTAAATAATTTATGCATACATATCTGAGATAAATATTGTAAAAATAAATTACAAATAATTTAATATCCATCTTATATGCTATATTTTATAACTTAATGTTAAATCATGAGAACTTTCCATAAAATTGAATATATATTCAAAAATTATTCTTAATAAAAAAGTAACATATTTAACTGAGTTCAATATCCATTAACCCATGTACTGCATCTATTCTATATTTCTTTTAAGATAAATAAAAGCAAAATTATTTTTTTCTTGTATAAATTTACTTATTTTCCTTCCATTTCTGAAAAGTAAAGAGATTGGATACCAGTAATAAGTGATGGTATACTACATGCAAATTCCTATAGTAACTGAAGTCACTGGCAGTGAAAGACATCACTAGGACTGAATGCCTTCATTGTAGCATTTCAAATAGATGTGTTAAAATTGATAAGGTATGGCCAAATCACTTATAATCCTTGGTCAGATTTTACTCAGTTCTCTTGCTCAGCATCCTAGTCAGCTTTTGTAATAATGCAATTCTACTAGGGGAGGAGTAGTAGTTTGCCACTGGTTTAGCTACCAATTCTTGACAAAATATAATAATGAGTTATTTTTATGGGAACACTTCCCATCTCAAGAAATCTGTGTCCATATTGAATATTAGCAATTTGAAAGCATCTAGTAAAAATTATGTTTTGTCATATTGTATAGTTATTTTTTATGTTTATATTACACACAATTTGCATTTTATTTATTTTACAAATGAGGATTCAGTTTTACCGAGAATTTGCCGCCTTTTTGCCTTAGTCACACAAGGTGCTGACATTAGAATTATGTGCCATGGCCCCTTGCTCACATATGTTTACTTTTGGTTCCAACACTGTAACAATGTTTGGCTTTAAGAGATACTTTTAATTTTATCTATATATTAATTACTGATTTTCAAGGGATTGATTTCATCTGCAATTAGTTTTGCTTCATAATTCTCAATAAAAAATTAATTTTCCATTGTATTCTTTAACTATATTGAGATCGCTTTCACCAGTTTTTTTTCTAACTTCTCTGTTAAGTCTGACATTTTTCATATAGTCATAGCCTCATTTACTTTAATTATTATTTCTATAAGCACACGTTTTATACATATACATATAAATATATATGTACTGAATTTTTTTAGTGTTGACAGTATGAATATGATTTTAGGCGGAACAATTTATATAGGCTAACCTATTAGGTGTCACTCGTGTATGAATAAGCCTGCTTTATTCTTTTTCAGCAGTAATTAATTACTTGTAGCTCTTCATATGTAATATCCCATCCATGGTTGTCTGAAAGCTGGTGTTGTCCTTTTTCTGGTCTTGTTTAGGCTATTATATTGTTAAAAATCCATGTATATGTCTCTCCTATTACATGTAGAAGACACAATCTCCAATCAGATGTCCTCATCCTCTGGTTCATATAGTTTGTCCATCCCTTTTACAAATTTCCTTGAGCCCTAGTTTCAGGGGTTGAATGGGAGATTTATCAGCTACATGTAGGCACTAGGTGACAAATTCTCTGTATTCTACTGTTGTGGCTTTCTATAATGATCTCCTATCCTGTGAAAGCTACATTTTCTGAATAAAATTATGATTTTTTTTCGAATGAGCCTTTTCATTCTTATTTCATGTTCTAAAGTGAGATTCTTTTTTATATCATCTGTTGGTATAAGTATTAAAATGGCAGTTAGATGCTATAATAATTGCAAAATAGCAGCAATATATTTCCTCTAAGTTGCCAATACCCTAACAACCACAGGTATTCGAGTAGAATTATACTTCCAGGCTTAAATTTTCCTCCTCTTGAGCAGTTCTTATGTTCAATTAGAGATTGTTTCCTGACAAGATATAAGGAGCAATATTACACCTTTGGAGTGTCTTTTCATGTTTGTGATTGCAGCTCATAGGAATGAGAGCTTAACAGGAAAATTGGTTGCTTTTCTCCAGACCATTCTTTTAGAAGTATTTACAAATTCAAAGCAATTCCTCTAAAAATTCTAACAAAATCCTTCACAGAAACAGAGAAAAGAAAAATTCCAAAATTTCTATGAAATCACAAAAGACACAAAATATCAAAATCATTCAATATTAAAGTAATTACCATTTTAGATTTCTAGATATTTTCAGATATATGGTAATAAAAATGATTTGATACTTACACACATAAAGATATGTAGTTTAATGGAACAAAACCAAATAAATAAAAAAGAGGGCACACTAATATAGTTACCTTATATTTGAGAAAATATCAAAGACACAGTTTAAAAAATCATCTTCAGCAAATGGTTGTGGTAAAATTAGATGGTCACATATTATAAGGCAAAAGGTACCTCTACTATAGCATAAGGCAAATCATGCTACTGTGGACAGTATGAAGCAGCTCCATATCCCCATACCTGAAATTCAAACAAAACACATTTTTATACTATGCACCTAACCCTCAAGAGACTGGAGACCCCAAGGTGGTAGGGACTTGGGATGAAGTGGGAGAAGGAGAAAAAAAAAATAGGGAAGCAGGGTCAGGTATGGGAGGAGACAGGAATAATATACAGAGGAATTTGAACAGAGGTGTGTAACAATGGGGGATGGGAACAGGAGAGTAACCACCAGCAAGTCCCAGATGCCAGGAGAGCAAGAACCTCTCAGGACACAATGGGGATGAGATTAGCTGAAATGCCCTACAAAGGGGAAGGAGAACCTGTAGAGACCATATCCAGAGATTAGGCAAGGCCCCAGTTGGGGGATGGGGCCACCCCCTTGTCTCCAAATTTTTAACCCAGAATTGTTCCTGTCTAAAGGACATACTGGGACAAAGTGTGGAGCAGTGACTGAAGCAAAGGCCATCCAGAGACTTCCCCAGCTGGGGATCCATCGAATATACAGACACCAAACCCAGACACTGTTGCAGATGTTAAGAAGTACTTGCTGACAGGAGCCTCTTATAGCTATCCCCTGAGAGGTTCTGCCAGAACCTGACAAATACAGAGGTGGATGCACACAACCAAACCTCAGACTGAGCAGAGAGACCCCAGTGGAGGAGTTGGGGGAAGGACTGAAGGAGCTGAAAGGTTTATCCCACAGGAATACAATATTAACCAACTAGATCCCCCACCCCAAATTTCCAGAGACTAAACCACAAACGAGAGTGTACATGGAGAAACTTATGGCTCCAGCTGCATATGTAGCAGAGGATTACCTTATCTGGCATCAATAAGAAGGGAGCCCCTTGGTCCTATGGAGACTCAATGACCAAGTGTAGGGAAATGCTAGGGTGGTGATGAGACAGGAGTGGGCTAATGGGTTGGAGAGCAGCCTCATAGAAGCAGGGGGAACAGAATAGAGGGAATATGGAGCGTATGGAGGGGGATCTGGGAAGGAGTATAGCATTTGATAAGAAAATAAATAAAATAACCAATAAAAAGAAAAGTATTGAAAGGAAGAAATAATAAAAGTAGTTAATGAGTAAGCCAAATCTGCAGCCTGTTTAGGGATCTGTATGTCTTTAAAAGGGGCAAATAGAAATGACATATTACCTGATAAAATCCAAAGATGAGAAAAGCAACTGGAATAAGTGATGCTAGAAAAATTCATTACTTATTTTGATATTCCTTGTGATATTATTTTCTATAACTATTTCATTTGATATAATGTAAGTTGGCCTTAGTAAATCGGTTAACATAAAAAAAAAAAAAACCTCTTCAAGGAAAAAAACAAACAAACAAAAAAAGATTCTCAAAACTAAGATACTAATTGAAATTGGCTTGTATCTGAGCACTGCCACGGGAACTGAAACTGACTAACAGACTACAAAGAAAATCTAATGCTAAATGTCAGTACATGAAGAAGTGAGCAGTGCTTCCATCTGAGAAAAATGAAGATTGTTACAATGCAACAAAAATTGCAGTTTCCACAGTGTGAAGTATAATTGAGGTTTTCCAAAGAAATAAACAAAACAAAATTACTTCTTGTAATCTTTACAGCACTAATTAATGCTTTACAGCTTTAATTAATGCTCAATCGCTTCACATATGTTTATGAAGAAATGATGTAATTACATTATAATCTCAGAAAATATTTTAAAAGTAGATACTAATGAAAGATTGCACACAACAGTTTATTTTTCTACAGCAGTGAACTTTTCTATGAATGGTAGGCTTATGTATTCACAGTTTAGGAGATATTTCCCTTAAATATCTTTTCTCTTTTAAGTCAAAGTGTCAATACCTTTGAATGCACGGGTTATTTAAACTATGTTTTTCTTAAAGTTACTTTTATATTTGAAATTCAATTCTCTGGCCATATCTTAATGTTTATTTTCCACTTTGATAAGTCATGCCAAAATCACTAGGAAAGGCAAAATGAAGACAACTTCTTCATTCTTGATGCTATGTAAGCCTTGTAAAACTGTTTCTCTAACAAACTGACAACTTAGGGTATTCAGTTAACAAATTCTTAATTAGTACTTACTATTTGCCTGATGGTATTCTGAATGATCCTCACCATCTCTACATATGAAATATCAAGAATTTCATTGATCTTTTCCATCTATTCCACTTTTGAATATATAGCTAAAGATAAATAAATAATCATGATATGAGAGAGCAAAATAAATAATTGTACTGAATCACTAGAAACAGTTAACCTGGCATGGATTCAAAATAGGGGTTCAAAGACAGAAGGAAGTGATATCTCTAATATCTCCTTAATTTATTTAATCCATTATTGATTTTGGAACTTTGGTTGTATTAAAAAATAAACACATATTCTAAATGTCAGAACTGATTATTTAAGTATATAAATCACCCTGTGTATGTGTTCATTGCAAAATAGTTGCTACAAGAAACATTCTGTTAAGGTATGTAAGTCACTTACATACAGACAAACATTCAATCTCAAACGTAGCAGTTTACAAAAAGTTTGACTGGATGTAGAATATTGTTTTCTAGTTTAGGATAAAGAAGATGAAGACAGGCTGGTTTTGACAAGGGAAAACTGAAGAGAGATGTTGAGATACCTTAGTGAGCCACGTTTATCTGTGTAACTAACATAAGCTAGTCAAAATTATGATAATCAAATCTTGTGATATTTAATAATCAATAGTACTTTAATTTTGAGTATAACAATCCCAGCCTGATTGCTTTTCTAAAATTACCACCTCCTTTTTACAACCAGCCATACAAAAACTTGGAAGGACCTTTTAAAATGGCACATAATTGAAATCCATCATGATTCTATTAGTCCAGCTTAAAAAAAATGGACTCATTTTATATTTATGAGAAATTAGAGTTTTTCTTCTTCTCTTCTCATAATATACACTGACTGCAGTTTTCCCTTCTTCCTGTCTTCCCAGCTACACCCCCTCCTACAGATCCACTCCTTTTCCATTTCCACTCATAAAAGCACAGGCCTGTCAACCAAACATGGCATGTAAGATACAGTAAGACTACGCACATAACATCATACCAAGCCTGGGCAAGGAAAGTCAGTAAGAGGAAAAGGGTTCCAAGAGCAGGCACAATAGTCAGAGAGAGCCTCAACTCAGATTTTCAAGAGTATTAAAGAATATCAAGGTAAACAACCATAACACATAGGTAGAGAGCATAGATCATACCCATACCGGCTCCTTGATCGGTAGTTTAGTTTTTAGAGTCACCTGTGAGCCTTGGTTAGTTGATTCTGTAGTCTTTGTTCTTATAGTGTATTTGACCCCTCTTGTTCCTACAAGCCTTCCTCCCCCTCTTTAAAGGAATCACCTGTGCTCTGTGATTGGCTGTGGGTCACTACATCTGCTTCTATCAGTTGTTGCATGACACCTCTCTGGTGGTGAATATTCTAGGTTCCAGTCTTCAAGTACAGCAGAATATCACTGAGAATCATTTCTTTGACTTTTTTTCCAGTCTATTTTTTTTTTTCTATTATAGGTCTCTAGGCTATATAGCTTCTGACTCTTGGCCTTTCGGGCAGTGGCAGATGTGGGCTTCCTCTCATGATATGGGTCTGAAGTTAGACCAGTCATTTGTTGACTATTCCCACAACTTCTGTGCCACCTTTACGCTAGCACATATAATAGGCAGAACAAATTGTAGATCTGAGGTTTTGTGCCTATGTCCTAGTTCTGCCCCTGGAAGCCTTGTTTGGTTATAAAAGATGGGCAGTCTAGGGTACACATCCCTCATTACTAGGAGTCTTCACTAGGGTCACTTTTGTAGATCTCAGAGTTTCAATTTCTCTAGATTTCTCCTTTGCCCCCAAAGTATTCTCCACTTGCATCCATTTCTCCCAGTATTGTCTCCCTCTGTCCTATCCCCCCAAGCTGATTTCTCCTGTTTAATCCCCATGCACCTCATGACAGTTCACTGTCAAAATCTTTTGTATTCCCCTTTTCCAGGGAAATCCGTATGTTCCTCCTTGAGTCCTTCTTGTTCATTAGCTTCTCAGGGTCTGAATTGTGGAGAGATTATCCTTTATTTTAGAGCTAATATCCACTTATAAATGAGTATATATCATGTTTGTCTTTCTGGGTCTGAATTACTCAGGATAACTTTTTTCTGGTTGCATCCATTTGACTGCTAATTTCATAAGAGCTTTCAAAAAAAAAAAAAAGACAACAGAGTAATGCTCCTTTGTGTAAATTGCCACATTCTGTTTATACATTCTTCAATTGAGGGACATCTAAGTTTTTCCCAGTTTCTGGCTATAAATAAATTTTCTATGAACGTAGTTGGGGAAGTATCCTTCTAGACATCTTTCAGTGTATGCCCAAGAGTAGTATAGCTGTGTTCTGAGATAGTTTAATTCCCAACTTCCTGAGAAAGTGCCACGTAGATTTCAATACAGGCTGCACAAATTTATAACTTCCACCAGCAATGGAGGAATGCTTTCCTGGCTCTACATCCTTGCCAGCACGGTCACGGTCACTAGTATTTTTGATCTTCATCATTCTGATAGGTGTGAGATGGGATCTCAGAGTCATTTTTATCTGCAGTTCCCAATGACTAAGAATGTTGAACATTTCTTAATTAATCTATTTTTGAGCCTGTCATATTCATGGCATTCTCTCCTGTGCCAATGTGTTTAAGGCTATTCCGTACTTTCCCTTCTATAATTTTTAGGGTCATTGGTTTCATGTTGAGGTATTTGATTCTTTTAGACTTGAGGTTTGGACATAGTAGTTGTTCACTTTGAGCCAACCTATTTACATCTGTGTAACTGGGATCTGGGATTTGAGGACCTTTAAAAAATTGAACTTTCATCTAACGCTGAAAACAAACTTACTTCAGTTTCAGTGTGCTTATATGCACAAACATAACAAAGAAAGCAATGATCCAAGTAAGATTTTGGAATTTAAAAGAAAAAGGACAGGAAAATATGATCAGAAAAAAATTAATGCCAGTAAGAACATGCTAAACATTAACAGAGCACCTTTTCTCCAGAATGTTCTCAAGACATAGCAAAAATCAGGTACACTGAGAAAAGAATATAGAGTATTCTTTCAGTAGATTTGGGTTCTACCACTATGTTCTGACATTCAAGAAATAAACATGTCTCATAAACTGAATGCTAATATTTGACAAGTGAGGTACAAAATTACATCCAAGAACGATACAGGGACCAAAATGCATTTGAGATGAAAGACCTTCTGCCATTTTTCATGGAGATCTCTCAGTTTCCCAAGAAATTGTTTACCATGCATCATCCTTTTGACTGTGATCTGACAGGTGATAGATATAAAGCTGTATTGATTCTTATATTTGCCAACATAGAATAAGACCAGCACCATTTGTTGGTGGGGCTTACAGTTTTTCAATTGTATATTGCTGGCTTTATCAAAACTCAGTTTTCCATAGGTGTTTGTGGATAACCCTGGTGCTGTTTGTATTTTGATGATAATTCAGTTTCCCCAAGAGGGGCTACCTGGGGCAAGATGTGAATTATGTACTCAGGACTTCATGTGACCCTTCTAATGAATAAAGAACCCAATTGCTGGGTGAGTAGGCAGGACTGGGTGAGTAGGTTGGAGAATGGAAGACAAGGGGCAGGAAAAGAAAAAGAGATAGGCTTTTGGACTGGGACACTGGGAAGACAAGCTGTAGCTACTAGTGATACCCGGTTTCGATGGCAAATCCACCAGAATTCGCCACCGTAAGATTTAGATTCAATGTGGCTTACAAGATTAGGATTCTAATTGTTGTACCTAGCAACAGAGTTACCATTGATTCTGAACTAAGTTTGTGTGGTGTTTTCCTTAACTTCGTAGTTCTACTAAGTTCCAGAGAGAAAGGGACAGTGGCAAAGCATGAGTTTGCAGAAGTACATCCCAAAAGACTGTGGGAATTTCAAAGTGTGGGGTTGGCCTGGTAGCAACCCTCAAGTGGGAACTTAGCAAGCTAAGTGGAGATATTTTGGAGCTGAGTCAGTCTCCATGTGATGAGAACCATGCCCGCCAGTGCCTTACCAGGAGTATATGGTTCTTTTGGGGTTTTTTGTTTGTTTGTTTGTTTGCTTGCTTGCTTGCTTGCTTTTTGTTTTTTAATATTTCCTGCAACACATAGGTGTATGGACTAATTCTGGGTCTTCAGTTTGATTCCATTGATAAACTTCACTAGTTTTATGCCAAAACCATGTGGTGTACATTACTTTACCTCTGTATTATAGCTTGCAACCAGGGTTATTGTTACCTCCAGAAATTATTTTATTGTAGATTTTTTTTTTATTTTTAGCTCTCCATTGGTTTTGGTTTTAGCATATGAAGTTTAGTATTGTTCTTTCAAGGTCTGTAAATACTTGCATTGGGATTTTGAATCTGTCAACTGCTTTTAGTAATGTGGCCAATTTTTACTATGTTAATATTATTAAAGCATGGAAGGTCTTTTTGTTTTCTGATATTTTCTTTAGCTCCTGTATTCAAGGACCTAAAAATATTGTCATACAAGTCTTTTCACTTGCTCGTTTGATTTACAAGATATTTTTATAGTATTTATGGCTATCGGGAAGAATGTAGTTTCTATGATTTTCTTCTCATCACAGTTATCATTTGAATATTGGAGAGCTACTGAGATGTTTGTGCGTGTGTGTTTGTGTGTGTGTGTGTGTGTGTGTGTGTGTGTGTGTGTGTGTGTGTGTGTAGTTAAACATTTGTCTAGATACTTTGATGAAGATCTTTGTCCACAATAGGCATTCCACGGTAAAATTCTTGGGATTGCATTTGTATACTATAAAATAATTTGGAAATGATACTTTAAATTCTTCCTTTCCAATCTGTATCCCATTGATCTCCTTCAGTTGTCTTATTGCTTTAGCTATAACTTGAATTACTATACTGAACTTATATGGAAACAATGGACAGCCTTGTCTTTTTCCTGATTTTACTGGAATTGACTTAAGTTTATCTGCATTTCATTTGATATTGGCTGTAAATTTGCTGTAACTTGCCTCTATTATGTTTAGTAATGTCTATTGTATCTCTGATCTCTTCAAGATTTGCAACATGAAAGAGTATTTGATTGTTATGTAGCAAGGAGACTTTCTATTCTTGTCCAAACTATTTGAACATCTATAACTTCTTGTATGCTTATAGACCTGTCCTTCTTGAGTTAGAACATTTTCTTTTATGATTTTGTTAAAAACATTTTAGGCTCTTCTGTACTAGGATTCTTCTCCTTCTTCCATTCCTATCATTCTTAGGTTTGGTCTTTTCACAGTGTCCCATATTGCCTCTCTTCTATCTCTTATATTCTGTTGGTGACTTTTGAGTCTGCCTTTCCTGTTTAATTACCTAGACTTTCCATTTTTAGAATTCTTTCAGTTTGTGGTTTTTTTTTATTGCTTCTACTTTCATTTTCTGATCATGAATTTTTTAATCTTTTACTTCAACTGCTTTTTTTCTCTTTTTAAAATGGACTTATTAATTTCCTACAATTTTTGCCTATCTTTCCTTGATTTATTTAAGGGAATTATTCACTTCCTCTTTTAAGGCCTGTATTATCTTCATAAAGTTTATTTGAAGGTAACATTCTTGAGCTTCAGCTATTTTCAGTAGTAGTACTGCTCAGCTCTTATAATGAATATTGCCCTGTTAGTTGCTAAGTTCTTACATTGGTGTTGAAGCTTCTGGGTTTGTGGTAATTATAGGTATGCATTCCAATTTCTGAGTTTGTCTTTGTCAGATGTGTGTTTCTTGCTTGGTTTCTGCCTCCTCTTTGGTCTTGTGGTCTTTGTGAGCTGGAGTTCTGAAAGCAGCAGAGAGTTTGTTCCCAGTTAAATGCCAGACTCCTGAAGTAAGCATGGCCTTTGGTCCAGCAGGTGGTCACCACTGTGCTGTGGTTGAGACAGGGTTATAATGAGGGGACTGGAGATATCATTATAGTGTTGGAGAAGGGGGCAATGAGAGAGTGGAGAAGGTCTTAGGGTGAGTAGCCTCTCTGGAGTTCTAGAGGTTGGTCTAGCCTCTGGTTCAGCAGAGTCTGATTTTCTGGCTGAAATAGTTCACTTTTTTTTTCTGTCTTGCATGTCCTGCACCTATTCTTCTGACTGGCATGGCCTGCAGCCCTTCAGAGGTGTTGCCAGAAATTATAATTTTGTTAGACAGATAAAATTTTGTTTGTTAGATAGTATTATTAAAAACTAATATTGGATACTTTTATTAAATACTAATTTAAGACCTTTACTGTGTGCTTAAAATAGGGAATAGAGACTATACTCGTGTTCAGAAGCCTGGAGATGTTTCAAATAGAGCCAGATGTCAGCATTCATAAAATCACTTGTACTGACACACACACACACACACACACACACACACACACACACCAGTCATTGGTATGAAGAAATGCATTTTATTTTTGAAAATGAAAGGATTACAACTCCAAAAGTATTTTAAATGCCACTCATTTGAAAAGTTATTCCACAAGTCCCAATTATTGGGTTTTAGTGATAGATCTAGTTTGGACATTGGCTATATCCCACTTTTGTGTATCTTGAAGGCTTGCTCTCTGTCCCATGTAGAAGTAGAAGGATTAACAGACATGAACTCATGTTACAAAGAAGTTGGATTTTGAAAGCCTGCTCTCTCTGTTAACTCTCTCTGTCCCTCAACACTTTTCAGATCCACTTACCTTCCCTAATCATCAAGACCAATTTGTTCTCCCTCTTTTTCTATTCAATAGCTATGTAAGAAAACAAAACATCTGGATTCAATGGGCTCTACTGCTAGGCAAGAAATGAACTATAACACACCATGCATCATTAAAATTAGATCCTCTTATCATAAACAGCTATAAAAATTTGGCCATTTCTAGGGCTAGCACATGGGCTTATTTTCCTTAAAAATCTAAAAATATTTAGTACTTAGGTTTAATTAAATATACAATTAAAATATACAAGTATAAACTTATTTGCTGTTATAAATACTTGTTTCTAAAATGAGGCATTTGTCTTTAAAATGATTGTCTATGGATTTTCAAAAATCTTGTTTTCATTTTGACTTGATATTACTAGTTAAGCTTTTTATTAAAAATGTTTTCTATATACAAATGTTTGATTGCCTTGAGAAAGTATTAACAGAGGCACTGAACATTACAAGAACTGATATAAACCTCATAAAATTGAAAGTGTATATGAAATTAATATGACTAAGTAAATACTTATAATATTTAAACCACTGATAAAAGTGATTGTTACAAAATACATTTCAAACTATTTATTGTGCATTTTATTCTTACAGAATAAGATGAATGCAAAATAATGACATAATAAATATGTATGAATAATATACTGATTAGCTATGAGTGTGTATTTTCCTGATGATTCTGAGATGAATTGGATTGTGCTTGATTGTGTTATACATACAGGCACACACACATAAACACACATGCATGCACACACACACATATGCATGTGTATATGTATAATATATATACACAAGCATACACAAGACACACATATATTTTTTCCAGACCTTATTAGTTTTGAATGAGACATAACACTCATCATGTTCCCTAGAGAATATTATAACTCATTGAAAAATTAATTGATTTTATAAAGCAAAAGGAACCCACTTTTGTGAGACATAATGCATTCTACAACCTATTTCCAATATAATTGTGCATTTGATAATTAAAATTTTTTGTATGAACTATTACTCTTAGAGAAATATATTTTATAAACTATTATTCCAAAATTATCATAAGACACCAGATTCAAGCCTTTCTGACTCGACTCTGAAACCATTCATAATAAATATCCCAAGAGCTTCTGAGGCAGCGCCATCTTCGGCTCCAGACAACCGGCCACCTTCCAGGTGAGAGCACAGGGGTCCGCCCGGCCTGAGAGGTTTGTGCCTCAGGAGGGCAGGCTGCACAGGTGACAGTGTGGAATAGAGAGGCCAGCCATTTCTGGGACAGGTGAGAGCCACAGAGCTTCTGAGGCGGCGCCATCTTCGGCTCCAGACAACTGGCCACAGAAAAACAGGAAAAACAGGAAAACACAAACAAACAGGTAGAAGTCCTTATAGAAAAACAGGAAAACACATCCAAACAGGTGATGGAAATGAACAAAACCATACTAGACCTAAAAAGGGAAGTAGACACAATAAAGAAAACCCAAAGTGAGGCATCACTGGAGATAGAAACCCTAGGAAAGAAATCTGGAACCATAGATGCCAGCATCAACAACAGAATACAAGAGATGGAAGAGAGAATCTCAGGTGCAGAAGATTCCATAGAGAACATTGGCACAACAATCAAAGAAAATGGAAAATGCAAAAAGATCCTAACTCAAAACATCCAGGAAATCCAGGACACAATGAGAAGACCAAACCTACGCATAATAGGAGTGGATGAGAATGAAGATTTTCAACTCAAAGGACCAGCAAACATCTTCAACAAAATTATTGAAGAAAACTTCCCAAATCTAAAGAAAGAGATGCCCATGAACATACAAGAAGCCTACAGAACTCCAAATAGACTGGACCAGAAAAGAAATTCCTCCCGACACATAATAATCAGAACATCAAATGCACTAAATAAAGATAGAATACTAAAAGCAGTAAGGGAAAAAGGTCAAGTAACATATAAAGGCAAGCCTATCAGAATTACACAAGATTTTTCACCAGAGATTATGAAAGCCAGAAGAGCCTGGACAGATGTTATACAGACACTAAGAGAACACAAATGCCAGCCCAGGCTACTATACCCAGCCAAACTCTCAATTACCATAGATGGAGAAACCAAAGTATTCCAGGATAAAACTAAATTCACCCATTATCTCTCCACGAACCCAGCTCTTCAAAGGTTAATAACAGAAAAAAACCAATACAAGGACGGGAACCACGCCCTAGAAAAAACAAGAAGATAATCCCTCAACAAAACTAAAAGAAGACAGCCACAAGAACAGAATGCCAACTTTAACAACAAAAATAACAGGAAGCAACAATTACTTTTCCTTAATATCTCTTAATATCAATGGTCTCAACTCCCCAATAAAAAGACATAGACTAACAAACTGGCTACACAAACAAGACCCAACATTTTGCTGCTTACAGGAAACTCATCTCAGAGAAAAAGATAGACACTACCTCAGAATGAAAGGCTGGAAAACAATTTTCCAAGCAAATGGTATAAAGAAACAAGCTGGAGTAGCCATCCTAATATCTGATAAGATTGACTTCCAACCCAAAGTAATCAAAAAAGACATGGAGGGGCACTTCATACTCATCAAAGGTAAAATCCTCCAAGAGGAACTCTCAATTCTGAATATTTATGCTCCAAATACAAAGGCAGCCACATTCATTAAAGACACTTTAGTAAAGCTCAAAGCACACATTGTACCTCACACAATAATAGTGGGAGACTTCAACACACCACTTTCATCAATGGACAGATCGTGGAAACAGAAACTAAACAGGGACACAGTGAAACTAACAGAAGTGATGAAACAAATGGACTTAACAGATATCTACAGAACATTTTATCCTAAAACAAAAGGATATACCTTGTTCTCAGCACCTCATGGTACCTTCTCTAAAATTGACCACATAATTGGTCACAAAACAAGCCTCAACATATACAAAAATATTGAAATTGTCCCATGCATCCTATCAGATCACCATGGACTAAGGCTGATCTTCAATAACAAAATAAATAATAGAAAGCCAACATTCACGTGGAAACTGAACAACAATCTTCTCAATGATACCTTGGTCAAGGAAGGAATAAAGAAATTAAGGACTTTTTGGAGTTTAATGAAAATGAAGCCACAACATACCCAAACTTATGGGACACAATGAAAGCATTCCTAAGAGGAAAACTCATAGCTCTGAGTGCCTCCAAAAAGAAACTAGAGAGAGCACACATTAGCAGCTTGACAACACACTAAAAGGTCTAGAAGAAAAGGAAGCAAATTCACCCAAGAGGAGTAGACGGCAGGAAATAATCAAACTCGGGGGTGAAATCAACCAAGTGGAAACAACAAGAACTATTCAAAGAATTGACCAAACGAGGAGTTGGTTCTTTGAGAAAATCACAAGATAGATAAACCCTTAGCTAGACTCACTAGAGGGCACAGGGACAAAATCCTAATTAACAAAATCAGAAATGAAAAGGGAGACATAACAACAGATCCTGAAGAAATCCAAAACACCATCAGATCCTTCTACAAAAGGCTATACTCAACAAAACTGGAAAACCTGGACGAAATGGACAAATTTCTGGACAGATACCAGGTACCAAATTTGAATCAGGATCAAGTTGACCGTCTAAACAGTCCCATATCCCCTAAAGAAATAGAAGCAGTTATTAATAGTCTCCCAGCCAAAAAAAGCCCAGGACCAGATGGGTTTAGTGCAGAGTTCTATCAGACCTTCAAAGAAGACCTAATTCCAATTCTTCACAAACTATTCCACAAAATAGAAACGGAAGGTACTCTACCCAACTCATTCTATGAAGCCACAATTACTCTGATACCTAAACAACAAAAAGACCCAACAAAGATAGAGAGCTTCAGATCAATTTCCCTTATGAATATCGATGCAAAAATCCTCAATAAAGTTCTTGCTCACTGAATCTGAGAACACATCAAAAAAATCATCCATCCTGACCAAGTAGGTTTCATCCCAGGGATGCAGGGATGGTTTAATGTACGGAAATCCATCAATGTAATCCAGTATATAAACAAACTCAAAGATAAAAACCACATGATCATCTCCTTAGATGCTCAGAAAGCATTTGACAAAATCCAACACCCATTCATGATAAAAGTCATGGAAAGATCAGGAATTCAAGGCCCATACCTAAACATGATAAAAGCAATCTACAGCAAACCAATAGCCAACATCAAAGTAAATGGTGAGAAGCTGGAAGCAATCCCACTAAAATCAGGGACTAGACAAGGCTGTCCACTCTCTCCCTACCTATTAAACATTGTACTTGAAGTCCTAGCCAGAGCAGTTAGACAACAAAAGGAGATCAAGGGGATACAAATTGGAAAAGAGGAAGTCAAAATATCACTTTTTGCAGATGATATGATAGTATATATAAGTGACCCTAAAAATTCCACCAGAGAACTCCTAAGCCTGATAAACAGCTTCAATGAAGTAGCTGGATATAAAATTAACTCACACAAGTCAATGGCCTTTCTGTATACAAAGGATAAACAGGCTGAGAAAGAAATTAGGGAAACAACACCCTTCTCAATAGTCACAAATACTATAAAATACCTTGGCATGACTCTAACTAAGGAAGTGAAAGATCTGTATGATAAGAACTTCAAGTCTCTAAGGAAAGAAATTAAAGAAGATCTCAGAAGATGGAAAGATCTCCCATGCTCATGGATTGGCAGGATCAACATTGTAAAAATTGCTATCTTGCCAAAAGCAATCTACAGATTCAATGCAATCCCCATCAAAATTCCAACTCAGTTCTTCAACGAATTAAAAAGGGCAATCGGCAGATTCATCTGGAATAACAAAAAAGCGAGAATAGCAAAAACTCTTCTCAAGGATAAACAAACCTCTGGTGGAATCACCATGCCGGACCTAAAACTGTACTAGAGAGCAACTGTGATCAAAACTGCATGGTACTGGTATAGTGACAGACAAGTAGACCAATGGAACAGAATTGAAGACCCAGAGATGAACCCACACAACTATGGTCACTTGATTTTTGACAAGGGAACTAAAACCTTCCAGTGGAAAAAAGACAGCATTTTCAACAAATGGTGCTGGCACAACTGGTGGTTATCATGTAGAAGAATGTGAATTGATCCATTTCTATCTCCTTGTAGTAAGGTCAAATCTAAGTGGATTAAGGAACTCCACATAAAACCAGAGACACTGAAACTTATAGAGGAGAAAGTAGGGAAAAGCCTCGAAGATATGGGTACAGGGGAAAAATTTCTGACTAGAACAGCAATGGCTTGTGCTGTAAGATCAAGAATCGATAAATGGGACCTCATAAAATTGCAAAGCTTCTGCAAAGCAAAAGACACCGTCAATAAGACAAAAAGGCCACCAACAGATTGGGAAAGGATCTTTACCTATCCCAAATCAGATAGGGGACTAATAGCCAATATACATAAAGAACTCAAGAAGGTGGACTCCAGAAAATCAAATAACCCCATTAAAAATTGGGGCTCAGAGCTGAACAAAGAATTCTCACCTGAGGAATACCGAATGGCAGAGAAACACCTGAAACAAGGTTCAAAATCCTTAATCATCAGGGAAATGTAAATCAAAACAACACTGAGATTCCACTTCACTCCAGTCAGAATGGCTAAGATCAAAAACTCAGGTGACAGCACATGTTGGCAAGGATGTGGAGAAAGAGGAACACTCCTCCATTGTTGGTGGGATTGCAAGCTTGTACAACCACTCTGGAAATCAGTCTGGCGGTTCCTCAGAAAATTGGACATAGTACTACTGGAGGATCCAGCAATACCTCTCCTGGGCATATATCCAGAAGATGTCCCAACCGGTAAGAAGAACACATGATCCACTATGTTCATAGTAGCCTTTTTTATAATAGCCAGAAGCTGGAAAGAACCCAGATGCCCCTCAACAGAGGAATGGATACAGAAATTGTGGTACATTTACACAATGGAATACTACTCAGCTATTAAAAAAATGAATTTATGAAATTCCTAGGCAAATGGATGGACCTGGAGGGTATCATCCTGAGTGAAGTAACCCAATCACAAAGGAACTCACACAATATGTACTCATTGATAAGTGGATAATAGCCCAGAAACTTAGGATACCCAAGATATAAGATACAACTTGCCAAACGCATGAAATTCAAGAAGAACGAAGACCAAAGAGTGGACACTTTACCCTTTCTTAGAAATGGGAACAAAACAACCATAGAAGGAGTTACAGAGACAAAATTTGGAGCTGTGACGAAAGGATGGACCATCTAGTGACTGCCATATGCAGGGATCCATCCCATAATCAGCTTCCAAATGCTGACACCATTGCATACACTAGCAAGATTTCGCTGAAAGGACCCAGTTATAGCTCTCTCTTGTGAGACTATGCCGGGGCCTAGCAAACACAGAAGTGGATGATCACAGTCAGCTATTGGATGGGTCACATGGCCCCTAATGGAGGAGCTTGAGAAATTACCCAAGGAGCTATAGGGAACTGCAACCCTATAGGTGGAACAACAATATTAACTAACCAGTACCCGGGAGCTCTTGTCTTTAGCTGCATATGTATCAAAAGATGGCCTAGTCGGCCATCACTGCAAAGAGAGGCCCATTGGACTTGCAAACTTTATATGCCCCAGTACAGGGGAACGCCAGGGCCAAAAAGGGGGAGTGGGTGGGTAGGGGATTGGGGGGGGGTGGGTATGGGGGACCTTTGGGATAGCATTGAAAATGTAAATGAGGAAAATACCTAAAAATAAATAAATAAATAAATAAATAAATATCCCATGTGAATAGATTCTTGTGAAAGTGAAACACATAATCAGAAAATATATATTACAGATCAAGATATTATAGTAATCTTATTATTCCAATTATTAGGAAATTATTATACTTTTTCTTTTCTTTTTTTCTTTTTTATTATGTTTTACATTTTAAAATTATATCCATTTTAAAACCCAATATCAACCCTTCTTCTCCTCTCAGTACCCCCTCACAGATGTCCTCCCTTAATCCCAACTTTACCTTCTTTTTTGAGAAGGGAAATCCTCCCTCTAGGTGTCATCCCCTACACTAACACCCTCCAGCCCCTACCTCCCCAGCTCCACACATAAAATAGCTATAGGACTAGGAGCATCCTCTCACACTGATGCCAGATAAAGCAGTTCAATTATAGCCTCGGGATCCACAGGCAAAGAGAAAGCCTCTACTCCAGTTTTTTTTTGGGGGGGGGGAGGAACCCCACAAACGCCAAGCTGCTCATTTCTACATATGTGTATCCCATGCTTGTGCTTTCATTGGAGTTTCAGTCTCTGGAAGCCCCAAGGGTGCAGGTTGATTGATTCTGTTGCTCTTCCTGTGGAGTCCCTGTCCTCTCTGGTTCTCTAAAGTTTTCTCCCAACTCTTCCATAAGACTCTATGAGCCTCATCCAATATTTGGGTATGAGTCTCTGCATATCTTTCCATTGGTTGCTCAGGGGAACCTCTCAGAGCTAGGTTTCTGTCTGAAACCATAATAGAATATAACTAATAGTTTCAGGGATTGGTAAATATTCATGGGGTTAGTCTCAATTTTTTTGCCAGTCATTTTTGGCCATTTCCTTCATCTTTGCTCTGTATTTGTACCTGCATGTCTTGTATGCAGGACACATTGTGAGCAGGTTTTCTACACTGAATTCACATTACACATAACTACATAAATGGTAACACTGGGGGAAGCCTAAAAAATAGTGCTTTCCGTTGTATTAAAAATTATGCTACTAAAATGTTTTAGATGTCTTGAGCTTTCTACAAATAGAGAATAAAATATTTCTGGGATAGAAGATTAGTACTACTACTTCCTCACATGTAGTAGCTGTGTAATTTACTCATGTGGAAGCTCATTTGCAGGAACAAAATTATCACTCAAATTTTTAAAGAGTCTTACTTTATGTTCCACACAGCTTTTTTACTTTATTTTCATCACACATAGTAATAAACTGTGGTCAATTATATGGAAAAACTAAGATACACTTTTACCTCTATCATTATGAGACAGTCATATTGGAAAATTAACATGAAAGATCTTTATTAAAATTCTTTAGTATATTAATAAATATTTTCACAGGAGACATGCTTATATTTTATATCTTGCACTGTTTTCATATATTTTATCATAAACCCTTCAAAATATGAACACACATTCATAATTAAATATTTTATATTTTTCATAATTAAGTTATACGTGAATATACAAACACCTATATTTTACTTCAAATGTTGAACTTCAGTAAGGCATATCATCCAACATTAACTCAGGAATATAATCATATCTTCAAATAACTCCTATGTCAGTTAAGCAACACATTTAATCTTTGGATTATACATAAGACAATGTCTATCCTGACCTTTAGGTTTCTATTTTTCTGTTCCTAACTAGAAAGTTGGTCTTAACTTTGTCTGGATATAATGGGTTGTACTGTGCCTCTCTTGTTCACTATCATACAAAAATGGAATTAGCAAGGTAAACAAATTTTAGTTGGCAAGGATAGTACTGTTATCCTTTGCAAACAGACAAACAAACAAACAGACAAACAAACAAACAAACAAACACCTGTTACAAAACTCAGAAGTGTCTTCCCGAAAGCATTTTAATATTTTTTATGTTTGAGAAGGCTAGGTTTGGAGAAAAGTCTTTTCTGATGTACTTTAGCCAGAACCTCATGCCTTTCTCCACTCCTAGTGTATTCACACATGCCCAGTACATATCTAGCCTTCCTTTGCAGGGTTTTCCAGTTCCAACAGCATTTTTCAAGGCAGGTACTAAGTGGTATTAGGGTGTAAAAATGAGGAGTTGTATATGATCAGAAACATGGATCCTTTTAAGTTTTCTTTGTGAAAAGCAATACAACAGAAAATATAGGAGTTGTAGAACCTACTGTGATTAAAGAAAGAAGACATAGAATATTCTTTAACAAGTTGTCAAAGAATGCATGCAACTTTAAATATACTACACAGTGTCTTTCGCAGATTCTACCACATTGTTCATGACATAAAAATGTTATTTTGAATTGTAGGCAATAGTAGTTAAATAGGGTGTTTTAGTGACAGCGAATTCATTTGTTATACAAAATCTTAGTGATACATTATTGCTAAGTTCTGTGTACTAAGTAAAAATTAAATGTATAGGAAGCTCTTTTTAATTTTTTGCAATCAAAATACAGTTGTATCTTCCCCTTCATTTGTACACACTTCCTCCTTAATCTCTCAAATTCATGGCCTCTTTTTCTTTAAATTTTGTTGCTATATACATATATATATATATATATATATATCCATATCTATCTATCTATCTATCTATCTATCTATCTATCTATCTATATCCTTTAACAACTTGTTATAGAATGTTCTCTGTCTTCTTTCTTAAATCAAATTACACACACACACACACACACACACACACACACACACAAATGTTACCTGAATATATTGGCTATTGAGCTGAATACTTGGTATTGAATAATTAATTTGGGTTTTTTTTTTCCCTTTTCAGAAGAGCAATTCCACAATAAACATTCTTTGGTTAACTGTAGTTGGTTATCTGGTGACGATATAACATGAGATTTCTCCCCTTCAATATTAGCATGGCTATTGCTGCTACTCTTATTCAGTGTTCTTTTTGATAGTCATGTTTGTGAGACTTCGTAAGTGCAGCATCTCTGACATCTAGGAGTTAAAATCTAACAGTACATACTTCCTGATGCTCTTGTTCTGAAGATGCATCTACTCCCTCTTCCCCTTTGACTCATAAGACTTTAAAGCAAATTCAAGAGTATACCAGATGTTCTTAGGCACCACAGCTTCACTTCTTTCTTTGCATTTTGACTGATGTAGCTTTCTACACAGTTCTCATGCTTAAAACAATGACCATTATGGCATGATAACCCTTAGGTAGTTGAATGCATATTTTGTTGATAGCCAGTAGCTCTGTAAGCGACCCATACAGGCTCAACTAAAGGAAAATCATTCCTGGTTCTAGAAACCTAGCCAACCACCCAAGGCTAATGAAGTACTAGAACTTGGAGGATTGTCTATAACTACCAACATAGTCTCTAACTACATTCTACGTATTATCCTAATACTCTCTAGGATAATACTACGTATTATCCTAATACTCTCTAGGACTCAGCTCTTTAGTTAAGAGACTAAGCTGCTTAGTTAACATATCAAAATGCACCTGGATGCTGGTTCTTCCAGCATCTCTCATTCCCTGTCTGTTACATGGTATGGCTAGCATACCTGGCCCTCTACCTTGAACTATCCTGCTCAGGTGCTCAGCTGCAGTGCTTCTAGAGGCTATGCCCTATATAATCAAGCCATTTTGGTTACTAGCACTTTTATACTTTTGTTCTTTGGTTGCTACACCTGTTTCCCCTCTCTCATTTTTTTCCTTCTCCTACTCTTCCCCTCGGTCTACTCTGGACTCTACTACCTACCCCTTCTCTGCCTATACATTCCCTTTTATCTACACTAAATGTTCTCTTCTATCATACCTAAGATCATTCATGTCCTTCCCTTTTTATTTATTTTTTTGTTCATTCTCAGATAAAAATGTTTCAACCTTCATTAAAGTAACACCAACTTCTTTTCTCAAAAGAAAGTATAAGCTTGTGAATATTTTATTGATCATAGAAAAATACATGGAAGCTGTTATGTGCCTATTTGTTTAATTTATATTTGTGCATGTTTCCTAATTTTGTTTGAAATATATGTGCAATTAGTGAGACATAGCATAGCTTTTCAAGGCATTATCACTGGAATACTATAAATAAATATCATATACCACAAAACACATCTCCATGTGTGAGTAAAATGTTCATCCATGTGAAACCAATTACTTACTATGAAGCATTTAAAATTTATCTGCACGTATTGCAACTAAGGAATAATTACTTTTGTGTACTAAAATAATTTATTTCATGTGAAAGAGTTATCATGTATAATCCCATAATTCTTTAATTGCTAACAGTATTTATTTCTAAAACACCATCTATAACAAGGGAGTTAGAAACTTATAGCTAAAATACCACTTACATTATTTCTACATTAAAACAAAAAGTATTGGTGACTTCTAAGTATTTTTTGTTATATAGCATAAGATCTTTTGTTAATATTTTATGTAATTAATGTTATATTACTTTTAATCATTTATAACTGAATTTATATACATTCCAAGTTCTGTTACAGATATTGTTACAAAATATATACCATACTCTCAGATCAGTTTGTAAACATAATAATCTAGAGATTTAAACGGGAGGATCATTTGTTTGAGGTCACTTTGGGCTATCTAGTGAGAACTTGTTGCAAACTATAAGATAAATATAGAAAATAATGAAAAATATCTTTGAGATATGTATTGTAACTTATTAACTTACATGTTCATGAAAAGAAAATCATTGATTAGTAAATGTAGATAGAAGACAATAAATCTTTTCTTTTCTCTTTTTTCTTTTTCCAAAACAGGGCTTCTCTGTGTAGCCCTGACTGTCCTGGAACTCGCTCTGTAGACCAGGCTGGCCTTGAACTCAGAAATCTGCCTGCCTCTGCCTCCCAAGTTCTGGGACTAAAGGCATGTGCCACCACTGCCCAGCTTAATTTATAGTTATTGAGTGAGAAGCTAATCTTACATTTGTTATTTCAAATGACAACATTTAAAGTGATCAGATAACAAAAATATGGAAGAAATACAAGCAATTAAATTACAAAGAAGGATGTTATATTTTACCAAAAATGTTAAGGTACATGAAAATAATTCTATAAAGATTACATTACTTCAGTTAGGTAGGAAGATTCAAAATTAACATTAAATTATGTAACATTTCTTTAAAGAAATGAAGCTTAACAAATTTAAACTATAGAGTTTAAAAATTTAGAAGTGTTCTTGACAAAATACTAATCATATTTCTTTCAACTCACCAAATGTGATCATATTAGTACTTTTAAATACCTTCTCATTGCTTTTAAAATTAAAAAATATCATGTTACTTATTTAATTATTTATTTCCTTTTTATTCTATTGTGTAAATAAAATGATTTTTTAAAAATGCTTAAAACTTGTATTGAGACTACAGGTTTTTTCCCTACTGGTTTCAAATTTCTCCATGACAGTTTCTAGATAAAATGTTTAGAGTTGTTTGCAGGCAAATATTGTATGCACATTGTCCTACAAAAATTGTGAGTTACAGCAATCATATTAAAGTTGAACTATATTGATAAGAGTTTTCATTTCTGTTTAAAAGTGTATTTTTTTCATGGTGATTTAATTTTTTGGTTATTATAGTACTCTTTGTTAGAAGCTAATTAATCCTGTTGAATCTACACTGTCCATTATTTTAAAATTTTACTGGTATTGTTTTGACACCCTATGCAACAATCTTACAAAAATGAAAACATACCTATAGTGTCTTTACTTCAATTTACTCTTTTATTGTCATTTTTCACCTTTGTTGGGACAGTTGAAATAGTGGCTTAAGATATATAAGAATCATAAGCAAAAACATTACCCATTGGTTTATTTTTAATTGGTATCCTAATATAATATTTCTGAGTTTTAACATCATATTCATCTAGATTCAAAAGAAATGAATACTTCACACATGTGGAATTTAAAAATTTTGATTCACAATATAAATATCTGTGTTGTTGGAAACAGTACTATTTATTATGGATTATATGTCCATCATGAGGGGCCTAATTATCTACTTCTGTATGAAAGAATGTTACAAAGTCAACATGACTATTTTAGTGGTAAATAAAGTCTGAATATTTTAAATCTTTTATATCTTCAAGGAGCTACATGATTTTCTTTATTTGAAATCTATATCTCCAGCTTCTATAGACTTTAGAGGGTTTCCATTATTGAATTTAATATGTGTTCTTTTTTGGGCAATAATTAGCCATTTTAAACATTTATTCACTGTTCAGAGCTAATATAAAATTTCAATGTAATGGCACAGAGCTTTTCAGTGTGACAGTTTGATCAGTTGTTAAAATAGACATAGTGTTTAAGTAGAATGCTGTATGCATAAGTTATCTATCATCACAGAATATACAAAATATTCCAGGTATGCTCTCATGTCAGAGTCTATCTCTATGGTCTTTCTTAGAAAACCCAATAGTATAGAAGTGGGGAAATACCATTAGAATATTACAGTTTATATTAGATTACAGACATATGGAATGGTCTGAAGAATACATACTGCACCAGTAATTCTCAGGAGGACACGTAGATTAAAGATTAAAGAAGGTCATGAATTCAACAAAGGAAGAAAAAGGAAAAGACATCTTTCTTCTGTGACATCTAAAGATGTTAAGAAAGTAAAAAGTTCAGTTAAGCAAATGCAAAAAGTAAATTAATTTTCTGAATGAATATTTTATTAGTTACCTGGTTATTATTTTTACTACATAACATATTACATAGTTTTAATTGTTTCCTAAGTTATTTTTGCCTGTCTCTTTCGTAACTGCCTATTAGAAAATCCCACTAAAATCAGGGACTAGACAAGGCTGCCCACTTTCTCCCTACCTTTTCAACATAGTACTTGAAGTATTAGCCAGAGCAATTCGACAACAAAAGGAGATCAAGGGGATACAAATTGGAAAAGAGGAAGTCAAAATATCACTTTTTGCAGATGATATGATAGTATATATAAGTGACCCTAAAAATTCTACCAGAGAACTCCTAAACCTGATAAACAGCTTCGGTGAAGTAGCTGGATATAAAATAAACTCAAACAAGTCAATGGCCTTTCTCTATACAAAGAATAAACAGGCTGAGAAAGAAATTAGGGAAACAACACCCTTCTCAATAGTCACAAATAATATAAAATATCTTGGCGTGACTCTAACTAAGGAAGTGAAAGATCTGGATGATAAAAACTTCAAATCTCTGAAGAAAGAAATTAAAGAAGATCTCAGAAGATGGAAAGATCTCCCATGCTCATGGATTGGCAGGATCAACATTGTAAAAATGGCTATCTTGCCAAAATCAATCTACAGATTCAATGCAATCCCCATCAAAATTCCAACTCAATTCTTCAACGAATTGGAAGGAGCAATTTGCAAATTTGTCTGGAATAACAAAAAACCTAGGATAGCAAAAAGTCTTCTCAAGGATAAAAGAACTTCTGGCGGAATCACCATGCCAGACCTAAAGCTTTACTACAGAGCAATTGTAATAAAATCTGCATGGTACTGGTATAGAGACAGACAAGTAGACCAATGGAATAGAATTGAAGATCCAGAAATGAACCCACACACCTATGGTCACTTGATCTTCGACAAGGGAGCTAAAACCATCCAGTGGAAGAAAGACAGCATTTTCAACAATTGGTGCTGGCACAACTGGTTGTTATCGTGTAGAAGAATGCGAATCGATCCATACTTATCTCCTTGTACTAAGGTCAAATCTAAGTGGATCAAGGAACTTCACATAAAACCAGAGACACTGAAACTTATAGAGGAGAAAGTGGGGAAAAGCCTTGAAGATATGGGCACAGGGGAAAAATTCCTGAACAGAACAGCAATGGCTTGTGCTGTAAGATCGAGAATTGACAAATGGGACCTAATGAAACTCCAAAGTTTCTGCAAGGCAAAAGACACCGTCAATAAGACAAAAAGACCACCAACAGATTGGGAAAGGATCTTTACCTATCCTAAATCAGATAGGGGACTAATATCCAACATATATAAAGAACTCAAGAAGGTGGACTTCAGAAAATCAAATAACCCCATTAAAAAATGGGGCTCAGAACTGAACAAAGAATTCTCACCTGAGGAATACCGAATGGCAGAGAAGCACTTGAAAAAATGTTCAACATCCTTAATCATCAGGGAAATGCAAATCAAAACAACCCTGAGATTCCACCTCACACCAGTCAGAATGGCTAAGATCAAAAATTCAGGTGACAGCAGATGCTGGCGAGGATGTGGAGAAAGAGGAACACTCCTCCATTGTTGGTGGGAATGCAGGCTTGTACAACCACTCTGGAAATCAGTCTGGCGGTTCCTCAGAAAACTGGACATAGTACTACCGGAGGATCCAGCAATACCTCTCCTGGGCATATATCCAGAAGATGCCCCAACCGGTAAGAAGGACACATGCTCCACTATGTTCATAGCAGCCTTATTTATAATAGCCAGAAGCTGGAAAGAACCTAGATGCCCCTCAACAGAGGAATGGATACAGAAAATGTGGTACATCTACACAATGGAGTACTACTCAGCTATTAAAAAGAATGAATTTATGAAATTCCTAGCCAAATGGATGGACCTGGAGGGCATCATCCTGAGTGAGGTAACACATTCACAAAGAAACTCACACAATATGTATTCACTGATAAGTGGATATTAGCCCCAAACCTAGGATACCCAAGATATAAGATATAATTTGCTAAACACATGAAACTCAAGGAGAATGAAGACTGAAGTGTGGACACTATGCCCCTCCTTAGATTTGGGAACAAAACACCCATGGAAGGAGTTACAGAGACAAAGTTTGGAGCTGAGATGAAAGGATGGACCATGTAGAGACTGCCATAGCCAGGGATCCACCCCATAATCAGCATCCAAACGCTGACACCATTGCATACACTAGCAAGATTTTATTGAAAGGACGCAGATGTAGCTGTCTCTTGTGAGACTATGCCGGGGCCCAGCAAACACAGAAGTGGATGCTCACAGTCAGCTAATGGATGGATCATAGGGCTCCCAATGGAGGAGCTAGAGAAAGTAGCCAAGGAGCTAAAGGGATCTGCAACCCTATAGGTGGAACAACATTATGAGCTAACCAGTACCCCGGAGCTCTTGACTCTAGCTGCATATATATCAAAAGATGGCCTAGTCGGACATCACTGGAAAGAGAGGCCCATTGGACTTGCAAACTTTATATGCCCCAGTACAGGGGAATTCCAGGGCCAAAAAGGGGGAGTGGGTGGGCAGGGGAGTGGGGGTGGGTGGATATGGGGGACTTTTGGTATAGCATTGGAAATGTAAATGAGTTAAATACCTAATAAAAAATAGAAAAAAAAAAAAAAAAGAAAATGTGTTATCTTGTCTGCCTTTTTGAGATCACTGAAGGATTAGCTGACAAAATAAAAATAAAATGAATACTATCTGTTGATCGTTTGCCAGTATAGTTCTTGAACACTTAGAGGAATAAAAAATTATTTTATTTCTCTCTCTCTCTCCATATATATATATATATATATATATATATATATTCTTTATATACATTTCAAATGCTATCCCGAAAGTTCCCTATACCCTCCCCCTGCCCTGCTTCCCTAACCACCCACTCCCAGTTCTTGGCCCTGGCATTCCCGTGTACTGGGGCATATAAAGTTTGCAATACCAAGGGGCTTCTCTTTCCAGTGATAGCCGACTAGGCCATCTTCTGCTACATATGCAGCTAGAGTCAAGAGCTCCGGGGTACTGGTTAGTTCATATTGCTGTTCCACCTATAGGGTTGCATAACCCTTCAGCTCCTTGTGTGCTTTCTCTAGCTTCTCCATTGGGGGCCCTGTGTTCCATCTTATAGATGACTGTGAGCATCCACTTCTGTATTTGCCAGGCACTGGCATAGCCTCATATGAGACAGTTAGCTATACTAGGGTCCCTTCAGCAAAATCTTGCTGGCATATTATTCCAGTAGAAAAGATAGATTTTAATGTTTAGTATATTAAATTTTAAATAGCCTTATCTTTTAAATTTTTCCATTTTACATATTTATGTATCTGTATGTGTCTTCATGTCATGGCAGGTGTGTAAGAGGTTCTTTCCTAACATGTATGTCCCAGGGTTCAAGTTCAGCTCATCAGACTTTGAAGCAATTTATACTCTATCCACTGAGCATCTTATCAGATACATAGTTTTTTTTTTCTTTCTCCTTTTTAGTATTGTTTAAATTTCATACTTAATTGATGCATTTACAAAAACATAAGGATCATGCCTAGTAAGTTTTTCACATGCCCATATCCTCAAATCACTATGTACTATAAATAATACATTCATGCATTCTCTTATTTTATTAGCATGTTTTCATTTTGAAGAGTTTTATTTGTATGCAATTTTAAGACCTGTACAAGTTTGTAGATCTTTCATCCTATATATGATAGTTGACACCTTATCACCCTCTTCTCTTTTTTTCTTTTTTTCATGACTCTTATATTGTAAATATACGATAAATAGCAGAAAATTGGTGATAGATAAATGACAGAATCAAAGAGAATTGGGTAGATCAATTGAGAGATAGATAACAGGCAGGCAGACATTGAGACAGATGAATCTAAACAAGATTCATAAAGCACAAATTATTTAATACATGAAATTTAATGCTATTAATATGGTTACAGAGTTGCATTCATGCAAGCTCCTTAATTTTAGAAAATTCCATCATAGATCTGAATTTTACTTCTTAATACTCTATTCATATGCAAATAGTAATCTGTTTTGCTCCATTTGTGATCATGAACATTTAACATATATAAAATGACACAATATGTTTTCTTTTTTGATGATAGTAGCATATTTTTAAAAGTTCAACCATATTGTGGCATGTACTAGGAACATTGACTTTTCTGAAAGTGCCATTTGGGGCATGCCTTTTATTTATTAAACCATCAGCTTGTAGTCATTTGGTCCATCTAATTTTTGGATATGTCTAATTCTGCTGTAAACATGGTTATACAAGTTTTAGTGTAGACATATGTTTTTATTACTCTTGGATGTATACAGAGGAGCAAAATTGCTGGATCATATGGCAGCTTTATATTTTTGAAGAACTGCCAAACCTTTAAAATGTTTGCACCATCTTCCATCCCCATATGCAATCTATAAGAGTTTCAATTCCTCCCTATCGTTGCCAAGCCTGAACACCATCTGTCTTGTTCTTTTACTTTTTTTAAACATATATCAGTGTATGAAAAGTGGTGTGTCATTACGGAGTTTTGTGTTCTTAATAAATAATTACATTGAATGTCTTTTAGTTGCTTTCTTAAAAACTGTCCTATTTCCTTTAGGAGTTATCTTTTCAGATATATTTAACCATTTCTTCTCTTTTTGTAAATTGAGAAAACTTTTTTGTACAGAAATTTTAATCCAGCAACATAACTACACAGGCAAGGTGTCATATCCAAAGACTTTCTAGGCTGTAAGACCAGGCTGCAATGACTCATTTTTAATTCTTCTGTCTAGAATAGACACACCTTTGTACACACCTCTAATCCTAAATAATGAAGATAAAGTTAGTTTGTAGGAAGAAGCAGCCTTGTTTGAAAGTGATGGCTATTTAAAGAGGCAGACAAAGGGATGGCTCAGTGAAACATTTGATAGAGTTAGAGATAGAATATGCCCAACTCTCATGGGAACAAAAGAGAGGAAGGAATAGTGACTGAAGACAGCAGTGCAGAGTGAGTCAGAAGTGGGGGGCAGCAGTTCAGTGAATGCAGTAGAGTGCAATTGAATTCAAGCAACAAAATAGAGTCAATTGAGTTTAGTCCAGAGTGTTGAGTGCAGTTGAGCCCTGCTCAGTTTGAAGCAGTCAGTGCAGTTCAGTTCATGAAATTCAGAGGCAGTTTTTCCAAGCAACCAGAGCAATTCAGTCAGAAGCCAAGAGAAGTCAACTGGAATAAGTCAGCTTGGAGAGGATTTTCTGCTAGAACAGCTTTGTTGAATCAGCCACTCAGAATTCAGAAACAACTAGAAAGGACAAATTTTCACCACTAAGCCTCCAAGATTACAATTACATATAGAAATCAGAGTTCTTTTTAACACATTTTTTCCAGTTTGTCTTGTAATTTTTCTCTTCTATGCCACTTTTAAAAAAATCAGGAATATGATATAAAATAACCATTTCATGGTTTGTTTTTAAATTACCTTCATTACATTATACTTAACTCATTCTTTTAGTATAATAAAGTTTGTTTTAAATCGTTTTCGTTACTGTGCTAGCTCTTATTATAATTGCTATAAAAATTTTGCTGAGAAGCAAGTCATTAATATGTCTACTGTTTTATTTGAGAGTTTTATATATTTGACTCTTATATATGGTTTATGATTTATTTATTTAATCTTCATATATAATGAGAAGGAAAGTTTCAATTTTATAATTTTTAAATAAACTAAGTTGCCTCAGCAATATTTAGGGAAAAGTCTGTTCTAAGAAAAAAATTCTAGACATTCTTTTGGAAAAATTAATTGATGACAAAGTGATTGCTTTTCTTTGACTGTTCTTCTCTTCCAATCTAACAGTTCTCTATAGCCATATGAAATTATATATATGTATATATATATATATACAATTTTTATAGCTTGAATAATATCCTAGTGCAACCCCAGCCAAAACTATGTGTTTATAATAAAGGGATTTTTTTTCAAGTGCTGCCCACCGTCTTTTCTGTTTCAATCTATACCCTTTCTGTATACCATTAGAAAATAAATAGACATCTAAGGGATAATAAAAAATAAAAATAAAATAAGGTACAGAAAAAAAAACAAAATCAGAATATTACAGAACAATCAAAAAGAAACAGCAAAAGTACAAGCACAAAAAGCACACATAGACCCCGAGATGTGTAGGTTCACACACACAGGAAACTCAGGAAAAGTCAAAACTAAAGTTAGTAGCAAGGTTCCTGATCACCATAGGATGGTGTACAATAACTGCTGCTCAAAGGCTGTAGGATCTGGAAAGTTCTTTGATGAAGGATTAACTAAACTGCTTATTTAAACTCTAAGAATTTGTTATACAGTTTGTCTACCACATCATTAAACCATAATGTAATATTATTTGATGAATTTGAAACAAAAATTATTTAATCACTAGCCTTCTGGCATTTTTCTTATGATGCTACACACTTAGCTGATTCTTAAGAGACAGTATAGTCACATGTCCACATTTGTGATTTGATGCAACTTTAGATTAAACAAAGTAGAAAGTAACAAGAGACTTAAAGTTACATTTATTCTAAGCAAACAGATGTGGGACTTTTATTCTCAGTATTTTCCAATGATATGGTTCAGCAGTTACTTTAAAAAAATTATATGTGTGAATGATTGTAACAATTTTAGTGATGGTTTAAGTATGTCCTAAGAGTCCACAGGTTACTTGCAATGCAAATACACTTCTATATATGGGGCAGCATCCCTAAAGAGTTCTAAAATTGCCGCATATGTACAATTGTATGTGGTAAGACAGAAGTTCTAGTAGATTACAATGAAAGAAAGAGAAACTTGAATGTAGGCCATTAGTTAATGTTTCCTAACTGTGTAGTTTTATTAGTTTATACAGTGAAACCATATGTTAGAATTTTTATTAGTAATTATCTAAAAACAACAAAACTTAGTGAAGTTAGTTCATTCCATTTTAATTACATATTTGTCATTATATAATAAATAAAAGGACTGAGTATTACTTTCAATTAACTTGATCCACTACTGCTGGGAGCCTCGTGGCTCGGGCCAGGGTGGTGGTGGAGTCACAGAGTAGGATTCTGGTAATGGCTTTAAAGTCTGAGTGTCTCCGGGCTTTCTAACTCTCTAATTATACTGAAATGCTGGTGATAACTTCTAAAAAGTCCTAAATATTTTCTTGCTCTTTCTGAGGGTAAAAGACTGCTGGCTTGGGCAATTAACACCTGTAGCCTAATGCAGGCTTTGTTCTATCTCAGCAGAAACTGCTGGGCTCTAACTTTCGCCCTGCTAGTCTGAAGTCAAAGGAAGAGAAGACACTTAGAAATTTGATTATAGAGTTTATTACTAAGTTGTAAAACGTTTCCTATGAAAGCTATATAAGGGGAAAAGCAGAGTGGGTAAAGGAAATAATTCTCTAAGTGGGGAAAGGGAAAAGATTCTAGTCTAAGTGGGGAAAGGCAAAAAAGTCTCCTCTATTGATCTCGCTCTTCTCTTTGTCCTCAACACTTATACATCTTTCAGAATACATGATCACATGTTACAAAGTTCATCACAAGTTCACACACACAAAAAAATCAAATCATAAATTGAAATAGAAGCTTACAAGAGCGAATGTTTACATGCATATCCATTAGGAGTAATTATCTAGCTAAACAGCCATCACCTGTTTCAGCTCCACAGGTTCACTGAAGGTTTAATAATATAACTAAGTTATTAGTGAAGTTTTTTTATAGATAAACTCAGTCAATACTTTACCTTCTGTCTTAACACATATAATAAATTGTTAGTTCCTTTTCAATGACCTTTGGTTAATTGTTTTACAACCTCTTGGAATGTGCTCTGGGTAGGAGAAAGTCTGGTTACCATCTAAGAGCAATTAACTGGTGACATTTGGGAGACTGGCAGAGTTCTAATTGCAGCTTTGATTATCAGAAAAGGACCTAATAGCAGTCACATAAATAAAAGAGCTTAATAATCACAGATATAATTTTAGGAATTCTTATAGGATCATCATTAAGCATTAAGTCACCTATTTGTCTATATAGCATCACTACAAGATAGTACATCTTCATGGATCTGCAGATATCTGCTCCAAAGGGGTGTATTTCTACTTAGTGATTTTTATATATGTATAATAATAACAGAAAAAGCATATTAATAGCAGGAATCCTTCCTAAAATGAGTCCCTCATAGCCTTGCTTAATAAGGGCTCACCTGTTACAGATTATATAATAATACGAGGCAGGCCACTTCAAGATGATCACCTGCTAGTTATTAGCTTGTCCCATTATGGCTCCTGACACGCTATATTTTATTCCACGTTTATAGATCTTTACAATTTGACTGTCAATAATATTTAAAGTAATTATCAAATGTCCCAGTAAACAGAATGAATAATAATTTTCAGTGTTCATTCTCCTTGACTTACTGATTTTAAAATCTGTTCTATGGAATGCAAATACATATAAACAAGAATGTAATGTAGTTTTGTTAAAGTTTAAGAATAACCATGATTTAAGCCTGGCGTGATGGTGCACGCCTTTAATCTCAGCACTCAGGAGGCAGAGGCAGGCAGATTTCTGAGTTTGAGGCCAGCCTGGTCTATAAAGTAAGTTCCAGGATAGCCAGGGCTATACAGAGAAACCCTGTCTCGAAATACCAAGAAAAAAAATTTCTAGATATCAAATTTCAAGAATTATAAAAATATTGGTATGTGGATTGTCTTGATTTGGGGCATGCTACATAAAGTATTTCAAAAGTAACTGAGAAAAGATCACAGTGCATTAAGACATTTTTATTTATTTATCTTTGGATATTCAAAAATTATTATTAAATATGCTTGTACTTAACACATTATGTGCACAATGTGCTCTTTTTTTTTCTGCCATCCTCTACTGAGCTCCAACTTGTCTCAACCAAGTATCCCAATTTCATGGTTTGTTTTGTGTTTGAATGTGCTTTCTGGACACTGTATTTGACAAGGTGCACACAAAAGGAGCTTGACTATGACTCAGTGAGGTATAGGTAACTTACTAGTGGTTTCATTCTAAGAATAATGTAAAGTCACATGTTTGAGCCCATCATTATAATAACATAAAAACGCAAAAACGCAAAACTACACTAAACTCCAAAGATGCACACTTATTCTAAAATAGGAACAAAGATTCTAGTTTGTTTCAAACATGGCAAAAATAAAGTATATACATGTGAAGAAAGTAGTCAATGTTTTAAAAAATTCCTAAGTTCAAATGTGAGTTCTTATGTTATCTGAAAAAGTATGGGATCATTGCAACTCTCAAGGAAAGACTGTGGAAAGGACTCATAACACTTTTTGGGGGCTTCTCCTGAAACTTAGAAGAAAGACATGAACAAATATCAGAAGACTGGCAGTATATTAGCTAAATAATGTTTCTCATTTCATCCATCAATCATGCAAACAAAAGCTCTGAATAAGGAATAATAAAATTACCTTCATGGCTACCTTCAGTGTCCATGAAAGATAGATTGCTTCTTGGAAATATATAGAGACATTAAAATAATGAAAGTAGGCACCAGAGAACCGGACAGCTTCTGGGACAGGCAGAAGCACAGAGCCGCTGAGGCAGCACCCTTGGCGGGCCACAGACAGCCGGCCACCGTCCGGACCAGAAGACAGGTGTCCGCCTGGCTTGGGAGGCGGCCTCAGCCTCAGCAGCAGCGGTCGCCATCTTAGTTCCGGGACTCAGCAGAACTTAGGAAATTAGTCTGAACAGGTCAGAGGGTGCACCAGAGAACCGGACAGCTTCTGGGACAGGCGGAAGCACAGAGCCTCTGAGGCAGTACCCTTTGCAGGCTGCAGACAGCCGGCCACCGTCCGGACCAGAGGACAGGTGTCCGCCTGGCTCGGGAGGCGGCCTCAGCCTCAGGAGCAGCGGTCGCCATCTTGGTTCCAGGACTCCCTGGAATTTAGGAATTTAATCTGCACAGGTGAGAGTCTGCACCACAGAAGCTGACAGCTTCTGGGAACTGCCAAAGCAACACAGCTTCTGAGAGAGGCCCTGTTTTGGGCCTTCTTCTTTGACCAGGAGGAGGTCCAAAAACAAGATATCTGCGTACTTTCCCTGTAAGAGAGCTTGCCAGCAGAGAGTGCTCTGAGCACTGAAACTCAGAGGAGAGAATCTGTCTCCCAGGTCTGCTGAGAGACGGTAACAGAATCACCAGAAGAACAATCTCTAAACAGAGTCAACTATAACTACTAACTCCAGAGATTACCAGATGGCGAAAGGTAAACGTAGGAATCCTACTAACAGGAACCAAGACCACTCACCATCATCATAACCCAGCACTCCCACTTCGCCCAGTCCAGGGCACCCCAACACACCCGAAAACCTAGACCTAGATTTAAAAGCATATCTCATGATGATGGTAGAGGACATCAAGAAGGACTTTAATAAATCACTTAAAGAAATACAGGAGAACACTGCTAAAGAGTTACAAGTCCTTAAAGAAAAACAGGAAAACACAATCAAACAGGTAGAAGTCCTTACAGAAAAAGAGGAAAAAACATACAAACAGGTGATGGAAATGAACAAAACCATACTAGACCTAAAAAGGGAAGTAGACACAATAAAGAAAACTCAAAGTGAGGCAACACTGGAAATAGAAACCCTAGGAAAGAAATCTGGAACCATAGATTTGAGCATCAGCAACAGAATACAAGAGATGGAAGAGAGAATCTCAGGTGCAGAAGATTCCATAGAGAACATCAGCACAACAATCAAAGAAAATGGAAAATGCAAAAAGATCCTAACTCAAAATATCCAGGAAATCCAGGACACAATGAGAAGACCAAACCTACAGATAATAGGAGTGGATGAGAATGAAGATTTTCAACTCAAAGGACCAGCAAACATCTTCAACAAAATTATTGAAGAAAACTTCCCAAATCTAAAGAAAGAGATACCTATGAACATACAAGAAGCCTACAGAACTCCAAATAGACTGGACCAGAAAAGAAATTCCTCCCGACACATAATAATCAGAACATCAAATGCACTAAATAAAGATAGAATACTAAAAGCAGTAAGGGAAAAAGGTCAAGTAACATACAAAGGCAAGCCTATCAGAATTACACCAGATTTTTCACCAGAGACTATGAAAGCCAGAAGAGCCTGGACAGATGTTATACAGACACTAAGAGAACACAAATTCCAGCCCAGGCTACTATACCCAGACAAACTCTCAATTACCATAGATGGAGAAACCAAAGTATTCCACGACAAAACCAAATTCACACATTATCTCTCCACGAATCCAGCCCTACAAAGGTTAATAACAGAAAAAAACCAATACAAGAACGGGAACAATGCCCTAGAAAAAACAAGAAGGTAATCCCTCAACAAATCTAAAAGAAGACAGCCACAAGAACAGAATGCCAACTTTAACAACAAAAATAACAGGAAGCAACAATTACTTTTCCTTAATAAATCTTAACATCAATGGTCTCAACTCCCCAATAAAAAGACATAGACTAACAAACTGGATACACAAACAAGACCCAACATTTTGCTGTTTACAGGAGACACATCTCAGAGAAAAAGATAGACACTACCTCAGCATAAAAGGCTGGAAAACAATTTTCCAAGCAAATGGTATGAAGAAACAAGCTGGAGTAGCCATCCTAATATCTGATAAGATTGACTTCCAACCCAAAGTCATCAAAAAAGACAAGGAGGGGCACTTCGTTCTCATCAAAGGTAAAATCCTCCAAGAGGAACTCTCAATTCTGAATATCTATGCTCCAAATACAAGGGCAGCCACATTCATTAAAGAAACTTTAGTAAAGCTCAAAGCACACATTGCACCTCACACAATAATAGTGGGAGACTTCAACACACCACTTTCACCAATGGACAGATCATGGAAACAGAAACTAAACAGGGACACACTGAAACTAACAGAAGTGATGAAACAAATGGATCTGACAGATATCTACAGAACATTTTATCCTAAAACAAAAGGATATACCTTCTTCTCAGCACCTCATGGTACCTTCTCCAAAATTGACCACATAATAGGTCACAAAACAGGCCTCAACAGATTCAAAAATATTGAAATTGTCCCATGTATCCTATCAGATCACCATGCACTAAGGCTGATCTTCAATAACAAAAAAAAAATAACAGAAAGCCAACACTCATGTGGAAACTGAACAACACTCTTCTCAATGATACCTTGGTCAAGGAAGGAATAAAGAAAGAAATTAAAGACTTTTTAGAGTTTAATGAAAATGAAGCCACAACCTACCCAAACCTTTGGGACACAATGAAAGCATTTCTAAGAGGGAAACTCATAGCTCTGAGTGCCTCCAAGAAGAAACGGGAGAGAGCACATACTAGCAGCTTGACAACACATCTAAAAGCTCTAGAAAAAAAGGAAGCAAATTCACCCAAGAGGAGTAGACGGCAGGAAATAATCAAACTCAGGGGTGAAATCAACCAAGTGGAAACAAGAAGAACTATTCAAAGAATTAACCAAACGAGGAGTTGGTTCTTTGAGAAAATCAACAAGATAGATAAACCCTTAGCTAGACTCACTAGAGGACACAGAGACAAAATCCTAATTAACAAAATCAGAACTGAAAAGGGAGACATAACAACAGATCCTGAAGAAATCCAAAACACCATCAGATCCTTCTACAAAAGGCTATACTCAACAAAACTGGAAAACATGGACGAAATGGACAAATTTCTGGACAGATACCAGGTACCAAAGTTGAATCAGGATCAAGTTGACCTTCTAAACAGTCCCATATCCCCTAAAGAAATAGAAGCAGTTATAAATAGTCTCCCAGCCAAAAAAAGCCCAGGACCAGACGGGTTTAGTGCAGAGTTCTATCAGACCTTCAAAGAAGATCTAATTCCAGTTCTGCACAAACTTTTTCACAAGATAGAAGTAGAAGGTATTCTACCCAACTCATTTTATGAAGCCACTATTACTCTGATACCTAAACCACAGAAAGAACCAACAAAGATAGAGAATTTAGACCAATTTCTCTTATGAATATAGATGCAAAAATCCTCAATAAAATTCTCGCTAACCGAATCCAAGAACACATTAAAGCAATCATCTATCCTGACCAAGTAGGTTTTATTCCAGGGATGCAGGGATGGTTTAATATACGAAAATCCATCAATGTAATCCATTATATAAACAAACTCAAAGACAAAAACCACATGATCATCTCATTAGATGCAGAAAAAGCATTTGACAAGATCCAACACCCATTCATGATAAAAGTTTTGGAAAGAGCAGGAATTCAAGGCCCATACCTAAACATGATAAAAGCAATCTACAGTAAACCAGTAGCCAACAACAAAGTAAATGGAGAGAAGCTGGAAGCAATCCCACTAAAATCAGGGACTAGACAAGGCTGCCCACTTTCTCCCTACCTTTTCAACATAGTACTTGAAGTATTAGCCAGAGCAATTCGACAAACAAAAGGAGATCAAGGGGATACAAATTGGAAAGGAGGAAGTCAAAATATCACTTTTTGCAGATGATATGATAGTATATATAAGTGACCCTAAAAATTCCACCAGAGAACTCCTAAGCCTGATAAACAGCTTCAGTGAAGTAGCTGGATATAAAATTAACTCAAACAAGTCAATGGCCTTTCTCTACACAAAGAATAAACAGGCTGAGAAAGAAATTAGGGAAACAACACCCTTCTCAATAGTCACAAATAATATAAAATATCTCGGCGTGATTCTAACTAAGGAAGTGAAAGATCTGTATGATAAAAACTTCAAGTCTCTGAAGAAAGAAATTAAAGAAGATCTCAGAAGATGGAAAGATCTCACATGCTCATGGATTGACAGGATCAACATCGTAAAAATGGCTATCTTGCCAAAAGCAATCTACAGATTCAATGCAATCCCCATCAAAATTCCAACTCAATTCTTCAACGAATTAGAAGGAGCAATTTGCAAATTCATCTGGAATAACAAAAAACCTAGGATAGCAAAAACTTTTCTCAAGGATAAAAGAACCTCTGGTGGAATCACCATGCCTGACCTAAAGCTTTACTACAGAGCAATTGTGGTAAAAACTGCATGGTACTGGTATAGAGACAGACAAGTAGACCAATGGAATAGAATTGAAGACACAGAAATGAACCCACACACCTATGGTCACTTGATCTTCGACAAGGGAGCTAAAACCATCCAGTGGAAGAAAGACAGCATTTTCAACAATTGGTGCTGGTACAACTGTTGTTATCATGTAGAAGAATGCGAATCGATCCATACTTATCTCCTTGTACTAAGGTCAAATCTAAATGGATCAAAGAACTTCACATAAAACCAGAGACACTGAAACTTATAGAGGAGAAAGTGGGGAAAAGCCTTGAAGATATGGGCACAGGGGAAAAATTCCTGAACAGAACAGCAATGGCTTGTGCTGTAAGATCGAGAATTGACAAATGGGACCTAATGAAACTCCAAAGTTTCTGCAAGGCAAAAGACACCGTCAATAAGACAAAGAGACCACCAACAGATTGGGAAAGGATCTTTACCTATCCTAAATCAGATAGGGGACTAATATCCAACATATATAAAGAACTCAAGAAGGTGGACTTCAGAAAATCAAATAACCCCATTAAAAAATGGGGCTCAGAACTGAACAAAGAATTCTCACCTGAGGAATACCGAATGGCAGAGAAGCACCTGAAAAAATGTTCAACATCCTTAATCATCAGGGAAATGCCAATCAAAACAACCCTGAGATTCCACCTCACACCAGTCAGAATGTCTAAGATCAAAAATTCAGGTTACAGCAGATGCTGGCGAGGATGTGGAGAAAGAGGAACACTCCTCCATTGTTGGTGGGATTGCAGGCTTGTACAACCACTCTGGAAATCTGTCTGGCGGTTCCTCAGAAAATTGGACATAGTACTACCGGAGGATCCAGCAATACCTCTCCTGGGCATATATCCAGAAGATGCCCCAACTGGTAAGAAGGACACATGCTCCACTATGTTCATAGCAGCCTTATTTATAATAGCCAGAAGCTGGAAAGAACCCAGATGCCCCTCAACAGAGGAATGGATACAGAAAATGTGGTACATCTACACAATGGAGTACTACTCAGCTATTAAAAAGAATGAATTTATGAAATTCCTAGCCAAATGGATGGGCCTGGAGGGCATCATCCTGAGTGAGGTAACACATTCACAAAGGAACTCACACAATATGTACTCACTGATAAGTGGATATTAGCCCAAAACCTATGATACCCAAGATATAAGATACAATTCCCTAAACACATGAAACTCAAGAAAAATGAAGACTGAAGTGTGGACACTATGCCCCTCCTTAGAAGTGGGAACAAAACACCCTTGGAAGGAGTTACAGAGACAAAGTTTGGAGCTGAGATGAAAGGATGGACCATGTAGAGACTGCCATATCCAGGGATCCACCCCATAATCAGCATCCAAACGCTGACACCATTCCATACACTAGCAAGATTTTATCTAAAGGACCCAAATGTAGCTGTCTCTTGTGAGACTATGCCGGGGCCTAGCAAACACAGAAGTGGATGCTCACAGTCAGCTAATGGATGGATCACAGGGCTCCCAATGGAGGAGCTAGAGAAAGTACCCAAAGAGCTAAAGGGATCTGCAACCCTATAGGTGGATCAACATTATGAACTAACCAGTACCCCGGAGCTCTTGACTCTAGCTGCATATGTATCAAAAGATGGCCTAGTCGGCCATCACTGGAAAGAGAGGCCCATTGGACATGCAAACTTTATATGCCCCAAAACAGGGGAACGCCAGGGCCAAAAAGGGGGAGTGGGCGGGTAGGGGAGTGGGGGTGGGTGGGTATGGGGGACTTTTGGTATAGCATTGGAAATGTAAATGAGCTAAATACCTAATAAAAAATGGAAAGAAAAAAAAATAATGAAAGTACCTTTGGTAATGATCCTAAAGTAATGCCTCTACACATATATCATACTGCTGAGGAAGATGAGAATTTTCTCCACTGTTTAACTCAGAAAATAACAAATGCTGTTCATGGTGGAAAAATTCCATGGATGTACTCATCCTTAAGCCACATAGACTAATTTGAAACCTAAATATGTAAAGAGGATTATTGTACATTTGCTATATGTCATGTAGTGAGCATCAGTCAGTCCTAACTAATCTTTATTAGCAAAAAAATGGAATATAAATCATCATAAATAATTTAATAAGTGATAGTAATATTGTAAAATTAATTAATGAGAAAGGAAGACAGGCAGGCTGGCAGAAAGGGAAACACTAAGAGATAGAGAGAAAATAATGATTACAATATTACTAAATAAAAAAAGAAAGAAAGCATTCACTTGTAGATAAGCAAAGTAAAACATAAATATGAACATGGCTGCCAAAATAATAAGCATAAAATAAACCAAAACTGGAATTGAAATAAATTTCTGTTACAGACATATAAGCCAACTCTTAATAAAGTAGAAATTTGGAAGTTAGTAAAACCAAAATAATTTTAAAAATTTACATTGTCCACTTACAATTCCAAAAAATACCTCCCATGAGTGATACTGTAACATGAAAATTATAAAAGAAACAAAAGTTATGACCATGTGTCTTCAGAAGAGCAACAAGGCCAAAAAAGTTGACAGCAGTCTCCATGCTGAAAAGGGATTAAATCATGTAACTCTCACTTTTTAAAAATTAATTAATCCATTAATTATTGTCTCAGTCAGGGTTTCTATTCCTGTACAAACATCATGACCAAGAAGCAAATTGGGGAGTAAAAGGTTTACTCCGCTTACACTTTCAGGCTGCTGTTCATCACCAAAGGAAGTCAGGACTGGAACTCAAGCAGGTCAGGAAACAGGAGCTGATACAGAGGCCATGGAGAGATGTTACTTTCTGGCTTGCTTCCCCTGGCTTGCCCAGCTTGCTTATTAGCAAAAAAATGGAGCCCAAAAATACCAGCCCAGGGATGGCACCACCCACAAGGGACCCTTGCCCCTTGATCACTAATTAAGAAAATGCCTTAAAGCTGGATCTCATGGAGGCATTTCCTTACCTGAAGCTACTTTTTCTGTGATAACTCCAGCTTGTGTCAAGTTGACATAAAACTAGTCAGTACAATTATTTTTTTTTTTGTATCCCAATTGTTGAAACTCCTCATAGTTCCCCTCAAAGAGATCTCCCCACATCACCCTCCCTTTCAGCTTTGAGATGGTGTCCCTCCCATAGCATTATATCTCTATAGGATTAGGCTCATCTTCTTTCACTGAGGCCAAACAAGGAAGTCATCTGCTATACATATACCTGGGGTCTCAGACCAGTCTGTGTGTTTATGCTCTTTGGTTGGTGGCTCAGTCTCTTGGAGCTCCCAGGTATCCAGGTTAGTTGACACTGTTGGTCTTACTATGGGGTTGCCATCCTTTCTGAGGACAACCATGCTAGGCTCATGATTTCAAGCACAACATAACATCAAGAATAGTGTCAGGGTTTGTTGCTGATCCATGGGATAGATCACAAGTTAGGTCAGTAACTAGTCGGTCATTCCTTCAAACTCTGCTCCATTTTTCTCCCTGCATTTCTTTTAGACAGGAACAATTTTGTGTGCAAAGTTTGTTAGGTGGGTTAATGTCCCCACCCCTCTACTGGGGATCCTGTCAGTCTACTGGAGGTGGTCTCTTCAGATTCCATATTCCCAGTTTTGTGCACTTGAGCTAAATTAGGTCTCTGGAACTTTCTAGAGGTTCCTCACCCCAACCCCCAAAGCTACATTTTTTCATTCATTCTTCTGGCTCTGTGGGCTTTTCTACAGTCTCTACCCATACCTATTCCTGCCCCGTTTCCCCCTCCCTCTGCCCTATCTCACTCCTATTCCTACCTCCCACTCCTTCCATGATTACTTTGTCCCCCTTCATAAGTGGGGTTGAAGGATCCTCTCTTTGGCTTTCCTTATTGCTTAACTTCTTAATTATGAGGGGTGCAACATGGGTATTCTGTATGTTTTGTCTAATATTCACTTATCAGAGCATATTTTTGGATCTGGGCTACATCACTCAGGATGACCTGAGTCCTATCCATTTCCTTGCAAAATTCATGTTTTCCTCATTAATAGTAGCTGAATAGTATTCAACTGTGTAGATGAAGCATATTTTCTGTATCCATCCTTTTGTTGAGGGACATCTGGGTTTCTTCTGATTTCTGGCTATTACATATAAGGCTACTATTTACATATTGGAACATATGTCCTTATTACATTGTATAGCATCTTTTAGATATATGCCCAGAAGTGGTATTTCTGGGTCTTCAGGTAGAACTATTTCCCATTTTCCAAGAAACCGCCAGACTGACTGTGCAAGTTTGCAACTCCACCAGCAGTGGAGGAGTGTTCCTCTTTCTCCACGTCCTCACCAGCATGTGCTGTCCCTTGAGTTTTTGATCTTAGCCATTCCATTTGGTATAAGGTGAAATTTCAGTATCATTTTGATTTGCATTTCTCTGATGACTGAGTACTGTGGATATATCTTTAAGTGCTTCTCGGTCATTTGATATTCCTGTGTTGAGAATTCTCTCTTTAGCTCTGTACTCCATTTTCTAAATAGTTTTGAAGGTTTTGTTGTTTTGTGGTTTTGTTATTTTGTGGTTTTGTTTTTGATGTTGTTGTTGTTGTTTTGTTTTTTAGCAAAGTCACTGTCTGTAGAGCATAACTGTAATCTACAGATTGGGAAAAGAGCTTCATTAACCCTTCATCTTTAGAGGGATAATATCCAAAACTTATAAAGAATTCAAGAAGTTGGACTCCAAAACATCATTGGGCTGAGCCTGGGCACCTCAATGGAAGAGTTAGGGAATTGGCTTAAGGAGATGAAGGGGATAGCAACTCCCTTAACAATTAACAGGACTCCTCAGAGCTCCCAGAGACTAAACCACCATGGCTCTCACTACATATGTAGCAAAGGAACACCTCACTTGGCATCAGTGGGAGGGGAGACACTTAGTCCTGTGGAGTCTTGATGCCCCAGAGAAGGGAAAGGCTAGAGGAGTAGAAGGGAGTGGGTGAGTGAGTACCCTCTTAGAGGGAAGCAGAAGGGGTGAGAGTTCTTGGAAGGGAGATTATCAAGAGGTATAACATTTGAAATGTAAACAAATAAAATGATTAATTTTAGAGAAATCAGAAAAAAACCAACCCAAAACCTAACCAAACAAACTATTAAAAAACCCAGATGTAACTCTCTGTGAAGGAGAAAGAGAATTGTAATTACAAAATTATAGGTGTCTTAAACCATTCCTGTGCTATAAATAGTCTCCATGACCAGGACAAGTCTTATGAAAAACAATATTTAAGTGGCAACTGCTTACAGTTTCATAGATTTAGTCCTTTATCATCATGGCAGGGAACATAGTGGCCTCCATGTAGGCACTTCAGCAATAGCTGAGAGCAAAATCTTGCTCCCACAGGGTAAATACAGCATAACATAGGGTCTGTATTGGCCTTTTGAAACCTCAACATCTAACACAGTGACATCCTTCCTCCAGCACAACAGGGCCACACCTCCTAATCTTTCTAATCCTATCAAAAAGTTCCACTCCTATAGACAGTGTCTTTGCCAAAAATTACCAAAACAAAACAACAAAAAACAAAGCTACAAAACAAACAAACCAACAAACCCCTCAAAACAATTTAAAAAATGGAGTACAGAGCTAAAGAGAGAATCCTCAACACAGGAATCTCAAAGGACAGAGTAGCACTTAAAGATATATCCACAGTCCTCAGTCATCAGAGAAATGCAAATCAGAATGATACTGAGATTCCACCTTATACCAAATGGAATGGCTAAGATCAAAAACTCAAGGGACAGCACATACTGGTGAGGATGTAGAGAAAGGCATGAAACATGGAGGTATGCAGGTAAACATGATGCTGGCAATGGAGGTAAGAGTTCTACACCTTGGTTTGACACTCTGAGATCTCAAATCCTATAGAAGTAAAATGGGATTTTAAAAATCTTAAAGTAATTTAAATTAAGATATCAAAATATCAAGGGTAGAAAATTAAAAAATACTATATTCTATTTTTCATCAAAGTAATTATGCTCATTTAAATTATGTAATTATCATAATAAATCTTATGTTTTATTTTAGAAGTTGATAAAAAAAAGTGAGTATTACAGTAAAGGTGAGCAGAGATGGCTCTGTGGTTAAGAACACTGGAAGTTCTGCAATGCCACATTCCCAGCACCTATATGGTTGCTCACAATCATCAATAACTTTATTCCCAGGGATTCTGGGACCCCCTTCCAAGGTCTAAGGCCACTATACACATTAGGTGGATACATATATCCATTCATAGAGGCAAAACAGTAATATACACAAAAACAAAGCAATAAAATCTCAAAATAATTCTAAGAAATATAAATTATATACCATAAATTAAATACTATTTAAAATAAAAGAAGAAAAACTTTAAAAATGCAATTCTATTAAAAAAAAACCTCAAGAATCTATATTAATGTCAAGGTAGTCTTCTAGAAAAAGATTAACTTTTTGAATTAGAAACCAATAAGAAAAGTCATTACTAATCACTATATTTCTTTGCAGATGAAATAATGGTAGACAGGAAAACTATAAGGTGTTTATCAAAATGCATAGCCAGCACTACAGGTTGATGTTGATTGTCAATTTGAAAATATCTAGAATCACTTATTGGACAAGATAAGTACAGACCTTGAGGGCATTAGATGACTAGAGTAACCTCTTGTCATGTCAGTGTGGGATTTATTTTTAAATTATTACCTTAACTGACATGAAAAGGTGTATAATGACTGGGGACGGTAGCCCTATGTGGTGGTTCACATACAGATCTCAATATGTTACTTTGTGTCTGCTTGTTACCACGGCTTGCTGTGAGTACACTCTGCACTATTGTTACTGCTTTGATGAATAGTTTCCAAATGCTTTGGCCTTCCAAATACACAGGTCACAGTCATACTGCAAAGATAGCCTTCAATTCACTGCCAAGACCATATCCAGTTAAGAAAATCTAAATTTCCTCTCTCAACACATGTCCTTTCTATTCTACGCTTTAGTGAATCTTAATACACCCCCCTAAAAATGCAAGGATTTCAGAAGCAATACACTTCCAAATAATCCCCTAATGCATAGACAGCAACCCATAATTCTCAAATGTGAGAAATACTACAACATATATAAGCATAATCAATATACAAAAATCAATTTTTGGTATTATAGTAAAGACAACCGTAGACTTACACGTTGAAATATATATCATCACAAAACTTGACTGTTCAATAAAGTTCATGGGATATATGCCTAATTTTAAAAGAGAAAGCTGTGAAAGTATTAAACATGTCCTAAAGTCAGCTAATGTGGAAGTGTGGAAAGGAAAGCCATTTTCCCTCCCACTCCTGTAGTCAATACTCTGCACATTTCTCAACCACAGCTCCCTCCTAAGCTTATAAAAGCAAATTTAATTACACACAATGAGACAAAACAAAACAAAAGAAGATATAAAAATGTAAAGGTCTTTTTTTGTTTTTTCCGATCAAGATTTTCATTGAGAAGGGAATAAGGGAAGTGAACAGAAGGTGACAATGCCCCAGACTCATCATAAACATACATAAAATTCGAAGGAAAAAATGAATTCACATTTCATGTTCGTGACTTGGAAAAGTAGCATATTTAATACAGTCAGAAGCAGTATTCAAGTACCAGCTTTTAGGTACAATTTTATTAACTATTTTCTTGGCCACAAGAGCTAATAAAAAAACCCTAGAATTTAATAATGCATTTGAGAAACATGAAGTTTATAATAACCTGTATATAATAATATTGAAAATATAAACATGCATTATGAAATAATATGAAGTATTCATAAGAATACACACATGCACATATTGTCATGTGTTTTATTTTAAAAGGCTGCTGCTAATATTCCTTAGAAACAACATATATATTTCAGTTTATGGTGTTGAAAGAAGTGGATGCCCATTACTACACTACCATTCCCCTAAATAAAAAATTAAATAATTGTAGATATAATCATCACAGTCCATAAAAAAATAACATGGATAATTTCTGTAATGTTGGATTTCTTAATAACCCCTAAGTACAGAAAATCGAATTCATGAATGCACGTATTGAATAATCAGATTCTAAAAAATATAATATGTGTATTGGTCCTTTTGCATTGTGCAGCTAATCACACTCACTAACCCAGTGCTTCTGTGTCTTTTCTCCTACACTTGTGATTTCATTCCCCAAATTAAATATAATACACATTTCAGAATCAAATAGAAAATAAAAAAAGAAAAGTCCATTTTGTATTATCTATATACTCACTAGAATATAGTTATATCCTGCTTGTAACCTTTCTCCCACACAAAATATATGACAAGTTCTTGCTTCTAGACCAGCTACAATTCAATATTATTTTTGCAAAATGGTTTCAATGTTTGATGGTAAGGGTTTTCAAAACAAGCCTCATAAAACAGTTAAGAAATCCAATAAATGAGAGTAAAGTAAAATTATTTTTGATTTATTGTAAAATGAGAAATATTATAATATCTCTTAGGAAGCTAACATTTTAAAAATATACCCTAAAAATACAAGGAATATTATTCCTGCTCTCCAACTTTAAGACTTTTAAATAGTCATTGTTGTGTGGCAGTTTTTCTTTATGTGAAGATATTTCATCAGGGACAGAGACTGAAGACAAATAAGCATTAAAAGCTTCACATATTCTAAAAAAACACAATGATCAATTGCTCTGGTAGAAGAACCTTTTCAACACTGACCCTGAATGAAGTCCTGCAGATGTCTATGATACAACGTTCATGATTCAGCACCATGCTGGGGTGTGGCTTTTCAGGGAACAGCTGTCAGATCAGCATTATTTATGTGAGTGAATCCAACATAATTACTGGCTCTGTCAGTTACATTTTGATAGAATTGATTCTTTAGTCTACTATTACTCTTTCTTTTCTGGATCAAATAGAAATAAATTCACTAGGGATTTTATAAACTCAGTCAGAATTATAGTAATTATTATTTGGACTTTTATGATTAAAGATACTTGCAATGCTGAAGCTTGACTTCATGATGATAGTCAAATTACTCATAAATAGTATGAAAATTGAGATATATTTATTTTATAGTTTCGAATCACCCGGAATGAGAGAATTTGTGTTGTAAAAATAGATAAGCAGTGCAAATTTTTCTATTCTACTGTCAAAGGTATACTAACTGTCTGGATAACATGTACCTCAGTTATTTGAACATATGCATCAGAGAGAGATTCATGTGCAGCATCATTTCAAAGTAAAATGAAAAGAAATGATGAATGCTATTTTTTTCTTTTTTCTTGGATATTCTATTTATTTTCATTTCAAATGTTATCCCCATTCCTGTTATCCCTCCAGAAACCCCCTATCCCATCCTTCCTTCCCCTGAAGCACCTACACTTTGGTTTTCCTTTTTCTTGAGCTTCATATGGTCTGTCAATTATGTCTTGGGTATTCCAGATATTTAGACTAATATCCACTTATCAATGAATGCATACCATCTGTGTTCTTTTGGGACTAGGTTTCCTCACTCTGGATGATATTTTCTAGTTTCATCCATTTGCATAAGAATTTCATGAAGATGCTCCAACTTATAACAAAAGCACATACTTTACCATGTTCATAGTTGCCTTACTTATAATAGCCAGAAGCTGGAAAGAACCCAGATGTCCTTCAACAGAGGAATTGATATAGAGAATGTGGTACATTTACACAATGGAGTACTACTCAGCTATTAAAAACAATGGCCTCATGAAATACTAATATTTTTAAGAGTGTTTGTATGAAGTAGAGATTCAAAACTTTCTCATTCAAAAATAGAAATAGAAACCTTTTTAAAAAGAAGCTGTGGACACAAACATATTTTCACTTCATATGAATTATTTTCAATCAAATATTGTGAATAAGGGCAATAGTATAGATTTTACTACTTTGAGTTTTTACATCAATGTCTTTAACATTTCAAGTCATTTTGTCTGAGATCAATAAAATGCCAAAATGTGACTTCTGATTTTCTAGTCTCTGTGGGTAGAAATCTTATAGTAATTATGTAAAAGAACTTAGAGTAGACTTTGATTATAAGGAAGTCCTGGAATCATGAGGGAATTAATAAATGAAAGAGATAAAATAAATGATATGTATCTATGTATATGTGAAATATTCTTATTTATCCATTCCACAATGTCTTGATTACATGTCAATTAATTAAACAATTCTACAATGTTTAGAAAGTGTTTTAAAGAAAAAAAAATGTGGTGGTTTAAAAAAAATGTTCCCCCAAAGCCCATAGGGAGCGCCATTCTTAGGAAGGTGACCTTGGCATTGATTTTGCTTTACTGAAGAAGAATGACTTGAGGGAGCTAGGTTTGGGATCTCAGAGAGTCAGACCAAGGTGTAGAACTCTCACCTCCGTTGCCAGCATCATTTTTTGCCTGCATACCTCCATGTTTCACAACATGGTAATACTGGACTAATCCCCTTAATTGTTAGTCATTCCCAATGAATTGTTTTTATAAGAGCTCCCATGATCATGGTGTCCCTTAACAGCAAGGAGAGCCCTAACTAAGAAAAATGTCATAAAAATGTCCATATGTGAACTGGAAAGATGGCTTAGCAATTAAGAGCATTTGTAGTTTTTTCCTAAGGATGCAGGTAAAATTCTAAGCACTTACCCAGCTACTCACTTCCATTGGTATTAGTTCTAGGGAATTCCATGCCTTCTTCTAACCCCCCAGACACTAAAAATGTATGTGATACATAGATATACCTCCTTGAAAAACCCCATACACATAAACTTCACACTAACTGACAATTTGGTCTACTCTTCTGACTTCTCATTCTCTGGCTCATTTTGTCTCCATCTGTAACCTATAACCTGTTTCTGTAAAACTATCCCAGGTAAAACTGTACACCTCTCTCCCCCAACCCATCTCTATCTCTGTGCTGCTCTCTTAAGTTGCCTCTTTTTCATGTCTGTTTTTATGGGAGTTGGACATATACTATTTGTGATTCATTCTGTTAAAAGTATGGGATACATTACTTTGGCTGCCCCTCAGGTAGATCTCACTTTCAAACATGACTGCTTCCTTCTACAAACTAACTTTATCTTGGGTGTTAGAAATTAAAGGAGTGTACTAAGGGCATGCCTATAGTCCAGACAGGGCGGACTAAAGGTATGGCATTCCAGTGGGATCAAACACACATAGAAGGTTTTTGTTTGTTTGTTTGTTTGTTTGGTTGGTTGGTTGGTTGTTTGGTTGGTTGGTTTAGGGCATTTCTTTTTTTTAATTAATTAATTATTTATTTACATTCCAAATATTGCCCCTACTTCCTGGTCCTCTTGCCAGGAGTTCTTCACCTCATATCTCTTTCCGTTTGGCTCTGATACCTTGCTCCCCATACTCTGCCACCTCCCTAAGCATTGGCATTTCCCTGCCCTTCCCTGGGGCATCAAGTCTACACAGGATTAGGCACATCCTCTTCCACTAAGGCCAAACAAAGCTGTTATGTATGTGCTGGAGGCCATGGCCCAGCCTGTATATTCTCTTTGTTCAGTGGCTTATTGTCTTGAAGCTCTGAGGAGTCTGGGTTAGTTGACACTGTTAGTTTTCCTCTTTCAGCTCTTTCAATTCTTCCCCTAACTCTTCCAAAGGGGTCCCTGACCAGAGTCCAATGGTTGACTGTAAGTATCTGCATCTGTCTTAGTCAGCTGCTGGAAGAGCCTCTCAGAAGACAACCATGCCAGGCTTTCAAAGGAATGTGTTTGGTTCAGAAAAAGGTTGATTTTCAGAGCCATGGTTAATTTTTTTTCTATGTAGGAGAAACAGTGCAAGGTATAAGAAACATGACCTAGAGATAGGTTGTGCAAGCACATAATATCCAGAAAGATTCAGTAAATTGAACCAAATTATCTATTCTTAAACATGAAGGAGCTAGAGAAATTCCCCGAGGAGCTGAAGAGGTTTGCAACCCTATAGGAGGAACAACAATATGAACTAACCAGTACCCCCCAGAGCTCCCTGAGACTAAATCACCAATCAAGGAAACATTCATGGCTCTAGTTGTATATGTAGCAGAGGATGGCATAGTCGGTCATCAATGGGAAGAGAGGCCCTTGGTCTTGTGAAGGTTCTATGCCCCAGTATAGGGGAATGCCAGGGCCAGGAAGCAGGAGTCGGTGGGGTAGGGAGCAGGGGGAGGAGGGTGGAGATAGGGGATTTTCAGAGAGGAAACTAGGAGAGGGGATAACATTTGAAATGTAAATAAAGAAAATATCTAGAAAAATAATAAATATACATCAGTAAATTGTGTCTGAAGGGATTCTCACTCTTATTTAGAAAATGTTTGTTGATATAGGAATATTTGATCATTCTTAATTTTTAAACAAAGTTAACCATTAAATTTTGATAAAACCACAGTTACTCTGATACCCAAACTACAAAGACCCAACAAAAAAAGAGAAGTTCAACCAATTTTACTTGTGAATATCAATGCAAAACTACTCAATAAAATTCTCACAAACCCAGTCCAAGAACACATCAAAACCATCTTTCACCATGATCAAGTATGCTTCATCCCAGGGATGCAGGGATGGTTGGATATATGGAAATCCATCTATGTAATTTATTATATAAATAAACTCAAAGAAAAAAATCATATGATCATCTCTCTAAATGATGAAAAATCCTTTAAAAATACAATATCCCTTGATTTTAAAAGCCTTGAAGAGGTCAGGAATTCAAGGCCCATACATAAATATGGTAAAAGCAATATGCAGTAAACCAACAGTCAACATCCAATTACATGGAGAGACACTTGAAGCAATTTCTAAAATCAGGGGCAAGCCTAAAATATGTTATTTCTTTCCAGAGCTGGATTAAAATTCTTCCACATATATATTATATCTGAGTGCATTCAAGTTCCTGTTCTCCCTCTTTTAGCTCTGAACCACACAATAGAAGCTCTCGTTTTTCTCGTTTATCCATAGCACTCTGGGTCACTTAGCTATAAAGTGTTCACCAAACCCTCCCATTAACCATCAGGTATAAAATTTGGACATAAATTGAAGTCAGTCTTGTTCATTAGATAGAGCTTGCTTTAAACAGTAAACTTGGATACCTTATTGGCAACAGCATACTATATAGTTCAGGTCCTGTTTCCTCTGAATGTGCCTCAAGACATGACTTACATAAATTTGAAGTAAATTGAAACTAGAGCATAATAAATAGTCCTGGACAATTAGATATATTCTCACAAGAAACTTGATGCTTAACTTTGTTTTAAAATAAAGGATAATTAAATATCTCATGCCAACAAGCATTTTCTAAACAAGAAAAATTAAGGTTGCTTTCAGACCGACTTAATTTCCTGATGCTTATTGATGTTTAAGAATAGAAAATTTTGTTCAATTCACTGAATCTCTCTTGATATTATGTTCTTGCACAACCTATCTCTAGGCCATGTTTTCTTCTACCTCCTACTGTTTCTTATACATACAAAAAAAATTAACCATGGCTCTGAAAATCAAACTCTTTCTCACCCAAACACATTCCTTTGAAAGCTAGTAGGAAAGCAATTGGAAAAAGAGACAGGGGTTCTCCTCCAATATTCTCTCAGCTTCTCAGTTTGATATATTTCCCTCATACTTGGATTTATATTGTCTTGGTTTTGGACCACATGCTAATTTACACAGATCAGTTCACCCAGGCAGAGTGCATAGTTACCTAGGGGGTAACAGGACATTTTCTTAGACACCTTTGCTTTCTACAAGGTCTTGTAGTTTAACTATTCCCCAGGACAAACACTCTTAAACAGCAGGCAGTAAGTATTCTCACTGTTTGTTAAGTTATAAAAGTGTTTCTTACACTCATTTTTTTCTATTGTACCCCTTCTGTTTAGTCACTGAGTTTCTTGATAACTTTAATAATACAACAAGAGAACAAAGATCTCCTCTCTCTCTCTCTCTCTCTCCCTCCCTCTCTCTCTCTCTCTATATATATATATACATAGATAGATAGATAGATAGATAGATAGATAGATAGAGATAGAGACCCGCACCCCCCACTCTTCTGTCTCTCTTCTTCTTCCTCTTTCTCTCTCCCTGTATTTGAGATATGTTATTATCTATTATACAAATTTTGTAAGATGTTTAAAAGGTATATTTTGACTAACTTAATGAATGCATTACCCACTGTGGACCAGCGTGAGCTACTTCTGTGATGCTATCCTTTCTCTATATATTGCCTAAAAGGAATTCTTTTCCTCATGCTGCTAGATCATTACAGAGTGGGTTTTTATATAACACAATGCTTTCTAAGAACTATTAGAGGGTTTTGTTTTGTTTTTTGTTTTTGTTTTTTAACAGTAATCATTTTAAAACAGTTGTAAGCATCTTAGAGTTCTTTATTTATTAAAACATAACCAACACATTGTGGAAGGTCTAAGGAAAAGTAATAATCATAATTGACTATTTAGATAATACGATTAATAATTCATCCCAATAAATTGTTTCTTTGGAAATTTATGTTTTGCTAATTTGAAAAGAAAAAAAAGTAACATTTTTATAATATCTTAGGTAAACAAAAGAAAACTCCTTTTAATAAAAAAAAATATAAACACTGATTTTTCCAAACAATCTGGAAAAATGTTTTTGCTTAATATTGAATACAAATTCATTACAAAAATAAATTTTGCTGGGAACTAAGAATACAAGTTATGCTTTCTCTCAACACTGAACAGTCTGTAGGGCTCTCAGGAATTCTACTGAAGCCAGGGCAACAGTTCAAATAGTTGCCTACGAAACCCCACAAGTTGTCCAGTGGATGTGGGAATTCCTCCCCCTATGCTTGAAGACTACCTCCCTTCTGATTTGTACCAGCTTCGAGGAAGATCAGCCTGTCTTGCTCTCTTTCTCTCTCAGCACCATAGTCTGCAGGGCTCCTATGTGTTCTGCTGCAGCCAGGACAACATTCCGCAAGTCTCACAGGAGGTCTTCTGCAGCTAGGGCCACAGATCTCCCAGGAGATCTGTGGCAACACAGGCATACTAGAGACAGGGTCCAAGCATACACCAGGTCAGCTAACACCAGAGATAACTAGATCATAAGCAGCAGAAGCTAATATACTTTGACACCATCAGTACCCAGCTCTTCCACAACAACAAGTCAAGAATATCTTCAATACACCTGAAAAGCAAGATGATGACCAAAATCCCATCTCATGAAAATAAAGGCATCTTTACTGAGAATATAAAGAAATACAGAAAAACATAGTTAAACAGGTAGCAACCCTTAAAGAGAAAACAAATCCCTCAAAAAATATAGGAAAGCAAAATCTAATGGATGAAGGAATTGAAATAAGTGATCCAAGACCTAGAAATGGAATTGGAAACAATAAAAAAAAAATCACCAATAAAGGCAACCCTGGAAATGGAAAACCTATGAGAGTATGCAGGAGCTTCAGATACAAGCATCACAAACCGGATAAAAAAGATAGAAGAGAGAATCTCAGACATATAAGATACCATTAAAGATATTGACACAATGATCAAAGAAATACAAAGCATAAAAACCCAAAACATCCAGGAAATCCAGGACACGATGAAAAAACAAAACTTATGAATAATAGGAATGGAAGAGAAAGAAGATCCCCCGTTCGAATGACCATAAATCATCGTCAACAGAGTCATAGAAGAAAACTTTGCCAACCTAAAGAATTACATGGCTATAAGTGTACAAGAAGCCTACAGAACATCAAATAGGTTGGAACAGAAAATAAAATCTTTCCACCACATAATAATCAAAACACACTATGTGCAGAACAAAGAAAGAATGCTAAAAGCTGTAAGAGGAAAAGGCCAAGTAACATATAAAAACAGACTTATCAGAATTACATTATGCTTCTCAACAGAGACTCTAAAAGCCAGAAGCTCCTGGAGAGATGTTATGCAGACACCAAGAGAACACAAATGCCAGCCCAAGCTACTATACCCAACAAAACTATATTCAGAAAAATCATCATAGATGGAGAAAGCAAGATATTCTATGACAAGACCAAATTTGAACTATATATATAAATCCAGGCCTTGAGAGGATTGTAGAAGGGATACTCCAATACAAGGAGACTATCTCTACCAAAGAAAAATCAAGAAATCAATCATCTTGCAACAAAGCCAAAAGGAGAGAATCATGCTCATAATTCCATATCCAACAAACATAACAGGAACTAACAATCATATGTCTTCAATATCTCTCAAAAGCAATGGAATCAGTTCTCAATAAAAAAGATATAAGCTAACAGACTGAGTGCTCAAGCGAGATTCAGCATTTTGCTGCACTGAAGAAATGCATCTGAACAATAAAAACAGTCACTACATCAGAATAAAAGGCTGAATAAAAGTGTTCCAAGCAAATGGTTCCAAGAAACAAGTGGAAGTTGACATTTTAATATCCAATGAAATAGATTTTCAACGAAATGTTTTCAAATGAGATATTGAAGGGCACCTCATATTCATCAAAGAAAATACCCATCAAGATGAAATCTTAATTCTGAGCATCTATTCCTGAAATGAAAGTATAATCACATTTATAAATGAAGCTTTACTAAAACTCAAAACACACATTGAACCTCATGAAATATTGAGAGACTTAGATGCCCCATTCTCAACAATGGACAGGTCATTGAAATGGAAACTAAACAGAGACACAGTGAAATTAATAGAAGTTATGAACCAAATGTACATAGGAGATATCTATAGAACATTTCACCCTTAAACAAAAGAATATACCTTCTTCTAAGCATGACACAATTTCTCCAAACTGCCCATAATTTTAGTCACAAAATAAACCTAAAAAAATACAAGAAGATTGAAATATTCCCATGTCTTCTAGCAGGTCATCACAGACTAAGTTCTTCAATAACAACAAAAACAACAGGAAACTCTCATATCCATAAAAATTTTAAAAGGCTCTACTCAATGAAAACTTGATCAGAGGGAAGATAAATAAAGACTTTCTAGAATACATTGAAAACAAAGACACAGCATACCCAAACTTGTGGGAAACAATTAAAGCAGTGCTAGGAGGAAAATTCATAGTACTAACTGCCCTCCAAAAGAAAGTGGAATGATCCTACACTAGCAACTTAACAGCATACCTGAAAACCCTAGTAGAAAAAGAAGCAAACACACCTAAGAGAAGTAAATGACAGGAAATAATCAAAACTCAAGGAGGAAATCAACTATTTAGAAAAAAATGAGAATGATACAAAGCTACAACAAATCCTAAAGCTTGTTTTTTAAGAAACTCAAGCAAATAGATAAACTCTTAGTCAAAGTAACTAAAGGGCACAGAGACAATGTCCCAATTAACAAAATTAAAAAAAAAAATCAAAAGGGGTCAGCTGCTTCTGTGCATTGGTAGGGTGCAAATATCAGCATGTGACTCTCTTAGCTCTTTGTTGGGTCTTTCAGAGTGCAGTCATGCTAGGTCCCTTTTTGTGAGTGCTCCATAGCCTCAGTCAATAGTGTCAGGCCTTAGGACCTCACCTTGAGCTGGATCCCACTCTGTGCCTGGTGACTGTCCTGGACCTTCTTTTCTTCAGGCTCCTCTCCATTTCCATCTCTGTAATTCTTTCAGACAGGAACAATTATGGGTCAGAGTTGTGACTCCATACTTCACTTAAAGTCCTGTCTTCCTGCTGGAGGTGCACTCTAAATGTTCCCTCTCCCTACTGTCTAGCATTTCATCTAAGGTCCCTCCCTTTGAGTCCTAAGAGTCGAAGCACCTGCCCCTGTTGTTGAATTAGGGATGGCCAAAAGAAGCTGAGAAGAAGGGCAATTCTGTACAAGGACCAGCAGTCTCAATTAATCTCCACACCCCCACACTAGAGATCTCTCAAACACTGGACCATTAAACAAGTAGCACACACCAGCTGATATGAGCACCCCAACATACATACAGCACAGGACTTCCAAGTCTGTGTTCATTCACAGATGATGCACTTAATCCTCAAGAGACTGGAGGCCCCAGGGATTTTAGAGGTCAGGTGGGGTGAGGAGTGGCCACATCCACGTGGAGACATAGGGTGGGGAGGAGGTATGAGATTTGGAACAGTCAGAGGGTCAATGGGGGGCGGGATAAAATATGGAGTGTAAAGAATAAATTAATTAAAATTAAAAAATTAAAAGGGAGATATAACTGAAACCGAGGAAATTAAAAAAATCATCAGATATTACTACAAAAGACTCAACAAATTGGAAAATCTAGATGAAATGGATGACATTTTAGACAGATGCCACATACCAAAAGTTAAATCAAGAGCAGACCCATATCCCCTAAGGAAATAGAAGAAGTCTAAAACCTCCTAACCAAATAAATAAATAAATAAATAAATAAACGAAAAAAGGAAAAAGAAAAAAATGCCCAAATCTAGATGGCTTTAGTGCGGAATTATAACAGACTTTCAAAGAAGAGCTAATACCAACACTCCTCAAACTATACCTAAACCACACAAAAATGCAACATAAAAAGAGAGTTTCAGAACAGTTTTGCTAATGAATATCGATGTAAAACTGTGCAATAAAATTCTGTCAAACAAAATCCATGAACACATCAAAACCATCATTCACCCATACCAAGTAGGTTTCATCCCAGGAACACCCAGAAGTTTCAATATAATGAAAATCCGTTAATGTAATACATTATATAAACAAACTGAAAGAATAAAAATGACTTTCAATGTTGAAAAAGCATTTGACAATATCGAACACTTCTTCATGTTAAAGGCAAGGAGAGATAAGGAATCCAATGTCCTTACCTATACATAATGAAAGCAATATTCAGCAAACCATCAGCCAATATTAAATTAAGTGGAGAATTACTTGAAACAATCCCACTTAAATCAGGGACAAGTCTGTTCACTCACTCCCCATCTATTCAATATAGTACTTGACATTCTAGCTAAAGTAACAAAAGAGTTCAAGAGGATACAAATTTGCTAAGAAAAAGTCAAGGTAACCCTATTTGCAGATGATATGATAGTATACAAAGCAACCACAAAAATTTTACCACAGAATTTCTACAGCTGATAAACAAGTTCAGCAACGTGGTTGGATATAAAATTATTTCAAACAAATCAGTAGCCTTCTTTTATACAAATGACAAACAGGCTGAGAAAGATTTTAGTGAACTAGCACCCATCACAATAGTCACAAATAGTCTAAATTATCATGGTGTAACACTTACCAAGCAAGTAGAAGTACAAGAACTTCAAATTCCTGAAAAAAAAAGTCAAAGACCTCAAAAGATTGAAAGATCTCCCATGCTTACAGACTGGTAGGATTAACATAGTAAAAATGGCCATCAAACAAAAAACAATCTACAGTTTCAATGGGATCCCCATCAAGATTCCAACATTATTCTTCACAAAAGAGCAGTTCTCAATTTCATATGAAACAAACAAACAAACAATCAAAAAACAGGATAGCAGATACAATTATTAATAATAAAAAACCTTCAAGGGGTTGTGGGGGAATCACCATCCATGAAATCAAGCTGTACTACAGAGCAATAGAGAAAAAAAAAAAGCATGGTACTGGTACAGAGGTAGACAGGGGTTGATTAATGGAATAGAATTGAAGACCCAGAAACAAACCTACACAATTTTGGACTCTTAATCATTGACAAAGAACCAATAAACATACAATTCAATAAATGGTCCTGGTCCAACTGGCAGTCTGTGTATAGAACAATGAAAAAAGTTTCATAGTTATTACCTTGTACAAAGCTCAAGTCCAAGTGGACCAAGGACCTCAACATAAAACCAGATATACTGAATTGAATAGGATAAAATGTATGAAAGAACCTCAAACTCATTGACACAGGGGGAAACTTCCTAAACAGAACTCTAATGGCTCAGGCTCTAAGATCATCTAAGATGGATAAATGGAACCTCATGAAACTGAAATGCTTATATAAGTAAAAGACAGTATTATAGCATTATGATATGTGCTTAGTATTGTGATTATTTTAAAATATGTATTTATCTTATTTTCTATATAAAAGTGTTTTACCTACATACATGTATATATGCCTGTTATCCTCAGAAACCAAGAGAGGGCACCGGATGTCCTAGAAACAAACTTGCAGAAATTTGTGCACTACCTTGTGTCACAAAAGCCAAATGTGTGTAAGAAACATTAGCTGTCGTGCTTGTTTGTGAACATATACTCATTTATGTAGTCATATTTAGTATCATACAGTCCATGACATCTATTGGCTTATAAATAAATTAAAATTCAGGGCGAACTTGAATTATAACTCTCACTTTGAATGAGTTCGTTTTCATGTTGTGTACTTCCAAAGACTTAAGTGAAATCTACATTTCTTAGAATTTTCTTTTTTCTTTTTCTTTTTTCCTTTTTTGTTTTGTTTTTGTTTTTTGGTTTTGTTTTTTGTTTTTTTGTTTATTTGGTTTTTTTCCCAAGACATGGTTTCTCTGTATAACCCTGGCTGTCCTGGAACTCACTCTGTAGACCAGGCTGGCCTAGAACTCAGAAATTCACCTGTCTCTGCTTCCCAAGTGCTAGGATTAAAGGAATGCGCCACCAGCAGTGTACTTTAGTCAGGCAAGTAATATGACTTTTGAGACTGCTAATGTTCAGGATATTCAATCCCTTTGACTAGTGTTTACAGTAAAGAACATAAAAACAAAAATGTCTATTTAAGAACATAACATAAACGAGTATGACACTATCACGAGGTTTAAAAGCTAAGATATTTAACGCATAAAATAAAATATTAATATAATTAACAGGAGATTTTGCAGAGGACCCAAGTTTGAGCCTGCATATCCATGTGTTGGCTTACAGCCCTCTGTAGCTACAATTCTGGAAGACTCTACATACTCTTGTGATCTCAGTGAGAACCAGGAATGCCCATGGTACATACAGGCATATTTGTAGTCAAAGCAGTTAAATATTAATACATAAACCAATTCAATCAAAGAAAAACTAAAACAAGAAAGGAAAGAAGGAAAAATCCATTTCTGCATAGTGTTCAATTTGCTTTTCTGACTTTTCTAATTTAGTAAGATTAAGAATTTATGCTCAGATTGCACTCTTACTTGTTAGTCAACTCTTTTAGATCTATGTCATAATGTATTTCTAATGAAACTGGCCCTTGCTTGTTGTGACATCTAAGAAACCAACAGTATCCACAGGATTATACGCCCAGATTAAGGAGACTTAAATTGAAAAGCAGTGTTTGTTTTCATTTATTTTCACTTAAAATCAATTATAGGAACATGAATAAAGTAATATATAATAATTTGAGGTCTGCAATAAAGGTTATATTTGTATCAAAAGTTTATAAGAGAAGGCAGTGTATATGAAGGCCAAGTGAAGAAAGGTTATCTGTTCTCATCACGTAGTAATAGCTAAAACTGAAATGACCATATAAATTTTTCAATAAGCAAGATACTTTCATTTTAAAAATAAATAAGCAAATCATATGTGACAAACTGCTATGATCATGCATTCTCTCTACAATAGAACATTTGAAACAGCAAGAAATTGTCAAAATGAAACATATAGGATATATGACTGCACAGATATCTTAAAGAAACATTGCATCAAGTTAAAAACCAATGATTCACCAAAGTATGCCATTTATGTTTTTTATTTAACTGGGCTGTAATTACTTTCTCATAATTATAATGTAATGTTAAATGAGGCTAAACAATAGTAATCAATAAAAAACAATTCATCTTAATTGTCTATGTCTACTTATACATACACATCTCCATGTTAGCAGCATATTTCTTCAGTGTGAATGATCTGTAGAATTGACAGCTGAAAATTATAACTGAACATTTTGAATAATGCTTTGTCCACAAAATACCAATTTTACAACTGAATAAAAGTTTCAAAAATGATGGAATTTAACTATGAATATATCATATTAAAGCACTTAAAGATGTAGATCACTGTGATGGGATGAAAAGCATTTAACCCTTTATATATTTTTTTTGAATATCTTTTTTTTTTCCATTTTTTATTAGGTATTTAGCTCATTTACATTTCCAATGCTATACCAAAAATCCCCCATAGCCACCCACCCCCACTCCCCTACCCACCCACTCCCCTTTTTTGGCCCTGGCGTTCCCCTGTACTGGGGCATATAAAGTTTGCGTGTCCAATGGGCCTCTCTTTCCAGTGATGGCCGCCTAGGCCATCTTTTGATACATATGCAGCTAGAGTCAAGAGCTCCGGGGTACTGGTTAGTTCATAATGTTGTTCCACCTATAGGGTTGCAGATCCCTTTAGCTTCTTGGGTACTTTCTCTAGCTCCTTCATTGGGGACCATGTGATCCATCCAATAGCCGACTGTGAGCATCCACTTCTATGTTTGCTAGGCCCAGGCATACTCTGACAAGAGACCGCTATATCAGGGTCCTTTCAGCATAATCTTGCTAGTGTATGCAATGGTGTCAGCATTTGGAAGCTGATTATGGGATGGATCCCCGGATATGGCAGTCTCTACATGGTCCATCTTTTTATCTCAGCTCCAAACTTTGTCTCTGTACCTCCTTCCAAGGGTGTTTTGTTCCCACTTCTAAGGAGGGGCATAGTGTCCACACTTCAGTCTTCATTTTTCTTGAGTTTCATGTGTTTAGGAAATTGTATCTTATATCTTGGATATCCTAGGTTTTGGGCTAATATCCAGTTATCAGTGAGTACATATTGTGTGAGTTCCTTTGTGAATGTGTTACCTCACTCAGGATGATGCCCTCCAGGTCCATCCATTTGGCTAGGAATTTCATAAATTCATTCTTTTTAATAGCTGAGTAGTACTCCATTGTGTAGATGTACCACATTTTCTGTATCCATTCCTCTGTTGAGGGGCATCTGGGTTCCTTCCAGCTTCTGGCTATTACAAATAAGGCTGCTATGAACATAGTGGAGCATGTGTCCTTCTTACCAGTTGGGGCATCTTCTGGATATATGACCAGGAGAGGTATTGCTGGATCCTCCAGTAGTACTATATCCAGTTTTCTGAGGAACCGCCAGACTGATTTCCAGAGTGGTTGTACAAGCCTGCAATCCCACCAACAATGGAGGAGTGTTCCTCTTTCTCCACATCCATGCCAGCATCTGCTGTCACCTGAATTTTTGATCTTAGCCATTCTGACTGGTGTGAGGTGGAATCTCAGGGTTGTTTTGATTTGCATTTCCCTGATGATTAAGGATGTTGAACATTTTTTCAGGTGCTTCTCTGCCTTTCGGTATTCCTCAGGTGAGAATTCTTTGTTCAGTTCTGAGCCCCATTTTTAATGGGGTTATTTGATTTTCTGAAGTCCACCTTCTTGAGTTCTTTATATATGTTGGATATTAATCCCCTATCTGATTTAGGATAGGTAAAGATACTTTCCCAATCTGTTGGTGGTCTTTTTGTCTTATTGACGGTGTCTTTTGCCTTGCAGAAACTTTGGAGTTTCATTAGGTCCCATTTGTCAATTCTCGACCTTACAGCACAAGCCATTGCTGTTCTGTTCAGGAATTTTTCCCCTGTGCCCATATCTTCAAGGCTTTTCCCCACTTTCTCCTCTATAAGTTTCAGTGTCTCTGGTTTTATGTGAAGTTCCTTGATCCACTTAGATTTGACCTTAGTACAAGAAGATAAGTATGGATGAATTCGCATTCTTCTACAAGATAACAACCAGTTGTGCCAGCACCAATTGTTGAAAAGGCTGTCTTTCTTCCACTGGATGGTTTTAGCTCCCTTGTGGATGATCAAGTGACCATAGGTGTGTGGGTTCATATCTGGGTCTTCAATTCTATTCCATTGGTCTACTTGTCTGTCTCTATACCAGTACCATGCAGTTTTTATCACAATTGCTCTGTAATAAAGCTTTAGGTCAGGCATGGTGATTCCACCAGAGGTTCTTTTATCTTTGAGAAGTGTTTTTGCTATCCTAGGTTTTTTGTTATTCCAGATGAATTTGCAAATTGCTCCTTCTAATTCGTTGAAGAATTGAGTTGGAATTTTGATGGGGATTGCATTGAATCTGTAGATTGCTGTTGGCAAGATAGCCATTTTTACAATGTTGATCCTGCCAATCCATGAGCATGGGAGATCTTTCCATCTTCTGAGATCTTCTTTAATTTCTTTCTTCAGAGACTTGAAGTTTTTATCATACAGACCTTTCACTTCCTTAGTTAGAGTCAAGCCGAGATATTTTATATTATTTGTGAATATTGAGAAGGGTGTTGTTTCCCTAATTTCTTTCTCAGCCTGTTTATTCTTTGTGTAGAGAAAGGCCATTGACTTGTTTGAGTTAATTTTATATCCAGCTACTTCACCGAAGCTGTTTATCAGGTTTAGGAGTTCTCTGGTGGAACTTTTAGGGTCACTTATATATACTATCATATCATCTGCAAAAAGTGATATTTTGACTTCCTCTTTTCCAATTTGTATCCCCTTGATCTCCTTTTGTTGTCGAATTGCTCTGGCTAATACTTCAAGTACTATGTTGAAAAGGTAGGGAGAAAGTGGGCAGCCTTGTCTAGTCCCTGATTTTAGTGGGATTGCTTCCAGCTTCTCTCCATTTACTTTGATGTTGGCTACTGGTTTGCTGTAGATTGCTTTTATTATGATTAGGTATGGGCCTTGAATTTCTGATCTTTCCAAAACTTTCATCATGAATGGGTGTTGGATCTTGTCAAATGCTTTTTCTGCATCTAACGATGATCATGTGGTTTTTGTCTTTGAGTTTGTTTATATAGTGGATTACATTGATGGATTTTCGTATATTAAACCATCCCTGCATCCCTGGAATAAAACCTACTTGGTCAGGGTGGATGATTGCTTTAATGTTTTCTTGGATTTGGTTAGCGAGAATTTTATTGAGGATTTTTGCATCGATATTCATAAGAGAAATTGGTCTGAAGTTCTCTGTCTTTGTTGGATCTTTCTGTGGTTTAGGTATCAGAGTAATAGTGGCTTCATAAAATGAGTTGGGTAGAGTACCTTCTACTTCTATCTTGTGAAATAGTTTGTGCAGAACTGGAATTAGATCTTCTTTGAAGGTCTGATAGAATTCTGCACTAAACCTGTCTGTTCCTGGGCTTTTTTTGGCTGGGAGACTATTAATAACTGCTTCTATTTCTTTAGGGGATATGGGACTGTTTAGAAGGTCAACTTGATCCTGATTCAACTTTGGTACCTGGTATCTGTCCAGAAATTTGTCCATTTCGTCCAGGTTTTCCAGTTTTGTTGAGTATAGCCTTTTGTAGAAGGATGTGATGGTGTTTTGGATTTCTTCAGGATCTGTTGTTATGTCTCCCTTTTCATTTCTGATTTTGTTGATTAGGACTTTGTCCCTTTGCCCTTTAGTGAGTCTAGCTAAGGGTTTATCTATCTTGTTGATTTTCTCAAAGAACCAACTCCTCGTTTGGTTAATTCCTTGAATAGTTCTTCTTGTTTCCACTTGGTTGATTTCACCCCTGAGTTTGATTATTTCCTGCCGTCTACTCCTCTTGGGTGAATTTGCTTCCTTTTTTTCTAGAGCTTTTAGATGTGTTGTCAAGCTGCTAGTATGTGCTCTCTCCCGTTTCTTTTTGGAGGTACTCAGAGCTATGAGTTTCCCTCTTAGAAATGCTTTCATTGTGTCCCAAAGGTTTGGGTAGGTTGTGGCTTCATTTTCATTAAACTCTAATAAGTCTTTAATTTCTTTTTTTATTCCTTCCTTGACCAAGGTATCATTGAGAAGAGTGTTGTTCAGTTTCTACGTGAATGTTGGCTTTCCATTCTTTATGTTGTTATTGAAGATCAGTCTTAGGCCATGGTGGTCTGATAGGATACATGGGACAATTTCAATATTTTTGTATCTGTTGAGGCCTATTTTGTGACCAATTATATGGTCAATTTTGGAGAAGGTCCCGTGAGGTGCTGAGAAGAAGGTATATCCTTTTGTTTTAGGATAAAATATTCTGTAGATATCTGTCAGGTCCATTTGTTTCTTAACTTCTGTTAGTTTCACTGTGTCCCTGTTTAGTTTCTGTTTCCACTATCTGTCCATTGATGAAAGTGGTTTGTTGAAGTCTCCCACTATTATTGTGTGAGGTGCAATGTGTGCTTTGAGCTTTACTAAAGTGTCTTTAATGAATGTGGCTGCCCTTGCATTTGGAGCGTAGATATTCAGAATTGAGAGTTCCTCTTGGAGGATTTTACCTTTGATGAGTATGAAGTGTCCCTCCTTGTCTTTTTTGATAACTTTGGGTTGGAAGTTGATTTTATCCGATATTAGAATGGCTACTCCAGCCTTTTTCTTCAGACCATTTGCTTGGAAAATTGTTTTCCAGCCTTTCACTCTGAGGTAGTGCCTGTTTTTTTCCCTGAGATGGGTTTCCTGTAAGCAGCAGAATGTTGGGTCCTGTTTGTGTAGCCAGTCTGTTAGTCTATGTCTTTTAATTGGGGAATTGAGTCCATTGATATTAAGAGATATTAAGGAAAGGTAATTGTTGCTTCCTGTTATTTTTGTTGTTAAAGTTGGCATTCTGTTCTTGTGGCTGTCTTCTTTTAGGTTTGTTGAGGGATTATCTTCTTGTTTTTTCTAGGGCGTGGTTCCTGTCCTTGTATTGGTTTTTTTTCTGTTATTATCCTTTGAAGGGCTGGATTCGTGGAGAGATAATGGGTGAATTTAGTTTTGTCGTGGAATACTTTGGTTTCTCCATCTATGGTAATTGAGAATTTGGCTGGGTATAGTAGCCTGGGCTGGAATTTGTGTTCTCTTAGTGTCTGTATAACATCTGTCCAGGCTCTTCTGGCTTTCATAGTCTCTGGTGAAAAATCTTGTGTAATTCTGATAGGCTTGCCTTTATATGTTACTTGACCTTTTTCCCTTACTGCTTTTAGTATTCTATCTTTATTTAGTGCATTTGATGTTCTGATTATTATGTGTCGGGAGGAATTTCTTTTCTGGTCCAGTCTATTTGGAGTTCTGTAGGCTTCTTGTATGTTCATGTGTATCTCTTTCTTTAGATTTGGGAAGTTTTCTTCAATAATTTTGTTGAAGATGTTTGCTGGTCCTTTGAGTTGAAAATCTTCATTCTCATCCACTCCTTTTATGCGTAGGTTTGGTCTTCTCATTGTGTCCTGGATTTCCTGGATGTTTTTAGTTAGGATCTTTTTGCATTTTCCATTTTCTTTGATTGTTGTGTCGATGTTCTCTATGGTGTCTTCTGCACCTGAGATTCTCTCTTCCATCTCTTGTATTCTGTTGCTGATGCTGGCATCTATGGTTCCAGATTTCTTTCCTATGGTTTCTATCTCCAGTGTTGCCTCACTTTGGATTTTCTTTATTGTGTCTACTTCCCTTTTTAGGTCTAGTATGATTTTGTTCATTTCCATCACCTGTTTGGATGTGTTTTCCTGTTTTTCTATAAGGACTTCTACCTGTTTGGTTGTGTTTTCCTGTTTTTCCTTAAGGACTTGTAACTCTTTAGCAGTGTTTTCCTGTTTTTCTTTAAGGACTTGTAACTCTTTAGCAGTGTTCTCCTGTATCTCTTTAAGTGAGTTATTGAATTCCTTCTTTATGTCCTCTACCATCATCATGAGATATGCTTTTAAATCCAGCTCTACCTTTTCAGGTGTGTTAGGGTGTCCTGGACTGGGAAAAGTGGGCGTTCTGGGTTCTGATGATGGTGAGTGGTCCTGGTTTCTGTTAGTAGGATTCTTACGTTTACCTTTCGCCATCTGGCAATCTCTGGAGTTAGTTGTTATAGTTGTCTTAGTTAAGAGATTGTTCCTCTGTTGATTTTGTTACCCTCAATCAGCAGGCATGGGAGACTGCCCTCCACGGAGTCCCGGAGCCAAGAAGGCTCCCGCCGGCGCCTGTGGCACAAACCTCTCAGGCCGGGCAGACCCCTGTGCTCTCACCAGGAAGGTGGCCGGCTGTCTGGAGCTGAAGATGGCGCCGCCTCCACCCTTTATATTTTTAAGCCAGAATATATTGTGTACATTGCTTTCTTCAGTTTTTCTTAATTTATCATTTTTAAGTAGTGGAATAATCTAAATTTAAAGGATATTGTTAATATTTTATGGAAATTATGTATTTATATGATATAAATATATGTTTACATACGTTTGAAGTTTTGAGAAAACTAGACAATATCAAAGATGTTAAAAGTGTTATATGTTATTGCTTCAAAATTACAAGATTTCTCTTAGTAAATTCACAATATTCTTCTTTAGTTACTGGCATTCATTTCTTTTCTAAGATTAGGTGTACTTGCTTTTTTTCTTAGCAAAGAAATGATAAGTTGACAGTGTTTGTGTAAGTGAAAAGCATATGAAAATTTATACTATGTAATGTGATGCCTAAGTTAATATATTCAAAGAGATTTGAAATTGAGTTACACAGTTTACTAGGAAAATTTTCCATTATTTTATAATGAAGAAATCTAATTTGATGAAAGTATTGATCCAAAATAAAAATAGTAAAATAAAGTTAGGTTACATTTTTAAGAAGAGTACATGTATTTTATGTATAATGGCATTATTTACAAAAGTATAATTAAAAGATTAACAATGTAAAAATATCCAAAATTATATTCATTATCATACTGCTTTGAGGCAACTATTTCATGCTTTAAAGAAAGGTGATTTGTAAAATAATGATTTGTGCCTGATTTGAAAAATATTAAAAATAACAGAATAATTAAATAAGACTTAAAATCGTTATCAGTTGGCTTTTTCTAGAATCACAGAACTTATGAAATGAATCTTTATCTATATGCACGAAAAGGGAACTTACTGGATTGACTTACAGGCTAACGTTTAAGTAATGTGCTGCAATCCTGAAGAAAAAAAGCTCCAATTCCAGTGGAGAAGTGAATCTTCCAGCAAGGGGAAGGCAAGGAGTCAAAGAACAAAACCTTCCTTTTTCTATTTTACTAATATAGTCTTCCAGCAGAAGTTATGGCCCAATTTAAAGGTGTGTTTTACTGCCTTAGTATCTGGATCAGAGGCTTGTCTTCCTTCCTACAAGGTCTGGAATAAAAGTGGATTCATTCACCTCAATTCAAAAATCTTACACAGTTGTGGTTCCATTTTGGGTTATAGTTTTTTCCAGATTTAGTCTAGTTGACAACAAAGAATAGCCACCCCAGAACTATTTAAACATGAAGACTCACCAGAAGAGTAGAAAACTAACCTCTACTGTCTGTCACTTTGTGTAGTTTCCGGTTAAAAAAAAAAAAGAGAAATTTTCCAATCTAATCTAAATATGAAAAACATAATTTTATGTTATGAATCTTGCAGCACTGTTAATTAATCCAGTGTTAGCAAAATATACTATTTTATAGTAAAATCTTAACCTAGTGAAAAAGAATCCAGCATTTCCGTCTTTGAAAGATACTAGTAGACTAGAGAAATCAGAATACATGCAGGACAGGACTTCTAATATTATTGGAACAATAATTATTGAGAAAAGTTACTTAATATTTACAGACATGGAAGTCTCAATAGTATTCTATCTGAGCAGCTTTAATTGGAGATGATAAGCTGAAACTAATTGTAACTTAAATCATCAACTTATTTGAGAGTATTGGGACATTTGAATTTTTAAATAACTAATAATTTCATTTTCAGTAATTATTAAAACCTTTATTTCTTTCATTGTATAAAAACAACTCAAACTTTTCAAAGCAAAAGGTTTTTTTCTACACCATCAAATGGCATGTTACTTCTGTAATTAATATGAGCAAAATACCCAACATAAGACATAAGATTTCTATTGAACAAAATTCTTTGAAAGGTATATCAGTAAAAATACTAAGGTAAAAATATGATTCTTTAATATGCTACATAGATATTATATATAATACATACATATGGATGAAAATATAGTTTTAGAAAGAAGACTAAATACTTTATATACTTTAATAATTCATATAACTAGGAAAATTCAAGTTTGTTACATCATGAATTTTAATTTCAACTTTATCATCTAAAATAAATTTATAATTATAATAATAGACTCATCATTTGTGTACTACTTATTCAGTTAAAATGTTTCATGTTTTACAATAAATTGGGTGATTAAAAAACTTTATAAGTGGGAGTATATATTAACAATAGAAAAGTCTAAACTAGATGTAGGGTATATTCAATCCAACAGAAAATATGCTACCATGCATTTAATCCCAGTAATTAGGAGGCAGGGGCAGAGGGACAACAGCCTCTGCCTCTCAGTCTACAAACTGAGTTCCAGGAGAGCCAATGCTACAATAAAGAGCAATCCTCTCCATCCTCCCCAACCCCCCAAACCACAAAGACTGTGTGTGTCCCAAGATGTAAGCAGGCAGGAGAGAGCCAATAGAAGGTGAGAAACTGAGGAAGGGGATGGAGCAAGAAATGGCTAGAGAGAAGGCTATACATGAAGACCCAAAAGACCTAATTAGGAGACAAAACAGACAGCTTACTAATTCATATTTCTTGCAAACATGATTGTATTTAAAAAAAAAATACTAAATCAACCCTATTTTTAAATAAGTTCCCTTGAAACGATTTTTGCAGTGAAGACTATTCCCTACATTCCCAGAACATATTCCCTACATTCCCAGGCTCTCTAAAACTATGAAGGCATAGAAATACATAGATGCATATGGAAGAGACATTGAGTCCGTTTAGTAGGCTAACTTCTAAGCTTAGCATGAGTTTTTGTTTTTTAACCTTTGCTATTCCAGATGCTTTCTAAGAAGGAACTGCACTTGTTAAATTTTGAGGGTTTTTTGTTTGTTTGTTTTTTTGTTTTTTTGTTTTTTCTGTTTTTGAAAACACAGAACTATTTGCTATAAGACTATGTTTTTGCTTTAATCCTAGGTGTGGTGACATGCAGATACTTCAGACTGGCAGCAGCAGCTGATTATGATTTGCCTCATGCTCTAGCAGAGGCATGGTTTTGCCAGCTGCATATAGTTTCTGTGATCTGTGACCTTTGAAATTCTAGACACTTCTCAGAGGTTATATAAATCCTAGAGCCCCAATAGGTAGGGGCCCTTTAGGGAGGTTGGTTGCAGTTTGTTCCTAGCTAAAGTCAAAGCAGAACCAAAAGAAAATAAATTAGATTTAGGGGTTTCCCTAATTCATCTCTCCTCTCTAACCTTGTTGCCCTCCTATCAAGGGTTGGGGATAAAACCTCAGGAATCCAAAATGGGGAAAAGGCCATAAATTAGCAAATACCAGATATACACTTGTCAGAAAAATTTGCTTAAGGAGCATCTTTGCCCTGAGTTTCTCCAGGAAATGGGGAAAAATAACAACAAATGGATAGTTCAGGGTAGGAAGGAAACGTACTCTAAGAACCTTGCCAAAGTTCCTGTGAGTTCCAGGACAGAAAAGAAAGTTTTTCAAAGAAGTGGACACCCAGAAACTAGTACTTAGAGTTAATATGCTATTGTCAGGTATGGAATGCTGGTAGCTCATGAGGAGAAAAGGATGATGTAAGAATTCACTGATGAATATTAGGCTGAACAAAGTTCTTAGAGCATACCAGAGGCCGCCAGGTAATTTAAACATACAGTCACTGAAGGAACTAGCCCTAGACTTGTTTTTCGGAGACCGCTACACAAAGGGTTAATCAGTGTATGAGATGTAGGAAAGAAATTAAAACAAGGACTGGAGGGTGAATGAATCATTCTCTCTGCAACACTTACCTTTCTCCTCAAGGCTTTAGAAGATTCCAGACTTAAAGGGATAAAAGGAAAAGTAACTCAAACCAATGGTGACCTTTCCATTTCTATCATTGAATGTTTCTGATAAAACATGAACTGGGCTCTGGACATGAAGTTGAAGAGAAATTAAATCAATCTAATCTTAACTGGATTGACCTTTAAAGCATTAAACCTCCACAGAATTGTGCTACCTGCTCAAGGCATCATTAAGACATAAAACACTGAGATCTGACAATGCGTGATTAAATTCAGTGAATGGAACAAAATGAGGGTTCTCCGATTTGAGTTTCCTTGGTACACTAGTTCAATATTTATAGAATTTCTTTACTGCAGCCTTCATTCTAATATAGCTGCATTACTTGTAATATACTATAAAGGCTTTTAAAATGTCTTCCTGACTTTAAATGGAGTAACTGGAATGAAATCACAACCAATATTGGTTTTTCTTCCAGGTATTAAAGATATTTAAAAATCAACAATGCCACCCCTAATGTTATTCCCTAGATTACATTGGAAAGAAAAGAAGGCATTGAATAAAATGTGATATTGCCTTTGTCTAGCACATAAACCTCTTAGAGAACAAAACAAAAACAAACATATCCTTTCAAGAAATATTTACTGAATAAGAAAATGTTTCATGTGATTATAAAAGTAATCCCTTTGAGGCAATATTTATTATTGATTTTTCCTTCAAATTCATACTTTCATTTCAAAAATATAATTATATATTTGTAATCTCCATAATTTGCTTTCTCAAATTAATCAACTATAATATAATAATAAAGTCATAGGAAATATCATTTGCTTTTAAATCATTACTTTTCATAAAATCTACTAAATTCAATCCAATTCCTCAAAGATACGATGTTAGTTCTCTAATTGCAAACTACTTTCAATAAATCCATGTACACCATTGTGAAATATATATGCATATATCTATATGTGATTTATGTAATTATATTTTCATAGTTTTGAATATGAAGTCTAAAAGAATTTCACACTAAAGTAATTCTTCAGAAATATCAATATTTTCAGTAACTTAAGGAACAATATATCAAATATTTAAGAAAATATTAATAAGAAAGGCCAAATATGTGTAAAAAAATATAGTTCCATTGTAAACACACACACACACTCTCCAGATCACAATAAGAAAGAGGGGAAACATAAAAATAAAACAACAGGCACACATTTGTCTCACTAGATTACTTAAGTCACTAAATGTGTCAAATTGTTCTTTGAAAGTGTTGTTACTACAGCCTTCTATGACCCAAGAAGTCTAGAAATTCTATTCAAGCCTGTTCCATTCTTTCTGCGGGGAAAACCAATTACAAAAAAATGCTCCCCCCCACCCCCCCGAACAACTGGTGCCCTATTGCACCAATGCAAAAAAACGGGGGTTCCTGGCTGACCCTGCCAAGTTTCCTAAAGCAAGGCATGAACTCACCATGATGTATGACTAAGTTCTTCCTGATAACACGAAAGATGAACTCTTCAGAATGCTCTGCACTCAGAAGGGTCCAAGGAAGATTTTCTTTGGTCTTGCTCCTGGCTGGGTAGTGAATATGGCAGATAAGAAACTTCTAAAACCTACAGATGAGAATCTTCTCAAGTATTACATCTCCTGAACGGCCTTCTACTAAATCAGATTTGTGAGCCAGATGGGCGGCACATGGATTCTTGTGGGTCTTAAAGCCTTGGGGCTGTTACCAGCCTTCACTGTTCAGGTCTTTTGTTCTTTTTCCATCTTAAATTAAATAACAGCAAAAGCTGCATGAGCCACTGAGCCTTTGAGGGTATATGTTTGAAAAATCTGAACAGTGTCTGTCTTTAGAAAGGTGATTAAAAAGAGAAACACGTAAAAAAAAAAAAAAAAAAGAAAAAAAGAAAAAACAAAAGAAAGAAGTCTTTATCCCAATATCATCCCTGGCTTGTAGAGACCAAGATCCAGTCCTTGAATTTGACACTACTTTGAGTTTTATTTACTTATTTGTAGAGGAATTTTAATCCAGTACCATAGCCAATAAACCAAGGGATCATATACAAAACTTTTAGGTCTATATTTTTCCAGCTCGAACGCAGGATGATCTTTCTGGAATATAGACACACCCTTACTAGATACCTTATCCCCTAACAATGAAGGCAGCCATATTTGAAAGTGATGTCTAATTGAAGCACAAAGTAATGACTCAGAGAAACTTTTGACAGAATCAATCAGAGTTAGGGTACACCCCCCCCCACACACACACATACACACATACACACACACACACACACCCCACACACACACGAGAACAGCATGGGAAATAAATGCTACTGAAGAGCTGTAGAGAGAAAGAGAGCAGTTCAGTTGAGTTCAGGCAGTGCAATGCACTGGAACTGAGTTCCTGAGTGAGTTCCTTCAGGAATTCATGCACTTCAGTTAGTTTGGTGAAGATAAGTTGAGTTTAAGTTTATATAGTTCTATTCAGTTCTGTTCAGTTCATGGCAGGTTTTCTTTTTCTTTTTCTTCATTTTTTATTAGATATTTTCTTTATTTACTTTTTAAATGTTATCCCCTTTCCTAGTTTCCCCTCAGACAAACCCCTATCCCCTCCCCACCTCCCCCTGCTCTCCAACCCACCCATTCCTGCTTCCTGGCCCTGGCATTCCCCTATACTGGGGCATAGATCCTTCAGAGGACCAAGGGCCTCTTCTCTCATTGATGACCGACAAGGCCATCCTCTGCTGCATATATAGCTAGAACAGCTTTGCAAACAGAACAATTCATTAAGAATCCAAGAGACAGAGACGCCAATTTGAATCAGTGTAGGAAGCCATTTTACCTGCTTCTGTGAAAGTCTGTCTGCCAGTCAGAGTCAAGGCAGGTCAGAGTTTGTTGGCAGACTTCCTGGCCTGCTGACAGAGGGAACAATAAGAGGAGATAGGTGAGATTCAAGGCAATGGGCTGAATGTGCTATTAATCATGAAGGAAGGAATTTGTAGGCCTCTGGATGGGAAAAGATATGTGTATTGTCAACCACTGTTTCTGCTAGCCTATGACTTTACTTCCCATGGCACTGTGGGATAAAAAGGCTATGCAAAATAAACTTAGGGCTGTCGCAGTATGAACTGAGTCCTCCCAAAATCTATCTCTTGTCTCTCCATCTTTTTTCTGCCTTTCCTATCCTTAATCCTTGATTTCCCCCTCAAAGACTGCTAAACTCCTTAATGAAGGGACTGTAAAAATCAGTCAGCTTGAGGAGGAGTTTTGAGCCAGAACAGCTAGGTTGATCAGGTCAGCCAGAGCTCAGAAAAAGAAAACAACAAAACAAAACAAAACAACCCAAAAAACTAGAAATGGTAAGTTTACTCAGCAATTAGTCTTACAGGCCAAAGCATTCAAAGCCTACAGAGGCTAGAAGCTTCCAAGCATAAGGCTATAGGTAGTTGGAACTGCTCTAGGCTCACCCAAATCATATATTTGTAAAGTTTAGGTATGGCTCTCATCTAAATATTGATCTGAAGAAATAAAAGCAGCATTTACACTTTCTGTCATCACTTCACATGAAAATGTTTGTATTTTACACATATATTTCAATAATATACATAATATACAATATCATTATAGATTAATGTAATTACACACACACGCGCGTGCACACACACACACACACACACAGAGCTTGGAGAATTAAGACATTTTGGAATTTCTACATACTATCAAACCATTCTAGCAAAATTGTATTTTACCAGTCCTTTCTATTAAGGTCAAATTGTGATTTACAGTAAGTAAATCAGCATGGCACCTTTGATAAAATATTCTATTTATAATATAAAGTATAACTGACTGTGTAGCATATATTTAAACTATCAGCAATTGGCAGTTTGATACAGGATAATCAGAAGTTTGATGTTGGCTATGAATACATAGCATTATACTTGTTCTCAAACATATGAGGAATTCTTTAGCCAGTCGTAGACATGTGACCTGTTGGATTGTTGTTTTACCTGTAAGTATGTGCTATGTGGTAAGTGGCCTATCTCCTTATCATATGTGTTAACTTTGACAAGTGGCTGTATTCTTTTGTTGCAGAACAATATTGATATTCAGGCTACGTATTAATGTGTGTGTATGACAGGCAGTTGGCCAGATATTGGCCATGTAGCCTGTTTGCAACATATCTATTTCTTCTTAAAGACTCTAAATCTTTTTTGCATCTGATGTTTGAAAAACATTATTTATGTTATCCACTCTACTATGCAAATGCTGTGGGAATTAGTCATCAGATTTTCACTAGTAATGAACAAGAAATATAACTTTCTTCTCCTATATTTTTGTTTCATTGTAGTATCTTCTAACAATCAAATCAAGAGGAGATTGCTGGGTTGTAGTCATTCAAATCAAATGAACTCATTGTATTCTATAGTGGATCTTCAACCATGAATCAAAATATAAGTGATACAGATACCATAATATACAAAGGCCAGACAATTATTAGAGCAGCAAAATTCAAGAGAAGCTGTTGTGTTCTTTTTCAGTTGCTGTTTCTTTTTTTTTTCCATTTTTTATTAGGTATTTAGCTCATTTACATTTCCAATGCTATACCAAAAGTCCCCCATATCCACCCACCCCCACTCCCCTGCCCACCCACTCCCCCTTTTTGGCCCTGGTGTTCCCCTGTACTGGGGCATATAAAGTTTGCAAGTCCAATGGGCCTCTCTTTCCAGTGATGGCCGACTAGGCCATCTTTTGATATATATGCAGCTAGAGTCAAGAGCTCCGGGATACTGGTTAGTTCATAATGTTGTTCCACCTATAGGGTTGCAGATCCCTTTAGCTCCTTGGCTACTTTCTCTAGCTCCTCCATTGGGAGCCCTATGATCCATCCATTAGCTGACTGTGAGCATCCACTTCTGTGTTTGCTAGGCCCCGGCATAGTCTCACAAGAGACAGCTACATCTGGGTCCTTTCAATAAAATCTTGCTAGTGTATGCAATGGTGTCAGCGTTTGGATGCTGATTATGGGGTGGATCCCTGGATATGGCAGTCTCTACATGGTCCATCCTTTCATCTCAGCTCCAAACTTTGTCTCTGTAACTCCTTCCATGGGTTTTTTGTTCCCAAATCTAAGGAGGGGCATAGTGTCCACACTTCAGTCTTCATTCTTCTTGAGTTTCATGTGTTTAGCAAATTATATCTTATATCTTGGATATCCTAGGTTTGGGGCTAATATCCACTTATCAGTGAGTACATATTGTGTGAGTTTCTTTGTGAATGTGATACCTCACTCAGGATGATGCCCTCCAGGTCAATCCATTTGGCTAGGAATTTCATAAATTCATTCTTTTTAATAGCTGAGTAGTACTCCATTGTGTAGATGTACCACATTTTCTGTATCCATTCCTCTGTTGAGGGGCATCTAGGTTCTTTCCAGCTTCTGGCTATTATAAATAAGGCTGCTATGAACATGTGGAGCATGTGTCCTTCTTACCTGTTGGGGCATCTTCTGGATATATGCCCAGGAGAGGTATTGCTGGATCCTCCGGTAGTACTATGTCCAATTTTCTGAGGAACCGCCAGACTGATTTCCAGAGTGGTTGTACAAGCCTGCACTCCCACCAACAATGGAGGAGTGTTCCTCTTTCTCCACATCCATACCAGCATCTGCTGTCACCTGAATTTTTGATCTTAGCCATTCTGACTGGTGTGAGGTAGAATCTCAGGGTTGTTTTGATTTGCATTTCAAAGATTATTAAGGATGTTGAACATTTTTTCAGGTGCTTCTCTGCCATTCGGTATTCCTCAGGTGAGAATTCTTTGTTCAGATTTGAGCCCCATTTTTTAATGGGGTTATTTGATTTTCTGAAGTCCACCTTCTTGAGTTCTTTATATATGTTGGATATTAGTCCCCTATCTGATTTAGGATAGGTAAAGATCCTTTCCCAATCTGTTGGTGGTCTTTTTGTCTTATTGACGGTGTCTTTTGCCTTGCAGAAACTTTGGAGTTTCATTAGGTCCCATTTGTCGATTCTCGATCTTACAGCACAAGCCATTGCTGTTCTGTTCAGGAATTTTTCCCCTGTGCCCATATCTTCAAGGCTTTTCCCCACTTTCTCCTCTATAAGTTTCAGTGTCTCTGGTTTTATGTGAAGTTCCTTGATCCACTTAGATTTGACCTAAGTACAAGGAGATAAGTATGGATCGATTCGCATTCTTCTACATGATAACAACCAGTTGTGCCAGCACCAATTGTTGAAAATGCTGTCTTTCTTCCACTGGATGGTTTTAGCTCCCTTGTCGAAGATCAAGTGACCATAGGTGTGTGGGTTCATTTCTGGGTCTTCAATTCTATTCCATTGGTCTACTTGTCTGTCTCTATACCAGTACCATGCAGTTTTTATCACAATTACTCTGTAGTAAAGCTTTAGGTCTGGCATGGTGATTCCGCCAGAAGTTCTTTTATCCTTGAGAAGACTTTTTGCTAACCTAGGTTTTTTGTTATTCCAGATGAATTTGCAAATTGCTCCTTCCAATTCGTTGAAGAATTGAGTTGGAATCTTGATGGGGATTGCATTGAATCTGTAGATTGCTTTTGGCAAGATAGCCATTTTTACAATGTTGATCCTGCCAATCCATGAGCATGGGAGATCTTTCCATCTTCTGAGATCTTCCTTAATTTCTTTCTTCAGAGATTTGAAGTTTTTATCATACAGATCTTTCACTTCCTTAGTTAGAGTCACGCCAAGATATTTTATATTATTTGTGACTATTGAGAAGGGTGTTGTTTCCCTAATTTCTTTCTCAGCCTGTTTATTCTTTGTATAGAGAAAGGCCATTGACTTGATTGAGTTTATTTTATATCCAGCTACTTCACCGAAGCTCTTTATCAGATTTAGGAGTTCTCTGGTAGAATTTTTAGGGTCACTTATATATACTATCATATCATCTGCAAAAAGTGATATTTTGACTTCCTCTTTTCCAATTTGTATCCCCTTGATCTCCTTTTGTTGTCGAATTGCTCTGGCTAATACTTCAAGTACTATGTTGAAAAGGTAGGGAGAAAGTGGGCAGCCTTGTCTAGTCCCTGATTTTAGTGGGATTGCTTCCAGCTTCTCTCCATTTACTTTGATGTTGGCTACAGGTTTGCTGTAGATTGCTTTTATCATGTTTAGGTATGGGCCTTGAATTCCTGATCTTTCCAGAACTGTTATCATGAATGGGTGTTGGATCTTGTCAAATGCTTTTTCTGCATCTAACGAGATGATCATGTGGTTTTTATCTTTGAGTTTGTTTATATAATGTATTACATTGATGGATTTTCGTATATTAAACCATCCCTGCATCCCTGGAATAAAACCTACTTGGTCAGGATGGATGATTGCTTTAATGTGTTCTTGGATTCGGTTAGCGAGAATTTTATTGAGGATTTTTGCATCGATATTCATAAGAGAAATTGGTCTGAAGTTCTCTATCTTTGTTGGGTCTTTCTGTGGTTTAGGTATCAGAGTAATAGTGGCTTCATAAAATGAGTTGGGTAGAGTACCTTCTACTTCTATTTTGTGAAATAGTTTGTGCAGGACTGGAATTAGATCTTCTTTGAAGGTCTGATAGAACTCTGCACTAAACCCATCTGGTCCTGGGCTTTTTTTGGTTGGGAGACTATTAATAACTGCTTCTATTTCTTTAGGTGATATGGGACTGTTTAGATGATCAACTTGATCATGATTCAACTTTGGTACCTGGTATCTGTCCAGAAATTTGTCGATTTCGTCCAGGTTTTCCAGTTTTGTTGAGTATAGCCTTTTGTAGAAGGATCTGATGGTGTTTTGGATTTCTTCAGGATCTGTTGTTATGTCTCCCTTTTCATTTCTGATTTTGTTAATTAGGATTTTGTCCCTGTGCCCTTTAGTGAGTCTAGCTAAGGGTTTATCTATCTTGTTGATTTTCTCAAAGAACCAACTCCTCCTTTGGTTAATTCTTTGAATAGTTCTTTTTGTTTCCACTTGGTTGATTTCACCCCTGAGTTTGATTATTTCCTGCCGTCTACTCCTCTTGGGTGAATTTGCTTCCTTTTTTTTCTAGGGCTTTTAGATGTGTTGTCAAGCTGCTAGTATGTGCTGTCTCCCGTTTCTTCTTGGAGGCACTCAGAGCTATGAGTTTTCCTCTTAGGAATGCTTTCATTGTGTCCCATAGGTTTGGGTACGTTGTGGCTTCATTTTCATTAAACTCTAAAAAGTCTTTAATTTCTTTCTTTATTCCTTCCTTGACCAAGGTATCATTGAGAAGAGTGTTATTCAGTTTCCACGTGAATGTTGGCTTTCCATTATTTATGTTGTTATTGAAGATCAGTCTTAGGCCATGGTGGTCTGATAGGATACATGGGACAATTTCAATACTTTTGTATCTATTGAGGCCTGTTTTGTGACCAATTATATGGTCAATTTTGGAGAAGGTCCCGTGAGGTGCTGAGAAGAAGGTATATCCTTTTGTTTTAGGATAAAATGTTCTGTAGATATCTGTCAGATCCATTTGTTTCATAACTTCTGTTAGTTTCACTGTGTCCCTGTTTAGTTTCTGTTTCCACGATCTGTCCTTGGAAGAAAGTGGTGTGTTGAAGTCTCCCACTATTATTGTGTGAGGTGCAATGTATGCTTTGAGCTTTACTAAAGTGTCTCTAATGAATGTGGCTGCCCTTGCATTTGGTGCGTAGATATTCAGAATTGAGAGTTCCTCTTGGAGGATTTTACCTTTGATGAGTATGAAGTGTCCCTCCTTGTCTTTTTTTGATAACTTTGGGTTAGAAGTCGATTTTATCCGATATTAAAATGGCTACTCCAGCTTGTTTCTTCAGTCCATTTGCTTGGAAAATTGTTTTCCAGCCTTTCACTCTGAGGTAGTTTCTGTCTTTTTCCCTGAGATGGGTTTCCTGTAAGTAGCAGAATGTTGGGTCCTGTTTGTGTAGCCAGTCTGTTAGTCTATGTCTTTTTATTGGGGAATTGAGTCCATTGATATTAAGAGATATTAAGGAAAAGTAATTGTTGCTTCCTTTTATTTTTGTTGTTAGAGTTGGCATTCTGCTCTTGTGGCTGTCTTCTTTTTGGTTTGTTGAATGATTACTTTCTTGGTTGTTCTAGGGCGTGATTTCCGTCCTTGTATTGCTTCTTTTCTGTTATTATCCTTTGAAGGGCTGGATTCGTGGAAACATATTGTGTGAATTTGTTTTTGTTGTGGAATACTTTGGTTTCTCCATCTATGGTAATTGAGAGTTTGGCCGGGTATAGTAGCCTGGGCTGGCATTTGTGTTCTCTTAGTGTCTGTATAACATCTGTCCAGGCTCTTCTGGCTTTCATAGTCTCTGGTGAAAAGTCTGGTGTAATTCTGATAGGCCTTCCTTTATATGTTACTTGACCTTTCTCCCTTACTGCTTTTAATATTCTATCTTTATTTAGTGCATTTGTTGTTCTGATTATTATGTGTCAGGAGGAATTTCTTTTCTGGTCCAGTCTATTTGGAGTTCTGTAGGCTTCTTGTATGATCATGGGCATCTCTTTTTTTATGTTTGGGAAGTTTTCTTCTATTATTTTGTTGAAGATATTAGCTGGCCCTTTAGGTTGAAAATCTTCATTCTCATCAATTCCTATTATCCGTAGGTTTGGTCTTCTCATTGTGTCCTGGATTACCTGGATGTTTTGAGTTAGGATCCTTTTGCATTTTGTATTTTCTTTGACTGTTGTGTTGATGTTCTCTATGGAATCTTCTGCACCTGAGATTCTCTCTTCCATCTCTTGTATTCTGTTGCTGATGCTCGCATCTATGGTTCCAGATCTCTTTCCTAGGGTTTCTATCTCCAGCGTTGCCTCGCTTTGGGTTTTCTTTATTGTGTCTACTTCCCCTTTTAGTTCTAGTATGGTTTTGTTCATTTCCATCACCTGTTTGGATGTGTTTTCCTGTTTTTCTTTAATGATTTCTACCTGTTTGGCTGTGTTTTCCTGCTTTTCTTTAAGGGCCTGTAACTCTTTAGCAGTGCTCTCCTGTAATTCTTTAAGTGACTTATGAAAGTCCTTCTTGATGTCCTCTATCATCATCATGAGAAATGTTTTTAAATCTGGGTCTAGATTTTCGGTTGTGTTGGGGTGCCCAGGACTAGGTGGGGTGGGAGTGCTGCGTTCTGATGATGGTGAGTGGTCTTGATTTCTGTTAGTAGGATTCTTACGTTTGCCTTTTGCCATCTGGTAATCTCTGAAGCTAGCTGTTTTAGTTGTCACTGTTAAGAGCTTGTTCTTCAGGTGACTCTGTTAGCCTCTATAAGCAGACCTGGAGGGTAGCACTCTCCTTAGTTTCAGTGGGCAGAGTATTCTCTGCAGGCAAGCTCTCTTCTTGCAGGGCCGGTACCCAGATATCTGGTGTTCGAACCAGATTCCTGGCAGAAGTTGTGTTCCACTCACTAGAGGTCTTAGGATCTCGTGTGGAATCCTGTTTGGGCCCTTGCGGGTGTCAGGCGACTCCGCTGGCAAGGTAGCCCGGGGCTCGAGTCGAGCGGAAGGGGTTTGTGCCCCAGATCAAGCCCGGGTAGCCTGCTTCCCTATGTACCGCAGTCTCAGGTTCCGTGCGATTGGATTGGGGCAGGCGCTATGTTCCACTCACCAGAGGTCTTAGGATCCCGTGGGGAGTCCCGTGTGGGCCCTTGCGGGTGTTGGGCAAGACTCTGCTGGCAAGGTAGCCAGGGGCTCGAGTCCTCAGTTGCTGTTTCTTGAGGTTAACACATCACTAAGACTCACCGGGAATATTCAAGAGACTCTGGAGAATTACTGAGCATGTCAGAAGGGTGCTATTTTACACCTTGGCAGAAAGCCTGCCTCAGGTTGCTATGCTAGTGTAAATAGTAAACACCAAGGGAACAAATGCTACTGTATAAATCATGTCCATTTGTACACCTTTCAGTAACAATGCTGGCACATTGGTATAAGTTTTGCTATTTTCAATGATAGATTATACTAATCACGCATTAGTAATTAGACTTTGCTTACAGATCCATTAATGATCAGTTAAAGGGATATACAATACTACAAGATTGTAACATAATTACAATAAACCTGATACTTAAGATTGACATAAAATCATTAACCAAATGTCAACTCCTTAATTAATAGTACGTTAACCATGCCATACCTAAAAAATAGGGTATTCTGACATTATTTTGTTTATTTTTATTATTATAAAGGGGTCATATTTTCATCATTCTTATTAATTAAGCAAATATTATATATTTGGCTATAAATTTAGGAGGAAATGGAAATGTAATGTTTTATTTCAAAATTTAACATTAGTCAGTAAAATAAAAATTTAAATGATATCACTGAAATGAACTTCAATATTCTATAGAATTCCCCTAAAAAACAGATTGGAAAATTTTCTACAATTATTTTGAGCTAAAAAGGGGGGGGGGGAGAGATTGCACTTAGAAGAAAATGTCAGCATAGTTTCTTAAACTGAAATTATTGTGTGAACTAGAAAATAATATTGTTAAAGTCATAAGGAAGCTTTAGGATAACTGTTTAGAGATATACAGAGAACAATATTAGAATATTGTGTAATAATGCCCATCCTGATTTTTACAACTATATTAAAACATCTATAATATATATTGGCCACAAGGAATAATGGAGATATTTAATGTATGTTATGAGTTTCATGTTATGTAGATTTCTGTAACATTATATTTCAACAGATTTTAATAAGTTATTACTTGCAAATTTTATAAGATCTTTTTTAAAAACAGGGATGCATATTTAGGCATGTATACTCTGTTAGAACATAGTCACAAATTGTGTATAAAAGTAAAAATGAGCACAGACAAAATTTCTTAGCATGAAGGTGAAAAAAAAAAAAACTGCTTACCAAAGAACCTATTACAGATCTTAAACTTCTGAAATGCTAAATTTACACTACAGTCGGATGGTATTTTCATGAATGCTATTACAACACCCTGGTTCAGTCTGGTCAAGAATGTATTGCCAAACTTAGTTTGAGACCAACCAGAGCAATTCAGTGAGAACCTAAGAAAAGCCATATTGAATATATCAGCTTGGAGAGTAGTTTGGGTCAGAAGAGCTGAGTTGAACCAGCCACCCAGTTCAGAAGTAACTAGAAAGGGTAAGTCTCTAAAGATTGCAATTACATCTGGTGAATAAAATTTACTTTTATATTACCTAACTATTACCAAGATCCATGTCTATCTGAAAAAAATCACTCGAAACCTATTCTGTTGCACAGTATTTTTGAAAATGTTTTATAGAAATACTATATACATTTGATTTTAGGTTACAGTGAATATTAATTAACAAAATTTCATGCTGCATTAATTGAATATCTGCTTGAAAACTTTATGATTGGGGGATCCTATTTTACACAGTATTTACCATTAACTTTTCATTTAATAGATTTAAATGAATTTTAATATTTATAAATAAAACATCTTCATTTTACAATTCTGATGTCAGATATTTCTGAACACTTGGATTCATTTGTGACTATTGAAGTAATTTTTAATCTCAACTGGAAAATGGGCCTGTGGGAGTTTCTTCAAAATAATAAAATCCAAACTTAGACACAAGTAGGTACCAGGGTCTTGGTTATTGTTTTGATAGACCTTGCCATGATTTGTTTGGAAGGATGCAGAGATGAGTGTTCAGATTAGAAAATCAGTAGAATGCTTTAATGGGGCTTTATGGCCCATCATAGTAGAAGCCTAGCAAGCAGTAGAGTTGAGGGTAATTTGAACTGTGGGGGCCTGGATCAAGAGGTTTCAGAAGAGAAGAGTTTTAGTTTGTTGCCTAGAGATTGTTCTTGTGATATTTTTGTGATGAATGTGGCTGCTTTGTGCCCTTGTCTAAAGAGCCTGCCTGAAGCTAAAGTAAAGAGATTTAGATTAATTGCATTGGCAAAGGAAATCTCAAAAGAGCCTAGTATAGACTCTGATATGTGATTACTAATGTTCACTCTTATGAAGAATTCTGATGAAAAAGGAACAAGCTGAAAAGGGTAAAATATAAAATGTATAGTTCAAGAAGGAAAGGGAAACCAGAAAGCAATACAGAACTAAATCATATGTTCATGGAGATAAACAGAGGAAAGATATGAAATGGAAAAAGGGACTGGGTGACCTCATGGTTGGAGCCCACCCATCTTCTGAAAAGGAATTAAAGAACAACTTAGGTACATATGTCATGGTATGTGTCTTTTGTCATAGCACTTATGAGACAAAAGAATTCAGATCTCTGAGTTCAAGGTTAGCCAATTCTGTAGGGCAAGTTCCAGGACAGCCCAGCTTAGCTGGTGAAGAACACTACCAAAACCAGAAATCTGGTGAAGGTATCATTAAACAAGGGAGCTCCTCCAAGCAGTAGAATTTGGCAGCTTCAGCCATGTGGATTTAATACCAAGAATAAATGAAAGAGGTTATGGACTCGCCCTCTGTGACTAAAACAGTCACTACATCCAGGTGTGCGGCAGAGGTATGCCTGCATAGAGGACTAGAATGGCCATTGTGTGAAGTTGAGAAGGTGAAGAAGGCAATGCCTTGAAGACCTGAAGATATTAGAGATGCCAAAACCATGGGATACTTGCATAGAAAAGGTGCTAAAAGAGGAACACCAACTCAAGAGAAACAAGTGTGCTGCAGTCAAACTGCTAAAAAGAGTTGGAGATCTAAGGAGTATTTTAACATAAAACATAGATGCAGAATATGGATTTTGCTAGGTTGTCTTTTGGTCTGGCCTTGGTCTAATATTTCCTCACTATGCATTTTAAATGGTAATGTATATACCATTATATGTTGGAAGTATGTGAGCTAACATTTGGCTTTGATTTTAGAGGTGATTACACTTAAGACATTGTATGGATATCAGAATAACTTGAACTTTGGACTTTTAAGTAAGTTTAAATTATGACAGATATAAACTATGGGGACTTTTAAAGTTGTACTGGATATAATCCTGCTTTATGAAAGGACACAAGTCTATGGGGGCCAGGGAGTGGAATGTAGTGGTTTGAATAGGGACACGCCCCATAGGCTCATGTGTACAAAAGTTTAGCCTATAGGGTGTGCCACTATAAGGAAACAAGTCCTTATTGTAGTAGGTGTGGCCTTGTGGGAGGAAGTGTGTCACTGTTAAGGCAGGATGTGAGGTCTGTGATGCTCAAACTATGCCCAGGATTACAAAAATAATCTTCCTTAGCAGCCTTGGAATCAAGATACAGAAATCTCATCTTCTTCTCCAGCACAATGTCTGTCTGCACTCTGTCATATTTTCTACCATGACACCAATAGACTAATCCTCTGAAACTGTAAGCAACCACAATTGTTTTCCTTTATAAAAGTTGACACAGGGTGATATTTTCTAGTTCCATCCATTTGCCTGCAAAACTTAGGATCTCATTCCTAATAGACAAGCAGTACTCCATTCTGTAAATAAACCACATACATCCCAGAGAACTCATAAAGGTCAACAAGCTAAAGGACCCAAGTGAGGATGTCTCAGTCCCACTTGGGAGAAAGAAAAATACCAAAGACCTGGGAGGTGAGAGATTCTCAGGAATCAAACAGAGGGTCCTTAGAGGAAATACCATACAATGGGGAGAGGGAACTTGTAGAGCCCAACTCCAGCAGAAAGTCAGGGCATCAAGTCAGGGAAGGAGTCGCCATCCCACAGTCAAAACTCTAACCCATAATTGTTCTTGTCTGAAAGAACTGCAAGGATGGAAATGGAGAGAAACCTGAAGAAAAGAAGGTCCAGGGACAGGTCCAAAGTGGTATCCAGATCAAGGGGAGGTCACAAGGCCTGACACTATTACTGAGGATATGGAGTGCTCACAAAAGGGACCTATCATGACTGCCCTCTGTAAGACTCAACAAGCAGCTGAAAGAGTCAGATGCAGATATTTGCACTCAAGCAATGGACAAAAGCTGCTGACCCCTGCTGTTGAATTAGGGAAGGCTGAAAGAAACTAAGGAGGAAGACGATTCTGGAGGAGGACCAGTAGTTTCAATTAACCTGGACCCCAGAGATCTCTCAGGTAGTTGACCACCAACCAGACAGTATACACCAGCTGATATGAGGCACCCCAACACAAATACAGCAGAGGACTCCTGGGTCTGAGTTCAGTGAGAGAAGATTCACCTAACTCTCTAGAGACTAGAGGTCCCAGAAAGTTTAGAGGTGTGGTGGTGTGGGGGCCAGGAGTAGGATAGTGTCATGGAGACAGGGAGGCTGGGGAGGAGGTATGGGATGTGGAATTTTGGAGGGTTGTCTGGGAGGTGAATAAAATGTGGAGTTAGAGAGAGAGGAAGAGAGAGAGAGAGAGAGAGAGAGAGAGAGAGAGAGAGGGAGAGAGAGAGAGAGAGAGAGAGAGAGAGAGAGAGAGAGAGAGAGAGAGAGAGAGAGAAAGAAAGAAAGAAAGAAAGAAAGAAAGAAAGAAAGAAAGAAAGAAAGAAAGACAGAAAGAGAGAAAGAAAGAAAGAAAGAAAGAAAGAAAGAAAGTTGACACAGGTTATTGTGTCTTCTCACAGCATTCAAACTCAACCTAAGACAGGATCCCACCATTTTTCAGTCTGGTGATATGATTTGAAACATGTTGTAAGTTATATAAAGTTTATTGGAATGACTTACAAGCTACAATCCAACTAATCCAACCATGGCTAGCTGTGAATGGAAAGTCCATGAATATAGTATTTGCTCAGTTCCACAAGGCTGGGTGTCTCAGCTTCTCTTCAATATATGGTGGAATCATCATATCATCATTGAAGTGTCAGCTCCAAAGCCACTAAAGTAACAGGTGTACTATCAAGTTGAGGGGAGGTAGGGTAAGAACAAAAGTGTTCTTTCTTCCACTGTCCTCATATAGGCTTCTAGCAGAAGGTGAGGCCCAGAGGATGGGTGTGTCTTCCTGCCTCAAGATCTGGATCAGAGCGTTGTCTTTCTATCTCCAAGGTCCAGACTGGAAATGGACTCAACAATTTCAAACCAAGCAGAAAATTTCTCACAGTGATGCCTTCCACAACTGGGGATAGTTCATTCAAAATACAATCAAATTGACAAAAAAATAATAATAACTCACTCTCTCTCTCTCTCTCTCTCTCTCTCTCTCTCTCTCTCTCTCTTTCTGCCCCTTCTATAGATATAGATATATGGGTATATCTACACATTTTATATCTATATATGTATATACAGAAATAGATATATATCTAGAAAGGTAGTTACTTAGATATATGGATAGATAGATATATGGATAGATAGATATATGGACAGATAGATATATGGATAGATAGATATATGGATAGATAGATATATGGATAGATAAATAGAAGACAGACAGATAGATAGATAGATAGATAGATAGATAGATAGATAGATAGATATCTTACTATTATGTATGGAGTAAAGTGTGACATTTAAATACATGTACAGAAAGCAAAGTGATCAGAATAGAGTAATTGGTCAAGTGCCTTAAATATTTATCCTGTTATAGGAGAATGGTCACAATCATTTCCTATTAGACATTTTAAATTATATAATCAGTAATAATTAATTACTGTATCTTATTGCCTATAGGACATTAGAACTCTTTTTTCCTAGACAGAGGTTTTATATTTGTAACACTACTTATGTGGGTAGGGATGGCACCGGGACTCTATATTTCAGAATAATGATGTAGATTTATCACTTTCTTGTGTTTTTAAAATTCAAGGAAGAGGTAAATTAATTGTTTTGGCTTTAGTATAAAATCTTTATGTGTAGAGGGTGGAGAGATGGCTCAGTATATCAGAGCACTGGCTACTTTTCCAAAGCATGCAGGTATAATTCTCAGCATGGACATGGCAACTAACTTCTTCTGTTTCAGGAGGCCCATCTCCTTTTCTGGCTTCTGAAGGCACTTTACACACGTGGTGCATTTGCCAATATATAAACAAAGTATCCAGGCATATTAAATAATATGAATATATTTAAAACTCTTTTGATGCAAGCAGTATTTTAAGCTGCCTAAAATTCATTTACTTAGCTAGCTTTACACATTCATACAAAGAGATCTCTCCTGGATATTTACTAATACATATCAACAAAAGTATCATTTGCTTTGCAATGCCAGTTTTCCATAGGAGTATGGAGAATCCTACATGACAATCAGATACATAGTGTCTCAATTTACAAAAAAATGATGTTTCTTACTTTGGAAATTGAAAAGTAGAAGACCAAGTTTCAAAGATTCTATTCCTTGTGAGCTATTGCATATTTATAAGTGGTATTTTAAGTTCAAAAACGGTTATAGGCATGAATGTTTTTTTCCACTTTTTCTTTTATTGAATATTTATTTATTTACATTTCAAATGTTATCCCCTTTCTTGGTTACCTCTCTTGAAACCCTCTATACCACTCCCTCCCCCTTCTTCGATGAGCAAGTACCCCCACCCCACAACACACTCCCAACAGCCTGCCTTGGCATTCCCTTACACTGGGGCATTGAGCCTTTATAGGACCAAGGGCCTCTCCTTCCATTGATGCCATACAAGGCCATCCTCTGCTACATATGCAACTGGAGCCATGTCAACCAACCAGACCCTCAAGAGCTTCCAGGGTCTACACCACCTTCCAAAGTGTACAGGCACTACTTTTAAGAGTTGCCATATGTCTTTAGATTTGTGAAAATGCATGAAATTTTCCTTTATTGCTATAGAAAGTAAACAGGCAGTACAATCTTAAATATGTGAACCCACCAAATATTAGAGAATCCAAGGAATGTCATGACCTTGCTGATTTATAGCAATATGTATTTGCAATAATAGAAATTATAATGTTTACATGTATATCCAATTTAGAAAATATAGAATAATTGTAGTATATGAAATACAATCTACAAAAACTGATAAGTCCTGGAAAAAAATTTAAGTTCCCAGTATGTATGCATGTGTATATATACATGTGTGTGTGTTTAAATTTTTTCTTTAACATTTTTGTACACATATAGGGTGCACTCTTAATACTCTGACACATATTGTCTCTTACCTCCCTCACACTCTGTTAATTCACACCTTACCCCCATAATTGCTTTATAGTTTCTTACAAGCATTCATGTTATATTTTTGTTGTTGCTCTTTTTCTTGTCATTGATGGTTGTTGTTTTTGTTGTTGAATTTAGTTATGCCATGTAATCTAATGTGTAATTTAGTGGATGGACACATGAAAGCAGTGATATCTTCACTAGAATCAAGCAACATTGAGTACTTACTTCGCCTGGAGGCATTCTGGGCACATCTGGGTTTATGAATTACATAAATACTGTTGGCTATTTTGTGTGAACCAGAAGTAAGCCTTGCACAGTCCTTTGCCTCTTCCAGTTTAAGCTTACATTGTTTTCCTCTATTATTCTACAGTTATTCCAAGTCTTGGTGTCGTCTTAAAAATTTTCTGAAGAGGTCTGAACTTTCAATGTATACCCATTACTTTGGAAGTGATAATCTATAAAGGAACATCTACAGTTGAAGCTGGAAATGGAATTATGCCATCTTTGACTATAATCATAATTATTGTGAAACGAGTTAGACCAATGACAATTTATCTAATGAACTAAATTAATTAGCTAGTAAGTTCACTGCTCAGACCTCCTTGAACACATGCTTTGTAAACCCTGAAAGTATTTTTTTTATGAGCAAATATGTAGAATAGTTAAGAACAAAAGAGTAACTCATGAAACAAAAAGCATTACATGTGGCAAAGTTGCATTTAATTTTGTTTTTAATGAAATCAAACAAAATATTTCTGTTACAGATGGAATGGCATATATTTGTTTCAGAACTTTATGAATTCTGATATAAAATTAATCAGAAGAAGGAATCATGAAATACAATTATTTTTCATGGCTAGCACATTGACACTGTATTGGATTTATCACTTTTAGCAGTACATGTGGGAACAAAAGTAATAGTCCCTGACTGGCATTCATGCTTCAGGGGTAGAAATGTGTTTTGAGTATGACTAATTTAAAAATTCTATTTAATATTAGTATTTTATAGTATATGAAGTTAAATTTCCCTTGATATTGGAAGAAAGCAATTTAGGTATAAATCTTTATTAAGATAACTGAATATTTTATGTTATCTCTTACTGAAGATAAATCACATTATGAAATATGCTTTTATTATCCCTTAAGATTGTGGTTTATTAATTAAAATAAAATCAACCAACATATAGACAGGCATTAATGAACTTGACATACTAAAGACTTAGATTGAACAAAGTAGATTCAGTAGTACAGACTATTCTTGAGCAATTTCTGTGTTGTCAATAATTTTGTGCTTTGATTTTAGAAACACTGAATAAGAATTCTGTTTTCACAGTAATTATTTTACCAAGTATCTTGAAGATAATTTATGTTGGATTATATATTGAATAAAGAAAAATTCATCCTTTTTCTACTATATAGAAAAACATGGAAATGATACATATGTTTCTTTAAAATCATAAATTAGTATTTTTATCTTTATGTATATGCTGATGCATTTTGCAAATATCATCAGAAATAGTATCATCAATAGAATGAGGATTGTATCAGATTTAACTGCTAATAATTATTCTTAGACTCACATTCAGAATTGTATTCAAGAATTCAATAAAAGACACCATCTTATCATGGAATATTTAGATAAATTTGATCACAGCATGAAAATATTACCCATATATAAGCTCTATTTGTTATATATTTAAAATTTTATGATATCATATGTTTTCGATGGGAACACTTTTTATTTTTGCTTTTGTCATTTATTTGTAATAGTTTTTGGAAAAAATTTTCTTGTTTTTCTAGAAATAAAGCATTAAGACTAATGTAAATAAATGAATATGTATAATTCAACTCACATATTTATCTTAAAATTATGATGGAAGAACATTTATTTTCTTGAATTTCAAGCTTGAAAATTATTATTTATAAAATTACTTGACTAGAACCTTTCTGAATGGTGTAGATTATCCATTCATGTAGGAATAATATATTTGGAAGAGATGCTCCTAATACAATTTCTGATTCATAGTTCTCTTTCTCTGAGAAATGATTAGTCTTTGAGGTAAATTTGGTGGTAGTCTCTGAGAGGTCATTTCTAATATCATGAAAAGAAAGAGAACATTTTCACCAACTATTTTCTATTCAGAACAAATCTACTTTCAACTGACAGAATGATAGATCATTAAATTTTAGTAAAGAATTGGCTTGTCTCTTGTGGCGGTATGAATGATAATGACTTCCACAGGCTCATATTGATGAAGGTTTGTTTCTCAGTTGCTGGGATTGTTTAGTTAGGATTAGGAGATACATTATTTTACAGGAGGTATCTCACTTGAGGTGGATTTTGTTGTGGTCCAGAATTCATCCCATAAAACACACGAATACTTACGTTAAACAGAAAAATATTAAATGCACTCCCAAAGATTGAGCAGGGCAACAGCTCCTGAGTCAGAACTGAAACTGTATGCTGGATTTTCTGAGGGCCAACTTATAAAGGCTAAAACTACAAAACCCACAATAAGTAGCTGCTGGAAGTTCTGTCTGGTTGTCAGCCCTGACTTAAGTCATTTTAGACATACAGCCCATATTGATCTTTACGGGTCATATTTGAAGATTATGGCTGTGGAATTTCTTAAGATTGACAAATGTCATAACATTTAGAATATAACAGGATATGTGGTCATCATGATCCTGCTCTGGATCAAGGTACTTTTCTGTGTCAAGGACTGGGGGACATGTTATACCAACAATATGAAATAGCTGGCAGGCATGAAACAAAATGGTTACAGTTATGTTAAGAGGGCAGGTCTCAATCACACACACACACACACACACACACACACACACACACACACACACACACACACACATTGAGTTGTTCTACTGAGTCAAGTATTTAACTCAAAATTTTCCTCTGAAGCCAGCGGGACCAGTTCATTAAATTTTTATACTAGCTATTGTTGGTGTTTTGTTTTCTCTCTCACTCACTCTCACTCTCTCTCTCTCTCTCTGATTTTTTTTTTCATTTGACTAAGTTTAGGCTTTATTTAATTATGCCTGAATTATTGACATAGAAAAATCACTGTTTACCTAGAGCCATAGGTAAACCTCCTTATTGCATGGAGAGCACTGCAAGCTCTCTCTTCTGTTTTGTATTATAACCATAGCTAATGAATCATGAGATAAGTTAAATAAATCACTTTTTTAAAAATTCTGGCAGGTCTTGATCAGTTCATTAAGTATTGAAATTTTTGATCTTCTTTAGTAAGTGCTGATGTTCCCATACTGACAGAAGCCATGCCTACTAGCGCAGACACTAGGACTAGCATATGTGCCTCTCCAGCACAGGGAAAAAACACAGGAAATTATTTTCCAGAGTATTTTAACAGTCTGACTTTTAATGGGTCCAGCAAGTGTTGTCTGAAGATACATCACTGGTCCTGGTCCTGACATTTCTGGGGTGGTGAACTTCAGATGAGAGTGATGAATCTAGAATTGGATCACACCTACTTTGATGGCTATTGAGGTGATTGGGTTCCCCCCCCCCCCCCTGTGGAGAAATATGGGAGAGCCTGACCTTGCCCTGTCTTAAGCATCATTTGACAAACAATTTTCTAGTTGCCCTCTGCCTATAGTTTACACCAGGCCCTGAAGAGTGAGCAAGGAATTGGGGCATTTAAGCATAGTAGTTATTGTACCAAAATCCAGGTAGTCTCTTTCATTGTGACCATATCTTCTTGGAGACCTTAGGAATCATTGTTGAGATTTGGAAGTCTTTGTCTTTTATAAACATAATAAATGCCATATTCAGCAGAACTCTGACAAGTTTGAGGGCAGATGCCTACCTGAATATATGAGTTAAGTAATCTTTGTCTATCTCTAGTTATCAGATGTAAATATAACTTGCAAACATAAAACAGAAGACTAAATAAATATTCACTGTGTAATTAACTGTACCAGTCCTTAGCATAACTTAAGATATATCTCTGAACATAAAGAATTTGATCATTTACAAGATTACTGACTATTAATCACTGTTAGGTTTGGGCCTTAAAATTCCAGTTTTGAATTGAAGCTCTTCTAGCATCAAAATAAAACCTTTTAACCCATAAAGAGACTAGAAAAAAATTAATCATTATAAGGTATATCATCATAGAATATAATGGCTTTCTGTTTGATAAGGATTAAGGTGAAGACAAAATCAGGTATAAACAAGTTGGGAAAAATGGCAAGGAAGGTGGATGAGGGAGCTATTATCACAAAGTAGCTTTTAAAAGATGGGTGGTAGGTAGGTTGGGATGAAAAGGAGGGACTGCTTGACTATTGCAGGGCTCAGGCAAACTGAAAGGAAGGGCATGAACTTCAAGAGCCAGTTATGATTACTTTTGAATATTGTCAACCTCCATTTTTTATTTCATAAATTAAAATTTTCTTAATTTTTAACTTCTGATATCTTTACCAAAATTTACAGAGCACTATACCTGATATAATTAAAAAGAAAAAGACAAAACTATAACAGATTTTTAAAAATCCAGGGATCTTCAACCCTATAGGTGGAACAACATTATGAACTAACCAGTACCCCTGAGCTCTTGACTCTAGCTGCATATGTATCAAAAGATGGCCTAGTCGGCCATCACTGGAAAGAGAGGCCCATTGGACACGCAGACTTTGTGTGCCCCGGTACAGGGGAACGCCAGGGCCAAAGGGGGGGAGTGGGTGGGTAGGGGAGTGGGGGTGGGTGGGTAAGGGGGACTTTTGTTATAGCATTGGAAATGTAAATGAGCTAAATACCTAATAAAAAATGGAAAAAAAAAATCCAGGAATATATATCGGATTTGTATCACATTGCATTAATCAGTAAGTCCATTTTAAACAAAAAACCTCTGTTATCATATTTATTATTATGATCATTACATCCATAGCTATCATAATTACTACCTGAGTTTTCCTCTCATAATTTTCCCCAGCATGGGTCCATAATTGGATTGCTATAGTCCATTATGATTTTTTTTAATTAAGTATTTTCTTCATTTACATTTCCAATGTTACCCCAAAAGGCCCCCAAACCCTCCCCTCCCCCATGTCCCTCCATCCCACTCCCAATACTTGGCCCTGGCATTCCCCTATACTGAGTCATATAAAGTTTGCACAACCAATGGGCCTCTCTTTCCACTGATGGACGACTAGGCCATCTTCTGATACATATGCAGCTAGAAACAAGAGCTCCGGGGGGGGGGTACTGGTAAGTTCATATTTGTTGTTCCACCTATAGGGTTGCAGATCCCTTTAGCTCCTTGGGTACTTTCTCTAGCTCCTCCATTGGGGGCCCTGTGATCCATCCAATAGCAGACTGTGAGCATCCACTTATATGTTTGCTAGGCCCAATAATAGACTCACAAGAGAAAGCTATATCAGGGTACTTTCCACAAAATCTTGCTAGTGTGTGCAATGGTTAACGTTTGGAGGCTGATTATGGGATGGATCCCTGGGTATGGAAGTCTCTAGATGGTCCAACCTTTCGTCTTAGCTCCAATCTTTAACTCCTTCCAAGAGTGTTTTGTTTCCAGTTCTAAGATGGAGCAAAGTGTCCAAACTTTAGACTTCGTTCTTCTTCAGTTTCATGTGTTTTGCAAATTGTATCTTGTATCTTGGGTATTCTAAGTTTCTGGGCTAATATCCACTTATCAGTGAGTACATATCATTTGAGTTCTTTTATGATTGGGTTACGTCACTCAGGATGATGCCCACCAGGTCCGTCCATTTGCCTAGGAATTTCATAAATTCATTCTTTTTAATAGCTGAGTAGTACTCCATTGTGTAAATGTACCACATTTTCTGTATCCATTCCTCTGTTGAGGGGCATTTGGGTTATTTCCAGCTTCTGGATACTACAAATAAGGCTACTATGAACACAGTTGAGCATGTGTCCTTCTTACTGGTTGGAACAGCTTCTAGATATATGAACAGGAGAGGAATTGCAGAATCCTCCTGTAGTACTATGTCAAATTTTCTCAGGAACCGCCAGACTGATTTCCAGAGTAGTTGTACAGCTTGAAATTCCACCAACAATGGAGGAGTGTTCCTCTTTCTCCACATCCTCGCCAGCATCTGCTGTCATCTGAATTTTTGATCTTAGCTATTCTGACTGGTGTGAGGTGGAATCTCAGGGTTGTTTTGATTTGAATTTCCCTGATAATTAAAGATTCTGAACATTTTTTCAGGTGCTTCTCAGCCATTTGGTATTCCTCAGGTGAGAATTCTTTGTTTAGCTCCGAGCCCCATTTTTTAATGGAGTGATTTGATTTTCTGGAGTCCACCTTGAGTTCTTTATATATATATATATATATTAGATATTAGTCCCCTATCTGATTTAGGATTGGTAAAGATCCTTTCCCAATCTGTTGGTGGCCTTTTTGTCTTATTGACAGTGTCTTTTGCCTTACAGAAGCTTTGCAATTTTATGAGGTCCCATTTGTTGATTCTCAATCTTACAGAACAAGCCATTGCGGTTCTATTTAGGAATTTTTCCCCTGTGCTCATATCTTCAAGGCTTTTCCCCACTTTCTCCTATATAAGTTTCACTGTCTCTGGTTTTATGTGGAGTTCCTTGATCCTTAGTACAAGGAGATAGGACTGGATCAATTCACAATCTTCTACATGTTAACCACCAGTTGTATGAGCACCATTTGTTGAAAATGGTGTTGTTTTTCCACTGGATGCTTTTAGCTCCCTTGTCAAAGATCAAGTGACCATAGGTGTGTGGGTTCATTTCTGGTTCTTCAGTTCTATTCCATTTGTCTCCTTGTCTGTTGCTATACCAGTACCATGCAATTTTTATCACTATTGCTCTGTAGTACAGCATTAGGTCAGGCATGGTGATTCCATAAGAGGTTCTTTTATCCTTGAGGAGAGTTTTTGTTATCCTAGGTTTTTTGTTATTTCACATGAATTTGCAGATTCCCCTTTCCAAATCGTTGAAGAATTGAGTTGGAATTTTGATGGGGATTGCATTGAATCTGTAGATTGCTTTTGGCAAGATAGCCATTTTTACTATATTGATCCTGCCCATCCATGAGCATGGAAGATCTTTCCATCCTCTGAGATCTTCTTTAATTTCTTTCTTCAGATACTTGAAGTTTTTATCATACAGATCTTTCACTTCCTTTGTTAGAGTCACACCAAGATATTTTATATTATTTGTGACTATTGGGAAGGGTGTTGTTTCCTTAATTTCTCTCTCAGCCTGTTTATCCTTTGTTTACAGAAAGGCCATTGACTTTATGGATTAATTTTATATCCAGCTAATTCACTGAAGCTGTTTATCAGGTTTAGGAGATCTCTGGTGGAATTTTTAGGGTCATTTATATATACTATCATATCATCTGCAAAAAGTGATATTTTGACTTCTTCCTTTTCAATTTTATTCCCTTTATCTCCTTTTGTTGTTCAATTGCTAAGACTAGGACTTCAAGTACAAGGTTGAATAGGTAGGGAGAAAGTGGACAGCCTTGTCTAGTCGCTGATTTTAGTAGGATTGCTTCCAGCTTCTCACCATTTACTTTGATGTTGGCTACTGGTTTGCTGTAGATTGCTTTTATCATGTTTAGGTGTGGGCCTTGAATTCCTGATCTTTCCAAGACTTTTATCATGAATGGGTGTTGGATTTTGTCAAATGCTTTCTCTGCATCTAAGGAGATGATCATGTGGTTTTTGTCTTTAAGTTTGTTTATATAATGGATTACATTGATGGAGTTCTGTATATTAAACCATCCCTGCGTCCCTGGAATGAAACCTACTTGGTCAGGATGGATGATTGTTTTGATGTGTTCTTGGATTCAGTTAGCAGGACTATTACTGAATATTTTTGCATTGATATTCATAAGGGAAATTGGTTTGAGGTTCTCTTTCTTTGTTGGGTCTTTCTGTGGTTTAGGTATCTGAGTAATTGTGGTGTCATAGAATGAATTGGGTAGGGTACCTTCTGCTTCTATTTAGTGGAATAGTTTTTGAAGAACTGGGATTAGGGATTAGGTCATCTTTGAAGGTCTGATAGAACTCTGCATTAAACCCATCTGGTCCTGAGCTTTTTTTTTTTTTTTTTTTTTTTTTTTTTTGATTGGGAGACTATTAATGACTGTTTCTATTTCTTTAGGGAACATAGGACTATTTAGATCATTAACCTGATCCTGATTTAACTTTAGTACCTGGTATCTGTCAAGAAATTTGTCCAATTCATCCAGATTTTCCAATTTTGTTGAGTATATCCTTTTGTAGAAGGATCTGATGGTGTTTTGGATTTCTTCAGGATCTGTTGTTATGTCTCCCTTTTCATTCATGATTTTGTTAATTAGGATGCTGTCCCTGTGCCCTCTAGTGATTCTGGCTAAGGGTTTATCTATTCTGTTGATTTTCTCAAAGAACCAGCTCCTTGTTTGGTTGATTCTTTGAATTGTTCTTCTTGTTTCCACTTGGTTGATTTAGCCCCTGAGTTTGATTATTTCCTGCCATCTATTCTGTGGTTCCAGATTTCTTTCCTAGGGTTTCTATTTCCAGGGTTGTCTCACTTTAGGTTTTCTTTATTGTTTCTACTTCCCTTTTTAGGTCTTGTATGGTTTTGTTCAATTACAGCACCTGTTTGGTTGTGTTTCCCTGTTTCCTTAAGGACTTCTACCTCTTTAGCAGTGTTCTCCTGTACTTCTTTAAGTGAGTTATTAAAGTCCTTCTTGATGTCCTCTACCAGCATCATGAGATATGATTTTAAATCTGACTCTTGCTTTTCAGGTGTGTTGGGGTATCCAGGACTGGCTGAGGTGGGAGTGCTGGGTTCTGATGATGGTTAGTAGTCTTGGTTTCTGTTAGTAAGATTCTTAATTTTGCCTTTCACCATTTGGTAATCTCTGGAATTAGTTGTTATAGTTGTCTCTGGTTGGATCTTGTTCCTCTCATCATTCTGTTAGCCTCTATCAGCCAACCTGGGAGACTAGCTCACTCCTGAGTTTCAGTGGTTAGAGCACTCTCTGCAGGCAAACTCTCCTCTTGCAGGGAAGGTGCACAGATATCTGGCATTTCGACCTGCCTCCCTAAACAGGCCTGTCCCAGAAGCTGTTAGCTTCTGTAGTCTGATCTCTCACCTGCACAGACTAGTCTTGGAGGGATACAGGACCCAATATGTCTCCTCCAGGTGCTCCAGCAGAGCCCTCCTTGGCAGACACCTCTCCTCTAGTGATGAATGTTCCTGGATGTATGGAGCCTGAAACAGGGTGTGTCCCAGAAGCTGTGTCACTTCTGCCTGTCCCAGAAGCTATGTAGCTTCTATAGTCTGCACTCTTACCTGCACAGACTAGTCTCTGAGGGATCTGGGACCCAACATGTCTCCCTCAGGTCTCTTTACAAGACTTTTAACATGAAGGGACGTTGAATTTTGTCAAATGCTTTCTCAGCATGAAATTATCTTGTGTTTTTTTCCTTTGAGTTTGTTTATACTGTAAATTATGTTGATGTATTTCAATATATTAAACCATTCATGCATCTGTGGGATGAAGCCTACTTGACCATGATGGATGATTGTCTTGATATGTGCTTGGATTTGTTTTGAGAAAATTTCATTGAGTGTTTTTACATTGATAATCATAATGGAAATTTGTCTGAAGTTCTCTTTCTTTGTTGGTTCTTTGTGTGGTTTATAAGCATAATTGTGGCTTCATAGGACAAATTAGGTAGTATTACTTCTGTTTCTATTAGGTAGAATTGTTTGAAGACCATTGGTGTTAGGTCTTTTTTGAAGGTCTGATAGAATTCTACACTAACCCTATCTGGTCCTGGGCTCCTTTTGTTGTTGTTGTTGTTGTTATTTGACAGACTTCTAATGACTGCTACTATTCCTTTGGGAGCTATGAGAGTGTTTAGATAATTTATATGATCCTGATTTAACTGTGGCACAGCATTTCTTTCTAGAAAATTGTCCATTTCATCCAGATTTCCCAGTCTTGTTGCATATAGGCTGTTGTAGTAGGATCTGATGACCAGCAGACATATAATGAAATCAGAAACTAAACAGGGACACAGTGAAACCAACAAAAGTTATGGATCAAATAAACTTAACAGATATTTGTAGAACATTCAACCTAAAACAAAAGAATATAGCTTCTTCTCAGCACCTCATAGTACCCTGGCCTAAGTTGACCATAAAACTGGTCACAAAAATGGCCTCCACATATACAAGAAGATTGAAATAACCCAGGCATTCTTTCAGATCACTACAGATTAAGGCGGATCTTCAATAATAACAGAAATATCAGAAAGCCCACATACACATGGAAGCTGAATAATGTTCTACTCAATGATAACTTGGTCAAGGAAGAAATAAAGAAAAAAATTAAATTCTTTTTAGAATTTAATGAAAGTGAAGGGACAACATACCCAAACTTATGGGACACAAGGAAAGCAATGCTAAGAGGAAATCTCATAGCTAGACTAAGTGCCTAAAAAATAAACTAGGTGGAGCTTGCCCTTACAACTTGACAGCACACCTGAAAGATCTAGAGCAAAAAGAAGCAAATACACCCATGAGGAGTAGATGGCAAGATATAATCAAACTGGAGGATGAAATCAACCATGTAGAAATAAAACAACTATACAAAGAATCAATCCAACCAGAAGCTAGTTCTTTGAGAAAGTCAAAAAGATAGATAAACTGTTGTGTCCGGCCAGCAGACCACAACCTGGGTTCTAGCCTGGAAAGGCATTTTGGAAACCTGGAAGAGAAGAGGGTCTAGGTGGGGAGAGAAAGAAATGTAGCCAAGACAGTTATTCTGATCAAAGCTCAATTTTACTAGTTCCAATATTTCAGTTATAAAGGAAGGGGGAGGGAACCCGATTCCCGCCGAATAATCTCGGGTCCAGTAGTAGGGTGAGCACGTGGTGGCACCAACAGCAAAGCGGCAGGTTCCAACAGTGGGCGTGGCAGAACAAATGAGCAGGAAGCTCCACCCCTGAGCAAGCAGGTTTCAGGCTGGGGGAGGGAAGACTACAATAAACCCTTATCCAGACTAAACAGAGAGCAGAGATAATGTATCCAAAGTAACAAAGTCAGAAATGAAAAAAGATCCACTTATCAGTGAGGACATATGAAAAGAATTGCAGAGACAAAGTTTGGAGCTAAGAAGAAAGGATGGACCATCCAGAGACTACTCTACCCAGGGATCCATCCCATAATCAGCCACCAAACCCAGACACTATTGCATACGCCAGAGAGATTTTGCTGAAAGGACCTGTTATAGCCTCGTACGAGGCTATGCCAGTGCCTGGCAAATACAGAAGTGAATGCTCACAGTCATCTATAAGATGGAACACAGAGCTCCCAATGGAGAAGCTAGAGAAAGCACCCAAGGAGCTGAAGGGGTCTGCAACCCTATAGGTGGAACAACAATACAAACTAACCGGTACCCCCAGAGCTCATATCTCTAGCTGCATATGTAGCAGAAGATGGCCTAGTCTGCCATCACTGGGAAGAGAGACTCCTTGGTATTGCAAACTTTATATGCCCTAGTACAGGGAAATGCCAGGGCCAAGAAGCGGGAGTTGGTGGGTAGAGGAGCAGGGCTGAGGGAGGGTATAGGGAACTTTTGGATAGCATTTAAAATGTATATAAAAAAAATCTAATAAAAATAAATAAATAAATAAATAAATAAATAAATAAATAAATAAATAAATAAGGGGAAAAAAGAAATGAAAAAAGAGGCATAACAGCAAAAACTGAGGAAATTTAAAAAATTATCAGATTATACACCATGACTTCACTTATTAATAATAAATTTTATTTTTATATTGTAAAAGCAACATTCAAAACTATGGGACATTCAAAATTGATGAAAATTTATTATAAAGTTTTTATTAATATATGATTGTTACAATAAAGTAACAAATTTTAACAAAAATAATTATAAAGATGATAGAAACTATAATCACTTTAGAAATTATAATGGACTATAGTGGCCACAGCATCTGGGGGAGCCATCTTGGGTTCCCTCCCGGATTCCACCAAGACTGCTCTGCACACGTGAGAGTGTGGACTGCTGAGGCTAACAGCTTCTGGGACAGGCAGGAGCCACAAAACTTCTGGGGCAAACCATGTTTCAGGCTCCAGATATCCTGGTGGCACCTTCCCTGCCAGAGGAGAGGGGTTCGGCCCACCTGGAGGGCTTTGTCACAGCATCTGGGGTATACATCTTGGTTCCGAGATCCCACCAAGACTACTTTGCGCAAGTGAGAGTGTGGACTATAGAAGCTACACAGATTCTGGGATAAGCCCTGTTTTGGGCCTTCATCTTCTGCCAGGAGGCAGGTCTGAACACCAAATATCTACCCATCTTCCCTGTAAGAGGAGAGCTTGCCTGCAAAGAGTGCTCTAACCACTGAAACTCAGGAGAGACCTAATCTTCCAGGTCTGCTGATACAGGCTAACAGAAACATGAAAGGAACAAGCTCTAACCAGAGACAAGTATAACAACCAACTCCAGAGATTACCAGATGGCAAAAGGCAGACATAAGAATTTTACTAACAGAAATCAAAACCACTCACCATCACCAGAACCCAGCACTCCCACCTCAGCCAGACCTGGGTACCCCAACACACCCGAAAAGCTAGACCCGGATTTAAAAGCATATCTCATGATGATGGTAGAGAACATCAAGAATGACTTTAATAACTCACTTAAAGAAATACAGGAGAACACTGATAAAGAGTTACAAGTCCTTAAAGAAAAACAGAAAAAAAACAACCAAAGAGGTGAAAGTCCTTAAAGAAAAACAGAAAAACACATCCAAATAGATGATGGAAATGAACAAAACCATACTAAGCCTAAAAAGCAAAGAACCGTGACTAACACTGAGATGTTAAAATTATGCTGTTTTGTAGATTATACTGAATACCATTTGCCTCATGAATGACCTTAAATGTAGGGGTAGGATATTTTAATCTTAATATGAAATATCCTTTAAAATTTATGTGCATGATCAGTTGGGCTAAAGCTGGCTGTATTGTTTGTGGTACTTTTAGATGGCAAAACCTTGATGGATGAAATAGTGAATTGGAGGTAGTCATTGAAGTTTTATTGACTGGCCCCACACCCTGTTCTCTATTCGATTTTCAATGCAGGTACAATGTAAGAAATAGTTTCTCATTCCTGTACCAGTGCTTTCTCTATTATTATACTTTTTATTGCCTTCCAACATAAGACAAATAAAACCCCCTTCACAAAAAAATTGCTAAACCTGTGAGACTTAATTATCATCAAATTTTAATTGCTTGTATTTTCATTTTTTCTCTGTAAATTGTCCTGGTGAGTGTTAGCTATCCTGCTTTGCAGTCCCAGTAGGTCACACTTCCACCCACTTACCCAGAAGCTCTTTGTATCCATGAGTGAAACACACACACAAACACAAGGTAGATTATTTTTGAAATATTTTTACTGTTCTAAGACTGGAAAGTTCTAATCCTCCCACTGCTAGCGTATGTTCCCTCAGGTACTCCTGGCTCAACACCTTCTAAATCTACCTTTCACTTTCTACCCTGTTACCTTTGGTGAAGGTCATTAGTCTGTGCTGCCCAAGATGTTTCTGTGCAGCCCTTCTGGTGACCACTTTCCCCTTCCAACTACATTTCAGATGATCTTCCCTCTGCAGCTCTAAATATGATCCATTTCTCTCCCTGGAGTTATGGAGATTCTCTGTCTCCTTTTTCCCAGTTCTTAGCCTGAAGAATTCTAAAGGTCCTATCCCATCTCCCTTTGCCCAGCCATTGGTTTCTGTTATCTTTATTGGTCGATAAAAAAACAAAAACAAAAACAAAAAACAAAAAACAAACAAACAAACAAACAAAAAACAGGGACAAGAAACTTAAGCCTTTGGACACAGATTCCTGACTAAATCAAAGAATTAGATCCAATCCCCAATAGTAGCGTATGTGTTTCTCATAAAATTATCTAATAATGCTTGAGAATATATTGCCTTTTAAATTTGTTTTCCAGTGTATTTGAAAATGAATATATCTAAAATTCTGTTAAGGTATTCTGTAACTTAATTTTAGACATTATGTGTTCATTACTACAGCCTATGAAGGTAATACAAGCAGGTAAAAATATATCAAAAATTCTTTAAATTTACCATCCAGAACAACTAATTGTCAATTTAAAAACTGAAATAGCAAGAATGAGCGGCACACGCCTTTAATCCCAGCACTCGGGAGGCAGAGACTGGCGGATTTCTGAGTTCCAGGCCAGCCTGGTCTGCAAAGTGAGTTCCAGGACAGCCAGGGCTATACAGTGAAACCCTGTCTCGAAAAACAAAACAAAACAAAACAAAACAAAACAAAACAAAACAAAAAGAATGAGCACCATAAATAGATGCACAAAGCACTATCCTTCGGTTCAGTTAAATTCTTTATGGAGAGTCAGATCCTTCTAACTCTGCTAAAATTCAATATGAAAAGCCATATCTTTAAAAGAAATAAATAAAACTGAAGTCTTAGTTTGAGCCATTCTTTTAAAAATGCAATTCTAAATGACTTTCCAGTATGGAGCTTTAGTGTTATCAAAGGGCTAACATAAAATAGAATATAAATGATCATTTACCTTGGCACATTCTGAGGTGATTCGCAGAAAAGTAACCAAGTCCACTATTGTTTATTCCTATGTTTGTAATGACACCACAGTTTCTGGTGTCTATGTTTACATTAAACTAAGACATTTATTTGTTTTTATTTGGAAGAAAATTAAGTAATTAAACTCACAAGAAGAATGAAATCCTGCCTTAGCAGCTCATCATGTGATATTATGTTACAAATTCTAATAATGAATGCTTTTGAATTGTTTGAAACACATAAGAAGCTCAAATAATGGGTTTTATGCATTTCCTTTGATAGATACACTTATATATTTCCAATAAATTTGATATAAAAGTGTATTAGAAAAAAGAATATAGCCTAGGTTATGAAACCTTAAAAAATGAATGTATCAAAGGCAAATTTTCTTCCAGCTCAAGGCTTAAGAACAAATTTTATTTGGTCAAACATCAAAATGTCTCAAGAAGAATTTTATGACTTATAGATAGCAGATGGGACAGAAACCTAGCAAGAGAGAAACATTTGCTAGAATTTAAAAATAAATAAACAAAACCCTCAGTGATGCTAGGAGTCAGTCATATGAACTCATCTCTCCTCACACATTATTTATTGTCAGATGTAAGAAGCACAAACGCTTTGTGAAACAAGGATCAAAAAATGCCAAGCAATATTATTCAATGCATTTGTGAAGAGTCAGAAATAAGAATTAAGTAAGAATTACGTAAATAAAAATCAAGAAACATCCCAATCATCGTAGAAATATTAAATGTGAAACCCAAATCAACTCAGGATATGAACCAACAACATAGAATATTCTTTTTAATTAAAATAAAATGCCATATTGCTTTATCTTTATCTTGTAAAGGAATACTTTTATTTTTTAATTAAAATGTATTTTTGTACATTTTTAGTTGGGCTATCCTTTTGTTGAAATTCTATTTCGTTTAAACAAGTAAATCTACTTTCTCCGTTTTATTTATTGGCATATTAAATTACTGATCTTTCTTATTTTATAAAGTTCTTACTGTTTCTTTAGTTTTGTTTGTTTCTCATTTGTTTGTTTCTCATATCGTTCAAGAGCCTAAATTGCATAAAAATATTGGCAGAGCCATTTAGGCACTTGCAGAAGGTATTTGAGTACTGGTTTAGAAAATATACTAAGTAGCTAAACATTTTGCTAAATTAGTTTTAAAAGTATTAGAGAGTAGGTCCAGCAAGATGGCACAGCTCTAAGACTGCCAGCTGCCCAGCGAGAATGAGAGTGTAATGCTGGAATCCTCAGGAGGATGGAGAGAACCAGCTTTTACACTATGTTCTTATATACCCTCACATGTGCCATGACATACATGTTTTCATTTCCAAATGTGTAAATTAACACATGCAATCTAAAAGTGTAGAGTACTAAATAAGTATGCCATTGCACAAAGGAAATTACTTTAAAAGTTAATGAGGCAGGCTAGTTTTGCAAAGTGTGTAATCGTCTTAACTCACAGTGACATTTTGATTTCAAATATGCAGTTTGATATATTTGGTATCAGATTGGGTTGAGATTATCACTAATTTTTTTTTTTAGATTTTTTTAAATAGGTATTTTCTTTATTTACATTTCAAATGTTATCCACTTTCCTGATCTCACCTCCGAAAAACCCCTATCCCTTCCCCCCTCCACCTGCTCACCAACCAATACTTCCCTGTGCTGGCATTTCCCTACACTGGGGAACATAGCCTTCTCAGAACCAAGGGCCTCTACTCCCATTGATGTCCAACAAGGCCATCCTCTGCTACATATGGAGCTGGAGCCAAGGGTCCCTCCATGTGTACTCATTTGTTGGTGGTTTAGTCCCTGAGAGATAAGGGGGTAGTGTGGGTTTATATTCCTGTTCCTCCTATGGGGCAACAAGCACCTTCAGCTCCTTCAGTCCATTCTCTAGCTCCTCCATTGGGGACCTTGTGCTCAGTCCAATGGTTGGCTGAGAGGATCCACCTCTGAATTTGTAAGGCACTGGCAGAGCCTATCAAGAGACAGCTATATCAGGTTCCTGCCAGCAAGCACTTCTTGGCATCCACAGTAGTGTCATATGGATCACCAGGTGAGGTAGTCTCCAGTCTCTGCTCCATACTTTGTCTCTCTATCTCTCCCCATGGGTATTTTGTTCTCTCTTCTAAGAAGAATCAAAGTATCCACACATTGGTCTTCCTTCTTTTTGAGCTTCATTTGGTCTCTGAATTGTATCTTGGGTATTTTAAGCTTTTGGGCTAATATCCAATTATCAGAGTGTGTAGTTTGTATGTGTGTGTGTGTGTGTGTGTGTGTGTGTGTGTGTGTGTGTGTGTATGTGTGTGTGCGCGCTGGGTTTTTTGTTGTTGTTGTTTGTTTTGTTTTGTTTTGTTTTGTTTTGTGATTGGGTTACTTTACTCAGGATGATATTTTCTAGTTCTGTCCACTTGCCAAAAAATTTCATGAATTCATTGTTTTTAATATCTGAGTAGTATTCCATTATGTAAATGTACCACATTTTCTGTATCCATTCTTCTGAGGAGGGACATCTGGTTTGTTTCCAGCTTCTGACTATTATAAATAAGGCTGCTGTGAACATAGTGGAGTGTGTGTCCTATTTACAAGTTGGATCGTTTTCTGGGTATATGCTCAGAAGTGGTATAGCTAGGTCCTCCAGTAGTAGTATGTCCAATTTTCTGAGGAATCACTAAACTGATTTCCAGAGTGGTTGCTCCAGCTTTCAATTCCACCAGTAGTGGAGGAGTGTTCCTCTTTCTCCAAATCCTCACCAGCAGAGGCTGTCACCTGAGTTTTGATCTTAGCCATTCTGACTGGTGTGAGGTGGAATCTCACATTTGCTTTGATTCGCGTTTCCCTTATGAATATGGATGTTAAAAATTTCTTTAGGTGTTTCTCCGCCATTCAGTATTCCACAGTTGAGAATTCTTTATTTTGCTCTGTATCTCATTTTTAATAGGATTATTTGATTCTCTGAAGTCTAACTTCTTGAGTTCTTTGCATATATTGGATATTAGCCCTCTATCAGTTGTAGGATTGGCAAAGATTTTTTCCCAATCTGTTGGTTGCCATTTTGTTCTGTTGACAGTGTCCTTTGTCCTACAGAAGCTTTGCAATTTTATAAGGTCCCATTTGTCAATTTTTGATCTTAGAGCCTAAGCTATTGGTGTTCTGTCCAGGAAATTTCCCCCTGTGCCCATGTGTTTGAGACTCTTTCTTTTCTATTAGTTTAAGTGTATCTGTTTTTATGTGGAGATCCTTATCCACTTGGACTTGAGCTTTGTACAAGTAGAGAAGAAAGTATTGACTTGCATTCTTCTGCAAATTGCCATCGAACCAGCACCATTTGTTAAAATTGCTGTATTTTTTCCATGGATGGTATTAGCTTCCTTGTCAAAGATCAAGTGACCATAGGCATGTATGTTAATTTCTGGGTCTTCAATTCTATTCCATTGATCTTCCTCCCTGTCGCCGTACCAATACCATGCAGGTTTTTTGTTGTTCTTCTGGTTTTGTTTTGTGTTTTGTTTGTTTTTTTGTTTGTTTGTTTTATCACTATTGCTCTAATATCACTATTGTTCTATAGCTTGAGGTCAAGGATAGTAATTCCCCTAGAAGTTCTTTTATTGTTGAGAATAGTTTTTGCTATCTTGGGCTTTTTGTTATCCAGAATTGAGATGAATTTTGATGGAGATAGCATTGAATCTGTATAGTGCTTTCAGCTTAATGGCCATTTTTACTATATTAATCTTGCCAGTCCAAGAGCGTGGTAGACCTTTCCTTCTTCTGAGGTCTTCTTCAATTTATTTCTTCAGAGACTTGAAGTTCTTGTCATACAGATCTTTCACTTGTTTGTTTAGAGTCACACCAAGATATTGTATATTGTTTTTGACTATTGTGAAAGATGTCATTTCCCTAGTTTTTTTCTCAGTCTCTTTATCCTTTGAGTATAGGGAGCCTACTGATTTGTTTGAGTTAATTTTATATCCGGCCACATTGCTGAAGTTGTTAACCAGCTGCAGGTGTTCTCTGGTGGAGTTTTTGGGGTCACTTCAATATACTATCATATCATCTGCAAATAGTGATTATTTGATTTCTTCCTTTCCCATTTTTATCCCTTTGTCCTCCTTTTGTTGTCTAATTGCTCTGTGTAGAACTTCAAGTACTATATTGAATAGATACCCAGAGAGAGGGGGCAGCCTTGTTTAGTCCCTGATTTTAGTGGGATTGCTCAAGTTTCTCTTCATTTAAACTGATGTTGGGTACTGGTTTGCTATATATTGCTTTTACTATGCTAGGTGTGATCTTTCCAAGACTTTTAACATGAAGGGATGCTGAAATTTGTCAAATGATTTTTCATCATTTAATGAAATGATCATGTGGTTCTTTTTTCTTTGAGTGTGTTTGTGCAATGAATTATATTGATCGATTTCCATATATTGAATCACCCTGAATCCCTGGGATGAAGCCTACTTGATCATGGTGAACCATTGCATTGATGTGTTCTTGGATTCGGTTTACAAGAATTTTGTTGAGTATTTCTGCATCAATATTCATAAGGGAAATTGGTCTGAAGTTCTCTTCCTTTGTTTGGTCTTTGTGTGGTTTATAAGGATAATTGTGGTTCCATAGAATGAATTGTGTAGTGTTCCTTTTGTTTCTATTTTGTGGAATAGTTTGAAGAGTATTGGTATTATGTCTTTTTAAGGTCTGATAAATATCCACACTAAAACCATCTGGTTCTGGGCTTTTTTTTTTTTTTTTTTTTTTTTTTTGGGTGGGGGGATTTTAATGATTCTTATTTCTTTAGGGGTTATGTGACTGTTTAGATGGTTTATATGATCCTTCTTTAACTCTGGTGTTTGGAATCTCTTTGGAAAATTATCCATTTCATCCATATTTTCCAGTTTTCTTGATTATAGCCTTTGTAGTAGGATCTGATGCATTTTTAAATTTCATTAGTTTCTATAGTTATATCTCCCTTTTCATTTCTGATTTTGTTAATTTGTATACTGTCTCTGTGCCCTCTGGTTAGTATGGCAAAGGGTTTATCTATCTTGTTGATTTTCTCAAAGGACCAGCTCCTGATTTTGATGATTCTTTGTATAGTTCTTTTTTTTTTTTTTTTCTATTTGGTTGATTTCAGCCCTGAGTTTATTTCCTGCAGTCTACTCTACTTGGGTATATTTGCATTTTTTTTCTTCTAGAGCTTTCAGGTGTGTTGATATACGGACAGTATATTGTCTCTCCAGTTCCTTTTTGGAGGCACTCAGAGCTATCACTATTCCTCCTAGAACTGCTTTCATTTTATCCCATAAGTTTGAGTATGTTCTCCCTTGATTTTTATTAAATTCCAAAACACCTTTAATTTCTTTTTTTGTTTCTTCCTTGTCCAAGGTATCATTGAGTAGAGCATTGTTTAGCTTCTATATATATCTAGGCATTCTGTTATTTTTGTTGTTATTAAAGGCCAGACTTAATCCATAGTGATCAGATAAGAGACATGGGATTATTTCAATCTTTTTATATCTGTTGAGGTCTGATTTGTGACTGATCATATAGTCAGTTTTCAAGTAGGTACCATGAGGTGCTGAGAAGAACTTATATTCTTTTGATTTAGGATGAAATATTCTATAGATATCTGTTTAAACCATTTGGTCCATAATTTCTGTTAGTTTCACTATATCTCTGTTTAGTTTGTGTTTTCCTGATGTGTCCATTGATGAGAGTTCGGTGCTGAACTCCCCCATAATTATTGCTTGAGGTGCAATGTGTGCTTTTAGCTTTAGTCAAGTTTCTTTTATGAATGTGGGAGCATAGATGTTCAGAACTGAGAGTTAATCTTGGTAAATTTTTCCTTTGATGAGTATGAAGTGTTCGTCCTTACCTTTTTTTGATAACTTTTGGTTAAAAGTTTATTTTATCTGATATTAGAATGGCTATTCCTGCTTGTTTCTTGGGACAATTTGCTTGCAAGGTTTTATTCTAGCCCTTTACTCTAAGGTACAGTTTGTCTTTGTCACTGAGGTGCATTTCTTGTATGCAACAAAATTATGAGTCCTGTTTTGGTATCCAGTCTGTTAGTCTATGACTCTTTATTGGGGATTTGAATCCATTAATGTTAAGAGATATTAAGGAATACTAATTTTCCCTCCATGTTATTTTTGATGTTATTTATATATTATCAGTAAATTTAAGACACAGAAAAACTCTGTTCTCTCACTCCATGGCTTAGCTTTTATTTGGAAATGGAGGGATCAAATATGCTTCTGAAAGGCCTGTGACAAAAGGACAAACATTCTACAGTTTAAATTCTGCTGGTCCATATGTGGTGGTTGTATAATGCTATACCTTGAACGAAATGGACCAGTGTTGCCACAACCCAAATATTTAACTGACTATATACCAAAGTACAGGTAGTATCAAAATCTTACTTTGTGAATCAATGAATTTTATTGGAATTGCTTATAAGTTATGGGTGGGGGTTATATACAGAAGCAAAACTGATAGAGTGATGTCATCTGTACCACCAGGAACAGTTCATGCAGGATAAGCACATGTATGTGCACACTGAACAATTTTCAGGCAGATCAATAGATTGGTGTGTATCCTTTCTTTGGGGCAGTTTTCTTGGTCTCTGTTTTATAAGCAACTCAGCTTCTTTATGAGTTTTCTAAGTTGAGCCTCTACCAGGTAGCTCTAATTGTCTAAGAATGACTCTTATCTGTACTTACTGCTTAAACCCTCCAGAAGGTGAAGGGTCTAGTAAATATTATCAGTCTCAGGAAGTGTGTGAAGTTATTTTGAATTGTTCAATACCTGTGTTGAGTAGTGTCTCTTCAAGATGAAGTGTTTCATTCCCACATTAAAACATGGTTTTATTTTACTATTTCTTAAACATCCTGTCCTATAATATTAAGTTGTTTCAGTTATCTTTTTGTATTCTATGACTGAAGGAGCTAGAGAAAATACCCAAGAGCTAAAGGGGTCGGCAACCCAATAGGAGTATCAAAAATATGAATTAACTAGTATCCCCCAGAATTGTGTCTCTAGTTGCATTTGTAGCAGAGGATGGCATAGTTGTCCATCATTGGGAGGATCTTGGTCTTGCCAAGGTCATATGCCCCAGTACAGGAGAATGCCAGAGCCAGGATGCAGGAGTGGGTGGGTTGGGGAGCAGGCCAGGGGCAGTGTATAGGGGGCTTTGGGGATAGCATTTGAAATGTAAATGAAGAAAATATCTAATAAAAAAAGAAATCCACCTGTGACATAAAAGGGTTTGAATCTTGGATGAAGTTACTACAAGTGGTGGTGTTATTGCATTGACAATAATGATTTTTTTAAAAAATAATTTCTTTTTTTTTCAAGGCCAAAATAATAACATTTTAATTGGAAACGTACCATGGAGAGACTAACTTATGTAGATATATGCAAATCCTATGCAAATACACATGTAGTCTCTCTCACTATTGTCAGAACCTCAATTTGACTCATGGGAATTCTTTTTTTTTTTTTTTAATATTTTTTTATTACGTATTTTCCTCAGTTACATTTCCAATGCTATCGCAAAAGTCCCCCATACCCTCCCCCCCACTTCCCTACCCACCCATTCCCACTTTTTGGCCCTGGCGTTCCCCTGTACTGGGGCATATAAAGTTTGTGTGTCCAATGGGCCTCTCTTTCCAGTGATGGCCGACTAGGCTATCTTTTGATACATATGCAGCTAGAGTCAAGAGCTTCGGGGTACTGGTTAGTTCATAATGTTGTTGCACCTATAGGGTTGCAGATCTCTTTAGCTCCTTGCATACTTTCTCTAGCTCCTCCATTGGGGGCCCTGTGATCCTTCCAATAGTTGACTGTGAGCATCCACTTATGTGTTTGCTAGGTCCCGGCCTAGTCTCACAAGAGACAGCTATATCAGGGTCCTTTCAGCAAATGCTTGCTAGTGTATGCAATGGTGTCATCGTTTGGAGGCTAATTATGGGATGGATCCCTGGATATGGCAGTCTCTAGATGATCCACCCTTTTGTCTCAGCTCCAAACTTTGTCTTTGTAACTCCTTCCATGGGTGATTGTTTCCATTTCTAAGAAGGGGCAACGTGTCCACACTTTGGTCTTCATTCTTTAAATTTGTAAAAAAATAATTTCTTAAACAAGGTAGTACAGAAATTTAAAAATACTTTGGTATATTTTAGATAAAAGAATAATTGATACTAAATAATATTTTTGCCATTAGTTCCAATGTAACCATATTACCTCTGTCCTGGCTAGTTTTACGTGAACTTAGCACTATCTATAGTTCTCTAAATAGGAACTTCAATTTGGAAAATCCCTCTGTCAGATTTAGCTGTTGAAATTTTCTAAATTAGTAATTGATGATGAAGGGGTTAGTCCACTGTGTTACCATATCTGGGGAAATAGTCCTAGGTTATCTAAGAAAGTAGGCTGAGCATGCCATTTGGAGCAAGCCAGGAAACAACACCAATCCATAGCCTCTCCTCCATGTCAACTCATGCTTCCAGCTCAGTGCTCTGCTGTAGTTCCTGCCTTCATTGTTTTAGGTGATTATCGGTTACATGGAGCTATGAGTGAAATAAACTCATCCCTCCATATATATTCTTGGCCCATGGAGTTTCATTAGAGCAATAGTAATTTACAACAGCCCACAACTCCCTAAGAGAGTGTGGACCTTTCTAGTATGATATATCTTTAATAGACAAAGTTATGACATTTTATTTTCTAGAATAAAAAATTTATCCTAAGACATTTTTATGGTGGTGTTTGTTAATACAGACACAGAAAATATTTATGAAATACTAAATAAATATTTATAAAATTTGACATCATGATCACCAACAACTCATTAGAACTTCTAGAAATGTAAACCTTTCTCCAACAGAGCTTGGTGGTTCTTGCCTACAAGCTCGGCTTTGGAAAGGTGATACAAGAGAATCATAGTGATATTGCAGGTAGTGTGGTTAAAGAGCAAGTTCCAGACAAGCTTGGCCTACAACAGAGTGAGAACCATTGTCAAAAAAAAAAATGTACTGGCATGGTAGGTCAATATATAAACAAAATATTGCAAATCAGTGCAGTATAGAAAAGCCAGAGTCCACATGCAGCTATTAAACGGTTTCCAAAATGTTGATTAGAATAAGACAGCAATTTTAAATGAAATCAGTTTACATTAGATATTAATTGTCTGTTAAAAGGAGATTTGGATCATAAATTAGAAAATCATAGGATTGGATGAATACTAGTTTTAAGAAAAATGTTAAGTGAGACTTGTATCTTTATCCATTTTAATTAATTTCAACGGAAATCTAGAAGTAGATATTGGGATATTATTTTATAAATTCATTAATTAACTCAGAAACTCAAGAACTATGCATATTCTTAGAGCATTTAATAATAAACATTTATGTCTATTTTTAGAAGTTCTAATAAAAGTATTCAAGAATTTATATTAAATAGAGAATGGAAATTCAAAGCTCCCCAATATTTTAAATAGTAAAATTTGTCTAACTTTCTCTCATGACAAGACATAGCAAATAATTAAGGCTTTGTTTCTGGATGACTATAAAGCAAATAACTACACAAAGTATTTTCAATATGCCTAAAATGAGATGATTGTATTATATTATAGATATGCTAATTACTATAAATTAATATATTTATGATATACACATTTATCAAAATATTACATTGTATTTCGTCAATGTTTTCAAAGATTTAATATAAATCCACAAAAATAAAACTGAAATCTTAATGTATCCAATTTCTAACTAGTTTCATTCATTTCTATTTCTCAAGTTGTTTTCTTGAAATTTTAGCCAGTGATGCTTGGTAGAATTAATTAGAGACTTGAATAGAATGCAAACATATTCTTTCATTAAGTGTTGCAAGCTCTTCAGAGAAATTGGTTTTAATTACTTCCAGTTTTTTTTTACAATGTTATATAACTATTTGTGGATAAAACTTTCTCTTCTTGCATCAATGTGCATATTTTGATAATATTTATAATTATTTTCTGCTTTTAAATTTAATATGTTAGCCAGCTCAATACATTAATTAATTTTAGATCATGAAGCTAATTAAATGGAAAACACCACAAAGAACCCTGTTGTCTTTAATTAGTGACTTGTGTACAGAAAACCTGGATCAAAAATAATGGAGCAACAGGATTGAGAGACCAGGAAGCATAAACAGAATGAATTAAGTTGAGATACATGAGTCTTGCTATTTTTCCATGTATTCAAAAGGCAATCTAAGGGCAGTGTTTTAGACGAAACTGAGAATATAGTTGAAGATTTTTGAAAAGTGTGTCCCTGAACCAGACTAAGATGATCAGAAGTATGAACACAGTTGCTATATTCACCCAAAAACACAAAACACCAGTAAGCCAGTATATTTCTTATCTTTAGATAAGAGCTTTGGTTATTTTTCCTTTAATATAAGTTTATAAACATACTTTTGAGAATTTCATGTAAACATGCAACATATTTTGAATGACTTCAGTCCATACTTTGACTTACTCTGTATGCATTTCCCACACCTCCCCCTGAAATTAATATCTTCTCTTTTGTTTATTTTGTGTCATAATCCACTGAGTTTGGTCAGTGTTACTAACACACATATGGATATGAGGACATCCATTGGAGGAAGATCAAACAGCCACACACATACTCCTAAAAGAAACTGAATCTCCACATTCAGAGAAGTACTGTAAATTGGATTATGCCTATACATCTTTTGAAAAAAACTTTAATGTGTGATTTCTATGATGGATCTTTGGACATAGCCTTATTTATCCTTGAGAAACTTCAACTACATAACTATAAAGTTCATGAATAACGAAGCAGCCTATGACTTAAAGGATGTATAGGAAAACTATTGTGAATTAGTTATAAGGGACATTTGGATTTCAAAGTCAGATATATACCTAATCAAAAATATATCAATATTAATCTAATAATTACAGTTAGTGTTTGCATACAAACCTGTCTTGATAAATATATTCTAAAGAAAAAGACAGTATTGTTCACTAATTATTGGAGACAATGTAAATATATTGGGAACGGAGGTGAAAAAAACAAAGGTGCACAAATTGATATAGAGATTCATTGAATTACAGAACCAAATGAAAGGCAGCAGGTTATTCCAACAGTGTTGAGGGATTACTTGAGATTTTTGTAGTGATGACAATATATAAAAATCATTTAAAATAAACGAATCATTCTCTCTAATTACATCATCAGCCCAGATAGGGGTTTACACAGGAAGAACAACAATATCCACCAACCAGACCTCCAGAGCTCCCAGGGACTAAACCACCAACCAAAGAATTCATATGGTGTGACTCATGACTCCAGCTGTATATGTAGCAGAGGATGGACTTATCTGGCATCAATGGAAGGGAGGCCCTTTGTCCTGTGAAGGCGTGATGTGCCAGCATAAAGGAATGCCAGGGCATGAAGGTGGGAGTGGGTATGTTGGTAGGGGAGCACCCGTATAGAAGCAGGCAGTGGGGGATGGGATACTGGGTTTCTGGAAGGGAATTCAACCAGGAACTTGGTTAACAATTGTTAAATAAATATATCTACATATATATTGTACACATACTTGTATACTTGTGTTGGGGACTTGCTATGGTGGGAGAATTGGGTTCTGATGATGCCAAGTAACCTTGGTTTCTTGCTTTCACAAGGAGTCTCCTGGGACTCCACAACCAGATCCAGACTGCTATGATATAAAATCTCATGAAGTGAGCAATGCGAATACTATCTGAATTCTTGGGTTTTGAGTCTAGCCTTGAAATGCTGAGCCATGCTACAGAGGGCTGTGTTAATATCTGTGGTCTGTTCATGCAAGGTCTGTGTCATGTGCTGTTTCCCAAAACCATGTGGAAGTCCCTCTGTGCTCCCTCTGACTGAAAAGAGCAAGGGAACTATGTTTTCAGTGGTAACATGACTTCAGACTCAATTGAGAAAAAGAAAATAAAAGGCTTCTATAACACCCTTCCCAAAGAAGAGCCTAGACAGAAATCCATTGAAGAGATGTCAAAAAAAAAAAAAAATTGGGGTAAGGACACTGTAGTGTAGCTGTAACTCATGAATTTTGGCAAGATTTTAGGCGAGGAGGAACTCAGATATTTTTGGTTTTGGTTTTGGTTTTGGTTTTGGTTTTGGTTTTGGTTTTGGTTTTGGTTTTGGTTTTGGTTTTGGTTTTGGTTTTGGTTTTTGTTTGGTTTTGGTTTTAAGAGGGCGCACAGAACAAGAAAAACTGTATCTCTCTCTCTCTCTCTCTCTCTCTCTCTCTCTCCTCCCTCCTCCTTCTTTTTAAAATCATTTTATTCATTTACATCTCAAATGATATCATTCCATCCCTCTCTCCCCTTTGCCTCTATGAGGGTGCTATGAGTGTGATAGTGTACTTGATATGAAATTTTCCATCTATTATCCTTTGTAGGGCTGTATTTGAGGAAAGATTTACGGAAATTTGCATACGTTTTGTAATGCAATATCTTGTTTTCCCCGGCTATGGTGATTGAGAGTTTTGCTGAATATAGTAACCTGGACTGTCATTTGTGGTCTCTTATAGTCTGTTTGACATCTGCCCAGGAACTTCTAGTTTTCATAGTATCTGGTAAGAAGACTGGTATAATTGTGATAGGACTGCCTTTATATGTTACTTACCTTTTCCCCTTACTTCTTTTAAAACTATTTGTTTAGTGCATTTGGTGTTTTGATTATTATTTGACCAGAGAAATTTCTTTTCTGGTCGAGTCTACTTGGAGTTCAGTAGGCTTCTTGCATGTTCATGGGTATCTCTTTCTTTAAGTTAGAGAAGTTTTACTCTATAATTTTGTTAAAGATATTTACTGGCCCTTAAATTTGGGAATCTTCACCCTCTTCTATAACTATTATCCTTAGGTTTGGTCTCCTTGTTGTGTCCTGGATTCCTGGATATTTTGGGTTAGGAGCTTGTTGCTTTTTGCATTTTGACTTTTTTGCTTTTTGCATCTTTGACTGTTGTGTCAATGTTTTCTTAGGTATCTTCTGCCCCTGAGATTCTCTTTTCTATCTCTTGTATTCTGTTGGTGATGCTTGCACCTATGACTCCTGATCTCTTTCCTAGGTTTTCTAACTCCAAGTTGTCTAGTTTTGTAATTTCTTTGTTTCTAGTTCCATTTTTAGATCCTGAATAGTTTTGTTCAATTCCTTCACCTGTTTGGATGTGTTTCCTGTAATTCTTTAAGGGAATTTTGGTGTTTCTTCATTAAGGGCCTCTAGCTGTTTACTTCTCCAGTACTTTTTTGAAAGGAGTTATTTATGTCATTCTTAATGTCCTCTACCATCATCATGAAAAGTGATTTAGATCTGAATCTTGCTTTCCCAGTGTGTTGGGGACTTGCTATGGTGGGAGAGTTGGGTTCCGATGATGCCAAGTAACCTTGGTTTCTGTTGCTTGTGTTCTTATGCTTGCCTCCTGCCATCTGGTTATCTCTCGTACTACTTGCCATGGCTATGTCTGACTGGAGCCTGTCCTTCCTGAGATCCTGGTTGTATCAGAACTCCTTCCAGTCAAGCTGTCTCTGTGATCCTGTGATTCTGGGATCCTGTGATCCTGAAATTCTGCCTGTGTCTGAGCTCCTGGGAGTCCCTGAGATCCTTGTGTGACCAAGCTCCTGGGATCTTTTGATCCTGTGATCCTGGGTGTGTTAAGGCACTTGGGAGTGGAGCTGCCTCTGGGTGTTGTGGTGCTAGCTGTGGAGTTTGCACTCAAGGTCTGCTCAGGGCACTGGTCCAGACAGACTGGAAGGAACCCATGCCAATGCTCTGGCAGAGATCTTGTGTGCCTGGGTCCTGCTGGTTCCACTCACTCCTGGTGTTGTGACAGATGTTCTGTGCTCCTTGCTTCTGACCCTCTAATGAAAATTTCAATAATGAATACAATTAGTATGTTGAAACATGCATACATACATACATACATACATACACACATACATATATATTTTGGTAGTTTTTTCTAATTCTCTTCTCAAAATAATAACTATCAATAAAGAATTTATTAAATATTGAAAACAGAATTATGTATATAAAATGCAAAAGCTAAACACAATGTTACCTGTCTTCAAATTGTCTCTGTGCTAGCTAAGAAACTCCTCTGCAATGTTATTGTTTGTTTTTATAATTTAGTTGTACTTATGTATATGGCTCAAAAGAGAGATCTAGAAATCCTAAATTGTATTTATGTCTTTGCCTATTAATGTGCAAGGTATTTCATATGTTAGCTTTCAAAAAATAAATAATAAAATCTCAAAATATGATAAACATTAAAGTTGTATTATTAAATGATTAAATTAATAAAAATATAAAAAGTAGATTTTTTTCTTCTCATTTTTCCAATCAAAGTTCAATATTCATAGATGAATATTAGTATTCCTGTTCCCTAAATAGCTTTAGAAGAAGCTGTACATTTGTATTTTTTCTATAACAGAAACAAAGAATGAATCCCCTGAAATTAAATTACATGTACCTGTAAGATTTCTATATTTAAAATTCAAAGTAGCCTTTTATATCAATAGCCATAGAGTTTAATAATGTTCAATATGTAATTACTTCCTGTAAATCTTTCTCCAAGCTATTATGCAAAATATTTGTCTGATCATTGTGGCAGAAGAAAAAAAAGCCTTCAAAGAAAGTATGTATGCCTCCCACAACGAACATTTTATCTACTGTCAAAGAAACCTCTTCCTTTATATCTTTCAGAAGTTTTAAAGATTCTTTGAAAGAGACATTCATATAATTGCAAATAATCACTTCCTACATAGGTTGTCTTGTATAGAATGGGAATAGTTTTGTCAGCCTTTTGTAGTCCATATCCTTTTTACAAATGGGATTTTACGCTGCACTCTATTGAATATTCTCAATTTATAACAGATTAAAGCATTCAAAAATGTAAGAACATGCTTTGTATGTTATAATTGCTGAATGTGAAATATTTTTCCTTATTTTAATTTTTATTAGGTTTGCTTTCAATCACTACAGATGCACATTCTGTGTTTTATAAGGGTTGTTTTAGTCATTATGTCTGCACATTCTACATGTAAATGATATAATTACATCATTTACATATAGGATCAAGTTTGATTTTCATATTTTTCCTAGATATATACATGGTTCTTGGTTGATTTATTAAAATTAACACTTACTATACACCTTTAACTATATTACCACTAAAAAAATATTGATCAAAGTTAGTTCACCAAAACAACAATAACCAAATTCTCCACTGATTTCTTGAAAGTCTTCTTTGAATTATTTTTTATTACTTACTCTATTAGTTTACATATTTCAGGTATTATACTCAAGTAATATTTTATTGTGCTCAGCACATGCATATATATATATATATATATATATATATATATATATTAAACTATTCATAAGCATTTTTAATGCATTTGGAATTTATCATAATTTTTGTGAATAGATGATTTAGCTGATTTTAAACAGATGATATTTGAAAACACAGATATTAATAAATGCCAAATATATTTCACTTTATATAGACAAAAATATACTATATAATTATGCACTCTAAAAGATGAATAATTATTAGTAATTATCAAACATTCATAGTAGAATATGACAATAAATTGGTGTAACCACTCTTTATATCTTATCATCCGTTCATTGTCTATTATTGATGATGTGCTGAGCACTACACTGTATCATAAGTTATTACAGGAGAGTCACATGAACACAAGCTCTAGTATTTAGATAGTTCATTGATGGAGTCAGCTTGTAAGGAACCAGTATTTAGGGCACATATGCAGCATAACAAGCATAGCATCACTGGACATTGTACTGAGTTACATCCTACTCAGCAAAACATCATAAGAAAGATTTCATCACAAGAATCAGAAAATAATGAAATATTTACTTTTGAGATTTTCTATATATATAACTATATATATGTGTGTATGTATATATGTATATGTGTATATATATGGTAACATACATGCAAACATACTCCACATACAAGAATTATACTATATATAATTATATTATAATTACATATAATTATGCATATATAATTATAATATATTATAATTATACAATTATATATCATATATAATTATAATATACTTAATTATAATGTAATATACTAAAATATATGCAAGAATTATATTATAATAATTATATTATATACTATTATATTATAATATATAATTCTTGTATATATTATATATTGTAATTATATATAAGAATTATACATATAATTCATATATACATATATAGTTCTTATATATGGAGTATGTTTGTATGTATGTAACAATAATTAATAAAAATATCATGGCTTTGAAAATGAGCAATAAATTATATCATGGAAAATTTGGAAGGAGAAAAGAGGAAATAAAGTTGCTAAAATATAAAACAACAATTTTGAAAATGTTTGTGATTAATACACATGTGCTTTTGAGCTAGTTGTTGAATACCTTGTTGTCAGTGTCACAGCATGGCATATTGCATTGGAATGGAAGAAGGCCATGTAAAAGCAATCACAGTCAAGAATGGAAGACAGATACATCTTAAGATCAGCCACATTTAAAAACAAATTTATCTGTACTTGTGGTACTTAACAGAAAGCCATTAGAACCACATTAATATCTTTTTTAAAAATGTGTGTCTCATTACCTAAATTTTGGCATACAACACTGGCCTATGAACAATGAAGTCCCCAGGCCAATAACTCAAGAGATACACTCAGCAATAGCACCTGCCATGCTTAAAAGTATACAATGGAGGAGCTAGAGAAAGTATCCAAGGAGCTAAAGGGATCTGCAACCCTATAGGTGGAACCACAATATGAACTAACCAGTACCCCCTGGAGCTCATGTCTCTAGCTGCATATGTGTCAGAAGATGGCCTAGCCGGCCATCAGTGGAAAGAGAGGCTCATTGGTTGTGCAAACTTTATATGCCTCAATACAGGGGAATGCCAGAGCCAAGAAGTGGGAGTGGGTGGGTAGGGGAATGAAGGGAAGGGTATTGGGGACTTTTGAAAATGTAAATGAGGAAAATACCTAATAAAAAATTAAAAAATAATAAAACTTAAAAAAAATTTTAAAAAGTATACAATCTACTAGCAATTATGTACCTAGTACATTGCAGAAAAATTACTCTGTATGGGTATGTTTGTGTGTGTGTATGTGTGTGTATGTGTGTTTGTGTTAGATTGTATGTGTATTTAAATAAGATAGACTGACATAAGTTTATATATCTACATATTTGTTTCCCAGTTAATGAGCTGTTTGAGCTGGATTAGGAGGTAAGTCCTTATTGGAAGAGTTATATCATTTTGGAGGAAGTGTGGCCTTGTTGGAAGAGGTGCATCACTGAGAGTAAGCTTCACAGTTCATAAGCACACACCAGACCCAGTGTCTCACACTCCCTGACCTCTACATATGGATCAGGATATAGCTCTCAGCTACCACTGAAAAACAATTGCTGGCAATGTATGCCATATGCTCCACACCACTAATATTATGACAATAGTCTAATCTGAAAATGTAGGCCAGCCACCATTTCATTTAAATGCTTCCATTTATGAGAGTTGCATTGTTCATAGCAGGGATCAACTCAGGAAACCAAACATCCTCACAAAAGCAGGGAGAAGTGGGTAGAATAGGGAGTTTCTGGGCATGATGGGGGATGGGTAAATCAGGACAGGAGATAACATTTGAAATGTAATTAAAGAAAATATCCATAAAAAAGGTGTCTATGCAACAAATTTTATTCAAAGATGTTCACACTGAGTGTGTTTGTGTGTGTGTGTGTTGTATGTGTTTGTATGTGTGTGTGTGTGTGTGTGTGTGTGTAATAAACACAAAATTACAGAACCATTTATCTATTAGAGACAAATTCTATTTGCAAGTAATAGTCTTACTGTTCATTTAATAAGAATTTAACTCTAGCTGAGCAGTGGTGGTGCACACCTTTAATCCCAGCAGTTGGGAGGCAGAGGCAGGCAGATTTCTGAGTTTGAAGCCAGGCCGGTCTACAGAGTGAGTTCCAGGACAACCAGGGCTACAAAGAGAAACCCAGTCTTTAAAAACCATAAAGAAAGAAAGAAAGAAAGAAAGAAAGAAAGAAAGAAAGGAAGGAAGGAAGGAAGGAAGGAAGGAAGGAAGGAAGGAAGGAAGGAAGGAAGGAAGGAAGGAAGGAAGAAAGGAAGAAAGGAAGAAAGGAAGAAAGGAAGAAAGGAAGAAAGAATTTAATTCTAGAAAAATTTCAAACTTGACAGAGTAATGGATTTTACTATTAATTAAAGTAATTCAGAAAACACACCTACCTTGCTAGAACAACATTTATATAAATAACAGTAAGCAACAAATAAAATATTTGGCTATTAGAAGTTGTATAGATTATCTTTCACTGTGGACATCAGCTTGTGCTGCTCTTAGTATAATTGTCATAAAATAATCCATTCTGATTAATTCACATAGATCATCTTTCACAAATCTAAAAATAGTGAAAAACAAATGGACAGAGGAAGCAGAAACTGATTATAAAAGTGAGTATATCTTATGGCATAAACAGATAATAATATTCTTTTATTTTTGAGAATATCAAATACATTATGAAAGCAATAAAAGCCAATACTAGGCCAGAACAAAATCTACATAAAATATCCAAAGGCAAAATAGCATAAAGTGTACTCTATCATTGCAATAAAAGCAGATATTAATATGAAAAACATTTCAATAAAACAGCAAGAGCAAGCAGTTAGACATTTACAAAATACTAGGTTAAAACACTTCATTCAAAGTAAAACAGTATTTTGGTCAAAAAGAAAATAAGATCTATGAATTCAATGTATCTGAAATATTACAGTAGTAAGCTATCATAGATAAGTCTGTGAACATAAAAACCGTATTGAAGAAATCTTTGGAGGCATGGACACTTGATAGGAGTGAGTATGTATGTATAGTTATGCATGCTTGTGTGTGTGTGTGTGTGTGTGTGTGTGTGTGTGTGTGTGTGTGTGTGTGTGTGTATGCTCGTGTGTGTTTGATAAACATATATAAAAGTAAATGTCTGATAAGGTATCAAACGATGCTTACTATAATACAGAAGATGTGAAGCATAAGTAAAGAAACCATTTAGAATCATATGACAGTGAGAGTGACCTAAAATGTAAAGTAGAATAAGATTTCCTTATCACATTGAAAGAAATGGGAGGAAAGTATATGTAGAATATTATTGTACATAGAGTATACATAGAGGATTTGGAAATGGGATACAGCACAAATGAAGGTGGTTGTTGGGCCTCCTCATAAAACCTAGAGAAAGAGAGACAGAGACATAGAGAGACACAGATAGGCATGGAGAAATAGATATTCCAGGAATACAAACGTGAATATATCTAAATCATATGATAGCCTTTGAAAGAGTGGATTAGTTTCCTAGCATATGTAAGTAATATGAAGGAGGGAAACACTGACAAGAAGGATGCAGACAAATTTGAGAAGTGGACATTATACAAGCCTGTACCCACTACACACACTAGACATTGGAAAATGTCAAGTATTAAGTGATTCCAACGTCAAAGTCATGTGTTGCTTCAGCATAAGAGACATGAAGAGAAAACAAGTTCCAGTCACAGAAAATTCTGTACTGCTGGATACGTGTTAGGAATATTATTCATTACACATTACTAGAATTTGTGTGTTACTAGGCTGTACTGCAGCTTTAATATAGACTATAAATATTCATTAATGTGCTTTGATGCAAATGTTTGGAACTTGAGTCACAGCAGATATTCTGAGGGTAGATGTTGTCTCCACTCTAATGGCTGGGTTGTATAGCATGATTACACTCTCATAACAGTAGCTGAAGAATGCACTGGTGTGCCTCCTTGGCATAGCAAGAATGAAAAAAATTAAGAGGTGGTGAACAATTTCAAACAGATGAATTGTTTAATTTTCCTAGAAAAAAAAGAGAGGTGTGTCAAAACGTTTATCTTGTTTTAAAATTTATATCTTTTATTCTTTTTTTTTCTTTTAGTAGCAGAAACAAAACATGTACTTAGCAGGGAAAGATAAGTAATTAATACAAAACTGCACACTCTTTAGGAAACCAAAATTAAGTAAAATTGGGTCAAAATGAGCCATTATTTTGCAAGGAAATAAATGTCATAAGGAACAGAATACAAAGAATACAAAACAGTTATTGCACTGTAAAAGGCAGTCACTTTAGCTCTTAATTATTTACATTTCAACATTGTATGATTTAGAATGCATGTTCCTCCCCATTTCTTTTAATGTTCATGAAGAAAACCACATTTGCAGTGTCTTAGTTGTTGTTTTACTCCTGTGAAGAGACACCATGACCAATGCTTCTTTTGTAAGTCAAAACACTTAACTGGGGCTGGCTTTTAGTTTTAGAGTTTCAGTCTGTTATCATCAAGGTGGGGAGCATGCCATCATACAGGAAGGCATGGTGTTGGAGGAGGAGCCTTGAGTTCTACATCTTGTTCCAAATACATCCTAGAAGAGCCTGGAAGAGGCACAGAAATTCCACACTGGAGTTTGAGCACTAGGAGACACCAAAGGACAGCCCCACAGTGATACACTCTCTCCAACAAGTCCACACCTACTCCAACAAGGACATACACCCTGATAGTGCAACTCCCCATGGGCCAAGTATTCAAACACAGGAGTCTATGGGGTCCAAACCTATTCAAACCACCACTCATATATATTATATGGGTATGGGTGAGAAGCAAGCAGCCTCTTTTCTCTCTCTCTCTCTCTCTCTCTCTCTCTCTCTCTCTCTCTCTCTCTCTCTCCATATATTATATTATATATAGGGATATATATGTGTATATATATATATATATATATATATACACATACATATATACTTTCAATAACCTTTTTTCTCATTTTCATTTATATACTAATAGGATATTCATTCCTAAAGAAAATACTAAATATTATTCTTTTGTCCAAGGAATTTTTTCTGTCAATTATGTAAGGATACTTCTACATGTGATTCCAGAGTGTCCTTGAAGTTTTAGAAGTCAAAGAAAACCTTTGTCTAGGTAACAAAAGATTAAATTCTCATAGTGAGAAAAGTAGTGATAGCATCACATCTATATTAGTTCTGTTGCTTCTACAGGAGGATTCTGGAGTCAGTTTGTTGTACAGGAAAAATACATGGGCAACTTTGTATCTTTCCACCATCTTTGAATGTAATGAATGAGTTTAAATTTATAAGCTAGGTTGGTTTTGTAGGTTACAATTTGCTAATTGGTTCATCATAAGTACGTAGGAATATTAATTATTCTAATCTTATTTATGAACATTAGTTCTTTGGTAAGACATTATATAGTCTACATTAAATGTAGTATCGATTGAACTATCTATGTTTTTGGTTTTTTTTTTATTTATATCTAGGATTCAGAGTAGCTGTACAAAGAATAAGAATAACAAAGTAGTGTGAAAACAGCTTGTAAAGGCCTCAGTTGAGGCAGAAGCAGAAACTTTGATAGAGATCAAATTTTAAAAAAGAGCGCAACAGTGATTTCATAGCTTAGTAGGAAACCAAGATGAAGAACTGCTGTAAAAATTGAGCTGCAAGGAATACAGAGTGTCATGATTTATCTGAGCTTCAGGGATTAGTCAAGTTATGGAGGTTAGATGCAGGGGAAAGGAGTCTCAAGAGGTGAGTCACAGGATAGAGGATGATGAAGGCAAAATATGCACCTTTGTAAGAGAAAAGGAAGCACAGGGAGTTGAAAAATATGTGGAGAGAGAGGGATAAATTGAGTTAAACTAGGTAGAGTTGTTTGTTCTTTACTTATGGGTCCCTTGATGCACTCTTCAGGTCAGAGGATGAGTCAGTAAGTGTGCAGTCTACTACCATTGGATACCTTCCTTCTTATAGAATCCAGGTAAGAATAGTGTAGCCTTCCTTTTTCCAATGTATTTAATAATTTCTAGTGAATGATTTTCTCATATGGTTTTACTATACCAACAACAGAACATACCATCTTTTATGTGTTCATAGGATGGTATGCTTTTTACTTTTTAAGAATAGTTTGCTTATCAGTTTGTGCCCAATGGTTGTTGCTGGACAAATGGTGCTGTCTACTTCCACAGATACATGCAGAATCTTCCTTCCTTTCAGTTTCCACTGCAAGTGGAGCCAAATGCTGCCTTTTTATGGAGATTTACAGGTCAAGGCATAACTTAAAAGTGACCATTTTACATAACATGGAGTCACTTAGAACAGGGCACAGCTGGAGCTCAACACACAGTAAGTCAATCTTGCAGTTTGTTGAACACAATGTTGATTGGAGAGGTCATATCCTTTTACTCTCAACTCATGGTCTAGTCAAGAAAACAACTTATAGTCTGACAAAGAGACTCACAGACTAATTAATAAGAAGAGGAAGTATTTGGGTAAAGCAAATGAGAAACCTTGTGAGCCAACACTGGGATTAGATTTAGTGTAGTTCTATAGAGTTCAGAGACAATGATAAAGTGTGGGGGTATGGGAATCAACTGAATGTTTACATTTGGTGACAGAAAAAACTTACAACCATATTTTAAGCATATGGAGGTTTGAATTTAAGTTGGGGTCCATGATTATTAGAACCAATTTTCTCTCTCTCTCTCTTTTTTTTTTTTATCAAGTTTGAGTATTACTGTTGAAAAAAATGTTTTAAGAATTTGGTATTAGTAAATGTCACACTTGTGTTTCTTTCCAGTTGATAATAATTTTAAAGCTGGGAAAGGAATGCATAAAGGAGAGCCTAGAGTTTTCTAAGTGGATGAGGGAATCCATAGCTTCCCATTCTCTGATTAAGAATCTTTAATTTACGAATGCAAAACAATTCAGCCAAAACTACTAATCAAAAGGTTTAATTAATGTTTGCAATATATTGCTGTAACACATTAGGCAAAGAGTAAGCCGGTTCTCCTATGAAGGCTCTATACCCCAGTGTGGTGGAATGCTAGGGCCAGGAAGTGGGAGTGGGTGGAAGGTGAACAGAAGGAAGGGGAAGAGGATAAGGGGCAGATGTTTTTTGGAGGGGAAACCAGGAAAGGGGATAATATTTGAAATGTAAATAAAGAAAATATCCAATAAAACAGGTTAAAAAACAGAAATATTAAAAAAAAGAATCTTTAATTTAAGGAAAATTTAAGCTTATAATGGAAATGCTAGCAAACCCACTAAAAAAATTGAAAAGTATTATGTTTACCATCTTAGTTTAGAAGGCTATTTCCCCTTTGTTTGTTTGTTTTAATTTTTGATTGGTTATTTTGTTTATTACATTTCAAATGTTATCCTCTTCCCAGTTTCCTCCCCGAAAAGCTCCCATCTCACCCCACTTCTCTCTGCTTCCAGGAGGGTGCTCCCACACCTACCTGTCCACAGCCAATCCACTATCCTAACATTCCCTCACACTGGGGCATCAAGCCATCACAGGACCAAGGGCTTCCCCTCCCTTTAATATCAGACAAGGCCATCCTTTGCTACATACACAGCTGGAGCCATGGGTCCTTTCATGTGTATTCTTTGGTTTGTGGTTTAGTCCCTGGGAGCTCTGGGGGGCCTGGTTGGTGGATATTTTTGTTCTTCCTATGGGGTTGCAAACTGCTTCAGATCCTTCTGCCCTTCCCCTAGCTCCTCCACTGGTGTCCCTTTACTCAGTCTGATGGTGGCTGCAAGCATCCCCATCTATAACAGTAAAAATCCCTACAGAGCCCCTCAGGAGACTTCCATATCAGGCTCCTATCAGTAAGCACTTCTTGGCATCAGCAATAGTGTCGGGGTTTTATGATTGCATATGAGATGGCTCCCCAGCTGGGGCAGCCTTTGGATGGCCTTTCTGTTCTTTTTGTAATAAAGAGGTATTAATTGTAAGCAGCAGAGTGTTTTCTGTACAAACATTCTTGACATAAGTTACAGAAATCTGAATGAGGCGCCAGAAGGTTGGGAGTAGGCAGCAATGACAAGCTTGTATAGATATTTTTTGGCCTTGGTTTTAGCTCCAGGGTAAAGAAAATAAACATAAACAGCAAACAAATACCAAAAGCAGAAGTAAAAAGTATGACAAATGATTTTGTGTCAAAAGAAAAAACTGAAAGAACTCACCCCTGTTATATGGTGGTCAGTAACAACAGCAGAAACAGAACTCATTTTAGAGACTGAAACTCTGCAGCTTGTTAACATAAGACTTCTGAGAAAGCATTGAAAAGCTATAGGAAGTGTGGCCACTTCTGTGTTTCATTTGTGTGAGCAGAATTCATAAATGGCTCATCAGTCTGTTAAGGAAGAAATTCTGCTTTAGATTGTCAGATGAGCTGAGCTATTTTATGTGATTTTCTTTTGTGGTAAATAGCCAAGGTTCAAGTGTTGATTAAAAATATTAATAATCAAAAGTTGAGACTTACTGAGGATTTCAGGATAGACACATACATCTTTCCCAGTCAATAATAACCTTTGAACACAAAACTGCTCACTACAAAAAGATATTTTGCCAGTCCTTCTAGCTGACCTAAAAGGGAATTACCTAAGGGAGACATTTGATATCTGTGAAAATGGGTACTATATAAAGAGGATTATGACTCTGTGAGTAATTTGAATACCCTATTTTGAAGTCATGGAATAATGTATGACTAACATACCTATATGACATGTATATGGAAATAAATATTCTAAAGAATATAACTGGAAACAAAGACTTCTCTAGAGACCAGGAATTTGGAGCATAATTAAAAATTTCTTTGGAAATGAAATACATTCTCAATGAAAAAAAAAGTCTCACAAAACTGTTTTAGAAACAATTATTTTTAATGTGGTAAATTATTTCCCCATTGGCCACATCACTTCTAAAAATTATTGAAAAAAAAAACACCCTGGGAAAATGAATATTTCTCTCTCTCTCTCTCTCTCTCTCTCCATCTCTCTCTTTCTCTCTCTCTCTCCATCTCTCTCCCTCTTTCTCCCTCTCTCTCCACACAAAAACAGAGCCATGCTTTAAGAATATAAAGAGTAGATGTAATATTCTATACAAGACATCAAAGGCAAGACAGGAGTAGAAAAGAAAATAGGTTAAATTTCAGATGCCTGACTCGCCAGCAAGAAGGATGCCACAACAGGATTCTTCTGCACACGTTTATTGGGAGAGCTTGATAACGAAAGCGAAAGACCCCTAGCCCAAAAACCAGTGCTGCTTATATAGGCCTAGGATAGGCATGTCTACACCCGATTGGTTATGCTTTCAGTACCTCATTTACATGCCTCGGGCCAGGCAGTGACTCAGCAAAAAACTCTACTGCACATGCGCACATTGGTTGTTTACCCATATTCATGGGCGTCGGCTTATTAAAACCAGTGCCATCTTGTAATGGCGTTTACTGGCTTCCCACATTAAATTTATTAAATCCACATCTTTATTTATAAAAATAAAAAGATATATTTGAAATATAAATGTTAAATTTGACAGCATCCAGAGGAGACTCCACTCCCAGGAACTCTAGCATGCCCAGGATGCTTAGGATCAGAGGTGAGTAGAACACAACATCTTTTCGAACACCACCAGTAGTAACTGGTACCAGTAGGATTAAAGGATGCAGGAAACCTGACTGACCAGTGGCTTGGGTTCCTTCCAGTCTGTCCTCGTTTACCTTGGGTGCAAACTCAGCAGCCAATCCCACAGCCCCCCAGAGGAGGCTCCACTCTCAGGGGCTCTAGTATACCCAGGATCACAGGATCAAAAGATCCCAGGAGCTTGATTACACTAAGATCTCAGGGTCTCAGAGGCAGCATGACTCTAAGGACCTCTGACACATGAAGAATCTAATGATCACCGGATCCCAGAATAACAGGATCCCAGAAATAGCTGGACTCTGGGGAGTTTTGACACAACCATGATCACAGGAAGGACAAGCTCCAGTCAGATATAGGGAGGGTAGGTAGTACTAGAGACAGTCAGATGGTGGAAGGAAAGAATTAGAACATAAGCAACAGAAACCAAGGTTAGCTGGCATCACCAGAACCCAATATTCCCACCATAGCAAGTCCCTGATACATCGTCACATAGGAAAAGCAAGACTTGTATCTAAAATCACATCTCATAATGATGATGGGGGACTTTAAGGCTGACATAAGTAACTCCCTAAAGAAATACAGGAAAACACAGGTAAATGAGTAGAAGCCCTTAAAGAGGAAACACAAAAATCCCTAAAAGAATTACAGGAACACACACACAGGCTAAGGAAATGATAAAAACCATACAAGACCTAAAAATGGAACTAGAAACAATAAAGAAATCCCAAAGGGAAACTACCCTGAAGCTAGAAAACCTAGGAAAGAGACCAGGAGTCATAAATGCAAGCATAACCAACATAATACAAGAGAGAATCTCAGTGCCAGAAGATACCTAAGAAATCATTAACTGAACAGTCAAAGAAAATGCAAAAGGCAAAAAGCCCCTAACCCAAAACATCCAGCAATTCAGGACACAATGAGGAGACCAAACCTAAGGATAATAGTTATAGAAGAGGGTGAAGTTTCCCAACTTGAAGGGCCAGTAAATATCTTCAACAAAATTATAGAAGTAAAGTTCCCTAACCTAAAGAAAGACATGCGCATGAACATACAAGAAGCCAACAGAATTCCAAATAGATTAGACCAGAAAAGGAACTCCTCCCATCACATAATAATCAAAACTCCAAATGCATTAAATAAGAAAAGAATGTTAAAAGCAGAAAGGGAAAGAAGGTCAAGTAACATATAAAGGCATACCTATAAGAATTACACCAGACTTCTCACCAGAGAATATGAAAGCTAGAAGATCCTGGGAAGATTTCATTCAGAGAACACCCTAAGAGAACATAAACTCCAGCCCAGACTACTAAACCCAGCAAACTCTCAATAACCATAGACAGAGAAAACAAGATATTCTACAACTAAAGCAAATTTACATAATATCTTTCCACAAACTCAGCCCTACAAAGGATTATAGATGGAAAGCAACAATACAAGAAGGGAAACTACACCCTAGAAAAAGCAAGAAAGTAATATTACAACAAACCCAAAAGAAGGTAGGCAAACAAACATAATCCCATCTCTAACAACAAAAGTAACAGGGAGTAGCAATCACTTTTCCTTAATACCAATTAACATCAATAAACTCAATTGCCCAATTAAAAGATATAATCTAACAGACTGAATACATCAACAGAACCCAGCATTTTGCTGCATACAGGAAACACACCTCATTGATAAAGACAGACACTACCTCAGAGTAAAAGGTTCGAATACAATTTTCTCAGGAAATGGTACCAAGAAACAAGCTGGAACAGCCATTCTAATTTAAATAAAATTGTCTTTCAACAAAAACTTATCAAAAAAGATAAGGAAGGACACTTCATACTGACCAAAGGAAAAATTGATAAAGATGAAATTTCAATTCTGAACATCTATATTCTAAATGCAAGGGCACCCACATTCATAAGAGAAACTTTACTAAAGCTCAAAGCACACATAGCACCCCACACAATAACAGGGGAAACATTAACACCTCATCTCCCATGGGAGACTTTATCTCCATTGCTCATGAATTGGTAGGATAAATAAAGTAAAAATGGCCAACTTGCTGAAAGCAATCTATAGATTCAGTGCAATCCCCATAAAAATTATAAATCAAATCTTCATAGAGTTAGAAAAAGCAATTTGCAAATTCATTTGCAATTAAAACAACAACAACAACAACAACAAAAACCCCAGGATAGCTAAATCTATTTTCAACAATAAAAGAACTTCTAGGGGAATCACCACCCCTGACCTCAAGTTGTATTACAGAGCAATAGTGATAAAAACTGCTAGGTATTTGTACATGACAAGGAGGAAGATCAATGAAATAGAATTGAAGCCCCAGAAATGAACACAGACACATGTTGTCATTTGATCTTTGACAAGGGAGATAAACCACCCAGTGGAAAAGACAGCATTTTTAACACATGGTGCTGGTTCAACTGGTGGTCAACCTGTAGAAAAATGCAAATCGACCCATTCTTATCTCCTTGTACAAAGTTCAAGTCCAAGTGGATCAAGGTCCTCCACATAAAACCAGAGACACTGAAACTTATAGGGGAGAAAGTACAGAAGAGCCTCAAACTCATGGGCACAGTGGAAAAATTCATGAACAGGACACACATGGCTTATGTTGTAAGATCAAAAATTGACTAAGGGGTTTTGGGGGTAGCATTTGAAATGTAAATGAAGAAAGTATCTAAAAAAAAAAAAAGAATTGACAAATGGGACCTCATAAAATTACAAAGCTTCTATAAGGCAAAGGACACTTGTCCATAGGACAAAATGGCAACCAACAGATTGGGAAAAGATCTTTACCAATCCTACATCTGATAGAAGGGTAATATCCAATATATACAAAGAACTCAAGAAGTTAGACTCTACAGAACTAAATAACCCTACTAAAAAACAGAGGTGCAGAGCTAAACAAAGAATATTCTTTTCTTTTTTTCTTTTCTTTTTTCTTTTCTTTTGTTTTCTTTTCTTTTGTTTTCTTCCTTTTCTTTCTTTTCTTTTCTTTTTTAGATTTTTGTTATGTTTTCTTTATTTACACTTCAAATGTTATCCCCTTTCCTAGTTTCCCCTCACACAATCCACTATCCCTTCCCTGTATCCCCCCCAACCCATTCCTGTTTCTTGGCCCCAGTGTTCCCATACACTGGGGCATAGAACCTTCACAGGACCAAAGGCCTCTCCTCCAACTGATGTCTGACTAGGCCATCCTCTACTACATATGCAGCTAGGGAATTTAGGTGGCACACTGACAAGGTACAAAGAGGTTACCGGATTCTTACATAAAACAGAAGAATGCAAACACGGAAGGACTGACAGGGACCAACTGGGATAAAATTCAATGTTAATACCTGGGATCAAAAAACAGCTCCGTCTAAGGTCCACTTAATCTTAGAAGCCAGGGTCAATGGCTTCCTGCCCTTGCCATAGTTGGTTCCTACTCTAGTCTATTGAATAGTCTACCTTCTCCCTAGGCCATTGTAAATACTTGTGTATGGGTGTATCTCAGCTATCTATAGTTCTAAGTATCTACTCTGGTTCCTCCTTAGATCACAAACTTCCTTCTTCCTAGATAATGGTAAATTCCTGTGTAGGGCAGTGACTTAGCTATCCGTGCCCAGGGTTGGCTCAAGGACTGGCTGCCTAGAATCTAATTTAGCTATATGTCAAAGAGAGGCATTTATAATAAAACAATATTAAGGAAAAGCACACAGATCCGTTTACCACTAAAACAAGGGCATTGGAGCATTCATTACACAGGATGCCACAGTTTCAGGAGACTGTTTCCGTGAACTTTTCACCTCAGGACAGCGCCCAGCTTTTTGGGAGCTGTGCACTTGACTACTGGAGTGCCCAGGTTTTTGGGGCCTGTACATTTGTGTACTGTACTCGAGTGGATGTAGCATAAATACATTGAGGTTCTCCTCGTATACACCAGAGGAAGGCATCAGATCCTATTACAGATGGGTGTGAGCTACCATGTGGTTGTTGGGAATTGAATTCAGGACCTCTGGAAGAGAAACCAATGCTCTTAACCACTGAGCCATCTCTCTAGCCTGAAAGAGAAATATTTATAACTGCTATATATAGTATCAAATACTCATTGGTTAAGTACGATTTTTGCAATTGTCTGCAAGTCTTTTTTTTTTTTTTTTTTAATTATTTGACAGGGTTTCCCTGTGTAGTCCTGGCTGTCCTGGAACTCACTCTGTAGACCAGGCTGGCCTCGAACTCAGAAATCTGCCTGCCTCTGCCTCCAGAGTGCTGGGATTAAAGGTATGTGCCACAACACACTTTTTAAGCAAATTAATTCAGATTTTTTTTCCTTTTATTCTTTACATTGCTTTGATAGAATATGTGAAATGATATTTTGGTTTAGGGTTATTATTATAAAGAATTAACACAGAAGTGAATACAGTGTTAGCAATATTGATACTTTAATTGTCTTCTGTTATACTTTAAATTTTCCATTAACATGATTAAACATTTTCTTTATATGAATGCTCATATTTATTTGAAGATTTAATTAGAAGTGTTTATTTGAGTATGTGAGCTGTGATGTATTTCATTTTGTTTCCATTTCTGGATTAGTAGATCTTGAGAGAGGGATCTGGAAGCTGGATGATCAAAGACTACCCACATTCCATCTACAAGTACAGGGATGGCTAATTTACACTTCAATCATTACTATAATGCCTATTATTACTGTAAATATGTGATAATGAACAACCATTATTTGTGCTGGTTTTTGTTGTTGTTGTTGTTGTTGTTGTTGTTGTTGTTGTTGTTTTCTTTAAGAATATCAAGTTCTGCTTTCTTTTCCAATTCTTCATACTGATTTTGCAGTTTATTTTTATGCAGGTGTATGTAAGTTTATACTACATGTGTGTAAGTACCCAGAGGTTTGAAGAGAGAACTGGATCTCTTGGGGCTGGAGTTACAAGCAAGTATGAGTTCTGGAAAATTAATTCATGCCCATTGGAAGAGCATCAAGTGCTCTCAGTAGCTGAGCTATTGCTACAAACCAAAAAATTCCTCATATTGATTTTTAGCTTGTATAAATCATATGGATAATGTAAAATGTAGAAGAACATTACTTAAGTATAAATTCCTATGGGTATTTTAAAAAAGAGTGATGGAGTTTTTAAAATAGGGACATTACTTATATTCATGAGATGATAAATGCCAATATGCACACCAAAATGGAGAGCAATTACATCAGAAATGGTAAACTTTAAAAATGTAACCTTTTTTAAAAAGAAAATTATACTGTTAACACAATAAAAATATGCATTGATCAAAACAATAGACAATATAGAAAGGAACTAAAGTCAATATTCACATAACCACACAATGTTCTCAGTATTATGTGTGATTTATTTAGCAAAAGAAAAAAACGTTATTCAAACTAACTTTATCATAATGACCATTCTTTATTTCCTATGACATAAAGAAGTGTCCATACCTATATATGAGTGTAAATCAATCTCTAATTGAGAAGAATCACATTTTAAAATGAAGCAAGTGTTTTTATTTCTGCCATTTCTTGAATAACATGGAGACATTGATTAAAATATACTGCAATAATTATAATCTAAATCTGTGGGATATCTTAAATTTTATTTTTTTATTTATGGATATGTGTATGCACTGTAAATGTGTGCATGTTCCTATAAAGGCCATAAGAAAATATTAAATCCTCTAGAACTGGAGTTCAGACTTGTGTGCCACCAAACATGGATGCTGGGAAATAAACAAGATTCTTTGTAAGAGCAGCAAGAAATTTCTACCACTAATCTTCCTATCAGATCCATGAAAAATATTACAAGGAACTATCTATGGTGATTAAGACTAATAAAATATATAACTTCTGCAATAATGTGGACTACCATGTTTTTATACTTTATTATCACTTGAATGTCCACTTACAAAGACTATTAAGTCAACATAAAATGAAATGTTTATATTTATAATCAATTTTATTTTTCAGAAAAGAAAATATGTTTAAATCAGTTACATTATCATATTTAATATTTGTGTCAAATGTTAACCTATTCTTGTAAAAGTGAACTTTCCCTTTAAAATATGATTTCAGACAACAAATTTAGCAAGTAACAAAATTTAATTTTACCACATTATTTATAATAATGTTAATAAATAATAAAAAAGAAAGTCATAAATATATATTCCTTTATATATAATAGGTATATATAATGGTATTTATTATCCTGATTTTGAAGACATTTTTATTAAACATCATAAATTTCTAAATAAGATAGTATATTATTCATATTTAGTAATACTAAGTCTAGTGGATATAGAAAATGCTCAGTGATTAAAAGTTTATGGTGCTCTTTCAGAAACAAATATTTAATTTCAAGCACAACTGCTAGGCATCACACTTTTCTCTTCCTCTGGGTCCAAAAGGTCTACTGTCTTCTGGCTCCTTTGTGCACCTACACATTATGTATGAACACACACACACACACACAAAGAGAATGCTAAACAATATTCTAAAATCTAAAAGTAATATATACAGTGATGAAAAGGCCAATAACAAAAAGCATCAGGGGCAAAAGAAAGTAGCAAATATGAACAGTGAATTTTTTTTTTTCAAACAGGGCTAAATATTTGTTTAAAAATGATGACCTAGTTTCATTAGCATCATCACTGCATGTAAACAGTGATTATTCTCACAAATATCGTAGAATCACACATATTTTAAGCATAGCAGCAGGATTCTCCAATCATGGCAGAAGGTCTTTCTAAAATGAACAGTGTTTCGTTTTCAATAGAAGCACAAAGAAGTGAATGAGAATAGTAGAAGTGATTAATTCAAGTTTAAAAACAAAAGAAAACAAAATGCACCAGTATTGTTAATTAAAACCTTTCAAAAATAAGTAGGCCACTGTGGAAGATTATGAAAAAGGCATAAAAAAATTATTTGACCAGAGCCACCACAAAGTGCTTAAAGAAGAGTGTCATTTAAGGTAGAAAAGAATGAATTATGTCCTTTTTTTTTTTTTAAACCTAAGTGAGTTTCTGGAACTGAAATTGATAATATGAAAAATGAGTAGAAGTATGAAGTCATTTATTCTTTTTTCTGTAGTGAAAAAATGATTAGAAAGTAGGAAAAAGTAGTTCTTCCTTTCTCTGCCATCATTAGTTAATTACCTGCCAATTGTAATCAAAGTGGCAAAAGGATCCAATGAGGGCCTCAACATTTGCATTTAAGTAAGTGTTTGCATTCCTTGGTCTTCTTTAGCCACATAGACTGTTCAGAGTCTATTGATGAAACATTAAGAATTTAGTTAGGAATTCTGTTTAAAAAAAAAAAAAAATAGCATGAGGGAGACTCTCAGGAGTCAATACAGAAGATCTAAGCTGAGATACTCAGCTGTGGGGATAGGAAACCTGAAGCGATACTTCCTAGAGTCAGGCTTAGTGGAGAGATAAGCACACCAACCCACCTACAAAACTGTTGGGAGCCAAAACTAAATTCTTTATGATAATCCAAGTGAACTACCAAGTCTTAAGACATAAAGTTCGACCTTCTCTCTAAGGTGACTAAGTCCAGATGAAAGTCACCAACAGACTGTTTCAGAATTACCTCAAGATGACTCCAGACCTGACTGACGCTAACAGCAGATGTCATAAACACAAGATGTACTTTTAGATATCATTGTAGTCACCAAGGAAAATTACCACTGCCCCCTCACCAGCCCTTCTGCATAAGGGTTATTTCCCCTTTTTGTATAAAAACTGTAAGTTTTGCTAAACACAATGAGACCTTGACAAGATTTATTTGGCTCCGTGTCGTTTCTGTGCTTGGTCTCCTTTCTCTCTCACCCCCCATTTGGTTTTAGGAGACCCACGAATAATTGGACCTGCTGGACAGGTCACAAAACTTTCTACCCCAAAATTGTCCTGTCTAAAAGAAATGCAGGCATGGGGGATGGAGGAGAGACTGAAGGAATGGCCACCCAATGACTTGAGACCAAAGTAGCTTAAGGTATGGTGGAATGGCCATGTTTGCATACCACATGAAAGTTTTATATAGAATGAAGCTAAACTGTTTGAAGGTGGTGGTGCATTTCACAATCCATTAATAGCCATCCTATGTCGGCTTTGTATTGCTGTATTACAAATTACAATACATGTTGCTGTTTAATGACGGAAATATTTATTGACCTAAGATTTCCCTTGGCTCACTATTCCTGGCTTGGTTTATATAAGTACTCTGTTGCAAAGTCAATTACAAGGTTTCAGTCAAGCTGCTATGTGATTGGTAGCCTCATCAAAAGGAAAACACGGAGAAAATGATTTCTTAAACAGTTTCATCTCTCTGTGGTTGCACAATGAGCCCTATTTTCATTCTAGCTGTTTATTGCAGTAAATTTCCTCCTCCTGAAACATACTCACAGGTGCCTGCCTTTGGACCACATCATTAAGTCCTCTCTGTATGCTCATTTAAGCAGCAAGTGGGGAAGTCTACCTCCAATTCACACTGGTCTATAAAGAGTACTTCCATTCCAAGATGATATGATGGCTTCACAGATCATTTATACTAAGAAGGTAATCTCATTAAAATATGAACTCTTTCTTTGGTCATTTTTATTAAATGATGTGATGGTTTGTATATCCTTGGACCAGGGAGTGGCACCATCTGGAGGTGTGGCCTTGTTGGAATAGGTGTGACCTGGTTGGAATGGGTGTGTCACTGTGAGTGTGGGCATAAGATCCTCACCCTAGTTGCCTGGAAGTCAGTCTTCCACTAGCCACCTTTGGATGAAGATGTAGAACTCTCAGCTCTGCCTGAGCCATGACAGCCTGGATGCTTCCATGCTCCCACCTTGATGATAATGGACTGAACCTCTGAACCTGTAAGCTAGCCCCAATTAAATGTTGTTTTTTATAAGACTTGCCTTGGTCATGGTGTCTATTCACAGCAGTAAAACCCTAACAAATGATAAGGAAGTTGTAGATCCCACTCTTGTAGAATCACTGTGGAAAACTCACAAAAACATAAAAGCAGCTCTACCATATACCCCACCTATATTACTCATGGGCATATTACTAAAGGACTCCATATTCCTCATCACAGATCCTAGCTCAGCTCACAGATACTATATTTAGTGTCTAATTAGTAACAATCCCTGGGAAATGTATACAACTGAAATGGCCATTAAATGATGAATGAATTATGAAAATGTATTTTCTCTGTATCTATCTATCTCTATAATTTTTATGATTTGCATATATATATGTATACACATACACATACATATACATCATACACATCATATACATATATACATATATACATATATACATACATATATATATATATATATATATATATATATATATATATATTACAATTTCCAGGAAAATAGATGCAACTATTCACCTAGAAAATATTATACTAAATCACATAGTTCAAACCCATAAATACAAACACCATTCAGCTCCACATTTGCAGTTTCTGGTTCCAAAGCTTCAGATGTAAGGATATAACCTGGAGAAACCAAGAGATCAAGAAGCTAGGAAAGTAAAGATTGACTAAGGAGTGAGGAATATAAAGACCTTTAGAAGAGGTATAATAGTACACATAGGAAGGGAAAATAGGAAAAAGACAAAGAAAACTGGAGGGATTCACATGGGAAGTAGGGAAACAGAGCAATAAAGTGTGAAAGAGAAATGGGGGGATATTTATTGATAATTATATTTGAAAAGGCCATATTGAAATATTATTTTAAAATCATTTTAAAAATACATAAATGATTGCTTTCTTCTCTCTCCCAAGTGGGGCTGAGGCATCCTTACTTGAGCACTTCAGCTTGTTGAACCTTTTGAATTCTGTGGACTGTATCTTATGTACAAGTGGAGAGGAAGGGAGGAAGGTACTCAGGAGGAAATGTGGACAGGCTGTGGGGCCAGTGGGAGTTAGAGGGGAACCTGATCTGATATTGGGTGAGGGAAAAGGACTGAAGCCTTGAGGGCCAGCAGAAAGAATGTAAACAGGCAACCTCAGGAAATAGGAAGTTGAGGAAACTTCTCAGAAGGCAACAGAGACTAGGGAGGTAAGAGACTCCCAGGACTCATAAGGAGGGACCTTTGATGAAATGACTGACAGTAGAGAGTGGTAACTTATTGAGCCCACCTCCAGCAGTAAGACAGGACATCAAGTAAGGGATGGTGTTGCCATCTCACAGTCACACCTCTGACCCATATTGTTTCTGTCAAAGAATTACAGGGATGGAAATGGAGAGGAGCCTGAGGAAAAATAGATTCAGCCACAGGCCCAAAATGGGGTCTAGTTCAAGGGGAGATCCCAAGGCCTGACACTATTACTAAGGCTATGGAACACTCACAAAAAGAGATCTATCATGACTGCCCTCAGAAAGACCCAACAAGCAGCTGAAAGAGTCAGATGCTGATATTTGCACCCAGCCAATGGACAGAAGCAGCTGACCCCTGTTGTTGAATTAGGGAAGGCCAAAAGAAGCTAAAAAGAAGAGCAATTCTGTAGGAGGACCAGCAGTCTTAATTAATCTGGACCCTCAAGATCTTTCAAACACTGAACCATCAAACAGACAGCATCTGCCAGCTGATATAAGTCCCTCTACACATACATACCGTAGAGGACTTCCAAGTCTGTTCATTCAGAGTGGAAGCACCTAACTTTCAAGAAACTAGAGACCCCAGGGTGTTTAGAGGTCAGGTGGGGTGGGAAATGGGGGCATCCACATAGAGATGGTGAGGGGCAGGGAATGGAATTTGGAGTGAAAAAAATGAATTGCAAATAAAATAAAATTTGAAAAGAGAATATAGATCTTTATCTTCAAAAATATAAAAACTAGCACTTTCCTGACCAGAGGATAGGGGTCTGCCCGGCCCAGAAGCACATTGCCTGAGCATCGGCAGCAGACATCTTGGTTCCGGGGAACCCCCACCCCCCCGAGAGTATTCTGCCAGGTGAGTGTGCAGAATACAGAAGCTAATAGCTTCTGGGACAGGGGGGAGCCACAGAGCTTCTAAGGCAGCCCCCTTTTCGGGCCCCAGACATCCAGCCACTTTCCCAGCCAGAGGATAGGAGTCTACCCGGCCCGGGAGCACTTGGCCTGAGCATCAGCAGCAGACATCTTGGTTCCGGGACCCTGCTGAGAGTATTCTGCAAGTCTCTCAGGTCTGCTGATAGAGGCTAACAGAATCACCTGAGGAACAAGCTCTAACCAGAGACAACTAAATCAACTAACTCCAGAGATTATCAGATGGCAAAAGGTAAACGTAAGAATCTAACTAACATAAACCAAGACCACTCACCATCACCAGGACCCAGCACTCCCACCTCGCCCAGTCCAGGGCACCCCAACACACCCGAAAAGCTAGACCTGGATCTAAAAGAATATCTCATGATGATGGTAGAGGACATCAAGAAGGACCTTAATAACTCACTCAAAGAAATACAGGAGAACACTGCTAAACTGGTAGAAGATCTTAAAGAGGAAGCACAAAAATCCCTTAAAGAATTACAGGAAAACATGACCAAACAGGTGATTGAATTGAATAAGACCCTCCAAGACCTAAAAAGGGAAGTAGACACAAAAAAGAAAACCCAAAGTGAGGCAACGCTGGAGATAGAAATCCTAAGAAAGAAATCTGGAAACACAGATGCAAGCATCACCAACAAAATACAAGAGATGGAAGAGAGAATCTCAGGTGCAGAAGATTCCATAGAGAACATCAGCACAACAATTAAAGAAATTACAAAACGCAAAAAGATCCTAACTCAAAACATCCAGGAAATCCAGGACACAATGAGAAAACCAAACCTACGGATAAAAGGAATAGATGAGAATGAAGATTTTCAACTCAAAGAACCAGCAAATATCTTCAACAAAATTATAGAAGAAAACTTCCCAAACCTAAAGAAAGAGATGCCCATGAACATACAAGAAGCCTACAGAACCCCAAATAGACTGGACCAGAAAAAAAATTCCTCCTGACACATAATAATCAGAACAACAAATGCACTAAATAAAGATAGAATATTAAAAGCAGTAAGGGAAAAGGGAAAAGTAACATATAAAGGCAAGCCTATCAGAATTACACCAGACTTTTCACCAGAGACTATGAAAGCAAGAAGAGCCTGGACAGATGTTATACAGACACTAAGAGAACATAAATGTCAACCCAGGATACTATACCCAGCAAAACTTTCAATAACATTAGATGGAGAAACAAAAGTATTCCATGTCAGAACCAAATTCACACATTATCTTTCCATGAATCCAGCCCTTCAAAGGATAATAACAGAAAAAAAAAAAACAATACAAGGATGGAAACCACGTCCTAGAAAAAGCAAGAAGGTAATCCCTCAACAAACCTAAAACAAGACAGTCACAAGAACAGAATGCCAACTTTAACAACAAAAATATTAGGAAGCAACAATTACTTTTCCTTAATATCTTTTAATATCAATGGACTCAACTCCCCAATAAAAAGACATAGACTAATAGACTGGCTACACAAACAGGACCCAACATTTTGCTGCTTACAGGAAACCCATCTCAGAGAAAAAGATAGACACTACCTCAGAATGAAAGGCTGGAAAACAATTTTCCAAGCAAATGGTCTGAAGAAACAAGCTGGTGTAGCCATTCTAATATCTAATAAAATCCAATTCTAACCCAAGGTCATCAAAAAAGTCAAGGAGGGGCACTTCATACTCATCTAAAATAAAATCTTCCAAGAGGAACTCTCAATTCTGAATATCTATTCCCCAAATACAAGGGCAGCCACATTCATTAAAGAAACATTAGTAAAGCTTAAAGCACACATTGCACCTCACACAATAATAGTGGGGGACTTCAACAAACCACTTTCACCAATGGACAGATCATGGAAACAGAAACTAAACAGAGACACAGTGAAACTAACAGAAGTTATGAAACAAATGGATCTAACAGATATCTACAGAACATTTTATCCAAAAACAAAAGGATATACCTTCTTCTCAGCACCTCATGGTACCTTCTCCAAAATTGACCACATAATTGGATACAAAACAAGCCTCAACAGATACAAAAATATTGAAATTGTCCCATGTATCCTATCAGATCACCATGGACTAAGGCTGATCTTCAATAACAAAATAAACAATAGAAAGCCAACATTCATGTGGAAACTGAACAAACTCTCCTCAATGATACCTTGGTCAAGGAAGGAATAAAGAAAGAAACTAAGGACTTTTTGGAGTTTAATGAAAATGAAGCTACAACATACCCAAATTTATGGGACACAATGAAAGCATTTCTAAGAGGAAAACTCATAGCTCTGATTGCCTCCAAAAGAAACGAGAGAGCGCACACATTAGCAGCTTGACAACACATCTAAAAGCTCTAGAACAAAAGGAAGCAAATTCACCCAAGAGGAGTAGACTGCAGGAAATAATCAAACTCAGGGGCGAAATCAACCAAGTAGAAAGAAGAAGAACTATTCAAAGAAACAACCAAAGGAGGAGCTGGTTCTTTGAGAAAATCAACAAGATAGACACATCCTTAGTCAGACTCACTAGAGGGCACAGGAAATGCATTCTAATTAACAAAATCAGAAATGAAAAGGGACACATAACAACAGATCCTGAAGAAATCCAAAACACCATCAGATCCTTCTACAAAAGGCTATACTCAACAAAACTAGAGAACCTGGATGAAATGGACAAGTTTCTAGACAGATACCAGGTACCAAAGTTAAATCAAGATCAGGTTAATGATCTAAACAGTCCTATATACCCTAAAGAAATAGAAGTAATCATTAATAGTCTCCCAACCAAAAAAATGCCCAGGATCAGATGGGTTTAGTGCAGAGTTCTATCAGACCTTCAAAGAAGATCTAATCCCGGTTCTTCACAAATTATTCCACAAAATAGAAGTAGAAGGTACTCTACGCAACTCATTCTATGAAGCCACAATTACTCTGATACCTAAACCACAAAAAGACCCAACAAAGATAGAGAACTTCAGACCAATTTCCCTTATGAATATCGATGCAAAAATTCTCAATTAAGTTCTCACTAACCGAATCCAAGAACACATCAAAACAATCATCCATCCTGGCCAAGTAGGTTTCATCCCAGGGATACAGGGATGGTTCAATATATGGAAATCCATCAAGAAATCCAGTATATAAACAAACTCAAAGACAAAAACCACATGATCATCTCCTTAGATGCAGAAAAAGCATTTGACAAAATCCAACACCCATTCATAATAAAAGTCCTGGAAAGATCAGGAATTCAAGGTCCATACCTAAACATGATAAAAGCAATCTACAGCAAACCAGTAGCCAGCATCAAAGTAAATGGTGAGAAGCTGGAAGTAATCCCACTAAAATCAGGGACTAGACAAGGCTGCCCACTTTCTCCCTACCTATTAAACATAGTACTTCAAGTTTTAGCCAGAGCAATTCAACAACAAAAGGAGATCAAGGCGATACAAATTGGAAAAAGAGGAAGTCAAAATATCACTTTTTGCAGATGATATGATAGTACATACAAGTGACCCTAAAAATTCCACCAGAGAACTCCTACACCTGATAAACAACTTCAGTGAAGTAGCTGGATATAAAATTAACTCAAACAAGTCAATGGCCTTTCTCTACAAAAAGATTAAACAGGCTGAGGAAGAAATTAGGGAAACAACACCCTTCTCAATAGTCAAAAATAGTATAAAATACCTTGGTGTGACTCTAACTAAGGAAGTGAAAGATCTGTATGATAAGAACTTCACGTCTCTGAAGAAAGAAATTAAAGAAGAACTCAGAAGATGGAAAGATCTCCCATGCTCATGGATTGGCAGGATCAATGTAATAAAAATGGCTATCTTGCCAAAAGCAATCTACAGATTCAATGCAATCCCCATCAAAATTCCAATTCAATTCTTCAATGAATTAGAAAGGGCAATCAGCAGATTCATCTGGAATAACAAAAAACCTAGGATAGCAAAAACTCTTCTCAAGGATAAAAGAACCTCTGGTGGAATCACAATGCCTGACCTACAGCTGTACTACAGAGCAATTGTGATAAAAAACTACAAGGTATTGGTATAGTGACAGACAAGTAGACCAATGGAATAGAATTGAAGACCCAGAAATGAATCCACACACCTATGGTCACTTGATCTTTGACAAGGGAGCAAAAACCTTCCAGTGGAAAAAAGACAGCATCTTCAACAAATGGTGCTGGGACAACTGGAGTTTATCATGTAGAAGAATTTGAATTGATCCATTCCTATCTCCTTGTACTAAGGTCAAATCTAAGTGGATTAAGGAACTCCACATAAAACCAGAGACATTAAAACTTATTAAGGAGAAAGTAGGGAAAACCCTCGAAGATATGGGCACAGGAGAAAAATTCCTGAATAGAACAGCAATGGCTTGTGCTGTAAGATCGAGAGTTGACAAATGGGTCCTCATGAAACTGCAAAGCTTCTGCAAAGCAAAAGACACCATCAATAAGACAAAAAGGCCACCAAAATATTGGGTAATGATCTTTTCCTATCCTAAATCAGATAAGGAACTAATATCCAATATATATAAAGAACTCAAGAAGTTGGGCTCCAGAAAATCAAATAACCCCATTAAAAATGGGGCTCCGAGCTAAACAAAGAATTCTCACCTGAGGAATACCGTATGATAGAGAAGCACCTGAAAAAATGTTCATCATCCTTAATAATCTTTGAAATGCAAATCAAAACAACCCTGAGATTCTACCTCACACCAGTCAGAATGGCTAAGATCAAAATTTAGATGACAGCAGATGCTGGCGAGGATGTGGAGAAAGAGGAACACTCCTCCATTGTTGGTGGGTTGCAAGCTAGTACAACCACTCTGGAAATCAGTCTGGCGGTTCCTCAGAAAACTGGATATAGTACTCCTGGAGGATCCTGCAATACCTCTCCTGGGCATATATCCAGAAGATGTTCCAACCAGTAAGCAGGACACATGTTCCACTATGTTCATAGCAGCCTTATTTATAATAGCCAGAAGCTGGAAAGAACCCAGATGCCCCTCAACAGAGGAATGGATACAGAAAATGTGGTACATTTACACAATGGAGTACTACTCAGCTATTAAAAAGAAGGAATTTATGAAATTCCTAGCAAATGGATGGACCTGGAGGGTATCATCCTGAGTGAGGTAACCCAATCACAAAGGAACTCACACAATATGTACTCACTGATAAGTGGATATTAGCCCAGAAACTTAGGATACCCAAGATATAAGATACAATTTGCTAAACGCATGAAACTCAAGAAGATTGAAGACCAAAGTGTGGACACTTTACCCCTTTTTAGAATTGGGAACAAAACACCAATGGAAGGAGTTACAGAGACAAAGTTTGGAGCTGTGTCAGAAGACTGGACCATCTAGAGCCTGCCGTATCCAGGGTTCCATCCCATAATCAGCTCCAAACACTGACTCCATTGCATATACTAGCAAGATTTTGCTGAAAGGACCCAAATATAGCTGTCTCTTGTGAAACTAGGCCGGGGCCTAGCAAACACATAAGTGGATGCTCACAGTCAGATATTGGATGGATCACAGGGCCCCTAAAGGAGGAGCTAGAGAATGTACCCAAGGAGCTAAAGGGATCTGCAACCCTATAGTTAGAACAACATTATGAACTAACCAGTACCCCGGAGCTCTTGACTCTAGCTACATATGTATCAAAAGATGGCCTAGTTGGCCTTCACTGGAAAGAGAGGCCCATTGGACTTGCAAACTTATATGCCCCAGTACAGGGGAATGCCAGGGCCAAAATGTGGGAGTGGGTTTGTTAGGGGAGTGGGTGGGAGGGTATGGGGGACTTTTGGGATAGCATTGAAAATGAAAATGAGGAAAATACCTAATAAAAAGTATATGTGTGTGTGTGTGTGTGTGTGTGTGTGTGTGTGTGTGTGTGTGTGTATAAATAAAATAAAAATACATAAATGAGCCAGTCTACAACTTCCCGGGGGCAGATTGGGTATGTCTGCCCCACTCTCACAGCCCATAACCTGCCTGTCTCCCAGGAGATCTTCTGTAATCTGGGGCACATTTGAGCCCCCTAGCCCCATATCTGCCACAGCTGAGACGCCCAGGGAGCCCAACAGACAGGAGACCTATCTGATCTGCCATAGACCAATCTTTCTTCTGGTCTGCAATCCTGTCTTGGTCTGGATTGGGCACTCCTGCTCCTCTCCAACACCCTTCATGCTGTCAGTCTTCCAGGTGTCTGTTGTAACTAGGAACAGAGGAGGCTTCTCTAGCCTGGAAAATGGAGGCCTTGACTAACCAGAGAGAGCACTGTCAGCATTTGAGGAGGCCTGCTCTAATACATGACAGAGAGCTCTATCTGCCTCTAAGGAGGGACAGGCTCCAGGCAAGATACCCAGGCCAGTTAATACCAGAGATAACCAGAGGGCAAGAGGCAAGCAGAACAACGTATACAAGAGAAGTCAATGTAATTTGGATCCATCAGAGCCCAGTTCTCCCACCACAGCAAGCCTTGGATAACCTAATAAAAATAAAAAGCAAGATCCTCTCAGATCACCAGGGACTAGAACTCATTAGCAAAGAAAAAAACCAACAACAACAAAAAGTACACATACTGATGGAAACTGAACTACTTCTACTCAATGATAACTTGATCAGGGAAGAAATAAAGAAATTAAAGACTTTCCTGAATTAAATGAAAAGGGAGACAGAGCCTATCCAAACTCATGGGACACATCACAAAGTAAAATTCATAGCATTAATTATCTTCACTTGGAGAGAGCTACACTAGCAACTTAACAGCACACCTGAAAGCTCTAGAACAAAAAGACACAGAAGAGGAGTAGAAGGCAGGAAGCAGTCAAACTCAAGGCTGAAATCAACCAATGAGAAACAATGATGATAATACAAACACTCAACAAAACTAAGAGCTGGCTCCTTGAGAAAATCAACAAGTTTGATAAACTCTAAGCAAAACTAACTATAGGTGACAAAGACAGCATACCAATTAACAAAATCAGAAATGAAAATGGCAATATAATAACAGAAACTGTCAAAATTCAAAATTCAAAAACCACAACAAAACTGGAAAATCGAGATGAAATGGATGATTTTTCTAGACAGATATCAAAGTTATATAATGATCACATAAGCTCTCTGAACACTCCTATAACCCTTAAGGAAATATAAACAGTAATTAAAAGTCTCCCAACCAAAAATATCTCAGTGCCAAATTGTTTTAGTGCAAAGTTCTACAAAATATTCAAGTAAGAGCTAATACCAACACTCCTCAAACTATTCCACAAAATAGAAAGAGGAGTACTAAGTAATTCATTCTATAGAGCTGCAGCTATGCTGATAACTAAACAACACCAAGACCCAACAAATAATAACCTCAGACCAATTTCACCTATGAATATCAAGGCAAAAAATACTCAGTAAAATCCTCACAAAAACCAAATCCATGAATACATCGAAACAGTCATTTACCACCCTCAAGTAGGCTTCAGCCCAGGGATGCAGGGATGGTTCAAAATATGGAAACTCACCAATGTAATCAATTACATAAACAAACTCAAAGAAAAAAACCCACATGATGATCTCATGAGATGATGAAAAAACATTTGACAAGACTCAACACCCCTTAATGTTAAAAGTCTTGTAGACATCAGTGATTCAAGGCCAACACCTAAACCTAATAAAAGCAGTACACATCCCATCCATAGACACCAAACCTGGACACTTGCTAATGCTAAGAACTGCTTATAGAAAGGAGCCTAGTAGGGTTGTCCTCTAAGAGGCTCTACCATCACCTGACTAAGGCAGATGCAGACACTCACAGCCAACCTTCGGACTGAGCCAGGGACCCCAGTGGAAGAGATCAGGAAGGACTGAAGGACTTGGAAGAGATTGCAACCCCATAGGAAGAACAAAAATATCAAAAAGGAAGCTTGTTTCTTTTCTTTTCTTGCTTGCTCTAGATCTCACTACCAAGTCTATCTTCCACTGGCATGAGATCATAGTTCTTCAGGATTCTGAAGTATAGTGAATACCAGCTCTAACATCTAGCTTCATGATCTGAAAAACTACTGAACTTTTGGATTTTCCATTCTCAAAAGCCATTTTTGGACTAGCTGGACCACAGACTGTAAACCATTCTAACAAATCCCCTTCAAGATTTTCTTTTAATTTATGTTTTAAAAGTTCTTTCCCTCTAGCGAATCCTCACTAATACATTGTCTGGTAAAATCCTCTTGCCACCCACCCAAACCCCTAACTACTACTTGTACACCTTTTCTACACTGAAGTTTTTCAATCATTTTGATTACATGGACTGTTCTACTTATGGAAATAAGCAAGCAAGCAAGCAAACAAACAAAAAGCTCAAGGCAGGTTGCATATTCAGTAATAGGGATTAGTTGTGAATCATAAAATAAACCCATATTTTCATTTTGTTTAAATTTTGCTCCCTCCCTCCTTATCTGTCTACTTCTCCATCCCTCTCTGCCCCATATGCACATGTGCATGTTGTTTGCTCTAGTTTAGTTTTGTATTGGTTTTGGGTTATTTATTTATTTTTTTTTTAATGCCAGGTAGCTTATGGCTTAAACATGAGGAAACTTTCTTTCTTCTTTCTTTCTTTCTCTCTTTCTTTCTTTCTTTCTTTCTTTCTTTCTTTCTTTCTTTCTTTCTTTCTTTCTTTCTTTCCTCCTTTCTTTCTTTATTTCTTTTTATTCATTTGTTATATATAAGTTCACTGTAGCTGTTTTCAGCCACACCAGAAGAAGGTATCTGAACTTATTACAGATGGCTGTGAGCCACAGTGTGGTTGATGAGATTTGAACTCAGGACCTTTGGAAGAGCAATCAGTGCTCTTAACCATTAAGCCATCTCTCCAACCCATATTTATTTATTTATGTATTTATTTATTTATGTATTTATTTATTTATTTATTTATTTATGAGAGGGAAAGAATATGGCATTAAATGTATTGGTAGCTGGAAATCTACGAAGAGTTAGGCAAGGTAACGTAATGTAGCCAAATGTATTTTATAAAAATATAATTTATAAATGCAAAATAAATAAATAATTTAAATAAACAGATTGTGTTTACTAAGCACATAAATTAATAAACACACCCAAGTTATAATGATAACATAGAAATAGCAGTGTCACAATTCTGTAAACATTTGAAACGAAGAATTTCCACCAAATCAAAGGAATATGAGCAGTTTGAGTGTGCTAAGGGGAGTAAAGAGGAGTGCTAAAGTAATAAAATAAGATGTAAATCTGTATTAAAAACGAAGTTCAGAACTGGTAGAATAATAAATATTGCATATATAAGCCCTAGAATACGGTCAAAGTAAAATAACCAGTCATAAATGCTATGTATCTTAATATTTCCCTTTAAACAAAACCCATAGATAAGGCAGAGTTTTATACACTACTAAAATAGTCCTTGTATATCATCAGGATGTGAAATAAAAATGTTTTAAATCAAAATAAAAACAAAACAAAACAAAAAGCTTCACAAATATAAAATTTCCTAATATCACAGATGAGAAAATGTTGATTATGAAGGATTAATGGCTCACTATCTTTTTAAAAATTACTTGAAAGCATTTATTTCTGTTGTGAAGAATAAACTTATGTATATATGAAGAAAAGAAAACTTTGTTGTAGTGAAGTGGTAATACTTTATAAATTTGTGTTTACTATTTTCCAACTGAGATCTCAGTATTTACTACTATGTGTAAAACATTTTGTGACTGATACTGTTCTAGCAGAGAAAGCTTAGTAATTAATACAATAATATAATATTCTTTTGGTACGAGGCAATGATGACATCAAGACAATATAAGACTATTAGGCTGAAATATTTTTAAATGAATACTAGAAAAAGAATGAAATCATTTTCTCCATGTTTTTCATTTTGATTGTTTTATTTAACAAATCCTTAATATAGATCATTCTGATTTCCAGGACTTGGAGAACCTACATTGAGAGACTTGAAACATGAAATTTTTACACATGAGAGAACACACATCAACACACACAAACACACACTCCCTTCCACCATCACACATATACACACACACAAACACACACACAGTTTTCTAACATGTCAAGGCCTCAGTCAAAGGCAATTCTATTATTTAAACCCAGGGGTTGAATTTCTGGGTAATGTAATGCAACTAAGATGCCATATATATGCTTCTAAAATAACACCATACTTCTCTGAAAAGAGAATACAGCATATACTTTCAATAATTAAAAAGCTCTATGTATGGCTATTATACAACTCCTAGATTAAACATAAAATGGATGCAAACTTTCAGTCAAAAATGTAAAATAATATTTGAGTCATTTGCTTGTTTTTACTTTATAGTTTAAGTGACTAGAATTTAAATTGTAAAAAATCTAATACTGGAATATCCATACATGAGACATTTTATAATGAAAGTGACAAATTATAGAAATTATTAGAAAACCCATAGCCATTAAATATTAAACTATTTAAGTATCAATATATTAAGTGTCACCTCAAGTAGAATGGAAAGTGGTTTCATTTGTGTTACAATTTTGTTCAGTATAAAGTTATAACTATGAATTTGCTGTTAATAATTTTATATAAAGCTAAAATCAAAGAATAGTACCTCAGGTAGCTTACACTAAACAAATAAGAAATTGTAACAAATAACTCCATGTCAAGCTACCAGTGCTGTAATGATTTTAAATTAGAACACGACATTTCTTGGATAAGTTGCCCATTTAACATTTTTAGAATCTGTCAATAAGTTCCCTTTTGGTATAAAACGACCTATTTATTTTGATTAAAACTAAACTCCCCCAGTGAAACAGTGACCAACAATAACACTTTACTAACCATATGTCCAGCCAGTGACTACAGGACCTTAACGATTACAATAGAAAAACTAACATGAATTCATGCTGGTTTGGGTATATAGATATAACTTTAGAAATGTTTGAAGCTAATGGGAATGTTTATATGATTAAATCTACTACATACCCTAATATATTTTACTGTTTCAAGATTGTTTAACAGAAAGCATAAGTTTTCTCTTTTGTCTGGGTTATTTCTCATTCAATATTTCTGAAATAGTAATATATTTAAAGGGACATTGCATCCCAGGTAAAGAAGATCAGTGTCTTATATTAGAAAAAAAATGTTTATCTGTTAATTGTTTCTCTGTTTTCGATAACTGGATATCTTTGGTCACTTTGCTTTAGACTGTTAGTAATGCCTTGCTTCAGCCTCTCAAGAATTGAGTGTTAGCCTGGCAGTGGTTTTGCACACCTTCAATTCCAGCAACTGGGAGGCAGGGGCAGATGGATTTCTAAGTTCCAGGCCAGCCTAGTCTACAGAGTGAGTTCCAGGACAGCCAGGGCTACACAAACCAAAACAACAACAACAACAACAACCAAAACAAACAAACAAACAAACAAACAAACAAAAAGAGTGCTCTGAGATCAAAAGAAGACACAGGATAACCAGGGACTTTAGTTACAGAGAGTTGTGAGTTCTAGGTGCTAGAAATATTAACCCAGTGTTTTAGAAGAAGGGACATCCCACAACTCCATCCCTCACTTGATGTCCTGTCTTCCTGCTGGAGGTGGGCTCTATAAGTTCCTTCTCCATACTGTCAGGCATTTCATCTATGGTTCCTCCTCTTTTTTTTTTTTTTAAACTCTAGTCAATGGTTTATTTATTTTTTAAATTAATCATTTTATTCGTTTACATTTCAAATGATATCCCTCATCCTGGTTACCCCTCCACAAACCTCCATCCCATTCTTCTCTCTCACTTTCCTTTGCCTTAACAAGGGTGCTGCCCAACCCAACCTCCAACTCCTGCCTCACTGCTCTATCATCCCCCAAAGTTGGGGCATCAAGCCTCCACAGGAACACAGGCCTCCTATCTCATTAATGTCAGATAAAGCCATTCTCTGCTACATGTGTATCTGGAGCCATGACTCCCTCCATGCATACTCTTTGGTTGGTGGATTAGTTCCTGGGAGCCCTGGGTGGTCCAGTTGATATTGTTTTTAATATGGGGTTGCAATCCCCTTCAGCTCCATCAGTCCTTCCCATAGCTCTCCCATTGGGATCCCCGGTTTGCTGTGAGTATCTGAATCTGTATTTGTCAGATGCTAGTAGAACATCTCAGGAAACAGGCATACCAGGCTCCTGAAAGAGGCAATAGTGTGGGGTTTGGTTTCTGCAGATGGGATGGATCCCTATGTGGGATTGATTTCTGGATGGCCTTTCCTCAAGTCTTGTCGTTTCCTTTCTTTGAAAAACCCTTTCTTTCTTTCTTTCTTTCTTTCTTTCTTTCTTTCTTTCTTTCTTTCTTTCTTTCTTTCTCCTCCACATTTTATTCCCCTCCTGCTCTACCTTCTGACTGTTCCACATCCCATACCTTCTCCAGTCCCCTGTCTCCATGATGTCCCCACTACCCACTCCCTACCCTACCAGACCTCTAAGCTCCCTGTGGCCTCCAAACTGTTGAGGGTTAGGTGCATCTTCTCTGATTGAACCCAGACCCAGAAGTCCTGTTATTTCATGTATGTGCTTTTTGTAGGGCTTTAGTACTTCTTGTCTTATTGTTTGTTTTCAAAAGAGAGAGAGGGAGAGAGATTATGTTAATTTAAGTGGGTAAGGATGTAGAAAGGATTTGGGAGAATGTGGCCATTGGGGAATGAATATGATCAGAATGTAGTATATGAAATTAAGATAAAACTATTTTTTTAAAAAGGATGAAAGTAGTATTGAGATTTTGAGATTGGATCAGTTACATATTTATGCTTAAGCCAGTCATTGTGGGCCGTATAGTAATTCATATACAAAAGATAATTTTTTTGTGCTAATATCTACAAGTAAACATTTATGGCCAAATTTGTTTACTTTTCTGATGATGCTGTCTCTCTCGTTTGAGGACAGTGGTTTCTATAAACATCAGTTCTCTAACAGAAATAAAATAAATTAATGATAATTTAACCTCCCCTTCATTTCTAGATGAAAGAGATCACATTAAATACTTGTATATCAGATTATAGAGTGGAAGCCTCTCTATTTCAAAATACATAAAACTGAAAAATGATATTTCTATAAAATCAAACAAGCATAATGGCATGAGTTGTAAAACTTAGAAACAATGAGGTCCTATATTATTAGTAGTGTACCTTACAGATAAAAATATATATTTAGGGTCCAACAATATGTCTGTGACAAAGGTGCATATTGTTGTACATCCCAAAAAGGAAATCTTAACATTTTAATAAAATAATTCGAGATGAAATTGTGAGAAAAGCTAGAGTACCTTGCATTGTTTATTGAATGTCTGAAGGGGAGAACATTGGAAGGCAGACAGAGTAGCACTCATCTAGGGAAATTATCTATGCAGAAGGCAAGAATAATGGGCTCTGGACATTGAAATTAGAAAAATGCATGATATATATATATATCTTTCTCACTCAAAGAAATCAACTTACTTTTAGGGTGTCATTATATAGGATTTCACAAAAGAAATGCATTCCAGAATGTGGCATACGTATATCCCATTTAATGAACTGAGTGATAGTGAAGACTCTGGAAAATTAAGGAAATAGGATAAGTTGGATGAATTTGAGGAAATCACTTTGTGTAAAGGTAACAATATGTTAACGATGTTAGAGAAAGGTGGATGATATACACTTTCTATTTGAATAACCCAGATCCTGACGTGCTTAAAAGAAAAGGGTGTGCCATCTGGCATTGCATTTTTCACTATGCGTTTTAACTTAAGGAATATGGGACATCTAATTAATGGGCCATGATAGCTAGAGTTTCTATATCATTAGAACCCACTTAGAAAGAATCAAAAGGGACCTTCCATGGGCAAACAGAAATGTTAATCCCCAGCTATCAAAGGTTCATCGTCTGCAAAGTCATTTCGCTTTGCTCAGACATTTAATAGGAACCACTTATATAATATTCAGTCAGTGGGAGAGAAACTGCAAAAAAAAAAAAAAAAAAACGTTTTAATTGAGTTATTCAGCCATCAACTGAGGCTTGTCAGACTGTAAGAAGAGAGATTGAGATATAAATCCTTCGAGGGCATTTCTTCCTTAAGAAAAATAATAATAATACAGCCTGCAAAAACCCAAGTGAGTTTTTTTTTCACTCTTTTCCAATGGGGAAGAAGTCTGACAATTATTAAATATAGAAGATTGGAATAGTCAATGGTGCCTTAATGTAGATAGATTCTGAGAGGCAGTTTCTTCAGCTTCTATTCTGGGTAAGACTTTTAATATGCTTACTATTACAATGTCCTTTACGAAGGAATATATTTGATATAGAGAAAATGGATGTAATGAGAAATTTATTTTCAGACTCTGCCTTTTAAATACTCGTTACTAGTCACATACTAAATCTGTCTTTAGCAAGCCCTGGAAATATCTTTAAGGTAGTTCATTTTATAGTGGAGTGAAGCAAATTAAAATGATTGAATAAATTCAACATAGAAAAAGATATAAATCTATACAAGTCTGTACTATGCAAGTTCACAGATGAGAACTTTATTATATTGGGCCAGTCTATGTAAAACACAAAGCCAAACTGATTAAGACACCTGTCTAAATGTTTTATTGCTCTCACTACACTCCTTTCTTTGTTTTAATCCAGCCATCACTTTACTACTTTCATTTGAAATAGAAACAAACACAAGTAAAACTAAAACCACTTGGGTGGGCGATGGGAAGTGGGGACATCCGCCTGGCGAAAGGGGTGTGGGGAGAAGGTATGGAATGTGGAACAGCTCTGGGTAGATTGGGGTGGGAGGGGGATTATAATTTTGAGTATAAATAAATAAATGAATACATAAATAAATAAATAATAAATTAATAAATAACAAAACAAAGCATTAAACAAACAAACAAAGAAAAACACAAGAGAATTCTTCCACACTGCTATAAAAATAATGATGAAATAAGAAATTAACTATTGATCAAAGGAAGAATAGATATGGAGCAGGGTAATATTTTTTCTATACTTATTGGAGTGATGTCTAATGGATACTGAGAAATCATTTACATAAAGTAAAATATTTTAGTAAAAATTTGAAGATATTTTGGGGGCATGAGTAAGTTTATAAATTCTGAGTTATATTTAAGGGATTTTATAAAAAACACAAACTCACAAAAATAATTTTTAGTGTGTGTGTATGCATGTGTATTTGTATGTGTCTACGAGTATGTGTGTGTATGTGGATGAGAGGAGAGAGAGAGATAGAGAGAGAGAGAGAGAGAGAGAGAGAGAGAGAGAGAGAGAGAGAGAGAGAGAATATATGAGTCAAGTTTGCATGCAGATATGTGCACATGTATGTGGATGTTGGAAGTCAGAAGTGGCTAATGAGTTCCATGTTCTATCACTCTTGGACAAAGAGTCTCTCATTGAATCTCTGTCTAGATCGGTGGTCAATAAGCTCCAGAAATCCTCTGTCTTCACCCACAACAGTGCTGGATTTAAAGACCTCCCTAAATTTTAAATCTAAGTATCTGTGAAATAAATGTTGTTGCAGGATTTTCTCTGTCCAATCACATTAGTGCAGTGCCAGACCTGTGATTGAACAGGAAAAGGGAGGCAGAGCTAGGAGTGTGGGGGGCAGGGAGGGAATAGAGAGGTAACAGGAGGGGAGAAGGAGAGAAGCCAACATGGAGGCAGAGGAGCAGGCAGATAATCCTAATCCCACGTGGTATTAAACAGCCACAAGTAGCTAATATTTTCACAAGGTTAGAATAATTGGATTAAAGCTTTATCTTTATCAATTAGCTCTGAAATTACTGTATTGGCATCTTGTAAATTATGGTCTTATTGTTATAGAAATCTGATTGGATAATTAAGCTTTAAGAGTTCCTGTTTCTACTGGGTAACTAGGTGTTGAGATGGGTGATCATGGGGTGTGTGGGGCATTGTGTGAAAGTGAAATGAACTCCCTAGCTGGGGGAGTAGATCAGCAGTGAGAATGTGCTGAGCAACACCCCACTCGCACCCCTGCAGGGACAGAGTGCTGTGGCCCACCAGTACCAATACTAAAGCAGGAACATGGACCCGTGAGGCAGGATATCTGGGTGACTTTTTTAGTATTTCCCACAACAAAAAGTTCTTTCTGAGCTGGGAGTGGTGGCACACGCCTTTAATCCCAGCACTCCGGAGGCCGAGGCAGGCAGATTTCTGAGTTTGAGGCCAGCCTGGTCTACAAACTGAGTACCAGGATAGCCAGGGCTATACAGAAAAACCCTGTCTCGAAAAACCAAAAAACAAAAAGTTCTTTCTGCTTATGCATCTCCCAAATCGTTAACCTGATTATGTTTGTACTCCCTACTCAACTAACAACTACAAGTTGCTTTATAAAAAAGAATTATAGGTATGAATGTAGGTAAATATTGCTAATTTGAAATTCAACACAATGTTGTTTATGTCTATATTTAAAATAACATAAATATAAATATTATAAGTAATTGCAACAGGTGTGTGAAATTTAGGAAACAATATATTTTTTTATTAAATAAGTACAAATTAAATATTTGTTTTCATCCAGGCTCTAAATGTATCCTTTAAACACAGGCCTGTAACACCTTGTGAAAATAATACCAATTTCATCTGTGCTTTCCTTGATCTATGCTGGGAAATGAATTACTTTCAAAAAGAAGCCATTTGTTCTTATCCATGGTTTTAGTGGAGTCTACCTAGTTCCTCTGCTGTCTTTTAGACAACAATTTGTGAAATAAGTTCTTGTTGCATTACTAAAACTATTTACTGTGTGCTCTGTTATTTGACTTATTATTATTATTATTATTATTATTATTATTATTATTATTATTATGATGAATGACTGTGCTAGGAACTGTATCAACTTCAGAGAAATATGAGGCAATTTATTTCCTGGTAGTCTTTGATGTGAAATTTCAGTTTCTATATTTCAGACCAGCATCTCCTGCTATTTACTTTTATAAGTTCATGTTCTAGAAGATGAGATTGAAAGGCAAGAAATTGTGCTTATCAAGACAAAGTTTAAAGAATCTATTTATTTAACACTTGGATTTTTCATAAGGTATTATTGGTCTGTGAGTAAGACGTTTCCTTGTTATTATATTGTGAGGTATGGATTGTCCTGTGTTTGCTGTATGGATTCCTGATCTTTCCAAGGCTTTTATCATGAGTGAGTGATTGCTTTTGTCAAATGCTTTCTCAGCCTCTAAAGAGATGATCATGTGGTTTTTGTTTTTGAGTTTGTTTATATAGTGGATTACGTTGATGGATTTCCATACAATAAACCATTCCTGTATCCCTGGAATGAACCCTACTTGATCATGTTGGATGATCATTTTGATGTATACTTGGATCTGGTTTTCAAGAATTTTATTGAGTATTTTGCATCGATATAAGGAAAATTGGTCTGATGTTCTCTTTCTTTGTTGGGTCTTTATGTGGTTTAGGTATCAGAGTAATTGTGGCTTCATAGAATGAGTTGGGTAGAGTACCTTCTTCTTCCTCTTTTTTTTTTTTTCCGTCAATAAGAAATTTACTTATTTTAAAAAAATCAGAATGCTGGCATTGTCCAGAAATTTTTAACAGGTTTATTTATAATGGTTATAAAGTTGAACTATGTCAAAAGCCAAGCCTTTCCTTGGTCAGGGTTCTCAAAGGTTCCCTTTGGCTGTGTGTAGGAAGATATACATTGCCAAGTTATTGATGACGTTGGTCAGAGTCCAGACAACAGGAATGCTGAAGAAAGGGATGCTGAGGAGAACCTCATGCAGCAGTCCTACCAAGATGATGTAGGCCAGCTAGATTTGTGAGGCTATGTCAGGGTCTGGAAAACACAGAAGTGGATGCTCACAGTCAGCTATTGGATGGAACACAGGGCCCCCAATGGAGGAGCTAGAGAAAGTACTCAAGGAGCTAAAGGGGTCTGCAACCCTATAGGTGGAACAACAATATGAACTAACCAGTACCCCCGGAGCTCCTGTCTCTAGCTGCATATGTAGCAGAAGATGGCCTCGTCGGCCATCAATGGGAAGAGAGGCCTCTTGGTCTTGCAAACTTTATATGTCGAAGATCATGCTTATGAGTCATTCAATACTAAATGGTTAATCCTATATACACATGTATATGAATATATGTATAAATATATATGTGTGTGAGTAATATTACATAAATTTGCATTTAATGAATATTTGCATATTCACACACATAAACACACATGAACACATATAGGCATGCATGTGCATATATGCATACACACACTCACATATGACCAGACACACATGCACATGCATTTAGCAATACTTAATGAAAAAAGAGGTCACAAATAAGAAAGAAAAGAAAAAGGAATTTAAGGATGTATGAGCGGGTTTGGAGAGAGGACAGGAAAAGAGGAAATGATACATTAGAATCTCAGAAATACAACTGAAAAGTTACTAGTATTTGTACAGTTGATTTGTATAAACATACTTAAGAAATACACAATAAAATTCTTAAGATTAAAAATATAAAAAGTCACAGAAGTCTTTAACTCATCTGTAATCCATAACATCTTTCTTTAGAAAGTTCGGTTTTTGCCTTAACTTTATTTTTTAAGAAATGGAAGAAAAGTGCTGCTCATGTCCTGTGGGCTCAAGTCCTACAAAGCTCAAACATAAGGAACAATGAAGCAAAGTTTCATGAAATAGTTTACAACAGATTTTTTAAAACTTTTCTTCATGGGATATTTTCTGTTTCTTTCTGTTTTCAAAAACTAAATTCTGTCAGCAGGGCATCATGAATATTGATGCTGCTTCGATGCTTTAAGTTTCAGCTCCTAAAAGATGTCCCTTTAACTCAAATGACTTTGCAGCATTCATATCTGTTTTAAAAATAATTCTATGGTTTCTGAGCTTCTAAATACTTTAGACATACTTTAGATACTTCTTTCTTAAATCTTGAAATGGAGGAGTTCTCTCTATTCCTAATTGCAAAATAGTTTTAGGACTCAGCAAGTGGTATGTTTAAGTACAGATTTCTAGTATTTTTATACTTTCCAGTCTTAACTCTAAATCTCTAAACTTCTAGCTATTTTTGATTACGTATGTTGCATTTCTTTTCTTGGAATAAAGTAAATAAATGCCTATTAACTTCCAGACAAAGGACAGACAAAAGCAAAGATTCTATGTATGCTGTGCTTGCTAGCCAAGTATGATGATGGGTTTACCTACAGGAGAATTTGTGATAAGAAAAGTTTCATTGCTGAGAAGTCTCATTTCATCATGATTAAATTCCCATCAAAGACATATCTTGTGGTATTTCTTTCAGTTATTCTATCCACTTAAGGATATCAACACTAAACTGACCCACTAGCAGCCTGGACATAGAAGAGCCTGGTGTGTAGCTTCAAGTGTGAAGGTACAATATTCCAATTTTATCTTATTAGAGAAATAGTCTTATTAATTTTACTATAGACCCAGGTATCACATATTGTTTTGATGTTCACTGCTAGGATTTTTCATGCTGTGCCTTTTCCAGAAAGAGAATTCTTTGATTTATTTTCTATGTAGAAATTGACTGTATATTGAAGATGGAGAATGACTGTGTACTTGAATGGACATGTATACATTGCTGTGTTTCCAGAGCTACCACACAAAGTACACAATAGTAGATAATTTATTGCTAAAATTAAATTTGTATAACATGATAGATTATCAAACTAAATAGTAGATATGGGCATGTATGAGTTTATTAAAATCATAGTAATATACTAGAAAATGTTTGCAAAGAAGAACTCTAAGAAAACAATAAAACCACATGATTTTACACAGAAGAAGGAGGACACAAAACAATGTGATAATGACAGTCCCATTGAAAACTGAACATCTCATGTGTAAACCAAGAGATCAACAAGCAGACACAACATCCAATGGCTTGGTCCTTTGTACCTATACTACCTATTCAATTTGTTGTCTGTATGTCCATTAATTTGTCTATCTGAGACAGCTCTATATCTACCAGTGTAAATCTTGTCTGTATCCAGTTTTACCCTTCATTTCTATTATCTGCATTCTGCACTTATTTTTAGCATGTCATTACAAACTTGGGAACTACCAGCACCTATAACTATATTCCACCTATAACTATATTCCAAGCACATCTTGAGCCACATTCATTAACTTTTTAACACAGAGAAATTTCCTTTCAATTGTTTATACTCATTCACTTTACATCCTACTCACTGCCTCCTCCTGATCATCCTCTCCCACAATCCTTGATTCCCTCCTCCCTCCCCCTTCTCCTCTGAGCAGTTGGAGCCTTCCTGGGTATCCCCTCAACCTGGCATATCAATTCTCTGTGAAGCTAGGCACATCCTATCCCACTGAAGCCAGAGGTTCAGCTAGTATAACATATTCCGCATACAGGTAACAGCTTTTGGAATAGTCCCCACTCCAGTTTTTCGTGACCAACATAAAGACCAAGCTACAAATCTGCTACATAAGTGCAGAGAGTCTATGTCTAGCCTGTGTTTGTGTTTCATAAAAAATGAAAGTTCAATCCAGTGGATACCTTGAGAAACCAGTATTGGATAAACATAAATCACTTCCATATTATTTAGAAGCATAGGTGATCAGTTTTTGATAGATTCTTCTTCTTCTTCTTCTTCTTCTTCTTCTTCTTCTTCTTCTTCTTCTTCTTCTTCTTCTTCTTTCTCCTTCTCCTTCTCCTTCTCCTTCTCCTTCTCCTTCTCCTTCTCCTTCTCCTTCTCCTTCTCCTTCTCCTTCTCCTTCTCCTTCTCCTTCTCCTTCTCCTTCTCCTTCTCCTTCTCCTTCTCCTTCTCCTTCTCCTCCTCCTCCTCCTCCTCCTCCTCCTCCTCCTCCTCCTCCTCCTTCTCCTTCTCCTTCTCCTCCCTCTCCCTCTACCCCTCCCCCTCCCTCTCTTCCTCTCCCCCTCCCCCTTTCCTCTTAGTTTTCCCTCCCCCTCCCCCTTAGTCTCCCCTCCCCCTCCCCTGTCCCCTCCTACTTCTCCTTCCCTGCCCCCTTCTCCTCCTCCTCCTTCTTCTTCTCCTCCTTCTCCTTCTCTTCTTTCTCCTCCTGCTCTTCCTCCTCCTTCTCCCCCTTTTCATCCTCCTCCTCATTCTTCTGTAAAATAAGGAACAACTGATTTATCTATCCATTTGAACAGGCATTGGTAAGCACTGAGAGTACCCATTAGTCCATTGAAAGTGTTTTCATTCAGGGGTGGGCTTTCCTTGTCAAGATTCAACTCAGGAAGGATGAGTCTAGTTAGAAATTCCTGGGTTTCTGATGGCTGAGAAAAAGATAAAATGCTTGGGGAAGGGGAAATTCACTGCTGGCTCTTAGGATTCTCTCCATAATGTTTAATTACCATTTGTTCTCCCAATTTAAAAGCAGTGCATCTTGTGTTTGTAATGTCTGAAACAATCTCTGCATCTCATATACTTGACATACAATTTGAATTCATTGATTATAGAGGCAAATTGGCTGAAGACTGAGACTGCCAGCTAGAAACAAATTACAATATAAAAGATGCATCAATAAAGGATGTTAAATGGGTGGAACATTGCTGTTATCTTACACGAACTGTAAGGAAAGGCATATCTCTCAAAGTAAGATAAGCCTCCTTTTAAAGTTTTTTTAGTGGATAACTTAGTGGCCTAATTAGTGTTTACTACATCTCAAAAATACTAGAACTTCTAACAGGAAAGAAGAAGATATTTAAATCTAGAGACTCGGAGACTGATCTTAGAAATAAATATTTCCTTGAAGCGATTTTTGTAGATTTAAGAGTTTTTTTAATTTTATTTAGTCTTTTCTTTTTCAGTCCAGATTTTATCCCACTCCTGGTCCACCCTCTGACTGTTCCACATCCCATACCTCTTCTCCCTGTCTTTACAAGGATGTTTCCACCCCCCACCCCACCTGACCACTAAACTCCCTGGAGCCTCCAGTCTCTTGAGGGTTAGGTGCATCATCTCTGAATGAACACAGACCAGGAAGTTCTTTACTGTATGTGTGTTGGGGGCCTTATATGAGCTGGTATATACTGCTTGTTTGATGGTTTGAGAGATCTCAGGGGTCCAGATCAATTGAGATATAACACCACAGTTTCCCCTCCCTCCACTTCTCTCAGTTTCACCTCCCCACTTTCTCTCCCACTTCACTGTTCTTCAATTTTCCTTCAAAAGAGGGCAGTTCTCCCAGTAATGTCAACCAAACATGGCATAATGCGATTCAATAAACTATTGTTTTTTAAGACTTAAAGGGAATAATCTAATAAAGGGCCTTGATAATTTACCTCCATTGTGTATTTATAGGATTTTTATGTCAAAGACTGTATAATCACTTAATTTCATCATTTTGATCTGGTGTGTGACTATGTTGCCCAAGTTGTTTATAACTCCACATCCCTTCTGCCCACCACCCTTTAGAGGTCAAAGGTGCTTGGACTAGCTGGAACTACAACTGTATACCACCAAGATATGTTAAACGTCTTTTAAAAATGCATATAATATTCTGATCAATAAGTCATGAATGTGATAAATCACATATATTAGGTCCTGTGATAATTTGTTGATATAATGTATCATAAATATACTGCTTATATATAAAAAAACACTTTACTAATATTTTAAATGCTGTGTTTCTTAGATGCCTTGTAAGTTGACAGTTTCTTTTTCTCTCTTCAGTTGAATCTATGAGATAATGAGGGTGCAGAAAATTCACTATTATTTTTGTGTGAAATTGACACAGCTCATCTTAAGTGCTGCTTTTAAAAATCCATCAAAGCTTGCATAAATTATAGATCACAACTCTTTGAAAATGTGAAATTAGAACTCAGAAATTCCTTGAATTTCATTTTAAACTCACTGCTCCCAGATGTGCATCTTTCTGAGCAGTCCATTAATCAGAAAAGCAAGAAACTATTCATCATACCTTAGTGTAACAATCCTTTCATATGTTCCTATCTTTGTTGAGCTATACATTTTGAAAATTGCTTACTCTTGGGCATTTTCTCCATTTGAAGATAAAATATCATCCCATCAACGTAAAATCTTTTCTATAATGTTCTGAAATGCGTTGTTCATTTTGAAAAACATTCTGGCAAGCTGACAAGTTCAAATAGTCAGCATTTGAATCATCACTAGCATGCAAGATTTGAGTATTAAAACAGGTTTTCTTCATTTACAAATTCATCAGATGTGTATATATATAATATGTATATATATATATATATATATGTACATATATGTGCGTGTATGTGTGTGTGTGATATGTGTGTATGTGGTTTAAGAGAAAGATTTCATTTAATATGTCTAATTGATGTGACTTTTTAGAATTCAAGATTATTAAATAAAAGACAGAAATCATCCAGTGAGCTGAAAGGCCAAATTGGTTATTCTGGTGAGTGTTTAAATTGTAGCATACTAAAGGAGAATTTTCCAGTGTCTAATTTTTCTACTGTTGGCAACCACATGTGTTCACCTCCTTTGCTTTCGTGGCAAAATTTCCAGTAAGAAAACCAAAGTAGACAGCCAATGATTTATTCTTTTCATGCAATAAACTTCTTTAATTGTCCTAAGAGTTCTTGAAAGACCACATCAGAGGATTTATGTCTTCATCCAGGAAACTGCGATTTTTTTTTTCTTTTACATATCTGAACTCTTGAGTTTCAGAGTCCTTGTTAGGTGCACGGAGTTCCAACTTTTATTTCACAGTCATAGGTGCCAATGAGCTTTGGAAGATAATGTTTAGCTTATTAAGCAGAATTCAAATAGATGTTAAATAGGAGGAGTTCCTAAAGCAAGGAAGGTAATTACAGATATGATGTATCCACCACGGATGTTAGTCACATACAATTTGAGGAATGTTTCTATTTTATGGGTGCTTATTTCTGGAAGCCGCTCACAGGAGGCAATTTATAAAAGTAAACAATAACTGAAACACACAACACCTTCTTTTCTTTGGCCTTTTATGGATGGTCCTTATAGTCATACAAGTACATGGATACCACACATTGTCTGTTCATCTTTCTCCTAAAGAAGGGCACATAACAAAGGAGTATGCTAGCATGGAACATGGGTTCTGCCAGCTAAGCCTGGCTAATTTATTCTACGTGTCTCTGTTTAGAAGACATTTAAGAACCTGTCTCACCTGTTATCTATTTGCAGAATTTTAGTTATCTATGTGAAAATATCTGATCTTTAAGCTCAGATTTTATTGTTTCATAGATAATAATAATAACTAAAAGAAAAATATATTCACATAAATAGTTTAAGTAATTAATACTAATATAAAATTATAGTAGTCCAGAATTTGGGTCTATGTTTTGTTAATATGAAAAAATAAATTTGTGTTAGAATTGAATAGTTTTGGATTAAAGTAATACATAATAAGGGTATATTTTTAAGTTTTTCAAAAATTTTTATTTCAAAATATTATCATATAGAGATAGTAATATTTCAGAATTTCATACAACTCTACTCCAATTTTCTCTATATAACTTAAGTTATTACAATGCATATAACATATAGTAACATATATCACAATTATTTAATAAATTCCATAACCTAAAAAAGTTGTCATAGTTGTTACCTAAAATTATTTTTCAGTTAAAACATTTGTGTGTTACCGGTTTACATTCAGTGGTCCAATTTCCTTAATTTCTTTACTTTAATTTATTCAAATCTGTACCTATCAATATACACTAAGATGTAACATTTTATAAAAATGAATTCCACCTTTGCATATATATTAAATATTATATATAATAGGTTATTATATATAATTACCTATAATTTTCTTTTTATTTTATCAGTTTTAAAACATATTTTAGATTTGGGTTGTTTTCCACATGTATAAATCGATCTAAAATTTTCATTTGATTTACAAAGCTACAGTATATAAGATCATATTATTATGGAAATATACTTGATTGCTTACTTTCTAATTATAGAATATAATTAAAGGAAGACTTTTTTGTTTGTTTGTTGTTGTTGTTTGTTTGGTTTGGTTTTGGTTTTGGTTTTGGTTTTGGTTTTGGTTTTTTGAGACAGGGTTTCTGTATAGCCCTGGCTGTCCTGGAACTTACTTTGTAGACCAGGCTGGCTTCCAACTCAGAAATCTGCCTGCCTCTGCCTCCTGAGTGCTGGGATTAAATGCATGTGCCATCACGTTTGTTGACTGTCATGGCCTTCCTTCCAGACTTGTTTAGTCACCTGTATTTTCATATAATGTGTCATATGTAAATAAGTGGTCCTTATTTTATATCACCAGGGGACAAGTAAAAATAAAGAAGAGAGAGAGATAAAAGAAAGTTTCATAGTAAAACTGTTAAAAACCTTTACATCATGCATCCTTTCCAGATGCAGTTTTGATTACCTCCTTTTAAACTTATTTGTTTCTTTTAAAGAATTCATTCTCTAAGGAAGTATGACAATATGTGTTCTCTATGGTCAGAAGCTGACTTACTGAGCCAGGTACTCTCACACAGCCTTTCCCCAGGCTATTTATTACAGCATAGCAGATGGATTTAGATGTCAGTTAATGATGCAAGATTGGTCACAGTGATGAGTTTTATTGGAAAGTGGAATCGCCTTAAGAAAATGAAACCTAAACCTACACAATTTATATGAAACACTTAAACGACTTTCTAAACTTTATTCAAATGTTAAAGACTATAGCTATTTCAGATTTTAATGACCTTTGTATTATAGTCTTATATGGTGCTTGTGGGCTTATTTGCTTGTATTTTCTAGCTCTAGATATTTCCGTGCTTCAAAGAGTAGATTTTTTTTTATTTTTAGAAAAATACCTTATTTATAAATTAAGGACACAATGCACGTGAGATTTTTAAGTTGTAGCTGATTAACCACAAATTTATTGTGATATTCACAAACAAAATATTTGTCATGAAGTGATATGCTGATTCTTGGAAATTCAGTTCCTCCCTGGCCATTGTTAACCCTGCCAAGATAAAGTTGATCACACTAAGCTTGAGCTGGTTTTGTGCTTTAACTTTTTGGATATTTAGCATGTAATTTAAAATGAAGCATAATTTACAACATAGTTCTCTACTTAAAACCTCATCGATTGATTGACTATTTCACAGTGACCATAGTACAACCCCAATTAACCCACATTCACAAGTAACTTAACCCATACCCTGGCATCACAACTCACTCATAAACCCTTGTGTCATATATCAAGCAAGGAAGAAGAATCTAGAACTTCAGAATACTGTGTCAAGCAAGACTTTTCTCCTGTGATCACATTGTAGGTCAGTCAAGGCATGTTCACAGGTGATGACAGAATGTAAAAACTGCCCGCAACACTCTGAATATTGTGTGGTTTGGTGTTATTGTGGGACCTTGGTCAGTGGAATATGCTTGATTTAGGGAGGAGCACTTTGGGAAATGTGACCTTATTGAAGTAGGTGTGTCCATGGTGAAGGAAGGTAGGCTCTAGGACCCTCCTCCTAGCTGCCTGGAAAACAGTAGTCTTCTCCTATTTGCCTTCTAAACAAGAGAAGAACTCTTAGGTCCTCCAGTGCCATGATTGTATGCTGCCATGTACCCGCCTTGATGAAAATGGTTGAACCTTTGAACCTGTAAGCCTGCCCCATTTAAATATTTTCCTTTATAAGAATTGCCTTGGTCATGGAGTCTCTTCCCAGTAACTGAAACACAAAGAGATCCTCTTAACAGTAGGAGTGTGGCTGACTCTTTTGCCTACTCTTGAGGCCCTTGTCCTCCTTCTGTGTTGTTTCATCCAATCTTGATATGACGGTATGTGCTTAGTCTTATTGTAATCTGTAATGCAGTGGTTGATTGATGTCCCTGGAAGGCCTGCATTTTTCTGAAGGGAAATGGAAGTGAACTGGATAACGGAGAGGGGGAGGTGTCAGGGAGGCACTTAGAGGAGAGAAAGGAGGAGAAAGTGTGATTGATATACAATCTGTGAGAGAAAATACATAGTTAGATGATAGATAGATGATAGATAGATAGATAGATAGATAGATAGATAGATAGATAGACACATGAATACATAAATACATAAAATATCTATACACACACATAGCTACATATATACAAATATAAATACATGCATAAATAAACTAATAAATTAAACTCTCCTACATGTGACCATAGGTATTTGCTCTTTGAAAGTAAACTCTATTTCCCAAGAGCACAGTAACTCTCAGTCAAACTTGTATAGTTACTTATATATGTACTTTTATATGTTTTCGTTGCTAAATCATATTTTACATAGAATAAATTATACCTGTATCGAACATCTGTCTAAATTTAGTAAAAATATATCTACATAAATGAAGATGCATGTCTTTCATTATGAAAGACATGAAGCATTTTTTTATTTCAACGTAATCCCAACAACTTTTTTCAAGTCAATGACTCCAATGTTCAGTACTATATAATCTATATACTACCAGTTTTCTACTTAATTAAACATATGTTGCCTCTTCTTAAATCACGTGTAGGCAGGTAAAATTATATGAATATTTCCTATCCAGTATCTAACCTATCTATCTATCTATCTATCTATCTATCTATCTATCTATCTATCTATAATATTTATATAATATAATATAAAATGTTTGAGGATATCAGCAATATCTTATAAAACAAATAAATAATAAAGATGAAAAACTGACTCCCCAAATTGCATATATATGAAATAATCAAAATTTCATACCATTTATTTTTACTACCTAATAATTTACAGGGTAGCCCTAACCTTACAGCTATAAACCCTAACCTTAGACCTGAAAACTAATTAGTCTAAAAGAAACAAGTCTTTCTTTTAATGTATTTTGATATGTGATATACAAAATTGAATCTTTACTTTATAAATAATATTTTTAAAAATGTGTATTAGCTAACACCAGGATATATGGGAACTCTTTATTCATTGTGTATAAATGTGCACAATATGTGCACATGTATCAAATTCTCATTTGATTGCACTGCACTCAGTACAGTAAATATGTCCTTTGAATACTGTATATATTTCTAATCCTTAGTGCACAAGACTTTATTTATTTATTTTTTAATTTTCTCAAATTTCCTTTTTTATTTAATGGCAGCCACTGTTCTCACCTTAGTTATTTTTTTAATTACATATTTTCCTCAATTACATTTCCAATGCTATCCCAAAAGTCCCCCATACCCTCCCCCCAACTTCCCTACCCATTCATTCCCATTTTTTTGGCCCTGGCGTTCCCCTGTACTGGGGCATATACAGTTTTATTGATAGGATATATTAGATATAAGTATTTATTTTTATATTGTAGCTGTTTCAGAAAGAAACACTACAGTTCTCAATTGAAAATGCAAACACACTTAATGTGATTTAGAAATTATTAGTTCACATTTTCTGAAAGAATAAAGTACTAAATGAGGACTTCTGTATGTATTTACAGTAATTTTCTCTCCAAACATTATCTATATTTAGCAAGAGATAATTTTTCTTACATTCTCTGTATTCAATGGCACAGTAATCAGTTCTTTTAGGTTTTGTATAGAATAAGAAAATCTGTTCAGAAAGTGGCAAGCTTGCGTTCATGGAGACTTTCTTTCACATTCTCCATGCAAAGTTCTCATGTTTGCCATATTTGTCATATTCTCTTATCTGAAATTTCATGTAAGAGTCATTTGAAATAGGTTATCATAAAAATTAGCAACAAGATTGTTTTCTATGTTTTTTTTTTTTCTGTAAAACTGGTTATCATCTTTTCAGTCCACAAATTTTGGTGACTTTTCCCAGGAGAAAGCCTTTAGCAAAGTAGGGACACTTCAGAGCACCAAAGAGAAGACTTATGAAACTGTCATAGATGTCAGAATATATTTCAGTCAGCAGCACAGTACCATTGCCTGGAAAACAGCCATTTCTTCTAAGGATCTCTTTATGGTTTGGCAAATTGCATTACATTTAAACAAAATAGAGATGACAAAATAGTTTAATCATTCAGTACATGGTTAATTTTTATGTCATACCCTATTTTTTCATCATACAATATTTTATTAATTTTGAATTTTATAGACCTTAGTGAATATATCAAAACAAGCATTGTTTTTGTTAACCCGGAAATGTGCACATAACGAGAAATGACAAAAATGCTCTTACCGTTTTTACAATTTTCAAAATATGAAATATAATTAATGATGTGTGTTCATATACATATAGCCAGAAGAATCAGAAATAGAAAATGAAAGACACTGCTAAAACAAAAACACAGTTACATTACATTTAAACAAAATAGAAATGACAAAACAGTTTTATCACTCAGTAAAAGGTTCACTTTTCAGAAATACCCCATTTCACTATCATAATATATTTTGTGTGAGTAGTTAATCAAATTACATTGATTTAACTCTAAAATCTTAACTTCTGACTACAATTTATTTTGAATAGATATCCTTAATTTTTATATTAATATTTATATTTTTTAAGTTAGCTGGATTATTCTTTCTACTCTTCTTTGTTCCATTTTAAAACTTTTCATTGTATTTCAAACCATTACAGTCATTTGGTCATGTCATTAAGAAATGCTGGATTCAGGATTTTATTATTTGATTATCGAGTGTTTTGCACACTCTGAAACAAATTAGTATTCCAGCTTCTGTGCTGACTGCTAGACACTGAATACAGAGAGAACACATTATGCATTAGACCAGTTAAGAGGTTTTAAATTAGATTTGTGACTTGAAAGTTTGAATAAGAAAACTAATAGAACACAAAATGAAGCAGAAGGAAAATCAGATTAATTATCTACATCATTCAGTGTGAACAGCTGATGATGTACTGTGTTGTTGAGAGGTATTTTTTATTAAAACATGCCTCAATTCTAAATGCATTCCATAATTATTGTGCAAATACACATGCATATTTATATGTCTTGGACTACATTAACTATGACAATATGCCTAAATAGGTCAACCATATTCATTCTATCTCCAAAGAGAAGTACTTGTTGTGATTATCACAAATATTTATTTTGCATATTTTCCTCCTTAAAAACAACTGCTATTTTACAAAGTACTATATTAATTCAAAACGCTATATGCTAAATACAAATCTAAACATTTTCTTTCCAGTGTGCCTCTAAAACATATGGAGAAAAATGCTGAATGATGACCAATGGAACTGGTAATTACAGATTTCGGTGTTAAAAAAAAAAAAAAAGTTGAGATGCTATTTATTTATTCAGACACTACCACACTTTTTCATACCTAACCTAGACAATATAAACTGCCACGGCACTCCGGTCGAGTTAGCCTGTCAGGCAGGGATGCCTAAAAGCTGCTCATGAAGCAAAAAGAGTTTCACAGAACTCGCTCCTGGAGTCTGGTGTGCTCTCTAAATTTTCCATTCCCGAGTTAGTCTAGTGGATGGATCCATGTGCTCTCTTTATTATAAGTGCCTTTTAAGATTGAATTCTGACATAGCTAAAGCCTTCCGCCAGTGTTCCAACAGTCCTAGGACATCCTTGAGCTAGACAGTGACATTCAGAATAGCTTCTGGTATTACACTATCAATAAAAGCCAAGTCGCTCCCATATACAGGAATTTACAATAGTATAGGAAATAGATCGGGCTGTGGTTTTAGAGTATTGCATTATTCATTAAATGGTTAGCTAGAATGGAACTCCCTAGTTAGAACCATGACTTGGGTGTGAAAGCCCTTGCCTTAGGAAAGTAAAGACTTCACACCTGGCTTCTAAGACTATAGCTGAGTTACACCCATACACACGCATTTACAATGGCCTAAGGGGAAGGTGGACTATACAATAGACTAAAAGAGGAACTATGGCAAGGGCGCTAGGCTTCTAAGATTAGTGAATCTTAGGTGGAGCCCTTGATGATCCTAGTAGTTATCAATGAATTCTATCCCAGGTGGTTCCCATTAGACCTTTTGTGTTTGCATTCCTCTGTTTTATGTAAGATTCCGGTTACCTCATTTGTACCTTACGAATATGTCACCCAACTTCCCTATTGTCTTCTGCATAAAAAGTCTGATGCTTGATTTGAAAAATACATTCAGATTCCACACGACCTCTCCTGTGTGCATCTGTTTGTCACTCATCCTACGCTTTGCCCACCCTCGACTAGAGACCAGTTCCACGCAGACAAAGGGGCCTAGAGGGTTTGCGGCAATAAACAGTATACAGGTATTGGATTTAGTTCATACACCACAGTCTCCTATACTGCATATATGCATGTGAGTTTTATGGGTTTTCTGTATGTCTTTTCCCCAAAGACTATAATACTGTTACCTAATTGAAACAGCTTCAGTTTATATGTCTAGATGCCTGATGAAAAAGCTACCATACAAATATCATCAGGACGAATCATCATAAAAGTCAAGGGGAAAGTGTCTTTTAGATGTCATAGGAGTGACACACATATGAACTCTCAGAGAAGGTCAATTCTCCCTCTAAATTGGGATATAAACTACACTTAATGATATGTTCCATGTCTAGTAATAGATGACCAAGATAAAACAAACATAATGGTAGTTTTGCAGATATTTTGTCTTATATTGCCTTTTGGGGGGATTTTTTTAATTGTCTTATTGTTTTTTTGCTTTTAAATTATGGTTTCCAGTTTTGTATTTTCATGGATTGTTTATGTTTGGGGTGTGTGTGTGTGTGTGTGTGTGTGTATAATTACTGTTTTTATTTGATTCTTTTACTTCTTTGGTCTATTTGCTTTCTAAAGAGTGGAAGAAAAGATATGAAACTGGATGATAAGGGAAGTGGGGAAGACTTGGGAAGAGTTTGAATAGGGAAAACCATGACTACAATACTAACCAAAAAGTACAGAATACCAAGAATATAACTTAGAGACCAAAAGAATTGTAAAAAGCAGGAGGCCCAAGAGAAGAAGCTTCAGTCCCACTTAGAAGAGAGAAGGAAATAATCACAGGAGGCAGAGAGAAGAGGTACCTGGGTGGGAAAGGGGAGAGAGAAGGAAATGGAGAACATAAAAAAGTTATTAGGAGGGAGTTAAGGAAGAGAAAACCAGGGGTTGGAGGTAAGGGGAGGCCCTCTACAAAGTACCAGAGACCCAGAAGATGAGAGAGTCTCAGTACTCAATGGGAATGACCTTAGCCAAAACGCCCAACCAATGTTGGGAGAGGGAATTCAAAGCATCTACATCCAGTAGAAAGACAAGGCATCAAGTGGAATGACAGATTTACTAACCTACAGTCAAAATTTCTGATCCATGTGTCCTTCTTACCAGTTGGAACATCTTCTGGATATATGCCAAGGAGAGGTATTGCAGGATCCTCCATTAGTACTATGTCCAATTTTCTGAGGAACCACAAGAATGATTTCCAGAGTGGTTGTACAAGCTTGCAATCCCACCAACAATGGAGATGTGTTCCTCTTTCTCCACATCCTCGCTAGCATCAGCTGCCACCTGAATTTTTAATCTTAGCCATTCTGGCTGGTGTGAGGTGGAATCTCAGGGTTGTTTTGATTTGCATTTCCCTGATGATTAAGGATGCTGAACATTTTTTCAGGTGCTTCTCCGCCATTTGGTATTCCTCAGGTAAGAATTCTTTGTTTAGCTCTGAGCCCCATTTTTTAATAGGGTTATTTGATTTTCTGGAGTCCACCTTCTTGAGTTCTTTATATATATTGGATATTAGTCCCCTATCTGATTTAGGATAGGTAAAGATCCTTTCCCAATCTGTTGACCTTTTTGTCTTATTGACTGTATCTTTTGCCTTACAGAGGCTTTGCAATTTTATGAGGTCCCATTTGTTGATTCTCAATATTACAGCACAAGCCATTGTTATTCTATTCAGGAATTTTCCCCTGTGCCCATATCTTTGAGGCTTTTCCCCACTTTCTCCTCTATAAGTTTCACTGTCTCTGGTTTTATGAGGAGTTCCTTGAACCACATTGATTTGACCTTAGTACAAGGAGATAGGAATAGATCAATTCACATTCTTCTACATGATAACTGCCAGTTGTGGCCAGCACCATTTGTTGAAAATGCTGTCATTTTTCCACTGAATGGTTTTAGCTACCTTATCAAAGATTAAGTGACCATAGGTTTGTGGATTCATTTCTGGGTCTTCAATTCTATTCCATTGGTCTACTTGTCTGTTGCTATATACCAGTACCATGCAGTTTTTATCACTATTGCTCAGTAGTACAGCTTTAGGTCCGGCATGCTGATTCCACCAGAGGTGCTTTAATCCTTGAGGAGATTTTTTACTATCCTAGGTTTTTTGTTATTCCAGATGAATTTGCAGATTGTTCTTTCTAATTCGTTGAAGAATTGAGTTGGAATTTTGATGGGGATTGCATTGAATCTGTAGATTGCTTTTGGCAAGATAGCCATTTTTACTATATTGATCCTGCCCATCCATGAGCTTGGGAGATCTTTACATCTTCTGAGATCTTCTTTAATTTCTTTCTTCAGAGACTTGAAGTTTTTAATCATACAGATCTTTCACTTCCTTAGTTAGATTCAAGTCCAGGTATTTTATATTATTTGTGACTATTGAGAAGGGTGTTGTTTCCCTAATTTCTCTCTCATCCTGTGTATCCTTTGTGTATAGAAAGGCCATTGACTTGTTTGAGTTAATTTTATATCCAGCTACTTCACTGAAGCTGTTTATCAGGTTTAGGAGTTCTCTGGCAGAATTTTTAGGGTTATTTATATGTATTATCATATCATCTGCAAAAAGGGATATTTTGACTTCTTCCTTTCCAATTTTTATACTCTTTATCTCCTTTTCTGGTTGAATTGCTCTGGCTAGGACTTCAAGTACAATGTTGAATCTGTAGGGAGAAAGTGGACAGCCTTGTCTAGTCCCTAATTTTAGTGGGATTGCTTCCAGCTTTTCACTATTTAATTTGATGTTGGCTACTGGTTTGTTCATGCTCAACTATTTTCATAGCAGCCTTATTTGTAATAGCCAGAACCTGGAAAGAACTCAGATGCCCGTCATCAGAGGAATGGGTACAGAAAATGTACATTTGCACAATGGAGTACTTCTCAGCTACTAAAAAGAAAGAATTTATGAAATTCCTAGGCAAATGGATGGACCTGGAAGGCATCATCCTGAGTGAGGTAACCCAATCACAAAAGAACTCACATGATATGTACTCACTGATAAGTGGATATTAGCCCTGAAACTTAGAATACCCAAGATATAAGATACAATTTGCAAAACACATGAAAATCAAGAAGAATGAAGACGAAAGTGTGGACACTTTGCTCCTTCTTAGAATTGGGAACAAAACACCCATGGAAGCAGTTACAGAGTCAAAGATTGGAGCTGAAACTAAAGGATGGACCATCTAGAGACTGCCATACCTGGGATCCATCCCATAATCAGCCTCCAAATTCTGACACCATTGCACACACTAGCAAGATGTTGCTTAAAGGACCCAGATATATCTGTCTCTTGTGAGGCTATGCTGGGACCTAGCAAAAATATAAGTGGATGCTCACAGTCAGCTATTGGATGGATCACGGGGCCCCCAATGGAGGAGCTAGAGAATGTACCCAAGGAGCTAAAGGGGTCTGCAAACCTATAGTATCCCGAGCTTATCCCCGTCCCGCGGGAAATAAACACAGGACACACCAGATTCTTCCACGGTTAACTTTTACTTCTATATCATATTGAGGTAGACAAAGAAAGCTCAGAAAGTGTGTGGCTTAAATACTTTTGGTGACGTGTCTAAACTAGGACTGGTAGCAACACCCATGATCCTCATGCACCCTGGGGATAGGTTAAAGCCCCCAGGGGTTGGGCAAAAGCCTCGGAGATGGACTGGTGACTTTGGCTGGCTGTGCTCTCGCAGCTGTGCACAATGAGGTTTAGCACTATCTAGTGGCGGCACGTAGATTGCAGCCCTTTACACTATAGGTGGAACAATAATATAAACTAACCAGTACCCCCCCCCCCCCCGGAACTCGTGTCTCTAGCTGTGTATGTATCAGAAGATGACCTAATTGGCCATCAGTGAAAAGAGAGGCCCATTGGTCTCGCAAACTTTATATGCCTCAGTACAGGGGAATGCCAGGGACAAGTGGGAGTGGGGGGGAAGGGAGTGGGGGAGAGAGTTTGGGGGAGTTATGGTTAGCATTGGAAATGTAAATGAAGGAAATACCTAATTAATAAAAAAAATCTGATCCAGAATTTTTCCTGTCTAAAGAACTACTAGGACAAAAATGGAGAAGAGGCTAAAAGAAGGGTGGTTCAATGACCAGCCCAACTTGGGATCTATCTCATGGTGGAGTGGGGTGCATCGAGGCCTGACACTATTACTGATGCTATGATATGCTTACAAATGGCAAGCCTAGCATGGCTATCCTCTGAGAGGTCTAACCAGCACCTGACTGAGACAGATGCAGATACTTACAGCCAACCATTGGACTGAAGTCGGGAACCCCTATGGTTGAATTAAATACCAGCAGTCTCAACTAACACAAGCATCAGGGAGCTGCCAGAGGCTGAGCCAAATGAGTAGTTTGCACTGGTCAGTCAAAGGCCCCTGGCACACATGTAGCAGAGATCTTCCTGGTCAGGCCTCAGTGGGAGATGTGCTTAATCCTTGAGAGACTATAGGCCCAGGGAAGGGGGAAACCTGGTGGGGAGAGCTCATTCTCAGAGACAATGGGGAGGAGGAATGGGATGAGGAAGTGTGAGAGGGAGGACCAAGAGGGGACAATGACTAAAATAAAAATAAACAACTAATTAAAAATTTAAAAAACAAAACAAACAAACAAAAAACAGTAATCTTCACAGGACCAAGGGTCTCTCCTCCCATTAGTAGCCGACTAGTCCATCCTCTGCTACATATGCAGCTATAGACACAGTCCTGGAGGGATACTGGTTAGTTCATATTGTTCTTCCTCCTATAGGGTTGCAGATCCCTTTAGCTCCTTAGGTACTTTCTTTAGCTCCTTCATTGGACCCTGTGTTCCATCCAATAGATGACTGTGAGCATCCACTTCTGTATTTGCCAGACACTGACATAGCCTCACAAGAGAGCTATATCAGGGTCCTGTCAGGGTCCTGTCAGCAAAATCTTTCTTGCATATTAAATGTAAATGAAGCAAATATCTAATAAAATAAGAAAAAATAAGAAGAGGAAAAACAGTAATGATCTTCCATATAGATGGAAAAAAAAAAACAGTGCTAGGTGCACTTTCATCATGATAAGCTACATTATAATTCAAAATATTCAGACTTTAAAAATCTGTAAACCACTGTTTACATACAAAGTTGTAAAATAATGAATTATGTCCTTCATTCTTTTGATTGTGAATAATGCTTGTCAAACATAGCTAAATAAATGTATATAATCACAAAATATTTCCAAGTTAATACTCTGAGTAGAATGTTGAAAATTAATTTTATGAAGACCGGAATAAAAAGCGACTATTTTTCTAGAGAATATTTAAATAAATTATAAGATACCTCACTCTCTTACTTATGCTTATAGTTTATTTTTCAATTTCAGTTTCAACTGATAAGTAATAAAACAATGCCATATTTAGTAGAGAACTTAAAAATATTGATAGAATAAATTAGTGTAGTCAGAATGCTAGTACTACTGGGCAGGATAACATCTTTTTGAACATCGAAGGTTATAAAACAGAAGAAATCAAATTAAACACATTGAGGTTATTTTTTTTTCTTTTTGTAGGCAAACACTATCCTAGGTATCAGCAGGTAAAAAGTCATTACAATATATTGGAATTATTTAATTTTAACTACCATGTGACTTTTATGTGTATATGTGTGTTTAAACTATTATAGTTGAAGTAAGAATTTCTGCTCTGATTGCTATGAACATGATACTGACAAGACTTCTGCTTATTTTTAATTGGTTTTATGCATTTTTTTCTTTTTTTATTAGATATTTTCTTCATTTACATTTCAAAAGTTATCCCCTTTCCTGGTTTTTCCTGTGAAAATCTCCTATCCCATCCCCACCTCCCCCTGCTCACCAACCCACCCACTCCTGCTTGCCTGTCCTGCATTTCCCCTACATTGGGGCATCAAGCCTTCTCATGACCTCTCCTCCCCATGATGTCCAACAAGGCCATCCTCTGCTACATATACAACTGGAGCCATGCGTACTTTTTGGATGGTGGTTTAGTCCCTGGGATCTCTTGGGGTTTTAGTTGGTTCATATTGTTGTTCCTCCTATGGAGCTGCAATTGATTTGTTATTTTGTTTGTTCATTTAACGAACCCTCATGCATTCACCATACATCAGGGGAAGTCTTTCTCCCAAGAGTAGTTGATCATTATAAGTTAAATTCAGTGACAACAAAGAAGGGAAAATTGAGTCAGATAAAAAGGAAAAGTAGAAGAAAATGGGGCATTTATCAGAAGAATTGGAGAAGAAAGTTGAATTATGTTCAAACACATTAATAAAAATTTCAAAAAATTAGTAACAAAATAATTTGAGATTGCTTAATTCGTAAAGAAAAATTTTTATTTGATTACAAGTAGGAGATATGCAAACATAACAGAAATTTCCTCATGCTTAGCAAAAGTAAGTCATGAAACTAAATTATATTGCCAAGCTCTGGCTAAAGTGATATATTTTCCCATTATGACTAAACATCAGAGAAAAATATCCATTGTGAAAATTATTTCACCTCAACATATCATTTGCTCAAATTTATTTAGTCATTGTTAAGGATGAAATTAGATTAGATGCTTCTCACAAAAGCAGATCATTTAAATTACTCATTGTACATTCACTACATGAAAGTCAAGCATGAAATGTATGATCAAATGCCTTGCAACAACAGTGTTCTTCTATATGATGAATAGCAAGATTTTTTTTGTACTTACAATATTTTGTTCATGAATATTGAAAGATATTTTACACTTAAGCAAATCAAGAAGGGAAATATGAATATAGTTAATATTTTCTCTTTTGTGTTAGTCATTACAACAGAAAATGATTATTACCTGACATTTAGCTGGATTATACCAAATTAATCCACCACCAGAAGCCAATTTACAGAGACAGAGGAAGGAAAAATAAGGATACGTTGAAAGAGGAAATTGGCACAGGGAAAGATCAATAGGGGCTATTTCTTACATTGGAAATTATTTATATTTCATATATCCACTACTTCTATAATTTTGTTAAATAATGCAAATAATATAAGGCATGTTGATAGATAATTTTATGTTAGAAAATAAAGTCCAATTCCATTCATCATTATGGAGGATATCATAGCTTAGTATTTAAACAGCTTAGCCAGTTACAATGTGTGTTTTTGTGTGTGTGTTTGTGTGTGTGTGTTTATGTGTGTGTACTCAAAGTCAGGAAAACTGGGACGCATTTATAGCTTACTTAAATTACACGGAGAGAATTTACAGCTAATTTTTCTCCCAAACTATCAGAAAAAAACAATTAGTTTTGGGAAAGCAATTTGAACAAGTTTCTATTTGGCACAATTTGTTGCAATGTCAGTAAAATGCTGATACATTGCACCTTAGAAGGTGAAATTTGTCTTCCATAGCACTGAGAAAGCAGCAGAAAATGACATTACCTTAAACTTGCTTCACTGGCTCCCATCAAAGGAGTCTTAAGGGGATTTAAGGTTACTCTCAATCTTCCCATTCTTTCTAGAAGAAAATCTGTCAGAACTCTGTCATGACTTAGATACATGTTCCCTTGCTCATGGAATGCGCCCTGACTACCCACTAATGCAAGTCCCAAGTGGAGTCATAAATCTTTGGAGTGTGATGCTTGTATTCTGAACTAAGTAAGAGTACTGCTATGTGTGATCTTTTGTGCAGTGTGTGTAATGTATAAATGTGTGATTTACTCTTGTCTATTATGTGGTTTGTTGTCACCAAATAATTATAAATGTATGGTATATTCTCCATAGATTTCTATATAAAAATAATAGTACTCTTAATATGTTTAAACTCCATGTGAAAAATATTAACATTGGCATATGTTACCAACATTGTTTAAAATTCACAACTTATGTTTTTATTGTTGCTAGAGAGAAACACTAAGGAGAAAACTGTTGATTCAAAGTAAGTCAGTCATCTGACAGTCACTGAGAGACAACTGGATGGTGAAAATGAATGCTGGTATAAGTTTCAGACACCATTAACTTCCATGAAGATCTACAGGTTTCTTAGTAATGTGTACCTCTTACGAGGAATTGGCTTTTGATCAAAATACTATTTTGTTTTCCATATTTTACTCTATATAAAGGATGTTTCTTCAATATTTTTAATGGTGATATAAATACTGATTTGTCTAGAGTAAATTATATAATTTTATCAACTATTTCAGACTCTGTAAGTGAATGTCTGTAGGGGACTATGGCAATGCCATTAAAAGAGTCTGCCTGATGTGTTTGTTGGGCCTACATTGTTGTCCCCTACATCAGCAGAAACCAGCACAAGGGAGCTGTTCTGCTTTGTTGCCATTTTCTAGGTGTTCCTAACACTTTGTCAACAAACAAAATTTTAAAATCGCTAAACACAGCAGGAGAAAAATAACTCTGCACATAGTATTTGTTGCAGAAGCCTGAGGTCATAATGAGTATCTCAAGAAAACCCAGAAAATAATCTCATTTATAATAGCAGTGTTGACAAGGCAGAGAGAATGTAGTCTTTAAACTTGCTGATGCTGACTGCCAGCCTAGCATTCAGCAAGCAAGCTCCAAGTCTCTTATTCAAAGGAAAAAAAAAAAAACAAAAAAAAAAAAAAACAAAAAAAAAAAAACAAAAACAAAAAACAAAAAACAAAACAAAAAAAAAAAAACAAAAGAAAATAAAAATGGAGTGGGGGAGGTAATTAGTCCTTACTACAAACTACAAACATGGCCAATGTCTGGCCTCTGGACATGGACCTACATATATTCACATGATTCTTCAAACAAATATACAAGCATCGCATCATGAACATTGGGATATCATTTGGAAAACAGTTGTATGTAACCGCACTGAATGTCGTATTTTTAATATTGCTGGATACTTCTCATTTTATTTTACTTAACAATGAAGCATTCTTTTAAGGGTATCTAGTTCTTTTAATAAAATGGATTGCAAAGCTACTATATTATCTAATTTAGTTTTGAGAAATTTGTTAGAAAATAGAGATGAATATGTGAGTTATAATCTCACGCATATATCACCATTACCCTTTAATTCACCATAAACTACAAGTGAAAAGATGCATATCTGTGTAAAGTGCAGATACCTGGTAAAATACTTACTCAAAATGTCTTTGTTTTAAATCTACCAACAGATTGACCAAAAGACATTTAATCTCGGTTTTAGTTACTTTTTTCTGTTGCTGTGATAAAATATCATAACCATGTTTACTCTGGTTCAAAAAATCTTTGTGCCTCATCAATGATCTATGAGATAATCTCTAAAATAAAAAAATAAAGCATTAAAATTAAAATACCATGTGAAAAGTCTTATAAAAGTGCGATTTTATTCTGATTTATAGGTATGAAGGAGAAGACCATAATGATAAATATATGTATATTATATTGTATATTACATATACAAATATATATATAGATATAGATATATATATGTTGTATGTATGTATGTATATGTGTATGTGTATGTGTATGTGTATGTGTATGTGTATATGTATATGTATACATACACACATCAGAGGAACCAAGCAAAGTGGAAAGAAGGCAAATATATACAATATTTCAGGCAAGCCTCAGTGACACACTTTCTCCAACAAAGTTCCAATATCTAAAAGTTCCATACCCCATCAAATCACTCGACCAAATGAGTACCAAGTTTTCAAAAACACCAGCATATAATGGATATTTTTCTCACAATTCACCATATTGCTCCCTGTTAGTTTATCCTAAAAATTATTTTGTTATAACATAAGAAAGCATATAAAATAAACTTTATTCAGTATCTTATATATGTTAAAAATGAACTATACTATTTTCACAAAAAAAGATAAAATAAGGTGTACTTCTCATATGTAAAGTTAGCTGGTAATGGATGAACCTATTTCCTTAAATTCGATTGTGTAACTTATTTGAAAATGATCCCTAATACACTTTTTATTTATTGGGATGAGGATAAGATTTGATAATAAAATTACAAACCTGTATCAAATATCCAAATAAAAACGTTCTTGATAGAATCATGAAGAGAAATCTCATTCTATGAAATGAAGGCAAATATATATATATATATATATATATATATATATATATATACTATTATGCAAATTACATATAATAATATAAATAGCTCTATGTTGTATATTTATTAACATCAGACTTGATACCATAATTTGATCCTGTTTTTCTACATCTTAAGGGAACATACCCATTACTCCTTCCTTTGTCTTCACAGAAGGACTTTGCTGTCATTGTCATGTGATCTCACTGTTGGCTGCATCTGTCATCTCATACTGGGAATCTGGTTTCCCTGTTTTCTGCAATTAGTGGTCATGTGAGATTTTGCTTGCTTATTTTTCTTTTTACAATGTTTGTTTGTGTTTTACATCAGAGAAATAATGTCCATGTCTGTGGACTGTGTCATAGTACCTATTGGAGAAACAGTACTTAGAAGTATATAAATTTCAGTATAAACAAGCTGTTCTGAGGCACTGGGCACACATATAGCAGAGAGGTTCCTGGTCTGGGCTCGGTGGGAGAAGAAATGCTGAATATTGTAGAGACATGACACCTCAGGATCAGGGATACCTGGAAGTGCACCTTCTCAATGGTGAAGGACAACATAGTCTTTTGGACTAAAATCCATCCATGAAATTTATCAAGGAGCTAATAAGTGTAGTAATTGCTAATGATACAAATATATTTTTGTGTAATTTTATATTAAACATATTTAGTGTCCTCACTTGTCAATGAGTCTAAATTATTATTTGTGTAATAAAGTATAACACTTTGAGAAGGCCAAAATCTTGATAACCATAATATTCTAAATTTTAGATGGAAAATTGTTTGCATGTTGATTATAGAGATAGTGATCTCCTATGCATCATGTGAAGACACTATAAGAAAATAAAAGTCAAACAAATATTTCTTTCTACCTGAAGTTAGCAGTCTGTTTTTCTATGATGCTTTTGTGTAGTAATCATATACTTTGTGGTTTACAACCTGTTGTTAATAATTTATTCACTGTCCTTTCTTAAAAGAGATGCGAAATACAAAGCTTGTAGGCATTTCTTTGTCTTCTCAGGGCACATCTCTAGAGGTCTCTCTCTCTCTCTCTCTCTCTCTCTCTCTCATTGTGTGTGTGTGTGTGTGTGTGTGTGTGTGTGTGTGTGTGTACTTTAGCATGTAATAACCAGGGTTGATAAAAAGAACATGGGTGAATCACCTCATTTTCCAGTCCAAATAGATTCCAGAATTTCATTTCATGTGACTATTTTACTGCAGATTAGAATCTACATCGCTGAGATTGGCAGCACTGATGATAATGAATTTCCAGAATTCATCTACTAACACCATTAATGATGCTGATCAACTGGCATCCATAGCAGGGATCAGAAATGAATACAATATAAGACTTGGGTCTTTGTGCAAACAACATGTGTTCGTGTGTACCAGGGCCCCAGCAGGAGATTTATTCTAGGGACCCAGAGCAGATGGTGTGGTTGCCAATTGACCTTTATGGAGCATTGTTCACTGTTTGGCTTTACTGAAATAAATGGTGGGGGAAAAATCAGCTTTCCCAATCCAAGCTTAATCCATCTAAATGTCTGCTATGTAACACACAAATGTTAAAATAATTCTTATTTCCTTCAAATTTACACTTTATAATGATGAAACACAAGTTAGCTAATATCAATACTTACAGAAAAACTAGTTTTGAATTTAAGTTAAATAAAATGGAATTGTGTAACACAGTTTTTCCATTATGTAAACTGTATCTATTGTTTATGAAGCATTAATAATTTACAGTGACCTGTATATTAAAGAATAGATATGACTGACCACCTTATAGTAGTCGGTTATTTAAAGTATGTTGAATTCTTAGTGTAATTAAATGTGAGTTTAGCCGGGTGTAGTGGCACACTCCTTTAATCCCAGCACTTGGGAGGCAGAGACAGGTGGATTTCTGAGTTCGAGGCCAGCCTGGTCTACAATGTGAGTTCCAGGACAGCCAGGGCTACACAGAGAAACCCTATCTCAAAAAACAAACAAACAAACAAACAAATAATTAAATGTGAGTTCTTATTGTGATACAATGACATTTTCTAACTGGAAAAAAACTCACTAACATTTCATTTCCTATCTTAAGTTAGTATAACTTCCGTTAAAGTGTATTTGCAAAGAAAGAACTACAGCCTGTGAGTAAAACATACTCAAGTGTTTAGATTGTTGCTACCATCAAGGTCCAGCCAACAGATATGTTAATTATTCAATTACACTTGCATACATCCCTAAACATCAACAAAATCATTTTTCTTTGTTAAGTTTTAAAAGCCTTTGTTTGATGGAGTTAAAGTGTCAGTAATAAGTGGTATATAACAAAGAAAACCTCCACTCCCTCCAATGTCAGTAGCAAATACACTGTATTGCCTTCACATCTGTGCAGAGTTGTGCTGAGCTACCAGCTATAATATTGCGTGGAATTGGAAACATCCATCACACTGTGGAACCAACTGGCTGGAGTGAAAAATGTGTCTTTATGTGTTATATCCCTCTAGGAAGAGAAGAAAGGACTTAGGCTTTCTTTCTTGTATCATTGCCTAAGAAATTATATCTCAGCATTTGTTCTTCTGACTATTGACATACAATTGAGTAGCCAGGCCTTCTGCATACTTAATATGTATTACCATTTTATTTTCAATAGGAAGGGTTCATAACACATATAGTAGAGAAAAGTATAATTATTATTCAATTATTAAATAACAGTAATAAAACATCCTACAAGTCAAATATGGGCCAAAATAATTTTAAGAAAGATTCATTTCTATTTATATTGTTTCTTTGGGAAAGTTTTATAGACTGTACTTCTACTAAGAAATACAATTCACAAATAATTTCATAGTTTTGAGAAAGGAAAATCAAACAGATACTGAAGACTGAGTAATAAAAGCTGGTGGAATGTTTCAAGAATTAAGAACACTGGATGTTTTCCCAAACCAAGGTTGGATTTTCAGTACCTACATGTGGATTCAGAACCATCTGTAATTCCAGCTATAGTGGATCTATTGCTAGGAGACCTGTTGCCTTTGTCTGTATTCCTCAAACACTGCATGTGCAAATAAAGTCATCTATATAGGCAAACAAACAAACAAATAATACACATGAAACAAAATTTAACTTGAAAAAAGAGCTTAATATTCTACTCACAGTACTGACATGATGTATGCTTTTACTAAATATTTTAGTTATTATTTTGTCTGCTTGTTTGTTCTTTTACTTCCTTGATAGCTTTTCTTATCTTTGGCTTTCTCCACATTAAAGATACACAAACAATTTAAAGGGTAACTAACAAAGATAAATCAAACATTAGATACAAATCTTACTTCAACAAGGCTTATCTGATATGGAAGATTGGGGAATGACTTTGAACACTTTGTCACACTTGTACAAGATAAAACTAAGTCTCTGCAAGATGCTAAACTTATGGTTCCCTGCAGCTTATAGGTGAACAGGTAAGAGTTGGAGTCATAGAATCATTTGCAAGAGATACCTTCAGACTAATTCTAAGAAGTGTCAGATATGGTAAAGTTAGTCAGTTATCATTAGATGTCATATCAAAGATGTCCAAACAACTGCTATATTTATTGACCACTGGAAAAGAGACCACCTGAGTACAACTGAGTGATTCAGATTTTCCTGATCTCAGCCTTTCCTACTACAACCCACTCTCTTTGCCCCAAGGTTCTCCAACTGCAATGCATTGAGATATATTTCTTCCTCTAACCCACTGCAATGCAGTGAGATACAGTTCTTTCTCTAATCTACTTGATCAGAAGGGTCTTTTTTCACATAAGTCCTAAGTATAGCAGTCCACTCATTATGGGATGAAGTCTCTGAACATATGAGGACAAACAGATCTTTCCACATATCAACTTTGTTTTTAACATCTGTGCCTTTGCCCCATCCATACTCAATTTCCAATTTATATGAAGCAACTTAGAGCATGACACAGATGTCAGCTTGTCTGATTGGATATTGTCTGTCATAAAAGTTGAGCAGAAGGATGTTTGACAAGCATTAGAGCACAGTAACTTTTGATAGTTGTTGCATTCCAATACTATGAATTAAACCTGAGGACTTGCATCTGTCAGGAAAGTGTAACTATTAACAAAAAATCTCAGGCTTTAGATTCTCATACAAACATTGTGGAAGAAAATAACGTGGCAGAGAAAAGTATTGTATGTTAAAAGAATATAAAATAAATAGAAAGGCAACATAGCACATTAAAAGAAAAGATTGGCTAAGCAAAATTCTGGGTAATTTGATTTTATAGGTAACTATACGATAAAAAATTATATAAAACCAAAATAAAATAATTATCTGTAAAGTAAAGCATACAAAGAGGAAAGTAATTTTAAAAATTGGTTGATAGACAATCAGATGTAGTTTAACTTTTAACATAAAATCTTTTCAAAAAATAAATGTATCAAACTGTTTTCTATCAATTGATCTCTCTGTAAGCTTTCCTGGTTATGATTCATTTTTTAAAGATTAATTATTTATTTTGTGGATATGAGTACACATCTCGTTGTCAGTCACCATGTGGTTGCTGGAAATTGAATCAGTACCTCTGGAAAAGTAGTCAGTGCTCTTAACCACTGAGCCATCTCTCCAGCCCTGTATTTCAGATTGTTAACACTAAATATTTATTATATTTTCCAATGACATTTTTATGAAAACAATTTTTAAGACACAATTATAAAACAAGATTCAAAAAAGTTTGAAGGTGCATAGACAAATTATGCATTGATTCATTATTTTATTGTTCACGTGACCGTGTGTGTTTGAATATCGACCAGTACTGAATCAGTTGTGCTCTCTGGGGTCCCTCCCTCAAAAAAATCACTTTTGGCCCATGAAAGCAACTTCGTTTTGCTTTTCTATACACAGTTATTGATCTTTTCTCAACAATCCATGAACCTCCACTGGATATAATTGACCTGAAGATCTTAGCCAGGCATAGTAGAGCTTGCTTCCAATAGTGGCACTTAGGAGGATGAGGCAAGAAGAAGGTAATTACTGGTTCAGTCAGGCATACTTGCCCATGCTTGCTGTGGAGAGAGATAGGAATATAACAAAGACTATACCCTCTTCTCATCTGTCTGAGTTTTTGTTGTTGTTGTTGTTTTTAGTTTTGTTTTGTTTTGTTTTAATACTGAACGGAGAGGACTTTAACAAAAAGAATTAACCAGTTCACTTAACTGGTTAATCGATATATTAGAAATTAGCATGGCTGATGAAGTTGATAGTTCAAAGGAACCCTGACATCATAAAGTCCCACCTCCGGGAAGCAGGTTTAGCCGAATGGGCCAAGATATTTACTGCCTTGCCGGAGCATGCGCAGTGAGGCTGTATGAGTGGTCTGCCTGCCAGGCTGGACTGTTCCTCATGATCCCCACCTGTCAACCTATCGGTGCCCAACCTGAGCTTGTGCCTGGAGCGTGTGTGTGTGTGTGTGTGTGTGTGTGTGTGTGTGTGTGTGTGTGCGGAAGTGGAGAGAGCTGTAAGAAAAAAAGGCCACAAGTAAAAAGAAGAAGCTGTTTCGTGAACCTGACTTGGTGTCCGCGTCGTTCTTGTCGGAGGAAGAAAGGACTACAACACCAACCAACTATATTGAATACTGCTACTTACACACTGATTGTGAGACAAAGCATACAGCTAAACCCAATGGGGATATTAAACAGTGAAGTTTCCTTAAACTCATAATAAAGTACTTACAAATTTTATCCTTTAGAGATAATTTCTATATCCTTATGTTTTGACAATGTGTTCAGTAAAGATTCAGAGAGAAAACACAAAGTGATGTTAAAGTATTTTTTCCTTACAAAGGTATTATAAAAGTAGCTGATATGTTCAGCATAATCGTACTTTTTCTATATCATAAAATTTATGATAAAAACATAACTTCCCCGGCAATACTAAACCATCTGTTTTATTCAGATCTTATCATTGTTTTGCTCTATACAACAATAATTAAGTATGTTGGCAGTAAGAGTAATAACAGTTTGATTTCTTTAGAAGATTAGCAGTGTGAACAGTAGCACTGAGAGAAGAACTTTCATGTGCGTTCCTAAAATAGCGACATTAACAGCTCCGTACTGAGAAACCTGGAGAGCCACCCACTCTGTCCTACCTACCACCAAATGGCCACAGACTCCAATAGCGCATTCCAGAGCCTTTTATAACTTTGATAGGTGATGGCTTGTTCATATTGTCCCCTCAGCACTGCAGCTGTCATTTTCTAATTCTCCCTCATTTCTATTTTTATGTCTAGGATCATCACATTCTTGCCGCCATTCTTTCCTCGTTGCTTTTAACACTGCTCTTTATTTCAGGCTACGCTTTTATTTTAAAAAGTAGAAATTGGAGGTGCACCTTTTGTTAAACCTTGGGTCCTCCTATTCTTGGACATAATGTAAAGAGGTAAGTAAGCTCTCTTTAAAACAAGAATATTTCAACCTGTGGATTAAAATCAACAGAGGGGTCAAATAACAATATTGCATATCACATACTTACATTATGATTCTTGACAGCACCACCATTACAGTTAGGAAGTAGCAATGAAATCATTTTATGGTTAGGGGCACCATAACATGAGGAAATATGTTTTAATATCACAGCATTTGGAAAGCCTAGAACCACTGATCTAGAGGGAGATATAAGTTTGGTTCAAAATATTAATTAGTGTGTTTACTACTAAACGACCAAATTAGAAACTGAATTTTCAGGAAATATTTTTTATTTTATAAAAATAATCCAGGTGTGGATATTACTCTTCTTTATGTTTTAATGAAAATAGGTATTTTTCGATATACATCCTGATTATAGTTTCCCTCTTTTCCTCTACTCCTCCCAGATTCTCCCTACCTCATTTCTGAAACAGATCCACTCCCTTCCAGACTTTCATTAGAAACAAACAGGTTTCTAAGGGGTAATAGTAGAATGAAATAAGCTATAATAAGATAAAACAAAAACATGCTAAAATTGGACAAAATATACAAACAAAAGCAAAAGAGCCCAAGAGAAAGCACAAGAATCAGAGATCCACTTGTCTGCACATAAATAATCACATACAAACACTAAAATGGAGGCCATAATACAGATGCAAAGGATTCATTTAAGATATGTTCAGTCCTGTTCGTTCTCCCTCAGGCTCTATAAATTCATATGAAATTTGATCATGCTGACATAGATAGCCTTGTTTTCCTGATGCTTTCCATCTCCTCTGGCTCTTACACTTTTTCTGCCTCCTCATCTGCAGGGTTCTCTGAGTCATGAAGGGATGGATTTGATGGACACATACCATTTAGTGATAAGTCTTAAATTTTTATTTTTCCTTTATGTCTTCTTTTCTTCTTGATGCCCACCACACAAATCAAATTTACAAATACAAATATATCTTAGCATATTTCTGTTAATAGAAAATGTTTATTATAATTCTTTTATTTATATAATATTCAGCATTGTATGACATTTGCAACGTCTATTTTATTAAAAATTCAGTGTATATGTTGTATAAACTGTTGCAAATTCATTTAACAATAATTTACTTAAGTAATATGCAGCTCCCAATTTAAAATTACAATCTCTAAGCTACATATACAATTTAAAATCAATGGAAAATTTAAATTGTTTAAAATTTTAAATTGTTTAATGGTTAATGGATTATTTCAAAGATTCAGTTATTTACTATCTTTATTAATATGATCTACCTGAAATCTATATACATACTCAAATATTTTATATTAATATTTTATTAAAATTTAAAATATTCTCAAACTATGTATACGTATCTCTAACAAAATACATGTGTGAATATAGTTCCTATAATGGACTTCCAAAGATGCCCAAGAATAGTCCTATGGAGCCATAAATGCACTGTAATTATATACCAACAGCATATTTTGGTAAATGAAAATAATTTGAGAAGAATTTATTACTCTTTATTATCTCACTGAGCCTAATGTAATCATAGAGGTCTTTATACAATAGCAGTTGGTGCCAAAATATCAGGCAAGGATGTGTGGTTAAAAACAGAAAGTTTAGAACTTGAAGCCTAAAAGAGGCTCCTGAAACAATTGTGAACAGCTATGAAAATCTGAGAGAGCATGAACAGAATTTACCATTTTAATACATATGACAAATCCTTGGCAAACAAGCTAAGGACTGAAGCCTGACCAATACAGATGGGGATGTACACAGCCAAACCTTGGACTAAGCATGGGGACCCCCAATGGGGAAGTTACAGCATGTACTGTAGGAAGTACAGGGTTTTGCAACCTCATAGGAAGACAACAATATCAAACAACCAAATCCCCTAAAGCTCCAAGGAACTAAACAACCAACCAAAGAATATGTACTAGGAACCCATGGCTCCAGCTGGGTATGTAGCAGAGGACTGCCTTATCTGGTATCACTGGGAAGGTATCCCCTTGGTCCTGTGGAGATTTGATAGGGAAAAGCTAGGCCATTTAGGCAGGAGTGGGTGGGTGTGTCTTGTTACACCCTCATAGAGACAGGGGGAAGAGAGGAGGGGATGAGGGCTTATGGAGGGGAAACTGGGAAGGGGGATAACAATTGAAATGTAAATGAATAAAATAACCAATAAAAAAATAAAATACATAAATAAAGGGTGGTATTGATGTTAAAAAATATGTTCTCTCTCAATTTTGCAGAACACACTTGAAGTTCTTGTAATCACCCCCAGCAAGGAAAGGCCATCCTAATAAGTATGTGTATCCTTTGGAAAATAAGGGTATGTGACATAACTAGTCCTGTTTAGGACAAAAGACAAATAGCCAGGTAAAAATGTTCCATTGGTCTTAGATACCTTACCTGAGTGATAAATAGCATGGTAAACAGCTAGCAAAGCAAGAGGGGGAATCTGCTTTTGTATCATCGATTCCCATGGGTCTAAAGATGTAACTGTATCCCATTAAGACAATGCAAGCTGGAAAGAGACACTGACATCATAGCCAGGACTTACTAAGGAAACACTCTTCATGCTCTTATGTGGACTACGATGGTCTAATGAGGACACTGAGAAGATTGTGGGAGATTTCACAATCCACATGCCTAATCCTTTGACCCAGGAGATCCTACCCTCCCAATGTGATTTCTACAGAATCCAATATAGAGACATAAGTTCCATGGTTTAAACATGTAACGGAAGTTACAATTTAGAAGACCTACAACATTGAAAAACCAGGAGAGTTTGTGGTGTTTGAAGAAATCCTGTAGTCATGGTACAATAAAGAACTATCTGAAAATGCATCAATAGTTGTATCCAGAAAAGTTGATCCTCATAGAGAAGACTCAGTCTGAATTTGGGTAGTGCCATGCCATGAGTCACATCTTACACCAAATGAAAAAAGGATGAAGGAATTTTCATATAAGCATTCCTCACTCTCTGCTTCTTGACTGTGGTTGCAATGTGACCAACACATCATAATCCTGTTGCGTTTTTGTTGTTGTTGTTCTTTTTTTGGCTTCTGTCAAGATGTGATCCTTCAGTCCTTAGCCTCTCAGGAGACAGCTATACTGGGCTCCTGTAAGTAAGCACTTGGTTTTAGCAATAGTGTCTGGGTTTGATGTCATCAGATGGGATGGATCTCTATGTGGGGCAGTAGATGGATGGCCTTCCCTTCAGTTTCTGCTCTACTCTTTGTCCCTGAATTTTCTTTTGACAGGAGGAATTCTGGATTAATATTTTGAGGTGGGTGGATAGCACCACTCTTCAACTGGGGGCCATGCCTATCCACTGGATATGATCTCTATAGGTTCTATCTCCCCTTTGTTGGGTATTTCTGCTAAAGTCCTTCCTGTAGGGTCCTGGGAACCTCTTGGTTCCCCAGCATCTGAGACTTTCTCATGGCTATGCCTAGTTCCCACTCCTCCACTGCTACACAACTACTTTCAAATTCCTGACCCTCTGTTTTTCTCCCCCATATCCTCCCATATCTGAACTGCCCCCCTTTTCCCTCCCCCTCATTTCTCCCCCCCCAGGTCCTTCTCCCCATCTACTTCCCAGAGATTATTCTCTTCCCCCTATTAAGTAGTACTGCAGCACCCACACTTTGCTGTGATCTTCTTTCTCTTGGGTTTCATTCATGGTCTATAAGTTGTACCATGGGTATTCTGAGCTTCTATTTTGCTAATATGCACTTATCAGTGAGTACATTCCATGTGTGTTCTTTTGTGACTTGGTTACCTCACTCAGGATGCTATTTTCAAGATCCATCCATTTACCTGCAGATTTCATGAAATCATTGTTTTTAATAGCTGAATAGTATTCCATTGTGTAAATGCTCAAGAAGAAGGAAAACCAAAGTGTGGATACTTTGGCCCTTCTTAGAAGGGGAACAAAATACCCACTAGAGGAGATACAGAGACAAAATATGGAGCAGAGAATGATGGAAAGGCCATCCAGAGACTGCCCCACCTGGGAATCCATCCCATATACAGTCACCAAAACCAGAGACTATTGTGGATTCCAAGAAGTGCTTGCTGACAGGAGCTTGATATAGCTGTCTCCTGAGAGGCTCTGATAAAACTTGTAACCAACCATTGGTCTGAGCACAATGGAGGAGCTAGAAAAAGGACTGAAGGAGCCCCATAGGAAGAACAACAATATCAATCAACCAGACCCCTTTCCCCAAAGTTCTCCAGAACTAAACCACCAAACAAAGAGTACACATGGAGCAACCCATTGCTTCAGTTGCATATGTAGCAGAGGATGGCCTTGTAGGATATCATGGAAGGAGAGCCCCTTGGTCCTATGAAGGCTTGATGCCCCAGTGTAGGGGAATACCAAGGATGGGGAAGCAGGAGTGGGTGAATGGTTGAAGGAACACTCTCATGACAGGGATGAGATAGGGGGTTTCCAAAGGGGAAAACAGGATAGGGGATAACATTTAAAATGTAAATAAAGAAAATATCTAATAAAAACTTTAAAAAATAAATAAGTAAACAAACAAATACGGCTGTTGTGAGCATAGTGGAACATATATTCTTGTTATATGTAAGAGCATCTTTTTGGTATATGAGCAGGAGTGCTATATCTGGGTCCTCAGGTAGAACTATTTCCAATTATCTGAAAAACTGCCAGTCTGATTTCCAGAGTGGTTGTACCAGCTTACAATCCCACCAGCAATGGAGGAGTGTTCCCTTTTTTCTACATTCTTGCCAGCATCTGCTGTCACCTGGGTTTTTTATCTTAGTCATTCTGTCTGGTATGAGCTGGAATCTCAGGGTTGTTTTGATTTGCATTTCCCTGATGACTAAAGATGTTGAACATTAAGCGCTTCTCAGTCATTTGAGATTCCTCAGTTGAGAATTCTCTGTTTAGCTCTGTACCCCTTTTATTTCATTTTTAATTAGGTATTTATTTCATTTACATTTCCAATGCTATCCCAAAAGTCCCACACATGCTTTCCCACCTACTCCCCCACCCACCCACTCCCACTTCTTGGCCCTGGCGTTCCCCTGTACTGAGGCAGATAAAGTTTGCATGACCAATGGGCCTCTCTTTCCACTGATGGATGACTAGGCCATCTTCTGATACATATGTAGCTAGAGACACTAGCTCCGGGGGATACTGGTTAGTTCATATTGTGTTTCCACCTATAGTGTTGCAGATCCCTTTAGCTCCTTGGGTACTTTCTCTAGCTCCTCCGTTGGGGACCCTGTGATCCATCCAATAGCTGACTGTGAGCATCCACTTCTGTGCTAGGCCCCGGCATAGTCTCGCAAGAGAGAGCTATATCTGGGTCCTTTCAGCAAAAGCTTGCTAGTGTATGCAATGGTGGCAGCATTTGGAAGCTGATTATGGGATGGATCCCCAGATATGGCAGTCTCTAGATGGTCCATCCTTTCGTCTCAGCTCCAAACTTTGTCTCTGTCTGTACCCCATTTTTAATAGGGTTATTTGATAGATAAAGAAAAAAATGTATTGTTGTAGTATGTCTTCCCTGATAGATTTATTTCCAAAACTCAAAAACAATATAGGGGACTTTTGAGAGTAGAATATTTCTTCATATATTTGGAATCCCTACATACCAGTAAATTTCCACAATGTCGCTAATGATAACCTAAAATGAGTTATGCATTATCACTCAACTTACTTCAACAACAAGAACATGACCTTTTTAATAATAGGAACACATCTCAATTTAGTTTAAATATCAGCTTGGCTCTTTATTTTGCAACCTTTCTACCTTGTTAAGTTCATTCAAATTAATTTCTAATATGAACTAAATATATTTATAGAATGCTCTTTTCTTTCCAATCTTATAAAACCATCTAAACATACACTTGCTAAGGTAAAATTTAAAATGCTTTTGTTCATATAAGGTGTTACATATTAGTCATCAATTATTAACTCTTTGATAATAACTGTTCCTTAAAAGAAAAAAAAGCTATCTCTGATGAGGTTAAACTCCTTAGATTTGTACATAATTTTAACAGAACCCTAATTTATTTGATTTAGAACACTTACATAGTCCTTGCATTCTTTTTACAGAAAGCTTCCATTTCACAAATATTTAACTTTTGTGTAATAAAAATAAATAACCCTCAGAATTAGAAATAAGACACCACCCTGTGATCTATTGATTATGGAATTCCTAAGTTGCTAAAAATATTGCAAGCTGTTCACAATGTTCCTGATTGTCTACTAGAACACTATTATAAGACCTACTGGCTGAAGATGTTACACACTTATGTTGTAGAAAGTTGAAAAAAGAAGCTGGACACAAGCTGCTTATTTATTCTCTACTAGATAGCTTTCATAATTAGAAAAGGTGCAATACTTTGCAGGTTTCTTGGCTGTGGGGTGGTGCCTCTTAGCTGTCTAACTCATGACCTATAGTAATAATCTGTCCTTCAAAATATACCAACTGGAACAATAATGACATTCTTTTGGATGTAACCAATCACTTTCTTCTTGTATTTGCAACCTATTCTACCAAAAGACATACATGTCTAGTATTGTAAACCTAGCCATAGTCTCTGGCTGGGGAGGTCATAGTCCTTAGGGGAGTCTGAAAGTCTATTGGCCTGTTAAGTAGAAACAAGGTCAAACTGTTCTCTTAGTGATGTTTTTATCCATGGTGAAATGCTTCTTTCTTGTTGGTTGATATTATTGTTCCTCCCATGGGGTTGCAAACTCCTTCAGCTCCTTCAGTCCTTCCCGCAACTCCTCCATTGTGGTTCCTGTGCTCAGTCCAATGTTTGGCTGTCAGCATCTACATCTGCATCCATAAGGCTCTGACAGCAACCAACCAGACATCCCAGAGCTCCTAGGAACTAAACCACCAACCAAAGAGTACACATTGAGAGACCCATGGCTCCAGCCGTAGCTGTGGCAGAGGATGGCCTTGTCTGGTATCAATAGGATGAGAATCCCAAGGTCCTGTGAAGGCTCGATGCCTCAGCATAGAGGAATGATAGGGCAGTAGGGTGGGAGTCGGTGGGTTGATGGTGAAGCACCCTCATGGAGGTAGGGGGAGGGGTGGAGTGGGGGATATTTTTTGTGGGAAACTGGGAGGGGAAATAACAATTAAAATGTAAATAAACAAAATAACCAATAAAAAAAAGAGAAAATGCTTCTTTCTGCTGTGAAGAATGGTATTACAAAATTTTACAACTGATCAATTTATGGAGAAAGGGTGAGGGGGGCAGTGCTCAACATAAAACAGGATGACCCCTGTAGCCAAAGGTACTGCATAATTGCTGTGAAATGGTATATTCTGGACAAGACACAATCATTATCTATAGAGCCCTGCAGATGTGATGTTCTGTCCATTGACTGGATTATATTGGATTTTTAAACATTCTACCTTGAGTAAAGCAAAAACTCATGAGGCACCATGTCTCACTGGGAAATGAATAGTGTGTTCTTTTGTACTGGAAAGTAGGTGTCCCTGCTTCAGAAATGAACCAACTGCCCATATTCCAGCAAATTGCCTGCTATGCATACTCATGAAAGCAGCAATTAAACTAAGTCAGCATAACACATAAACAGAAAAGACAGCTAAAGAAGGAGAAGAATTGCTGGGAAGAAACATCTGTTACTACAAAGTTCAGGAAAGGTAATGATTCCTGAACCATATTTCTTTGTGAAAGGCAAAATTTTAGCCAAAAAAGCTAAAGATCATAAGTATTCAATAGTATGTGGGTTACTATAATATGGTAAATTATGACACACACATATGCACACACACACACACACACACACACACACACACAAACACACACACACTTCAACAAATGGTAATACTTTTTAAAATAATGCTAATTATTAATAGTTCTTACCTTAATCTCATACTTATATTTCAACCAGAAGGAGAGATTAAAGTAAATGCAGGAAAAACAAACTGTAGGTTGGGTACTGAAGGAGGGGTGAGATCTAGAGAAAGCACAGTGGAGACTAGAGGAAAGAGGTCAGTCGCTTCAGTGTTCATAAACCAGCCAGCCTCCACCTAGGGCTTCGAAGCCATCTTATAGTACAGACAAACTAGGGTCATTCCTGTATGTGATTAAACATCTTCCTCAGGCACTGGCCTGTGCCTTATCTGTAACCTTAACTTTAAATGGTTCTGTATTCCCTGTTGCAGGAAAGGACGTCCATGCCTTTGTTTCAAATGATTGTGATGATCACCTTGTTATGACAACCTTATTATTACCACCTTGCAATCATGTCTTTGTTTCTGGAAGTTATAAACCAACTTGTTATGGTTATGTTCTTCTTCTGTAACCTCACTTATTGGCCTGCCAAATTCCCATTTGGAAACACCTTACCACTGAAAGTTATTATCTTTCCCATGCCTGATGCTGAATTCTTGATTCCCACCTTATGGGGAGACAGCCCGTGTCCACACACACACACACACACACACACAAGTTTACTTTAATTAAGTTGGCAAGGATTTGGATTGGTGGTCTTTCTTTTCACCTCTGTTGAGTTAACAATGTATATAGTACATCGAAGTATTACATATCCTACAAAAGTTCTTTTTCATTTGGCTACCTCAATTTGCTAAATTATCAACTGAGAACTTGTAATGCTCTTTCCTCAGATATGGCCATTTCAATTCTAGGCCTTGGAAAATGGCATTGTTCCCTCTTATGTGGAATCTTATATATTAGGAGAAAAAGTTATACATTTCCAAGCAATAGAAAATAGTCCTAGAGCTTTGCAAAGACTAAGCAAGTATTCCACTGCTCAGCTATATCTGCAGACCTTGAGTTCTTGATTCAGTTACAGAATCAAACTAAAGACCAATTTGGTATCATTATATAAGTCTCTGGTTGTTAAAGAATCTCATCCCATCATGGATGATTTGAAGCTAGTCTCTGATCATGTGTATGTAACAGACACTGTTAGATAGTGTTATTTTTCAAATCAATAGTATTTGAATTACTTGTATCTTTAAACATGCATGTGAGATATTGCCTGGACTATGGTAATTGATGCAGGAAGACTCATTTTAATTGTGGGCTGGTCCATATCTTGATCAAAAGATATCAGAATGTGGAAGATAGAGAAAGCCAACTGATTAGTATCAAACTCAGGTGTTTGTTGTTTTTTGTTGTTGTTTTGTTTTGTTTTTGTTGATGTTTTGGTTCTCATGACTGAGATTACAATGTGAGTAGGTACTTCAAGGACCCTCTGCCTGGACTTCCTCACCAAGATGGACTGCACCTCGAAATATGAGAAAAAAAAGTAAACTACCATGTGATTTCATATTAAATCAGTAAAAATGCTAGGGAAAAAAAAACACCTTAGTTTGGGAGGGGGGTATCCCATGACACTGATGGTCCTTGTCCTTCACTAAGTAAGTGCATTATTTAGGCACTTCCACATTCTTAAAGCTAGCCACAAATACCCATTCCCTTATTACGCCATTTCCTTATGCCTGACTTGTTCCTGAGATTAATCCACAAACTCTAGCTGTCAGCACACAAAGGTCCAGCAGTAAAAAAATTCCTACTTGGTTACACTAACATAGCTAGTCCGAACCAACCAACTCATCCTAACTTGTCCCTGTATGGCCCTACTGCTTTTCCCTTTAAGAAAAATATTTCTGCAAACCCATTTGCTGTTATTTCTGCCTGGCTTAGATTCAGCCACCCAGTCTTTCTGTCTGGCTTAATAAAGTATCTCTTTGTGGTGGAAACAGGGGTCAGGAAGGGAGCACCCTCTAGTGCATGGCTCCCTTCATACCACAAAGGGAATGAATCAAATCAGAGGAGAGACCAGGAAAAGTAGATGTCAGGAAATGCTTTGAAAAGATCCCAAGGTAACTTTGTAAGCATGATGCATTGTGTTATCAAACTATAACTTGGATCAAGGGCTCATCCATTTATTCCTTTTAATTCATCTTCACATTAGGAAATTCCCTTGTTTGCCATGGGCATCCACGATGTGATGTGAGCTATTAGTTTTATTGTAAGTGATTCTTTCTTTCTTACTGAGGAAGCATGATATCCTTGGTGTTTGTCCTCTGTGGTTTTTTTTTCAAATTTATATGAAAGTTATGAATCACATAAAACTGATTAATGATTAGTACCAATAGAATAAAAAATAAAACTGCAAAAATGTAATTTATTTTCTTTCTTTTCTTTTCATTTTCTTTCCTTCTTCCCTCTCTTCCTTCTTTCTTTCCTTCCTCCCTCCCTTCCTCCCTTCCTTCCTTTTTTCCTTCCTTCCTTCCTTCCTTCCTTCCTTCCTTCCTTCCTTCCTTCCTTCCTTCCTTTCTTTATTACTTTTTTAAAAAAATCCAATTTAGCTGTTTGTTTAATCTACATTGCTAAGATTAAGACAGAACAAACTGGCAAGATATTATATTCAGGCCCAGAATGCAGACTGGGATGATGTTATCTGAAAGATCAAAGCAATGTTGGGCTTAGTGTCCTGGACATGTTGAAAGACTGACCCTTGCTAATATTCTCCTGCTAACTAGAAGACAAAATGAAAAATTAGCTAATGATTTTCTTCTTTGCCAATTACTTAGACGTTTTGTGTTTTATAAAACCTAGACATAGGCTTTCTGACAAAAGCTCTGTGTCTTTCAGTAGGACAAGGCCCATGACAAAGAAGCTTAAGGAAGAAAACATTTCATTTGGAAAATGGCTTCAGGTCCTCTATGATGGGTAAGGTATAGGAGAAGAGCAACTGCAGGGAACTAGGAGCATGTGGATTCAGTACATGGAGGAAGACAATAGACTATAGACAGGTTAAGAATATAATATAATCTTTAAGCTCCACCTCAATGACCTACTTCCATCATGTGGCTTGTGTCCCAAACAGGGACCCTAATGGAGGAGCTAGGGGAAGGACTGAAGGCATTGAAGGGGCCTTACCTGGCATCAATGAGAGGGGAGGCCCTTGGTCCTGTGCAGCCTTGATGTCCCAGTGTCGAGGAGTGCTAGAGCAGTGAGTTGGGAGTGGTTAGGTAGGTAGAGGAGCAGCCTTATAGAAGCAGGGTAAGTGGAGATGGGAGGGAGTTTGTAGGGGGGAAACTGAGAACTGGAATAACATTTGAAATGTAAATAAATAAAAAAGTATTTACAAATTAATAAAACAAAACCAGTTGATACTCAATTGTTCAAGTACATGAATGTGTAAAGCACTTTTATTTTAACATCATATCAAAATTTTTGATCTATATAGATTTTTTGATATATGTATTTGATATTTTTGAGACACACACACACACACGTGTGTGTGTGTGTGTGTGTGTGTGTGTGTTCTGTGCTAGTGCAAGTCTATATTTATATCCCAGCACTTGGGAATGCAGAGGGATATATATCTTCTTTAGCCACAGAATAAGCATATGTATGTTCTTTGACGAAGTGTCAAGATGTATGCGTGTGTGTGTTTGTGTGTGCGTGTGCATGTGAAATAATAATACTAAGACAATTTAGGATTGTAATCATGTGAACTAAGAACATTATATACATACATATATACACATAATTTATATTGACTCTTTTTGAAAATAATTTTAAATAATGTATTTTGATTATGATTTCCCCACCCTAAGTTCTCCCATGTCCTCCCACCTTCCCAACTACTCAAATCCATACCTTTTCATAGGAAAAACATTTTCATTAGGGAAACCACAGTTACCTAAAAAAAGAAAATTATAAAATAAGATATATGAATATGATAAAATATATGAGCAAACAAAATAAAACAGAGGCTAAGAAAAAGCAAAAGAAACATAAAAATGTTGAGAAACACATTTGTACATACAGAAATCCCATGAAGATACAAAATTATAAATAATACATAAGCAAAAGACATGTAGGGGAATTTTTTAAAAAGCATCATTGAACAGAAAAAACTCCAAGGCTTTGAGTTTGCTTTTGTTAATCATCTATGTTGCACCTTTGTCTTGGCCTTCCTTAAGGGTGGCTTATATATTAGGCAAGACTACATTAAAATGGATAAAAGAAGTTTTCATTAGTTATCAGTTCTAATTTGGCAATTGGTTCTAAGCTAGGGGAGGGGATCCTGTCTTTTCAGACATATGTGTGTATTTTAAGATGTTTCTGTTGCTGTGGCTTTTTGATATGACTCCCTCAGATGTTCCTGGTTACTGTTTTAAATATGTAATGGCTGAGAAGTTAGCCAACTGAAAAACATGTGTTTAAGGTTATGGAAATATTTATCAAAATTCCCACTTGAAAATTCATTACATCACAAGTTTCTTAATTCAGGGAACTTTTAGTAATACTCTAGAATATTTTTCAATATGCAATATGAATATATTCTAAATTTTAAATTTTAGGAATGCCTAAAATATTTCATATTTTTAAAGAAAACCAGTTTTTATAAATAACCTTGTCAAAATTCACCAATATTTTTTCTGTTTCTCAAGATTTATATATTGTATTATACTCTCCATATATCCATCAGTGGGATTATGCCTACATGTGTAAATGTGCATATTGAAAAAATGTAAAGGCTGAAAAATATCCTAGTTACATGATAAATTTGCTAGTTTCTCCTTGCAAATTAAATGTGGGAATATCCAAAGGTTTATATTCTTAGCAGTGACTATGTATAAGACTTTCCATCATTTCCCTGTTTAATTGAAAAACTTCCAATAGAACATTCTTTGTTATACATATGTCTACTTGAAAAGCTCTCTTAGAAATCAGAAGCACATTACAGTTCCAGGAAATGGTTAAATTTCTATTTGTTAAGCTCATTACAAACATTGTCCTCTGGATGAAGACAGGTTGCTTCATTTTCTCTTTTTGTTACATTTTTCAGGCTTCCAAAAATATCATTTCCATGCAAATTACCCTCTTGCAGCATTCATTAAACCCCTTTTTACTGAAAACCTAGCTGGCTCTTCAGTCCTCTCAGTTATCTGTGGGAAATCTTCCAAGGGTCAAAACATCAGAACAATGCTACACTGATTTAATATGAAATATGGAAAAGCAAGATATTGTTTAAAGTTGTGTTTTTCTGATGTGAGAATGTTACAGTGGCATGCTACTGAAATGGAATATATTTTTATGTGTTAAGCAGAATAATTAAAGCAAAAAATGGCATAAATAGATTTTTATTACAGATTCCAAAGAAGAATTCTATTGACCCCTTCTGCATCTGTAGTTCAAGGGGCAGGTTGTTTACATCTCATCAGTGCATACTCCAGCAACTCGATTCTGTTCTATTTCTTGTCATCTCTGCCATTTCATGGGCATGAAGAGTGAAATGAGAATTAGGAGTAATCTGCAATAGCAAGAAACACAATAATTTACACAGACACATTTTGTTTCTGTAATTTAATTCTGATATCTAGATCTACTTTTACTAAATTTCACTTATATATATACTTGCAGTAAAGTGTCCAATAAAGGCTTTTATATGTATAAAAGATAACCATAAGAGCATATTGTCAAATTTTTAAAAGTGTATTTAAATTTGTAGTAAATTTTTTTATATATAATCCCATTCTGATTTAGCTGGATAATGAATGAATGGCTATACCATCATTAATTTACCTGAATATATGAGACAATGTTATTTGCACGTAGTAGTTCTATAACAGATTTTATTTTGGAGTAACAATATATAATATATGGTGATATCATCATAGATATATATAAACAGCACAAGAACCAGCTATGTATAATATACAAACATTGTATTTTTAACAATTCCACTGGGTTATTAATAATTTCTATACTCTACATCTATTTTAGTGAAAAGTACATAAAATACCTTTCAAATAATAAAAGAGTCAGTTGGAAAAACAATATTAAATTTTGTAGTTTTAATGCTTACTTTGCTGGGAAAATGACTTTTAGCTATCAACACTATCTTAATAAGTCATTCCAAAAGCTTCATCAAATAATCAAAATTCTTAAAATTTGTAATAATCACATTGAGAAAAGATTTGAGAAGTGCCAGTATTTTTGCTCACTGTGAATTTCCACATAGTATTGAGGTTTTTGTTTTTGCACTGTTAGGCAGTTTCACATTCATGGCACCTAAAATGCATTTCCTGTTATTACACTTTGTCATTGCCTCAGGATAATATTTATATTCAGTCTTTTAATTATTTTTAACAACTTAATATAATTCATAAAGTGAATATATATTTATATTTATATATCACCACATATTTTGAAACATGAATTAATCATGAGATCGTTAAATCAAGTTTATTAACATATGTAACATTTCATGTACTATATTAGTCAATTTTCTTAAATCAGAATGCCTGAGGATGGCAAATTTATAAATGAAAACAATGTTTACAGGTCATGTTTTTGAAGTTAGATTGGTTCAAGAGATTTAGCCTTGAAGCTGTTCAGCTCCTGGTGATTCCTACATGAAAAAGAAATAGATGAATAGATTTCCCTTATAAAAATGCACTCACATACATACATTTAAAGTAGAGTTCACAACACAGAAAAAAAAACATGAATTTGCATGGATAACTTCTTCACGCCAAAGTGATATAATTCAAGGAATTTTGTTATTGGCAAGTCATATCCAAAACATATCACTAACCTATGATTTTTTAATGGGAATCTTTAAAATCTACTGCTTATGAAAATTTTAAGTTGCACTGCATCCATCCATGAACAACTGTCACCACATTTTATGATTCTCAAATCTATTTACCCAACAAAAATGTATTTTACCAATATTTTCCACTTTTTTCTTTTGCTACATGGCACATATTAATTTTTTCCCTAAAATTCCATTTTGTGGAGAATGTTAATAATAATTTTTTTTCACTAAAGAAAAGAAGAGTGTTTAGGTTTATTCACTGATTTTGGTCTAGAAAACTTATGTAAAACTCACCAGTAATTATTAGATTATGGTGGAGAGATGACTTAGTAGTTACAAGAATGAACTGTTCTTCATCTTTGTTTCCAATGCCCATGTTAATTGGCTTACAACCAACTCCATCTCCAAGGGTCTGACCTTCTTCAGGTCTTCACAAGAAACTGGACTCATGATCATACAAAGATACTGTGATGGTTTGTATATTCTTGGACGAGGGAACGGTACCATTTGGAGGTATGGCCTTGTTGGAATAGGTGTGACCTGGTACCATTTGGAGGTATGGCCTTGTTGGAATAGGTGTTACCTGGTTGGAGTAGGTGTGTCACTGTGGGTGTGGACATAAGATCCTCAACCTAATTGCCTGGAAGTCAGTCTTCCACTAGCAGCCTTTGGATGAAGACATAGAACTCTCAGCTCTGCCTGTGCCATACCTGCCTGGATACTGCCATGCTCCCACCTTGATGATAATGGACTGAACCTCTGAACCTGTAAGCCAGCCCCAATTAAATGTTTTTATAAGACTTGCCTTGGTCATGGTGTCTGTTCACAGCAGTAAAACCCTAACTAAGACAGATACACATACAAGAAAAAGTAAATATTAAAATAAAACTCAAAAGGAATATCAAGCACAAAAGTTGAGCATAAAGTCATCTTATAGGATATAAAAAGAGAAATAAAAATTTCCAGAGTTTTTAAAAAATCAAAATAAAAGGTGTGAGAGGAGGTAGTGCTTGGGGTTTCAAAAACTAACACAGAATAGGTAAGACATGCCCATTTTTCATTATTAGTTTTTTTTTTTTTGTAGTCCAATTCTTACCCCCCTCCTGGTCCACTTTCTGACAGTTCTTCATTCCATTCCTCCCCTCTCATGTCTCCAAGAGGATGTCCCCATGCCCACTAGACCTCCTCACTTCCTGGGGCCTCATGTCTTCTGAAGGTTAGGTGCTTCTTATCTCACTAAAAATAGAACAGGCAGTCCTCTGCTGTATTTGTGTCGGGAGTCTCATATCAGATCATACATCAGTGTATGGTGCCTGGTTGGTGGCTCACAGTCTAAGAGATCACCAGGGTTCAGTTAAAACTGCTGGTCTTTCTATAATGCCCCGCCCCCATGGTTAAATTAGCAAAAGGCATAGGGCTCATTTTATGAAACTGAGGAAGGATAATCAACCTGGAAGCATGACAATGCTTTCCTTGACTACAGTTTTCTGGAGTGCAGCATCTAAACCAAAAAAATAAATAATAATGCTTACCAACTCCTTAACCCTAAGCGGCAGTGTGTCTGCTTGAACAACCTTGCAAACCACTAGCTGAGAAATGTTCTTCTTACCTCTAAGGATGAAAGCAGAATCTTAAAGGTCATGTATTAGAAATGGCAGCATATGTGAAAACCGTTAAAATCATATGAACTTCATTCAGAGTCTATCAAATAAAAATGCATTGTTATGACATTTTTCACAGATGACACACAATTTTTAGTATTAAACCTTTCTGAAACAAACCCACAGCAATGTTGAAAAGACTTAGGACCAATTAAAACATAACTGGATTGATGATCAGTATTTTTCCCTTTTAGACATGTTTGATACTCATTGTTCACACCAGAGAAATGAGTCACTATGACAGTAAGTCATGTAACACTTTAATTTTTTTTTATTTACAGGCTTTTTATACAGTATATTGATTATGTCATTTGCTATTCATAAATCATCCAATATCCACCCCACTTCCCTATTCATGCCAACTCTTTTATTGTTTTGTTTTGTTTTTTTATATGTTTGTTTGTTTGTTTGTTTGTTTGAGACAGGGTTTCTCTCTGTATCTCTGGCTGTCCTGGAACTCACTCTGTAGACCAGGCTGATCTCAAACTCAGAAATCTGCCTGTCTCTGCCTCCCAATTGCTGGGATTAAAAGTGTGAGCCACCACAGCCCGGCACATGCCAACTCTTAATAAAAGAAGACAACTGCAAATTCAGAGTGAAAATGAACCTGGTTTCCTTCTAGCTGCGCATTCCATTGAAAAGATTAATCTATCTTGTGCTTTTTTTTTTTTTCTGTTCTTTAGAAACTGCTTGTTTACACCATTCATGGAGTTTTCACACACAGCATGGTACCTCATATTTCTTCTAAAATAGCATTCAGATATTCTCACCCTCACTCACCTAGATAGAATTATATCTACACCTCTCTCTCTCTGTCTCTTTCTCTGTCTCTCTCTGTCTCTCTCTCTGTCTGTCTCTCTCTCTCTGTCTCTGTCTCTGTCTCTGTCTCTCTCTCTCTCTCTCTCTGTCTCTCTCTCTCTCTGTCTCTCTCTCTCTCTCTCTCTCTCTCTCTCTCTCTCTCTCTCTCTCTCTCTCTCTCTTTCTCTCTCTCTCCATCCATCTATTGATACCAATTGCTGGCCCTTATTCGGACAGATACTGAGGCCTAGTGAGGAAGGCTAAGCCTCTGCTTGAGTTTAGAGACTTGTCTTGTTCACTTCTTACTGGAGTGACTAGATACAACTTCCTTAATTCTGCTTCTGCCTAGCTACCGCTGATGTGTCAATTTCTTATAGACCCTGTAAGATCAACCCACATCCTTCCTCATCTCACACTACCCCACACCCTCTGTCACCCTTCCTTGCCCCCTAAGTCATCTCAGCTCACCAAAAGTCCCCACCACCTTCCTTAACCCTATATAAACAAAAGACTGATACAATAAAACAAGTAGGAACAGACTCCGGGCTGGGGGTTGTTATTCTCCGGAGCTTGGGAGATCTGAGCTGAGACACTCACCATCCCACATTAGCCATGAGGAGACTCTGCTGGACAGGGTTTTCTCCTCTCATCCTAGACCTGCCAACAGAGAGCAGGCAACCAATCGGCCAATATTCTCTTTGCTACTTTGTCTTTTCTTTCCCCTTCTCTGTACTACTGGTAAATAGCTTTCATTTGGAACATATATGCCTCTTAAAGTAGATGGAGGCGATAGTGGGTAGATAAAGATGCAATGCTACTATGCATTGAGCTGAAAATTAAGTCCAATGAAACATACCAAATACTAGGAGATAATGAGGGTAGGAAAAGTAAACTGTGACAGCAAAGACTCAAATAGATTTTCTGAATATTTGATGCTCACTCTGTGCAAAATCACAAGGGAATCTTCAGAGAACAGCAGTGTTTAATCCTGTCAGACACTGGATAGGTTTCAATTGGGTCAGTAGTACTTTGTGACTCTTTACCAAAATTTAACAAAAACAGATTATGATGCACAAAAATAGTAAGAATTAGTGTATCAAGAATTAGTATGTAGGATATATGCCAGTATAACTCTGCTATGGGTACAAGTTAAAAGTTAGAAGATAGATGAAAAAATTAGAAACTATGAAAGTATAATAAACAGGGTTGAAAATACTATCTACTCTGTTTAGAAACATGTATTTTCATAGAATTTCAAAGATATCTCTCTAAGAAAGGGTATTTTAATTTTTCAACAAACTAGAAAATGTCACCTTTTAATTTTAATACACATGAATATATATAGTAAATATATATCACATGCTTATATATAAGCTTACTTATGAAAAAATTTGGTGTCAACGTTTACTGAAATAGTGGTTAGCAGGGCTGGAAAACTCAAACAAAATTGTTGATATTTAACACTAAAAATAAACTGCTAATCTTGAAGACTATATCAAGCAAAATTATCTATACTTACACTAAGCCAAATTATAGTTTAACTCTTCTCTTTTAATATAGAAATTTACTTTTCTATTCTATGAAGTCTTCACAAAATTATTATTTTGATCTTATAAAACCAATTATATTTTGTAGAGATTTTAAACTGCCATGGAGAGAAGACTTTTATTCACACACATGTGACCTTGATATTCTACATGCCTACTCTTCTCTCTCTTCTAATTTCTTTTTAGTCCAGGGATTTTCTCTGACAGTACACTGTGGTATATTAGCAATGAATTCATTACTGTATAATTTATCTGAAATGCCATTATGTCATGTTTATTTTGCATGACAATTTTGCTTGATAAAGACTTTTGTATTAGCAGTTTATTTTTAGTCTCAAACACTCAGAGGTTTGATTAAGTCCTCCAGCCTGGTTAACACCTCTTTCAATAAATACTAACTCCATTTAATCAATCCCACTTTAAATATGGCAAATTAATATACTTCTGATAAATATGCCCATTTATAAATGTATTCACCTTGTTCTTATTTCATAATTTATGGTGAATACAAACAAATTTTACACATTAGGGGCTATGAATATGATGAATTTTAGGCTCCTTACACAGTTTTAAATAGCAGATTGGCTTTATAAATACATAATATGGAGCTTTGCATGTTGATTCATGAATCAGGATATACTAAATACATAGATGAACTCAGTCTAAGAGATATATTAAATTTTAGTGGGAAATTATAACTAAAGTAGAGAATAGTAGCTAACTAAGACAAGAGAAGATAGCTATAACAAGAAACACTTCTAAAACTATAGTGTTAGCTGCCTACATCTGAGCACAGAGAGACAAAAATGAACAGCAAAGACAATGTGCCTTCTCCAGAATCCAGCAACCTTATTGTGATATGACCTGAAACAAGCAATTTAACTTGATAACAAGACAAAGAATAGAAATTATGAATGTGTTTCAAAAGTCTAAAAAAAAATATAAATAAATGTCTTAATAAGGTTCAGGAAAACACAAACAATTGAATGAAATAATTAAAACAGTTTAAGGCATAAAAATATATGGTTCAATAGAATATAGAATAGAGAAAATAGAATCACTAAAGAAAACACATACTGAAATAAACACATAAGTGGAAAACTCAGGATGTTAAAAATATTCAGATGTAAGCTTCAAAAGCGACTTAAGACATTGAAAAGAGAATTTCAGAAACTGATAACTTAGTCAAAGAAAATGATAATTTAGACTAGAAAACTCAAGCACTCAAGTTTCATTGTGAAACTTAATAATATGGAAATAAATTATAGTCTGATTTCAATTTTTTTAAAGAAAAATTTGGGCTTCATTGCACCAAGGACATGTGTTCAACTCCAGTTACTGGTAAATAAAAAAAATCTAAATATTTTTTAAAACTATATATGTATATTTGTCTTCTACCATGTCCACTCTCAAATCCAGACAGTATTAAATATAAAAACAATACAAAATCACATGGTGACCTTGAATCACTTATGAACATTATCAGTTCCTACAGGAAGATCATTTTGTTTATGAGAATTAAACGAAATTTTGGGATTGCAATTAGTGGGAGGTAAATTATCCAATTGTAAAGTGAACACTGATGATTTTATAAATGGCACTCCTTAGAATCAAGGACCATGAGCCACTAAATACCATGCCAGATTTCATATAAAAGGACAAATTAATTCTAGACCTATTGATCTTTTAAGAATACAAATGGGCATGCAGCCCAGGCCTTGCCAAAAAGAGGCTTGCATGGAGAATTCAGCTTAGTGCTGAAAAATGAAGACATTTTTCTCTCACCACTATGTGCAAAAACCATGAGCCAAGAGTATTGTCAGTTATGTTCTTTATGACACATAAACATTTTTAATACAAATAAAGTGTGTACTTGGTCTGTGTGTGTGTGTTTGTGTGTGTGTGTATGTGTGTGTGTGTGTGTGTACTGAAGTTGGAGACGTGGAAAGAAGAGAAGATAGAGACAGAGAGAAAGAGGGAGGGAAGATGGAAGAAGAGACATAACAAGGGATTGAGGGAAAGACAGACACTAAGACACACAGAAACGGGGAATGGAGGGATGGAGAAGGAGAAAGAGAAGAGGAGAAAGAGAGAGAGAGAGAGAGAGAGAGAGAGAGAGAGAGAGAGAGAGAGAGGAGCTAGAGAGGGAGGGAAGAAGATAGAGATAACTTAATGGTTGAATTTAATTCCTTGTGTGAGGATTCATTTTCATAGGCTTGAACCATATATGTACTAAAGTCAAAGTTAAGAGAAATATATCCAAATGGCAACATAGTCAGTGTTTGCATACATGCACACACACACACACACACACACACACACACACACTTTATGGAAACTTGTAAAGAGAGTGAACAGAAGTGTTCCAAGTAAAAGTCTACTTCTGGCCTACGCATTTATGCTTGTTTGGGACCTTGTCTTCACTACTGATAGACATCAAGCAGGAATTTTGCATGATACCACACCTAATGGTGGTCAGTTAGGTAATGAGTACACTCTCTGTTTTTACTTCATTTCTCACTAACCCATTAGCCATTTTAAATATTATTAACAAATAATAGTACTTTACACCCATATTCATGCTATCCTCAACATCACTTTGAAATTAAAAAAAAATTGGAGACTAGATTTAGTTTCACTTGAATGAATTATAAAACTTAGGAAATATATGAAAAAATTGAAAGGCATTAGACCAAATTAATGAAAGATAATAAATCTGAAAATATGGAAATTAATGAGGTGAGCTGCATTCTGACCCCACTGAACTCTCCTAACTCTTCAGACTGCAGTGCATAATTAGCAAAGACACAGAGCTAAGTTGAGTTCAGGGAACATCTTTTTCTGAAGGTAGGTAGACTATAAACTTCAGAAAAAAGTAGTCTTTTAAAATATAAAGATGTGAAGTATAATATTTACATATATTATTTACATATAATATTCATATATATATATTTATAGTGCATTTATGATATATGTTGCACATGTAAAATTTATAACACTTGTTATATTGTACTCTGTGTATGTGTATGTACACACAAATGTACACACACCTGTACACACACCTGTTTATATGTTATTAGTATAGTTTTTATTTATATTTTAGAAATATTCCAACATCATAATGGAGAGATATAATGTGGAGACGATTTTAATGTAACCTTGCAGGTACTAAGAAATTAGTCATGTAAAAGAATTGAAAACACAATCAGGAAAGGTATACTTACAAACTACACATACTTTCATTGTTTCTTTTCCTTCTCCGGTATCTTAAATGACATATTTATTTGAGTTTTACTTTACTTCTTTTGAGTAAGTTTTTAAAATTATGTTTTTGTATTTGAGTGGTTGGCCTTGATTAATATGCCACTTGCATGCCTGATACCTGAGAAGGACAGAGGTTGAACTCTGGTAGATTCACTAAATGCTAAACATGTGAGTATCTATATGGATGCTAGGAATTGAATCGAACTGAGTCCTGGGTAATAGCAGATCTTGTCCATAACCAGTGAACCCTCTCTTTAGTTCTGGTAATTATTTTCATACTCTCCATTACTCTGAATCCAATGAACAAGTGATCAACTTTTCCTTGTCAAACTACTACACCAGATTTTAAATTAATTTGCGTGAGTGAGCAACACTCAACAAAGACAGAGACTCTTTTTCTTCTTTAGACCTCATAAAAAGTTTATTGTATTAACTATTCTATGCCTTGCTTTCCAAACTCTTTTCTGTTTTTAATTTAGACTTTTAAAATTACTATTGTTATCTATTTTATTTTAATTACCCTTTGTTAAAATATGAATATAAGATTAATTTTATAATGTAGGAAACTTGAAACCTCACATTTACCTTTGCAAATGTCATATTTTAAAATTTAACTTATATCATAGACTGTACCTTAAAATGAATTTATTTAACAGAACAAACTTAAGTAGTAAGAAAATGCAATGAATATAAAAAAATTTAAGTATAGGAATGACTATGTATATCACATTTACTAGACATTTGAAAAATATTTTATAACTAAAATATATAGTTTTATAATTTTAAGGGAGATTCCTTTGCCATAAAATTTTATATTAGTAAATTTATGACAATTTATTTATATTAAAATGTTTTGATCTGAAGGCTAGACTAATGACTCGGCATTAAGATCAATTTTTACAGCCAAAACAACTCTGACATTCCATCTTAACACCAGTCAGAATGGTTAAGATAAAAAACTCAAGTGGCCAACAAGAAAGGGGGATGGGATAGATGTTTTTTTAGGAGGGGAAACCAGAAAAAGGAATAACATTTGAAATGTAAATAAAGAAAATATCTAATAAAAAATAAATAAATAAAAGTAAAAATAAGAAAAAACAAAACAAAACAAAAAAGATCAGGTAGTGCTCATGACAATTCAGCCATGTCACCATCTTCCAAACTTGTTCTTTGGTTGCTTGTTGTTTATTTCCTCGCTTTTGTTTTAAGTTGTGTTTTACTCAGAAAATTTTCTCTCCTTCATTCCGACTGTGTAGAACTGACTACTTCCAATCAGTTCTTAGAAAATACATTAAAATTGGACATAAATGAACAAAGATAGATGTACGCAGTCAGAGAAGATGCACCTTACCCTCAAGAGACTTGGGGTCACAGGGAGTGGAGAGGTCTGGTGGGGTGGGGGTGGGGGCATCCTCTTTGAGCTGAGGGAGGAGGTGTGGGATGCGGAACAGTTGGAGGGTGGACAGGGAGGGAGATAAAGCCTCAATTGTAAAAAAAAATTAACAACTAAATAACAAATACAAAAAAGCGTTAAATTTTATACAAAGAATTCTTGCAAATATGATTTGGACACATTTTGCTGTTTGCAATTGAAGAGAGACAATATGCTTTTTTAAGTGCATACTAAGTGTATCAAATTTCTACTATATTGGGGAAGTTGTCTTTGAATATATCAATTTCCCAGAAAGTACCCTGCACTATTGACTGTCAATGTCGTCTTTGAATGTCTTCCTTCTTGTGAGCTTAGCTTCTCAAGCAATATGACTGAGTCCATGAATCATGTGCTCTGATATGTGCTCTAATATATGACGGAGGACATGAATCACACCTCTATTTTAAGTTTTCATAGTTTCAACGCATTGTCAGGCTTTCTTTCAACATGTGACAGTTTACTGTCTAGTAAAATATGAAATACCTAAAATTCCATTAGAATGTGAAGGTTCTATGCTCCAGTATAGAGGAATGCCAGGACCAGGAAGCAGGCCTGGGTAGGTGGGTGGTCAGAGGGAGGGAGAGCGAATAGGGGATTTTCGGAGGGGAAAATAGGAAAGAGGATAACACTTGAAATGTAAATAAAGAAACTATCTGATATAAATAAAAATAAAATAAAAAAAAGGTTTAAAAGCAAATATTCCATAGTTCTTTATCTGTTGCATATTTTACTATCCCACATTATATAAAGACATGCCATTCCATCTCAATTTAGGACTATACTGCCGAGTATTTGTATATAAGTACAACTGAATTCAAAACTAGAAAACAAATGTGGATTTTGTTCCAAGCATTGCTTCTTTAAGCTTCTCTAAGGCTACTTTCAGCAGAATTGAGTGCAAACATAGACCTGGTATTTCTTTTCTTTTCTTTTCTTTTTCTTTTCTTTTCTTTTTTTTTTTTTTGTCCTGGTATTTCGATATATCGAGAGTTTTGCATGAATTCCTTCTTCATGGACTACATACTCTGAAATTTTCCAAACTTCGAAATTATACATTTTAGAATAGATTTCAATATGCACAACTATATAAATTCTTAATACCTAAATGATTCAATCAAATTATAACTTGATTTTGAGTTGAAATTTCTTTATTAAATAGAGAACTTTTTTCTCTTGTCAAAAGTCTATTAGCATTTTAACATGAATCAATAAGTTGAATAGTAATTTGATATAAATATGATAGATTAGTCACAAATATATCAAATTACTACTATTGACCTTTTTTCAATTGAAATAAATGACAAAATTTTAGAAACTGACCTATAATCAATTTTTTCCTTAATTTTGGGACAAAGTGAAGTTTCAGAATTTTATTTAAATGTTAAACGTGGTGAATAACAGGGACAAATACTAGTTTTACCAATCTCTCACTAAATGCTGGAAATTATTATGATCCATTCTCTTTATTATAATTTTTCAGAGTATTTTTGCTACTATATTAACCCAAATTTCTAATGAATATTTACATTATGTAACCTCTATCTTTAGTTGATTTTAGTTCACACTAAAGGTCGCATAATTGAAAATATTAATTAGAATCACCTAATAATGGCTATAACTTGTAGGATAAAAATAGAGACAAATTATCTGCTTCATTATACATGCCATATCTTGCAAGACATAAACAGTGGGTTTTTAGAGAAGCTCCAATTACTAACCTTTAACCTTTGTAAAATGTCATTTGAGAATTGAACAATGTAGGAGGCAGAACAAATGAAGCCATGTGGTTATGGTGTTTAAGGTTTCTAAAAGAGTGGTGGACATCTTTTTAAATCTGTATTACAGAAATCTACATTTTAAAACTATTAAGTTTAGCCTGGTGTGAACTTACTAATATATCTTTTTCTATGATACAAATGATATGTTGGTTTATCATACGAAAAAAATGAAAGAATAACAATCTTAGATGTTACCCTTATTACTTTATTTTCAGAGAATTTAAATTCCATCAACAGCATTTGTTAAGAGAGCTACGGCATTTGAAATTCAGAAGTTAATTAAAACAAAACAAAACAAAACAAAACTGGTGAAAGACTAGCATCATTTAAAAATACAAACCAGCTATAAAATGGCTTGTTAGGTGGCCTTAATATAATCATATATGAAGAGTTAAATTGATGTATAGTCATTCTATGAATTGGAAATATTTTACAATATTCATGAAAATTGATATTTTACTATTTGTCTAATTAGATATGAAAACACTTGATTATATGAATAACTAAGTAATTTATAATATTATGACTTTGAAAGTGATTCTAATAGACATGGACCCCATTATGCATTTTTGAAGCTAATTCAAAATACATGAAGTATACTGATAACCATGTATTTAAACTGTTTTTTATTTTCCTCTACTCATATACAATTGAGGGAACATGATTAATACATCTCTCTCACATAGACAATGATGTATGGCTCCTTTTCTTTCTTTCATCTTTGGTGAACAATGATAACTTTTCTAGATTGATAGTAAGATGCTTGGCAAAGATAGGCATATTCTAGAATTTTTGTTAGGAATCCTGGAATACAATGTATTTCCAATGTAGCTGACATCAAGAGATTTAATCCAGGGCCAGTTTTCCATTCACTTAAGTCAGCTGGGGCACTGGATTTCTCAAGCCAGTTGCAATCATTCAGTAGACTGTACCTATTTCTGACCAAAGATATTAGTGAAGTGATGCATGACAGCTCAGGGCCACCTCACCTAGCTTTGTGGGAAAGACTTGCCATTCTTCTTTCTAACAAGGTAAAACTGTGGGAAGATGCTGCTGCAAGGAAGATCAGTTGCAGTCTAGAGAGATGAATTTCTGGGATGAAGACAAATGACTTCCCTGACTGGTCACATCAATGTGGTGTTAATTGTGAGATGAAAAACTAGTCTCTTTGTTGTATATATTGTTAAGACTCTTGAGAATTAGATGTCAAAATAAGTGAACCATAGTATTCTTTAATTTTCAATGTAAATTTAGGTAGTTTTCTAATAAGACTTTTACTCACTTGGAAGACAGTTTTGTGTATTTTTTCATATATTATCATATTTTCTACAGATTAACCTGTTGTTCTAAGGTTATAGTATGTTCAACAGTCATTTCTTGGTCTTGTTTACATACCAATTGCTATATAACTCATGATTTATAGGCCATACTAATATGGAGTGGAGTATGTTCCTCTTTTATGATAGTGTTAAGCAAACTATCAAAATTACATTTTTCATGAACATAATATTTTAAATATGAACATATAGGAAAAAGGCATTTGTCTTCTTATCTTACTATTTTAATGGATTCATTTGGTCTTAGATTATTTTGTTTTGTTGTATTAATTTATCTTCATTTTTACCTTGATTTGATTGCTAAACAAATTATGAACAGGTTTCTGGACCAATGATTTGGCTGGTAAAGTTGTTTACCATCAAGCCTCAAAATCTGAGTTCTAGCCTCTGCAACTACATGGTGAAAAGAAGCAACAGTTTTTCGTCAAACCCTGAGCTCCACTTATGCACCGTTGTATACACACACACATACAAACACAGAGACACACATATGCAGAAGCACACACCTATGCATGCGATCATATATATATATACAAACATGCATGCACACAAAATAACACTATATAAAGAAGTAAATTAAGTTAAAAAACAGAGAGGTCTATGGGTGAGCTTTTGAGGGTTTGTCTACATTTCAAGGAAGGATTGACTATTGCCTTCCAGAAGCTTTGCAATTTTATGAGGTCCCATTTGTCAATTCTTGATCTTACTTCAGAAGCCATTGCTGTTCTGTTCAGAAATTTTTTCCCCTGTGCCCATATCTTCAAGGCTTTTCCCCACTTTCTCCTCTATTAGTTTCTGTGCCTCTGGTTTTATGTGGAGTTCCTTGATCCACTTAGACTTGAGCTTTGTACAAGGAGATACGAACAGATCAATTCACATTCTTCTACATGCTAACCCCCAGTTGTGCCAGCAGCATTTTTTGAAAATGTCTTTTTTCCACTGGATGATTTTAGATCCTTTGTCAAAGATTAAGTGACCATAGGTCTGTGGGTTCATACCTTCTATTGCATTGATCTACCTGACTGTTGCTGTAACAGTGCCATGCAGTTTTTAATCACAATTGCTCTGTAGTACAGCTTAAGATCAGGTATGTTGATTCCACCAGAGATTTTTTTATTGTTGAGAATAGTTTTTACTATCCTAGGTTTTTTGTTATTCCAGATGAATTTGCAAATTGCCCTTTTTAACTCAGTGAAGAATTGAGTTGGAATTTTGATGGGGATTGCATTGAATCTGTAGATTGCTTTTCGCAAGATAGCCATTTTTTACTATATTAATCCTGCCAATCCATGAGCATGGGAGATTTTTCCATCTTCTGAAATCTTCTTTGATTTTTTTCTCCAGAGACTTGAAGTTCTTATCATACAGATCTTTTACTTCCTTAGTTAGAGTCACACAAAAATAATATTTTATAATATTTGTGACTATTGTGAAGGGTGTTGTTTCCCTAATTTCTTTCTCAGCCTGTTTATCCTCTGTGGAGAGAAAGGTCACTGATTTGTTTGAGTTAATTTTATATCCAGCTACCTCAATGAAGCTGTTTATCGGGTTTAGGAGTTCTCTGGTGGAATTTTTAGGGTCACTTATATATACTATCATGTCATCTGTAAATAGTGATATTTTGACTTCTTCTTTTCCAATTTGTATCCCCTTGATCTTCTTTTGTTGTCTAATTGCTCTGGCTAGGACTTCGAATACTATATTGAATAAGTAGGGGGAAAGTCGGCAGCCTTGTCTAGTCCCTGATTTTAGTAGGATTGCTTCGAACTTCTCTCCATTGAGCGTGATGTTGGCTACTGGTTTGCTGTATATTGCTTTTATTATGTTTTATTATGTTCAGGTATGGGCCTTGAATTCCTGATCTTTCCAAGAATTTTATCATGAATGGGTGTTGGATTTTGTCAAATGCTTTCTCAGCATCTAACAAGATGACCATGTGGTTTTTGTCTTAGAGTTTGTTTATATAGTAGATTACAGATATGGATTTCCATCTATTAAACCATCCAATGGAAAAAAGACAGCATTTTCAACAAATGGTGCTGGCACAAGAAGAATGTATATTGATCCAAATTGAGAAAAAGTTTTGGAGCTGTGATGGAAGAAAGGGCCATCCAGAGACTGCCCCACCAGGGGATCCATCCCATAATCAGCCACCAAACCCAGACACTATTGCATATGCCAGCAAGATTTTGCTGAAAGGACCCTGATATAGCTATCTCTTGTGAGGCTATGCCAGTGTCTGGCAAATACAGAAGTGGATGCTCACAGTCATCTATTGGATGGAACACAGGACCCCTAATGAAGGAGCTAGAGAAAGTACCCTAGGAGCTAAAGGCGTCAGCAATCCTATAAGAGGATCAACAATATGAACTAACCAGTACCCCCAGAACTGTGTCTCTAGCTGCATATGTAGCAGAGGATGGCGTAGTTGGCCATCAATGGGAGGAGAGGCCCTTGGTCTTGAAAAGATTATATGCCTCAGTACAGGGGAATGACAGGGCTGGAAGTAGGAGTGGGTGGATTGGGGAGCAGGGCCTGGGGAGTGTATAAGGGACTTTCAGCATAGTATTTGAAACGTAAATGAAGAAAATATCTAATTAAAAAAAAAGGAAAAAAATAGAAGGATTGACTAGCCTGGAAAAAGACTATTCCTTAAAAAGGATGCAATCAGATAGTGGCAAAATAGATACAAACAAGTTCATAGAAAACTCATGTTTCTTACAAGGATCTAGGAGGTACTTTGCTTGTCCTTTCCTTGTGTGCTGTACTGTTGTTCAAGCTGTCACAAATTACCATGTGGTAGCTAAAATCTTTTGGGTCAATTGGGAGAATTATGGAAATTGGCAGAACACATGACTACTGGGTGTATCCACTGAAGGTGAAGACAGACTCGGTAGCACAAAGAATAGAAAATGCCCATTGCTTCTCCTTTTGATTGGTTAGAGCAGCTACTGGACTTCCAGAAAAGAGTGCGTAAATATGGGATACTAAAACAGAGTTGTTTTGTACCACAAAAAACCCAAGGGTATTATTTTTATATTAAAGTTAAATGCCTCAGAATAACCTTACATATGTCAGAAAATCTACATTTAAAATAAAATTAAATGTGTGCCATACAGTTAGCAATTCTTAAAATAGCATCATCAAGAAAGCCATAGCCTCAGGGAGATTATAACATCAAGGGATGTGCATCCTCATAACTAAGAAAATTTGGAAAATACATTTTCTTACTTGGTATAATCATCACGTTTAGGAAGCACATGACAACTGTTCCAAAAGTGATTTTTTTTTTTATTGCTACCTGGTAAATGCTTAAAATAAAGGGATAAAATGGAAAAAAAATGTGTGCCATACTTTGTTGTTATTTAATCTTAAAAGTTTCTTGGAATTAAGCAGCAATCCATAAATACTAGAATGAAGTAATGTCCATTAATTTTAAGATACCAAGTAAAAAGCAGATCTCTAGTCTTATCTAAAAACAATAACACAGAGATGTCAATTTGAATTTTAGAATAGAAATATAAGAAAAGAGATATAATGTCACTGAGATTTTAAAGAAAGAAACCTATTTCTCTATACCATTTTGTATAGTCATATACTCAAGGTCATCAAATAATCAGTTGCATAGGAAATAAGTATCTTTTCTTGAGCTACATATCTTACAGAGGTTGTTCTTAGAATATTAAAGTCCTTATAATCATTCTATAATTAAATTCTAATGTATGTTCAAACAAGCATGTCTCAACTTTATTTTAACCTATGATCCATTTTGGTAAACATCAAACTTTTATATCCTCCATTAATGTCATTTGAGTTTCAAAATAAATTAGGTATTGTCACCAAGAGTATGTCAAATCAATGATGATATTAGTTAAAAATATTATAATGTGAAAGATAAGGGCATTCTGTGTTAAAGGTTGTTTGCTTGCCACAAGGTTCACCCTCCTGAGGACTGAAGTGTAAATACAATACCGGTCATTTTCAATGTCAAGATTGTTTTATCTTTAGTTTCCAATCTAAGTCTTAATGGAATTATTTGTTTGACTTCTGTGTCTTGGTAACTGAAAAAAAAATCTTTATATTCACTTTCTTTGTTTTTAGAAATGATTATTGTCCATTCTTTTCTCAGATCCCAATTCAGTTTTTTTCTTTCAAAACAATGTTATTATACTGGATAATAAATCTTAGTACAATGCACTCTAGGCAATAACTGTAGTATTTATACTATACCCCAGCTCCTAAGGCAAAGGGTTTATTCCATGTGAAGGTATATATCCATCAGATGCCAGAATTCAGTAAGTCACCACAGACAAAACACACAAACCACAGAAACTGAAGCCATGGGCACATGTCCTGGAGAAAAATACAAATACAAATCATATAGTTTGAGTTTACTTATTTTCATAATTCATGACTTAATTCAAGTCTTTGAAGAAAACAATACTTAGTCGAAAATGTTATGTATAAGAATATTCTCTTAAAGATAAGAAAACCTCCAGGTCAGTTTTGTTAAATTGCATTTCTAATTATTATTTTGTCACATATATATATATATATATATATATATATACATATGTGTGTGTTTGTGTGTAATGCCTTTAAGATGTAAGTGGAGATACATAAATTTGTGGCTTACTTTAAGAATAAATATATCTAAATTCTAATATGTTTTCAGATGTAATAATGACACAATTACTTTAATACACAGCTCACTGTCTATGTACCTGGAAAAAATACTAATGATGAAAAATTATTATGCTAGCATCAGAAACATTGAAAGAAAATTTCATTACAAAACTTAGAAAGGTATCATTTGTATTTAAAAGACTGCCATTTTCCTTAACGACTTAAGTAACTATTCCATCAATATGCAGTGGCATTCATGTGGAAGAATACTGTGAATCTCCTCCCTAAGTTAAACACACATTTGTTTATTTAGGTCAAACTAATCGTACTCCCTTGAGAAGTTTCCCAACTTTTTCTCAGTAGCTGATTTTTCTATAGTTATAATATTTAAGCATCTTTTCATAGATGGAATTAGCCCTTATAATCTATACTATTTATCTTGTATACCTAAAATACACTAAAATACCACTTCTGGTTTTTACAAATTCCCATTTCCTTACCTAAAATGATATTCATTCTCTTCAGTAGGGATATGTAGCTGAAGTATGGAGTCATAATTCTTGCTATTCTCACAGTGTACTCCATTTATTCAGAATTCTTATGTAAATGTTTGTTTAATCCAGATTTAATAAAATTTTTTCTTTACCTATTTGTTTCCTTTTATTGACTCTAGCTGTCTCAAAAGAAGAAATATGTCTTATTAACTCTTTTATATACAATGTTAAAACAATACCAGACACTTAGCTAGTTTTAAAGATGAATATACATTAATTAATGTACCTCATATATAATACCTTAATATATAAAATACAATTAATATACATTAATTAATGCACTTAAGCCTATATTCTGCAGATATACCAAAACTGGAATTTGAATGAAGTTGGGGTTATTAAATAATTAATTTAATATGGAATTATTCTGTCTGTTCATTATATTATATCCAAATCTTGTACTTTGCCAAACTTCTTCTCTGAACACATTCATTTCTCCGAGGGATACTCTGTTCTTGGCATTCATTTTCTTATTCTTCCATTCCATGTTTCTACCTATAGCTTCCAAAGCAACCGATGTGTCTTTGAGATCTTACAACTCCATATCCTATCTAGCTCGATTTTCTTTTCAGCATAAAGGTTTTATGTAATTTAAATTTTTACTCTTCAAACATGTTCTTATCTAAAAAGGGGTTCTCTGAGAGTTCCGGGAACATGCCTGGTGATGTGTTTAGTCATTCAACACAGCAGAGAGTGTCTTCCATTCCATTCTACCATTAATAAATCTGTAGATTTCCATCCACAGTTCTGCCCCTTAGGAGTAACTATAACTTAAAAAAAAAAAAAAAGATGGAGTTTTTTATTTACTTTGCAGTTGTTGACTCAGTTGAGAGAATAAGTCTTTTCTTACAGTCTATCTTGTTCCTTTTCTAGTCAATCTCCTGGCATGGCTAGGACAATAGAATTAGCATCCTAACTTATTATAGCTTATCTAATGCTTTCATTCATTCATTCATTCATTCATTCAAATCAAGGACTCTTCCTTCTAAAATTAGAGCTCCATTCACTCAGAGTTCACAGACTACACCCTGTTAAAATTAAGGAATTTCCTTTGTTCTACCTGTTGGTGTTAGAATACCCTATGCTGTTATCCTTCACTGAGTGGTTAGTGTCAATAAAAGATATTTCAGTTACACTCAACTGAAAAGCATTTCTCAACCAATGTTGGGGAAAAAAAATCTTCATTATTTTAAATATTTCTATCTTAAGTGTGAGTCCCAGGGAAAAATGGGGGCATTTATACATGTGTTATTATCTCATTCAGTCACTCTACTTTTATGAAATTCTATGTTTCTCAAACATTTCTCCAAATCTTTTAGCTATTTATATTTTTCTGGAATATGATAATGAAAGTCAAATCTCAACTACTAGGACAAAACCAATAGCTTCAAGTTTACACAGCCATTAAAATGTGATTTCATAAAATTTTAGAAGTTGCTGTATTTCAACATCACTTCTATTATCAACATTGTTTTATAGCATTTGTAGTCTTGATGATAATAATAACACTAGTGTATCCAATCAGTAGAAGGTTTTAACTCTAACCATGAGTTTTTCCTACTCAATATAGCAACCCCTCTGCAGAACATTAAAAGAACTTCAAGGAAAATAATGAATGAAGGTGGAGAAAAATAACTCTCTTTTTAGATTTCATCATTACTATTTACCAAAGTCTATGGAAGATCTATGTGCAGAAGAAAATCTAACTTATACTTATCCATCATTTTCTTTCTAGTTGTTTTGAAAAGTAACATAAAACCAGAATCTTGGTGGATAAAAGACTTATTTGGGCCAAAATTTCAAGTTACAGTGAATAATTTCAGGGATAGCAAGGTGAAAAGATTTGGGAGCAATTGATTATGTAACATCCATAGGCCAGAACAATCAGGAATTGCAAAGATGTTTGTGCTTTGCTTGATTTCTTAACTTTTGCAGTCTCAAATTCCTGTTAGGCAGTAGCCCATTCTACGTTTTTTAACCCTTAGGTTAAAAAAAAAAATCATGTGGCAGTTTATCATATTATAAACATAATAAAAATACTCTAAGAAACTTTTTCTATAAGTAAAGTGTTAGATAATTATGATTGTTTGAGAATGGTCCACATGGGCTCATATGTATGCATGCTTTGCTCCAAGTTGAAGAACTGATTGGAAGGAATAGGAGGTATGTTCTTGTTGTAGGAGATACGGAACTTTGGTAGGTTTTGTGGTTTCAAACTGCCAAATCAAACTTTCACTCAGTCTACATATAGATGAGGATGTAAAGCTTTCAGCTACTTCTCCAGCAACATACCTGCTTGCCTGTCATAATAATAATGGGCCAGAAGACAGAAATGTATGAAAGCCCAAAATTAAATACTTACTAGTGCCAAAGTCATTCTGTTTCTTCACAACATCTGAACAGTGACAAACAGTTATACACAAAGCCTGTCAGAAGTTGCAAAGGAATGTAGTATTCTATAAATAAGTTATGAATTTAAATGATGAAGTTAGAATCTTTTGCAAAAATATGATTTTATTAAAGGCTCAAATATATTAATTTTCAAGGAACATTATTGAAATTTCTTTATAAGCATACTTTAATTAATTGATATGGAAACTATGTAATTTTTGGTTATTTTGAGCTTCTGTACATTATGAAACTAACTATGGAATACATTACAGACACATGACCTTACTGTAATATACACATCATGAACTGAGCTTTTCCAACTCAACTATTAAACCATTTTAAAAGTTTCTGTATCATACTAATCTTAATTTTTAATGAAACACATGTATCAAAAAAATATCAAGTACAAGCACTTCAGACAGTAAATTCTCAACACATAATTTATATTAAACCTAAAAGTTTCAATAGAAATTTTCCATTTGCACCCAGTTTAATAAGAAACATTACTTTGCTTAAGATCACCACTTTTAGTGTAATAATGATTTTTATGTGAGGATGAAATAAAAGAAAATTCTACACAAAAATAATGTAAGTTTCATCATACATTTAAAAAAAATTCTTAAGGTGTATAAGTATTGCTATTCCAACCTTAGGAATTTTAATTATATAGTGGGAAAAAAAGGTGGCAGTAAATGTATAAAAATTATTTTGTGTAAAAAGAGACACTTTCCTCTGATATTTCTGTATAAGAGATACAGGAGGAACATGTACTATAATGGTACAAGAAACTTGTTTACCTATCATATTTTAGGTTTCATAGTTTGCATCTGTAAACTCTGCTTTGATATTACCTGTGGAACTGTTAGTAAAGTTTGTATTCATATGTAAGGAAGTACAAATGTAGTAAAATAAATGAAATTAACCTTTTGATAAGGTAACTAGGGAATCAATTTTTTGTTTATACATTTCTTCCTAAGTAATGGACCCAGGGCTTGGACTGTCCAGGACAAGATCATATATTAAATCACATATTTTACATGGGATATCATTTTCCTCCAACCTTGATTTTACAGCAAAAAAAAAATGGAACTTTAAAATTTAGAGAAATAACTTCCAATGTTTAAACACTGAATTTGTATAACCAACGTATTCTAAAATCATCATTAATAGTACTATATTACAATACTTCTGATTTTATAATAGTTTTACCAAAGATTAATATGCATTAAGCATTGTTAAATCTTTAAATTGCACATTGAATAATTAAACTGAACACATAAGTATTATTTTTCATTGTCTTAGCTCTGACAATTTCTAATTTTTCTGTTGCAGTCAGTTAGAGTATGGAAAAAATAAAGGACCCAAGCCAACGTAGTCTCAAAAAATTCTTCTTTTAAAACTAATTGGTCTAAAATAGAGCTGTGGTTTTATATTACCCATTACATGCCCAGTTGAGAGTATACAGTCACTGCACATGATGTAGCCAGAAATTCAAGTGTTTCAGCTCCTTCAATCATTGTGAGTTGCTGTCTTACAATACCCACATAAAATAGATTAAAACTTAGATCCCAACCCTATAGCCAATGAAACAACCACACTAAAAATAATGTATTGAATGTGTTTCACATTTCAGGAATTAGCTAAGCTCAAATCTAGTAAGAAACAAAATTTCCATTGTTGTTACTCTAGGAGTCAAGAATATATGATCCCGTTCATTGATATTGTTGTGTACACCTCAGAGAGCTAATATACAACTCAGAGAGCTAATATGGTTCATGAAATATGCTTAAGTCAGGAAATTCAAACAACAGTATGTGAATGGTATATTAAAGAAACAACATTGAACTGAGTACACATAAGAACACTCTGATAAAAAATTTTCAAAATAATATTAATATGTGATAAAAGTTGATTATTGATTAAGTTTTAACACCTTATTTTAATATTTACACAAAGCACATAGAGTTAGTGCTACACATTTGCAATTGCATTAACTTTTATGATTTTCATCATTTTTCTTTTCTGCTTTCCCTTTTTTTTTTACAAAGTTACAGCCTTTATTGAGTATATCTGATGGGACATGACAGATCAACTGATAAATGATATGTATGTTTATGAGATTTTTCTTATTTGTTTATTTGTTTGTGTGTTTGTTTATTTATTTATTTAACACTCCATATTTTATTTACCCACAACCCTGTCCACCCTCCAACTGTTCCACATCTCATGTCTCCTCCCTACCCCCTGTCCCCAACTCCACCCTACCTAAACTCTAAACTCCCTTGGGTCTCCAGTCTTTTGGGGCTAGGTACATCATCTCTGAATGAACACAGACCCGGAAGTGCTTTACTGTATGTGTGGTGAAGGCCTAATATCAGCTGCTGTATGCTGCCTGTTTGGTGGTCCAGTGTTTGAGAGATCTCAGCGGACCAGACAAATTGAGATTGTGGGTCCTCCTATAGGATCACCATTCTCTTCCACTTCCTTCAGCATTCCCCAATTCAAAATCAGAGGTCAGCTGCTTATGTTCATTGTTTGGGTGCTAACATCTGCATGTGACTCTTTTAGCTGCTTGTTGGTCTTGCAGGGTGAGGTCATGATAGGTTACTTTTTGTGAGTGCTCCATAGCCTCAGTAATAATAGTGTCTAGCCTTTGTGCTTCCCCTTGAGCTGGGTCGCACTTCGGACCTGTCCCTGAACTTTGTTTTCCACAGATCCCTCTCCATTTCCATTCCTGTAATTCTTTCAGACAGGAAAAATTATGGGTCAGAGATGTGACTATGAAAGGACAACCCCGTGTCTTTCACTTGATGTCCTGTCTTCTTGTTGTAGGTGGGCTCTTATAAGTTCCCTCTCCCTGCTGTCGGGCATGCTATCTAAGGTCCCTCCTGTAGAGTCCTGAGAGTTTCTTTCTTTCTTCCTTCCTTCCTTCCTTCCTTCCTTCCTTCCTTCCTTTCTTTCTTTCTTTCTTTCTTTCTTTCTTTCTTTCTTTCTTTCTTTCTTTCTTTCTTTCTTTCTTTCTTTCTCTCTTTTTTTTTTTTTTAGGTATTTTCCTCATTTACATTTCCAATGCTATCCCAAAAGTCCCCCATTCCCTCCCCCCTAATCCCCTACCCACGCACTCCCAATTTTTGGTCCTGGCATTCCCCTGTACTGGGGCATATAAAGTTTGCAACTCCAATGGGCCTCTCTTTCCAGTGATGGCCGACTAGGTCATCTTTTGATACATATGCAGCTAGAGTCAAGAGCTCTGGGGTACTGGTTAGTTCATAATGTTGTTCCACCTATAGGGTTGCAGATCCTTTTAGCTCCTTGGATACTTTCTCTAGCTCCTCCATTGGGGGCCCTGTGATCCATCCAATAGCTGACTGTGAGCATCCACTTCTGTGTTTGCTAGGCCCCGGCATAGTCTCACAAGAGAGAGCTATATCTGGGTCCTTTCAGCAAAATCTTGCTAGTGTATGCAATGGTATCAGCGTTTGGAAGCTGATTATGGGATGGATCCCCGGATATGGCAGTCTCTAGATGGTCCATCCTTTCTAAATAAAGATAGAATACTAAAAGCAGTAAGGGAAAAAGGTCAAGTAATATATAAACTCAAGCCTATCAGAATTACATCAGATTTTCACCAAAGACTATGAAAGCCAGAAGAGCCTGGAGAGATGTTTACAAACACTAAGAGAACACCAATTCCAGCCCAGGCTACTATACCCAGCCAAACTCTCAATTACCATAGATGAAGAAACCAAAGTATTTCACGACAAAACCAAATTCACATATTATCTTTCCACGAATCTTGCCCTTCAAAGGATAATAACAGAAAAAAACCAATACAAGGACGGAAACCACATCCTAGAAAAAGCAAAAAGGTAATCCCTCAACAAACCAAAAAGAAGACAGCCACAAGAATAGAATGCCAACTCTAATAACAAAAATAATAGGAAGCAACAATTACTTTTCCTTAATATCTCTTAATATCAATGGGCTCACTCCCTAATAAAAAGACATAGACTAACAGACTGGCTACACAAACAGGACCCAACATTTTGCTGCTTACAGGAAACTCATCTCAGAGAAAAATATAGACACTACCTCAGAATGAAAGGCTGGAAAACAATTTTCCAAGCAAATGGTCTGAAGAAACAAGCTGGAGTAGCCATTCTAATATCTAATAAAATTGACTTCCAACCCAAAGTCATCAAAAAAGACAAGGAGGGGCACTTCATACTCATCAAAGGTAAAATCCTCCAAGATGAACTATCAATTCTGAATATCTATGCTCCCAATACAAGGGCAGCCACATTCATTAAAGAAACTTTAGTAAAGCTCAAAGCACACATTGCACCTCACACAATAATAGTGAGAGACTTCAACACACCACTTTCACCAATGGACAGATCATGGAAACAGAAACTAAACAGGGACACAGTGAAACTAACAGAAGTTATGAAACAAATGTTCCTGAGAGTTTCTTACCTCCCAGGTCTCTGGTGCCTTCTGAAAGATCCCCAACTTCCTATTGCCTGTTTCCATTCATTTTGCTGGCCCTCAGGACTTCAGTAATTTTGTGTCACCCAATACTAATATAAGCAAGATCTGCTCATTTCTTTAAAAGGCACAATTAAAATCTCTCTAAAACATCATTCCCATTCAATTTTTTTCAAAAAATATCTGTCCAAATTTATATTAGAAAGGTATACTTCAAAAAACAAATGTTTAAAAATTATAAGTATGTACAATTCTCATGTGAAGTAAATATATTTATTTTGCAATTATCTAATATTATATGTCATGAAGTGAATTACAATTTATCCTAACATATGTAGAAAGCACATCAAAATTTTATTTCATGTACGGGCTTTGTTTTTATATCATTTAAAGGCTGCTTGTGTTTATCTCTAAAAATAACTTTAACTTAAAGGAGGAATTAGAAACTGCACATGGCTTTTTCAAGTTAAATGTAGTGTTGAATATCTCTGGGTTATTTTTTTTTCTCTCAAAAACATGCTGAAACTATAAAGAAAAAGATGCTCCATTGGTATGATGGTTTCTGTCTATTTAAGGATACTCAGTTTTCTTTTTCTGAATTTTCATGTCATTTTCACACAATCTGATTACTAATCAATAAGGAACTTTTCTCATAACCCTTCTTTTATTTTCTTCTTTTTTTAATATTTTTATTACATATTTTCCTCAATTACATTTCCAATGCTATCCCAAAAGTCCCCCATACTCTCCCACCCACTCCCTACCCACCAATTCCCACTTTTTGGCCCTGGCATTCGCCTGTACTGGGGCATATAAAGTTTGTGTGTCCAATGGGCCTCTCTTTCCAGTGATGGCCGACTAGGCCATTGTTATTAGCGCGTTCTCACGCCCGGCCAGGAAGAACACAGCAAACCAGAATCTTCTGCGGCAAAACTTTATTGCTTACATCTTCAGGAGCAAGAGTGTAAGAAGCAAGAGCGCGAGAAAACGAAACCCCGTCCCTATTAAGGAGAATTATCCTTCGCCTAGGACGTGTCACTCCCTGATTGGCTGCAGCCCATCGGCCGAGTTGACGTCACGGGGAAGGCAGAGCACATGGAGTGGAGAACCACCCTCGGCACATGCGCAGATTATTTGTTTACCACTTAGAACACAGCTGTCAGCGCCATCTTGTAACGGCGAATGTGGGCGCGGCTCCCAACAGGCCATCTTTTGATACAAATGCAGCTAGAGTCAAGAGCTCTGGGGTACTGGTTAGTTCATAATGTTGTTGCACCTACAGGGTTGCAGATCCTTTTAGCTCCTTGGGTACTTTCTCTAGCTCCTCCATTGGGGGCCCTGTGATCCATCCAATAGCTGACTGTGAGCATCCACTTCTGTGTTTGCTAGGCCCCGGCCTGGTCTCACAAGAGACAGCTACATCAGGGTCCTTTCAGCAAACACTTGCTAGTGTATGCAATGGTGACATCATTTGGAGGCTAGTTATGGGATGGATCCCTGGATATGGCAGTCTCTAGATGTTCCATCTTTTTGTCTCAGCTCCAAACTTTGTCTCTGTGACTCCTTCCATGGGTGATTGTGTGGGAAGCCACATGTACCATTGCAGAGTGGCGCTGGCTACCACTGGCCACTGCCCATGATTATGGGTAAACAACCAATGTGCGCAAGTGCTTAAGAGTTTTTGCCGAGTCACTGCCTGGCCCAACGCATATTAATGAGGTACTGGTAGCATAACCAATCATCAGGTATGGACATGTTACTCCTAGGCCTATATAAGCAGCACCATTTCTGGGCTCAGGGTCTTTTGCCTATGCAGTCAATGCTCTCGAAATAAACGTGTGCAGAAGGATCCTATTGTGGCATCTTTCTTGCTGGCGAGTCGGGCGCTCACATGATTGTTTCCAGTTCTAAGAAGGGGCAAAGTTTGGTCTTCGTTCTTCTTCAGTTTCATGTGTTTTACAAATTGTCTCTTATATCTCTGATATACTAAGTTTCTGGGCTAATATCCACTTATCAGTGAGTACATATCATTTGAGTTCTTTTGAGATTGTGTTACCTCACTCAGGATGATGCCCTCCAGGTCCAACCATTTGCCTAGGAATTTCATAAATTCATTCTTTTTAATAGCTGAGTAGTACTCCATTGTGTAAATGTACCACATTATTTGTATCTATTCCTCTGTTGAGGGGCATCTGGGTTCTTTCCAGCTTCTGGCTATTATAAATAAGGCTACTATGAACATAGTGGAGCATGTGTCCTTCTTACCGTTTGGAACATCTTCTGGATATATGCCCAGGAGAGGTATTGCGGGATCCTCTGGTAGTACTATGTCCAATTTTCTGCGGAACTGCCAGACTGATTTTCAGAGTGGTTGTACAAGCTTGCAATCCCACCAACAATGGAGGAGTGTTCCTCTTTCTCCACATCCTCTCCAGCATCTGCTGTCACCTGAATTTTTTATCTTAGCCATTCTGACTGGTGTGAGATGGAATTTCAGGGTTGTTTTGATTTGTATTTCTCTGATGAGTAAGGATGCTGAGCATTTTTTCAGGTGCTTCTCAGCCATTCGGTATTTCTCAGGTGAGAATTCTTTGTATAGCTCTGAGTCCCATTTTTAATGGGGTTATTTGATTTTCTGGAGTCCACCTTCTTGAGTTCTTTACATATATTGGATATTAGTCCCATATCTGATTTAGGATAGGTAACGATCCTTTCCCAATCTGTTGGTGGCCTTTTTGTCTTATTGACGGTGTCTTTTGCCTTGCAGAAGCTTTGCATTTTCATGAGGACCCACTTGTCACTTCTTGATCTTACAGCACAAGCCATTGCTGTTCTATTCACGAATTTTCCCCTGTGCCCATATCTTTGAGTCTTTTCCCCACTTTATCCTCTATAAGTCTCAGTGTCTCTGATAACCCTTACTTCTTTAAAAAGAAAAATAATCTTTGTATATTTTTGTCTTCCAATTTGAGCTTTGACTCATACTTCTGTGGTGTAAATCTTGAGTTATCTGACTGGAAACCAGATGTTCAATAATCTTTAATGTGATTTTTTTAATAGTTTTAGATTAGTTTTTTCCCCCTAGTTTGATTGGTAAGTATGAAAGCAATGGACACATGGATGAGTCCTTTCTTCCATGATTTTATTGCTTATAAAAAAGTGGAAAATATCAGATAGGAGATTAATAATATCCAATATATATATAAAGAACTCAAGAAGAAAGACTCCAGAAAAATCAAATAACCCTATTAAAAATGGGGTACAGGGCTAAACAAAGAACTCTCAACTGAGGAATATTGAATGGCTGAGAAGCACCTGAAAAAACATGTTCAACATCTGGAATCATCACGAAAATGCAAATCAAAACAACCCTGAGATTCCACCTCACACCAGTCAGAATGGTTAAGAACAAAAATGCAGGTGACAGCAGATGCTGGCCAGGATGTGGAGAAAGAGGGACACTCCTTCTTTGCTGGTGGGATTGCAAGCTGGTACAACCACTCTGGAAATCAGTTTGGTGGTTCCTCGGAAAATTGGACATAGTACTACCAGTAGTTCCAGCAATTCCTCTCCTGGGCATATACCCAGAAGATGTTTCAACTTGTAATAAGGATATGTGCTCCACTATGTTCATATCAGCCTTATTTGTAATAGTCACAAGCTAGAAAGAACCCAGATGCCCCTCAACAGAGGAATGGATACAGAAAATGTGGTACATTTACACAAGGGAGTACTACTAAGCTATTAATTACCATGAATTTATGAAATTCTTAGGGAAATGGATGGATCTGGAGGGTATCATCCTGAGTGATGTAACCCAATCCCAAAAGAACTCAGTATATGCACTCACTGTTAAGAGAATATTAGTCCAGAAACTTAGAATACCCAAGATACAATTTGCAAAACACATGAAATTCAAGAAGAAGGAATACCAAAGTATGTTTACTTCATCCCTCCTTAGAATGAGGAACAAAATACCCATGTAAGGAGTTACAGAGACAAAGTTTGGAGATGAGAAGAAAGGAACAACCATCAGAGACTGCCCCATCCAGGGATCCATACCATAATCAACAACCAAACACAGACACAATTGCATATGCCATCAAGATTTTGCCAAGAGGACCTTGATATAGCAGACTCTTGTGAGGCTATGCTAGTCCCTGGCAAATACAGAAGTAGATGCTCAGAGTCATCTATTGGATGGAACACAAGGCCCATAGTGGAGGAGCTAGAGAAAGTACTCAAGGAGCTGAAGGGGTCTGTGACCCTATAGGAAGAACAACAATATAAACTAACCAGTATCCCTTGAGCTCATGTCTCTAGCTGCACACGTAGCAGAAGATGGCCTACTCGGCCATCATTGGGAGGAGAGGTCCTTGGTCTGTGAAAGATTATATGCCCCAATACAGGGGAACACCAGGGCCAGTTTTCAAGAATGGGTGGGTTGGAGAGCAGGGTGGGGGGAGGGTATAAGGGACTTTTGGGGTAGCATTTGAATTTTAAATGAAGAAAACATGTAATTAAAAAAAGAAAAGGAGGAGGAGGAGGAGGTAGGGAGGAGGAGGAGAAAAGAAGAAGAAGAAGAAGAAGAAGAAGAAGAAGAAGAAGAAGAAGAAGAAGAAGAAGAAGAAGAAGAAGAAAAGAAGAGGAAAAATAGCCCTTCTAGTTGGCATAAGCTCCAGACCAACTTGGGCGCAAACAGCGAATGGTCCGGTCCCACTATCCCCAGAGGACTCTCCACCCCCCAAAAAGATTTTAACCCAAAACATGCAGGAAATCCAAGACACAATAAGAAGACCAAATCTAAGGATAATAGGTATAGAAAAGAAAGAAGATTTCCAACATAAGGACTAGTAAATATCTTCAAAAACTTAGAGAAGAAATCTTTTCTAACCTAAAGAAAGAGATGCCCATAAACATACCAGAAGCTTAAAGAACTCCAAATAGTTTAGAGAACAGAAATTCTTCCTGTCACATAGTAATCAAAACACCATATGCACAAAGCAAAGAAAGAGTAATAAAAGAAGTAAGGGGAAAAGGTCAAGTAACATATAAAGGCAGACCTATCAGAATTATACCTGATTTCGCCCCAGGGATTATGAAAGCCAGAAGATCCTGGACAGATGTCATACAGACCCTTATAAAAACACTAATGCCAGTCCAGGCTACTATACCCAGCAAAACTATCAATTACCATAGATGGAGAAACGAAGATATTCCATGACAAAACAAAATTTACACATCTTTCCACAAATCCAGCCCTTGAAAGGATAATAAAGGGAAAACTTCAACATAAAGAGGAAAACCAAGCTCAAGAAAAAGGAAGATCGTAATCTTTCAACAAAACTAAAGAAGATAGCCACATGAACAGAATTCCAAATCTAACAACAAAAAATAACAGGAAGCAACAATGACTTTTCCTTAATATCTCTTAATATCAATGTACTCAATCCTCCAATAAAGAGACATAGACAAACAGGCTGCTTACATAAATAGGACCCAACTTTTTGCTGGATAGATTAAACACAACTCAGGGACAAAGAAAGAAACTACCTTAGAGTAAAGGCTGGAAAACAATTTTCCAAGCAAATGGTCCAAAGAAACAAGCTGTATAAACATTCTAATATTGAATAAAAGAGACTTTCAACCTAAAGTTCTCAGAAAAGATAAGGATAGACACTTTTTCTCATCAAAGGTAAATTTTACCAAGATGAACTCTCAATTCTGAACATCTATTCTCCAAACACAAGGGTATTCACATTTATTAAAGAAACATTGCTAAAACTCAAAGCACACATTATACCTCAGTGAATAATAGTTGGAGACTTCATCACCCAGCTCTCATCAATGGATATATCCTGGAAACAGAAACTAAACAGACAGAGTGAAACTCACAGAAGTTATGAAACAAAAGGAATTAACAGATATCTATAGAACATTTTATCCTTAAACAAAAGGATATACCTCCTTCTCAGCAACTCATGGTGCCTTCTCCAAAACTGAACATGTAACAGTCACAAAACAGACCTCAACAGATACAAAAATATTGTAATAATCCCATACTTCCAATCAGATCACCACAGATTAAGCTAATCTTCAATAACAACATAAATAATAGAAAGTCCACATACATGGGGAAGGTGAACAACACTCTACTCAATGATATCTTGTAAAAGGAAGAAATAAAAAAAAAAGAAATTAAAAAAATTTTAGAGTTTAATGAAAATGAAGCCACAATATACCCAAAATTATGGGACACAGTGAAAGCAGTTCTATGAGGAAAACTTGTAGCTCTGAGTGCCTCCAAAAAGAGCCTGGAACAAGCCTACACTATCAGCTTGACAGCACACCTAAGAGCTCTAGAAAAAAAGGAAGCAAATTCACCAAAGGAGTAGAAGGCAGGAAATAAATAAACTCTGGGATGAAATAACCAAGTGGAAACAAAAAGAACTGTACAAAGAATCAACCAAACTAGAACATGGTTCTTTGAGAAAATGAACAAGATACATAAACCATTAGCCAGACTAACTTGAGGGCATTGGGGCAGTATCCTAATTAACAAAATCAGAAATGAAAACGAAGTTATAACAGCAGAATCTGAGGAAATCCAAAAAATCATCAGATCCTACTACAAAGCCTATAATCAACAAAACTGAAAAAAATAGTGAGATGAAAAATTTTCTGGACAGATACCAGGTACCAAAGTTAAATCAGGATCAGATTAGAAATCTAAACGTTCCCATATCCCCTAAAGAAAAAGATAGTCATTAATTGACTGCCAAAAAAAAAAGCCCAGGACCAGAAGTATTTACACCTAATTTCAATACTCCTCAAACTATTCCACAAAATAGAAACAGAAGGCACTCTACTCACTTCATTATATGAAGCCACAATTAATCTGATACATAAACAGCACAAAGACAAAACAAAGAAAAAGAAATTCTGACCAATGTTCCTTATGAATGTCGATGCAAAAATATTCAATAAAATTCTCACAAATCGAGTCCAAGAACAAATCATCCATCAAAACAATCATCCATCTTGAACAAGTAGGTTTCATTCCAGGGATGCAGGGATGATTTAATATATGGAAATCCATCAAGGTAATCCACTATATAAACAAACTCAAAACAAAAACCACATGATCATCTCCTTACATGCAGAGAAAGTGGAAGTGTTGGGGAACAGAGGTATGGGGGAAAGTTAGGGTATTTTGGGGGGGGCTAGGAAAGGGAATAACATTTGAAATGTAAATAAAAAATATCTTATTAAAAAAGAAGTAGAAAAAACATTTTATGTCATATATTTGATTAAAATAAAAAATGTTTCAAAGTAAAAACAAATAAGAAAGAATAAAAGATAAGAGAAAAAGAAACAAGGAAAAAATTGCAATGCTAACATTGCAATCTAGTTTACACACTCATATAAAGCCTAAAAATCAGCAACATAGTGATCATCATCAAAGTTTATAGATGACAAAAGAAAACTTGGTTTCTATTGAAGTTAACTCCATAGTCAATCTTAAAAACAACAAATTTTCTAGATAATTAGAATCTATTATTTTCTCATCATAGAATTAAAAAAAAACATATTATATCAAAACAATCCTGAGATTCTACCACATACCATTCAGAATAGCTAATATAAAAAATTCAGGTGACAGCAGATACTGGTGAGGATGTGGAGAAAGAGGAACACTCCTCCATTGCTGGTGGGATTACAAACTAGTACAATCACTCTGGAAATCTGGTTCCTCAGAAAATTAGACATAGTACTACCAAGAGATCCAGAAATACCTCTCCTGGGCATATACCCAGAAGATGTTCCAACTGGTAATAAGGACACATGCTCCACTATGTTCATAGCAGCCTTATTTATAATAGCCAGAAGCTGGAAAGAACCCAGATGCCCCTCAACAGAGGAATGGATACAGAAATGTGTTACATTTATACAATGGAGTACTACTCAGCAATCAAAAATTTATGAAATTCTTAGGCAAATCGATTGATCTGGAGGGTATCATCCTGAGTGAGTTAACTCAATCACAAGAGAACACACATTATATGCACTCACTGATAAGCAGATATTAGCCCAGAAACTTAGAATACCCAAGATACAATTCACAAACCTCATGAAACTCGAGAAGAAGGAAGACCAAATTGTAGGCACTTCATTCCTCCTTAGAATGGGGAACAAAATACCCATGGAGGGAGTTACAAAGACAAAGTTTGGAGCTGAGACAAAAGGAAGGACCATCCAGATACTGCCCCACCTAGGGTTTCTTCCCATATACAACCAACAAACACAGACTCTATTGCATATGCCAGAAAGATTTTGCTGACACGACCCTGATATAGTGGACTTTTGTGAGGCTATGCCAGTGCTTGGCAAATATAGAAGTGGATGCTCATAGTCATCTATTGGATGAAACACAGGGCCCCTAATGAAGGAACTAGAGAAAGTACCCAAGAAGCTAAATAGGTCTGCAACCCTATAGGAGGAACAACAATATGAACTAACCAGTACCCTCCCCCCCCCCCCCAGAGCTGTGTCTCTAGTTGCATTGCAGACAATGTCTTAGTCAGCCATCAATGGGAGGAGAGGCCCTTGGTCTTGAAAAAAATCATATGCGCTAGTACAGGGGATTGCTAGAGTTAGGAAGCAGGAGTGGGTGGGTTGGGGAGCAGAGTGGGGGGGAGGATATAGGGGACTTTCAGGATAGCATTTGAAATGTAAATGAAGAAAATATCTAATAAAAATAGAAAAGTAAAAAAGCAACAAAAATAGTGAGGAAGTTTGGTATTCTTATTGCTTTCTCTTGATCTCTTCTATTTTATTATCTAAAATTTTAGTCTTACACAGTAATATATATATATTTAGTATAGAATACAGTTTATTCAGGACATGGGTTGGGGAGTTAGGAAAGTAGTAGAGGCAGAGAAAGACAGAGAGAGGGAGAGACTAGAGAATTAGAGACCATCCATGATTACTTAAAGTGAGGGGGAAAGGGAATGGGGGGGAGAGATGGGGAGTAATAGCGAAAGAGGCAAGAGAGAAGCAAGAGAATGAGAATCATTTATATTTTTAGATTTATTTCTAGAGTACAAATTTTATAAAGCTAATATATCTATCCATAGGAAAACTAGACACATATATTCATAAGGAAGATGTATTATATAAACATATAAATGTTTTAAGAATTTACATGAGACTATTTCACAAAATATTTACAAAACATAAACTAAAAATACTAAGTGCTCCAGTCCCACTACCACTTTGCCCACACCCAAAGACAGCTTGACCCCCCTCCCCCACAGGAGTTCTGATACCTCGAGGCTCACTGGCAAATCCTATCACCTCTCCACCTGCCCTAATACCTAGCCTAACTGGGATACCCCAGAGGACACAAAATCTCCCTCATTGGCAACACATCTTCCTTCCTGTTTTGAACTGCATCAGAGAGCAGATCCTGTGCTCCAGGACCTCTGCTCTCGCCTTCAGGTAGAACAATTTCCAATTTTCTGAGGAACTACCAGATTGATTTCCAAAGTGGTTGTGCTAGTTTGGAATCCCACCAGCAATGGAGGAGTATTCCTTTTACTCCACATCCTTGACAGCATGTGCTGTCACCTGAAAAGGCCATCCAGAGACGACCCCAGTAGGGACCCATCCCAACTGCAGACACCATTCTCCAACAATATTGCTGATGTCAAGGAGTTGCAGTCAGGAGCCTGGTATAGCTTTCCTGAACCTGGGTACCCCAGTGGAAGAGTTAGGGGAAGGACTGAAGGAGCTGATGTGAATTGCAACCACATAGGAAGAACAAAAATATCAACTAACCATATACCTCAGAGCTTTCAGGGACTATACTACCAACCAAAGAGTATACATGGATGTGGCCATGGCTCCAGTTACATATGTAGCAGAGGATGGCCTTATTTAGCATCAATGGGAGGGGAGGTCCTTGGTCCTGTGTAAGCTTGATGCCCCATAGTACGGGAATGCTAGTATGGTGAGGCAGAATTGGGTGGGTGGGGGAGGACAGTACTCTCTTAGAGGCAAAGGGCAGGGGAATGGGCAGTATAGGGGGATTGTGGAGGAGAGACAGGGGAGGGGACAATTTTTGAAATGGAAATAAATAAAATAAGCAATAAAAAAATCAGATAAATCACTTAACATTCTGGATTTAGCCACATAAGAAAACATTTCTTATCTGATGAACCATATGTAAAATGAACTACTGACATTTGTTACACTAAATATCAATACAATTCTATTTATGCTAACAAATACATTCAATAGAACACAATAAAGAAAACAATAATGATCGAATGAGATACAGCCCATACAGAAAGTAAACTAGTTGTGTTCAAATTTTATTGACTGTAACAGTTCAAATCCACATAAACATTCCAATACATGTCTCCAAAGCAATGAATCATTTCTCATTACCATGATTCTCAATAAACATTTATTAGTTCAAACTATCATTCTCATTGGTGAGTACACCTTCAAATATTGAACTCTTCGTTCCTCCTTTTGTATAGAATTATTAAACAGAAATTAAGGAGTTTACCAAAAGTCAATATATAAATATTTAAATGACAAGGCAAAATGTTAAAAATTGATGACAGACTTAAAAATCTTTGAACATTTTCAAAACAACATATTTGTATACTATTAATTTTAAACTTGACAGCAAAAGGCCCAACTCTAAAACATGTTAACTGAAAAAGTTTATTATGTTTCCTTTTTTTAACAGAAATATTCAGAGTTATATTAATATATGTAGTCAAATACTGTTTCTTAAAATATTAAATAAAAGCATTATGACTTTTAATGGTAGAAAGATGCAGACCACCTGATTTAGTTATTTGCAAAAGTATATAAAATATTTCAAGGTTGATAAAGCATTGATTTTGTAAAATAAATTACTGGCTGAATATGAAGTGTTCTTTAATACTGAAGATGTTTAAGGGAATTACTGAATATGAAATTTGTGTCAAGTATTATGTTTTTTTATTAACTCATCGTCACTTCAACTTACTGCTTAAAAATTTATTTGTCTATAGTCTTAATCATTTTTGCCTATATTTCTATTCTAAATTCTATTTTATCTGTATTTCCATTTTAAAGCCTCTTTTGTTCTAACAGAATAAATGACTCTGAGGTATTCTGCTTGGTTCACAGTAGTGATAGTTTACACTCAAGAAACTGAATCTCTGTAGGATTGGTATGAAGCAGCTGAAAATAGTAATGCAATCACTCCTTAGCCTAGTAATTTCTGCTATCCAGCTGACCATATTGGTTTAACAATGAAATAATGTGATTTTTCCCATGCCAATTGGCTATTTCTATATCCAGAAATATCTAAATATGTGATGAATTGGAAAATTTTACCCTGACATTTAGATACTGCATTGCTACAGATGGAATATGACTTCAAATGATGTGAAGTATCATCATGAAATACAATGTTTAAAATAGACACTAGCATTTGGCAAAAATGGGACTTGACCTTTACAGACAATTATGGTTTTGTACTTAGATTTCTCAAGTCTGTCAAAACTATGTGTGATTTTATATATTTATGGTTTTGTCCACAATAGGGAGAAAAAAATATTAGTCTTTTACCCATCAATTTTTGTTCTAATAAAGTTAATGGAGATTATTTTGTATGAGGGAATTATGACTATTGATAATTCAGTTTTATACTATTACATGTATTCAATTTATTAATTTACATTAAATGCAAATATAGACTTAACACAATGATGCTTAGATAAGAAAAAACATTGTTCCCAAAAGGATATGTGGCAATGTCTGGAAATACTTTTGCTCTTTAACAAAGTAAACTACTGGAAAGTATTAAACAGAAACCAGCATTTCGATTCTTTCTGGCAGAACAATGAGAAATTCTGTCCAAAACAGCAGAAAATGAGCATGGATGCTCTTATTCGACACATAAAATGGCAGCTTAATACTGTTAGTTAATGCATTTGGTCTGTTGTTCTAAATATGCCTTTCTAAAAATTTTTGAGTTAATATTGAGAAAATATAAGAAAAGCATGTAACAGAGTTCAGTTATAAATATTTTTTATATCAGGATGCATTTCGTTCATATAAATTGGCAAAATAGGAAGAGAAAATAGTATAAAATTGCCGTCTTCAAACAACATAATAAAACCCCACCTTTGTAACAATTTTAGAAAACACTAAGTTGCAAAGCATTAACCCAAAATTGTATGAATAGAATTCTGTACAGAAGTAGTTGGTTGCACCCATATAAAACATTCAAACTATTGTAACTGATGGGCATTTCTGCCTAAAATGTTGTTAGTTTAGCACAAAAGATTCATAAATGAGCAAGATTCTCCGTGGCAATTCTCTTCTAACAGACTGCATATCTATTTTGGACATGATGAAATTCAGCCAGCAGAAGGGAAACTTCTAGCTTAGTTCTATCATTATTTTTCTGTGTTTTAAATTTAAGCAGCTGGTCTATTCAACAATAACATATATATATATATATATATATATATATATATATATATATATATATATATATATATATATCAGTATGGAGTCAAGAACAATGACAATACAATTTGTGGTAGGGTAGGGTTATATCAAGCTTCCTGACCCATAATTAATTGCTATATAGCCCACCCTAACATTTGATTCACACACAGTAATTTCATACGTCTTGAAAGTGGCTTTTCTCATTTCCATTTGGTACAAACTTTGAGACTCTGTAATAATTATTTCATCTGCTTTCTGGATGATTTTTCCAATTTTGGAATACATTATAAAATAGTTTTTGCCATTGTTAAGCAGGATCACAGTTAGTACATCATATTTTAAACAATGTTTTAATTGCTCTGACAAAAGGCCTTACAAAAGCAAATTACAGGAAATGGGGTTCATTTTTGATAACAGTCTAAGGGATTGTTTGTTCACTTATATTAGCCTGGATCTGCCTATGTTTGTTAACCCAATCTAACATTTCTATTATAGATCTTTCCAGAAATGCTACTTCATGGTCATCCTGAATCCTGTCTTATTCAAAACTAAGTTTAAACATCACTGGAACAGAAAAAGCCTCAATAAGTAAGGGTGTTTGCTATGAGACTATGAAAACCTGATGTTTCAGCACTTTTCCCTCACCCAATACTAGATCAGGTTCCCCTCTCCCTCCCCCCTACTTTCCCTCTCAAGTCACTTCCTCCCTCCACATTTGTGATTGTTTTCTTCTCTCTCCCAAATGGAACTGAAGCATCATCACTTGGGCACTTTGGTTTGTTGAGCCTGTTGAATTCTGTGGACTGTATCTTGTGTATTCCTTATGGGTTGTTGTTGGTTTATTTATTTTTATTTTTTGGCACTTATTAGTGAGTACATACCATACATGTCCTTTGGGCCTGAGTTACCTCACTCAGGGTGATATTTTCTAGCCCTGCATATTTTGAGGGCCTGAAGAAAGAATGTAAACAGGCAACCTGAGAAAATAGGAGGTTGAAAGTAACCTCGCAGAATGCCCCAGAGACTTGAGAGGTGAGAGACTCCCAGGACTCACAGGGAGAGACCTTTGTTGATATGCCCAACAGTGGGGAGAGGGAACTTACAGAGCACATCTCCAGTAGAAAGACAGGACATCAAGTGAGGGATAGGGTTGCCATCCCACTATCACATCTCTGACCCATAGTTGTTCCTGTCTGAAAGAATTACAGGGATGCAAATGGGCAGGATCCTGAGGAAAAGAAGGTCCAGGGACAGGTTCAAAGTGTGATCCAGCTCAAGGGGAGGTCCCAAGGTCTGACACAATTACTGAGGCTATGGAGAGCTCAGAAAAATGGATCTATCATGACTGCCCACCGAAAGACCCAACAAGGAGCTGAAAGAGTCTGAAGCAGTTATTTGCACCCAACCAGTGGACAGAAGCAACAGCCCCTGTTATTGAATTAGGGAAGGCTGAAAGAAGCTGAGAAGGGCGATCCTGTAGAAGGACCAGCAGTCTCAATTTTGCTGGACCTCTGAGATCTCTCAAACACTGGGCCATCAACCAGGTAGCATACACCAGCTGATATGGGGCTAAGGCCCCCAACACATATATAATAGAGGACTTCTGTGTCTGTGTTCATTCAGAGATGATGCACATAAACCTCAAGATACTGGAGGCCCCAGGGAGTTTAGAGTTCAGGTGGGGTGAAGGGTGGGGGCATCCACATGGAGATAGGGTGGGGTGGGGAAGAGGTGTGAGATGTGGAACAGTCAGAGTGGTGGATAGGTAGGGGTGGGGAATGGAATATGGTGTGTAAAAAGTGAATTACAAATAAAATTAAATTTTAAAAAAAGGAAAGAAAGAAAACCTGAGGTTGATTTCTAGAATCCACATAAAAAAACTTGGCTACCAAACAAATGCACTATAACGTGCATGTGGTGCATGGGCATGTACACGGGTACATACACACACACAAACACACACACACACACACACACACACACACACACACAGACACACAGACAGAAAGACACAGACACACACATACACCTATGCATATACTGAATAACAATAATTAACTTAAATATCACAATTTTGAGATCATTTAACAGTCACAACTCTACTTCTTACCAATATCACAAACAACCATGTCATGTTTAGGCACAATGTTTTGGTATTTGTCCTAAGAAGTTCATGACAACATTATATTGGGAGAAAGCATTCAAACAGGCTAAAGTAACAATCCTGGAGAGTGCATGGTCTTTGCTAGGTCCACTGCATATTTTTCATGGTTGTTAGCTTGGTGTTCTTGAGGGACTCAATAGTAGGAGCCAAAAGATGGTATCTAATTTATTGTTTGCTCTTGTGACTCCATCCCTCCTACTGAGTTGCCTCATCCACTCTGGATATGAGATTTTGTGCTTAGTTTGATCGTGACTAGTTATATTGTGTTTGATATATATTCCTGGGAGATCTGCTCTTTTACTGAAGGTAAAGATATGAGGAGTGGTTCTAGGTAGAAGGGAAATGGAGGATTGGTTGGAGTAGAAGGAGGGGAAACCATTATTAAGTTGTAATATATGATAGAATCATGAATAAAATAATTAAGATTAGTAGTCATCACCTTTAGAACTTCCAACACTGTTTAAAAGTTTAATGTAAAGCTTCTTCTGAGACTTAGGAAATAACTGTGAGTGAATCTTTATAAAATAAACAACAATAGCATATTCACGATACTCTATTCCAGAAGAGAGCAACAAGAGGTAGAAAGAAACTGTTGAACTAAAGAAAGACTAAAACGAAACAGGGCTCATCAAATCCTGAAAAACTCAGTGAGAATTTGTGGCTCAGTATGCAATGATGTCTACTCTAAAGTGCTTCTGAAGGCCTGCTATATCTGTACCATATTGCTCAGCCATAGCCTCTGCCTTGGGGAATCTCCATCTCATGGTTACAGTAGCTATCTCATGGTTCATGTATTTCCACCATCTAGGGTCGTTACATAATCACATATTATGACCTCTTTGGATAGGATTGAAACTTGGCATCCATTAGCTGGTCTCAGCAGCAATCAGGAACCATTGTAAAAGAGTCTATGGTTGCCTGTATTTTTCACCTTTCAAGTCTCCAAAATCAGTACCATACAGGTATTCCTTTTAATATCTGTTTCCAGCACATGATGGCGATTGCATCAGTTGAGGTAGAGTCTTATTGGCTTCTATGTGTTTTCCAGCTTGACTCTTGAGAAATACCTACCTAGGCAGTTGATTTGGGGAAATAAATATACCTCACATGGCATTCTCACCATGGACTTTCTATTGAATTAACATTTCCCAAGACTAAGACTTCCATGAGTAAAGTTGTTCCTTTTTATCTGTGGTCCAGTAGAAATTCAACTGACTGTTCCTTGATGGTATTAACCACCTCCATTTTAAAATTAAAGCTGCTTTTAAACTGGCAATGTCTTAATTTTAATGTCTCCTACATTCATTTACCTCAAACTGTACATTTTTAAATCTATATGCTTCACTGTTTTCTCTCATTCTCCCTATACACCTGCCTAATGATGATAACCATACCAAGACTATAAATGCAACTGTATCTTCAAATGCCTGATCCCACACTAAATATTTTATCACTCTTTAATTCATCCTCACTCAAATTCTCAGGGCCTGGAAGGAATAATGGCAGATGCTTTGGCAGAATGGAATATGATGGCCTAAATTTCAGCTTTTCATAGAATCGTCAACTCCTGTACCCACCCACCCACGCCCAAAAAACACATGGTCTGAACCTCCACATCTCCACTTCTTGACATCTTATTTTGCCAAGTTCCTACCAGAGTTGCTCATTAATGCCTATTGAGAAAATTGTTGGGCTTACCTAGCCTCAAGTTCTAAAATCTTCCATACTCCTCCAATCAGCCAGTTTGATATGACTTTAAACCACACTGAAATGATTCTCACAGCAAAGACCTGACAAAACTTATCTTTTTTAGTTTCTGTATTAACCAAGTTTCTCATTCCTGTGAAAAAATTACTCGATATAAACAACTTGAGGAAAGGCAGGTTTTGCTTTCTTTCTCATTTTCATGGTGCAGTCTATCATTAATGGGAAGTTATGGTGTGGCAGATGCTTGAGGCAGCCAGTAACTTAATGTCTACAGAAATGTATTAGAAGATGATGAGTGATGACATGCAGTTTGTAATGTTTCTTCATTTTGAAAAGTGCGTGGGTGGGTTGAAAGATACATTTATTTTTACTTTATGTATATGAATATCTTGTTTGCATGAGAGTATGCACACTACACAAATACCTGGTTCCTGCATAACCAGGAAAGAGTGTCAGATCCCCTAGAACTAAAGTTACAGGAAGTTCTGAGTTGCAGTCTGACTAAAGGCTATCAAAACCACATCCTCAGCAAGATCAGAAAGCACTCTTAATGGAGGCTCCACCTCTTCAACCCCCCTTTCTTCTTGTAATTCAGTCTAGGACACTATAGCATCAAATGTTGCCGTCTATATTTAAGGTGAATTTTTCCCACACTAAACTATCCAGAAATCTCCTCAAAGACGTGCTCAGTGTGTTTTTGTTTGTTTCCATAGCTGTTTATTTGTTTTCCCAAGAGTACTCTAAATCCTATCTAATTCAGAGTCAAGATTAATTATTATAGAAGATTTTTTTAATCCTGCAAGGTTGTATGAAATTTGAAAAAAAGTATTATGATCACTTGTATCTAATGTTTCCTTTGACTGGTCATGACGATACAAAGACATAGAAGGAGACATAGAATGTCTTCTATAGCTCCTAAAGTCTAACCATTTTCTATGAGCTCTATGATTTCCTCATAATGAGTGCTGCTATTGTTACAAGACTGCTCTGCATACCCATAAACCTATTGATCTCAGGAAAAATAACTTGCATTAACAGTCCCTTTCAGACCCAAGAGAAAGTATAGCTACAATTTATCCATGATGCTGCCTAATGGAGCTAGCACCCACATTGGAACAGACACTAAATTAACGTTAACACCCTTGCCTTTCTGTCAGCCATGCTTAGCTCTGAGAAGGGATGATCATGGAGCAAATAATCTCTATCCCCAACATGCATACTTCTACTGAAAAAAAAAAGGTATATAATATAAATTATACACCCACTATACATACACTTTATTATTTTTCATCTCCACAAATTTATCATTCATGTCTTATACAAACTAGTATTTGGAGTGTTAATGGTTTCCAAAGGCATTCTAGTAGAATATTAGTCTTCCTCCCTCCCTCCTTCCCTCCCTCCCTCCCTCCCTCCCTCCCTCCCTCCCTCCCTCCCTCCCTCCATACTAAGAATATTTTGGGGGCAAATATCTTGCTACTATTGTCATCATAAGAACTGAACAAACTGCTTTTTAATTTTGGTCCTATTCTTCCTACTTCTTTACTCTTTAAAATTTTATAAACTCGTCTATACACTCTTCTATGATTTTCAGGTCTTACTGACATAACTTACAAGAATTACTACATATCACCAGGATAAACAAAAATAGTGAAGTTTCATACTTGTTAAGTAATGCTATTTAGTCCGTTTATGAACACCATACAATCAAACTTGGTAATTGTGATCAATCATCACATTTTACAAGCACAATTCCCTTAAAAATTCAGGTTTGTCTTCTATTGTTGTCAACCTTCTGATATGCATGTGTGCTATAAATGTACTTTCATAATGGTCTTGTTAATATAGACTAATTTACTTCTTATTGTCTCTGGTTGTGTCTCACAGAGAGCACGTCACAGGACAAGATTTTCTCATTCGTATTGAAAAGCTTTTCTGAATCTAAGCAACTTATATGAACTGAATGCTGTAATTATCATATTTTCTTGTACTTGGACATTATTAAAGACTTTGTCTATATGAGTCATGTGTTTTCCCCTTCTTTCTTTAAAAACCAGAGCAGACTGGTATCATGTATTGATTTTTGTTTTAATTTCCACATCGCTCTCTACAACTTTTCCTATAGTTGTCAAGGTTTACGATCCCAAAAAGAGCTCTTTTATACTTATCTAACTCGTACACTATTTTCATGTATCCTACCAGTTGTAAGAAATGTCAAATTTTGGTTCTTTGAAAGGAAAAAGTCCTTCCATGGGCTCATATTTTTGAATACTTAGTTTAGTACTTCCCCAATCAGACAGAGAGGTCTCAGTTGCATGACTTTTTGGAAGAGCCACGAATCAGATCCTTCCATCCTGTCTTTGGTTCATATCTGTTCTTGTGTGAATCATATTGTTGAATCTCTAGACTTCCATGGACTCACAGTTCATCTCAAATAGGTAACTGGAGACAGACCAAGGAAACAATTACATTCAAGTGCTATTTATGAATCTAGGAGGTTACTAGGTTTGCTTGAAGAAGCACCAGTGAGAGAGGAATTGCAAGAACACTTATGACTAAAGGACAGAAGTCTAACTGAGATATACTCTGCATAGCTGTTGACTCATGAAACTGGAAACTCTGAAGATCTCTGAATGACATGCAAATGATTCTTCTGGAGAAGCTCTTCTTCCAAGAAATTGATTACTTTTTCATATCCTTGGGGAGAGTGTTTATAAATATCATTTTATAGTGTCCATGAGCCTTTTCATTTTCATGAGCTTCCAGAGCCTGCTACATTACCTGAGCATTGAAATCCTTGAATTTTGTCTTAAAGTCTTGATTTTTATGAATACCCCTTGTCTTTATTAGAAAGAATGTATCAATTTACAGATAATAACTGAACTTCAATACAAAAATCTTTTTAGTAGCAATAAATATGATTATAGTGAATGGACAGGGCTCATTCATTAATAATGGTGAATACTTACTTTTCTTCATTCCCCCACAGAGTCCATGTTAGCTTAAAATCATGGTATTTTCTTAATGAGACTTTCTTTTTAAATAGAATATCTTTGAAATAAAAATATAAAACTTGAATATCTTCTTATTAATTATCATATTTGAAAAGAATATTGAATCTAGCAGTCAATTAATAAATGCTTTCCTCAAGAGAAGAACTCTGAAAAAAAGTCAACTGAAGAATAAAGAAAATCACTGGAATAAAAAACAGGTGCAAGGACATGTTCAATACAATTATGGAGAACATTCCATCTGATCATAATCATGATGGCTAATGTTTAGTTATATCCATATAATTTCAGCAAATGAAGTTGATCACCATATGGCAAAATTTGACTTACTATGAAAGAACAAGATACACACAAATAATACTGTGATCATGATTTCTTTGCTTAACATACAGATGCTTCCTAAAAGATATGTGCCTACATTTATAGAGACACAAATATTCCCGTGATCATGACTTCTTTGATTAATGTACAGATGTGTCCTTCTAAAAGAAATCTACATTTATAGCTATGCAAATATAGCTCTATATACACGAAACTTCAAAATTGCCGAGTACTTTAAGTGATTACATCCATTTGAGAAATAAAAGACTTTCTTACATTCATTCATCACAAAATGACTCATCCCTCAGCCAGTCTAAAACAGAAGTTCATCATATTAGGCTCAATTGCTCTGTGAACCACTGAGTATTTGTTTAATGCGAGGAGTTAATAGTTATCACGTATTGATGATAAAAGTGAACAATGAAAAAAAAATCATCAAAAATCTGCCTGCATTTTACTTACAGAAGGTTTACTGGCAAAGATTTTATTTATAAGGAATATCTATTTATTCACATATTTAACATCTATGCATATATTTCTGAAAACATAAGTTTGATATGTCACTTTGTGCTAGAAGAATTTTTGCAGGCTTAATATGAGAATACAGCATTTTAGGTGTAGAGAATTGGGCTATATATAGTCCAGAGACACAAATTATGCTTAGCAATATCAGCTTAAAAGTTCCCTCTAAAGTAGATATAAATGAATTATGCACAATATTCTACTGGTGTGTAGGAACAGTCACATATTATATATTAACCTAAGAACTGACAAATATATGGTGTTCTTATATATGTTAGGTTTTTCTCAAGTAGAGAAGAATAAAACATCTTATACTATTTTTAAATATAACACATAAAAAGCAATTAATTATTTCAATTATTCTATAATTATTTTCACTATCTGCTCATTATATGTTTATCTTCATATTATCTCTGGGAAGCACAAAACTCTTTATATTACAAATATACATTATATGTATATTACTTATCATAAAGATAAATAACAGCTGGGAATAAGGTTCTACATGGGATTAGGCATAGAACCCGGAAGGACAATCAGGCTTATTATAGGGACTTGCTGTGATTTCATTCATTCTTCTAGTAGCAGAAGACTCAGAAGGAACCCTGTTTTACCAGTTCCATCTCATCACAATTTGTTTCCCGTTCTCCTTTCTCAAAGCTTTAACAAAAATACATTTATAAAAGTATATTAGGGGACTCTGAAAATGCTAAGTAGGTTTCCTTTTAAACTTGCACTCATACATAACCATATGTCAAAATTTCTTTTTTTTTTTTTTTTCCATTTCAAAATGTTAGCTTTATTACTTATTTCTTTTTTTTTTCATTTTTTATTAGGTATTTAGCTCATTTACATTTCCAATGCTATACCAAAAGTCCCCCTTACCCACCCACCCCCACTCCCCTACCCACCCACTCCCCCCCTTTGGCCCTGGCGTTCCCCTGTACCGGGGCACACAAAGTCTGCGTGTCCAATGGGCCTCTCTTTCCAGTGATGGCCGACTAGGCCATCTTTTGATACATATGCAGCTAGAGTCAAGAGCTCAGGGGTACTGGTTAGTTCATAATGTTGTTCCACCTATAGGGTTGAAGATCCCTTTAGCTCCTTGGGTACTTTCTCTAGCTCCTCCATTGGGAGCCCTGTGATCCATCCATTAGCTGACTGTGAGCATCCACTTCTGTGTTTGCTAGGCCCCGGCATAGTCTCACAAGAGACAGCTACATCTGGGTCCTTTCAGTAAAATCTTGCTAGTGTATGCAATGGTGTCAGCATTTGGAAGCTGATTATGGGGTGGATCCCTGGATATGGCAGTCTAGAAATTTCACTTGAGGAAAGACCTTAGTAACAAGTGCCTCACTTGGCATATAAAAGATATAGTTACAGTGTTTCTTTCTCGGAAGACTATAAACAGGAATTAAACAGGTTTTTTTATTCTTTTTTTATGCAGTATCTGGTATGAGTTTTCACTTGTGAGCCAGCCCTTAATTTCAATTAAAAAGTAGGTGGTTACTTCAGTGACATCTGTACTACTGTAGAACTGTTGTATCAGGCTGGTTGTTGCTGCAGCTCTCAATGGTCACAGCTGGGAAATATTTGTGCTTCCTTTTTGTCTTCCAGCATTTAGAATAGCATCATTAGCACTATGAAATATAGGTAGCAGAGATGATATTTCTAGGTCACTATCAATTATATTTCTCCTATAACTCAAGTGTGTACTGTTTCATCAATAGGGTCCTATTTGCTTATTTTAGAGAGAATTGGCAATAGCTTGTAATATTTTGGCTTTATGTGACCAACTAGCAAAAATTGTAAAAATAAGCTAACCTATATCTTGAACTAAATTATTTAGTTTTTATCTCCTTGTATTTACTGTAGTATTGTTGCTGTATTTATTATAAGGTAATTTCATTTAAGTCTCTCTCTCTCTCTCTCTCTCTCTCTCTCTCTCTCTCTCTCTCTCTCTCTCTCTCCATGTATGTGTGTGTATGTGTTGGAATATTTCTATATTAGTTGGGTTCTATATGCTTTTGTTAAAATGTATTGTTGTTGGTTATCCCTCCAAGAACAGATACAATTTTGAGCTACCGTGTTTCACACACAGAGTCTAAGATTGGAGTTAGTCAATGTTTGATCTAGCTTTTGTATCAAATCCAAATTGCTAGAGTTATGCTTTTTATTCCTGGATGGTCTCACCTTTTCCATTCTCCTGCCTTTAGCCTCTTGAGTGCTGCTATTAGAGTTCCATGATGAGGCCTGCTTTGGCTAATCAGTTTCTCTAAAGAAGACACTAATATAAACATGTAAAAGTCAAATTTCAAAGTGGAAATATGTATATTTACAATGTGAGATTTAAAAAAAAAACTATTTTTTTCCTGTAGTACAGTACTGAAGAGACATATATGGAGGAAGCCTCAGTTTAATGCCAACTTGGTCTATAAAATAAGCTCCAGGCCAGGTAAGACTATGTCATTAAATGCTGTATGTTTCTAACAAACTACACATATGTCATAAATACAGGTGAGCAATATATACATGCACCTCTAGAGTGATATTTCACTATTATCAGAATTGTGTTATTTTTTTTTCTTGAACAGCTTGGTTACTTTCACTTAAAACATTCTGAAAGCTAAGTAAAATGAAAGGGGGGAAAGTGTTCCAGACATAATACTATCAGGACCTGTGTCGATGTGTCCACTGTGAAATGTGCACACCATCGTGAGAGAAAGGACATCTTCAGGGATCAGTGGTACCTGCTCTGAGCTTCATGCTCGAGGCAATGCCACGTAAAAGTGATGAGTGGGCTGTGTAGTGAAATAAGCAACGATGTCAATTCATCCGACAGTTGTAGCTTAGTTCTTCCAAACAACTCACTCCTCCTTCTAGAATGGTTTTACTCACCAGGAGACAGATTCAGCTGCTATAGATGGATTAACTGCAGTAAATTACCTAAACGTTTCAGCCTGTGCATTTTTCAGATTGCTTAATAGTGAAATGGAAGCAAGCACTGTCAGCTAGTATTGGTTTATAAGTAAATAGATATTTGAAGCATCACCAGCTTATGATGTCTGAAAGAAAAATGAAACCAGATAAAGAATTTAAGGTTTATTTCTTATAAAGAAAATCATTTGACAGAGAGTTTATAACTGCCTGACACTCTGAATTTCTTTTGTGAAAGAGATGTTTTATGATTCTAAATTTGCTTCTAAAAATCTTCATTGTTGGTTATGGTGCCCTTTTAACAGGCCATGGTGTTAAATTTTTGAGAGTCTAAAATTTATACAGTGCATAATTAGCTTTTCCATATACTGTTCAATCTTTTCATAAGCCTTAATGAACAAAAAAAATGGCTTGCTCATAGTAATGCCCTTTTTCTTTTTATAAACAAAAATGGGCACAGATACATTTACTTGAAACTGGGTGAGAAGTCAACATTTAACAGTTTCAATTAGAATGTAATTTGCAGTGTATAATTATTTTGAAGTCTTGGGAATATGATCCGTGCAGAGAAACTCAGCTTTTAGTAGAAATCCTATTTGTGTTTTCAACTTGATCATAGGCCATGACAGAGTGTTTCCCTGGAGTTCTTATGGGAAATACCTGGGCAGCCAGTGTACAGTCTCTTTATTCAGGTATGGTCAAAGAAACAACCTCTCCTTAAAGCTAATCATCCTCTATTCATATTCTTTTTTGTTTCTCAGATAATTTCTTTATTTAAATTTCAAATGTTATCCCCTTTGCTGGTTTCCCTTCATAAAATCTCCTATCCCATCCCTCCTCCCCCTGCTCACCAACCCACCCACTCCCACTTCCCTGTCCTGGCATTCCCCTACACTGGGGCATCAAGCCTTCTCAGGACCAAGGGCCTCTCCTCCTATTGATGTTCAATAGGCCACCCTCTGCTACATATGCAGCTGAAGCCATGGGTTCCTTCATGTGTACTCTTTGATTGGTGGTTTAGTCCCTGAGAGCACTAGGAGTACTGGTTGGTTCATATTGTTGTTCCTCCTATGGGGCTGCAAGCTCCATCAGCTCCTTCAGTCCTTTTTCTAGCTTCTTTCATTGGGGATCTTGGAGCCAATGGTTGGCTAAGAGCATCCACCTTTGTATTTGTCAGGCACTGGCAGAGCCTCTCACGGGTCAGCTATATCAGGCTCCTGACAGCAAGCACTTGTTGAGAAGTGACAGCAGATGCTGGCGAGGATGTGGAGAAAGCAGAATTTGCCTCCCCTGCTGGTGGGATTGCAAAATGGTATAACCACTCTGGAAATCAGTTTGGTAGTTCCTCAGAAAATTAGACATAGTACTACTGGAGGACCAAGTTATCCCACTCCTGTGCATGTACCCAGAAGATTCTCCAACATGTAATAAGGACACATGCTCCAATATGTTCATAGCAGCCTTATTTATAATAGTCAGAAGCTGGAAAAAACCCAGCTGTCCCTCAACAGATGAATGGATATAGAAAATGTGGTACATTTACACAATGGAATAATACTCAGCTATTAAAAAACAATAACTTCATGGAATTCTTAGTCAAATGGATGAAACCAGAAAATGTCATCCTGAGTGAGGTAACTCTATTTATATATTTAATGTTAATACCAGCATCTTCATTTCTCTGAAGCTACAGCTAAGGCTTCCATTTAGATTACTTCCCTATTGGAGACCACCTTTGAGGATCTGATACATATGGTAAGCCTCTGCACTCTGTTTTACAAAGTAACATTTCCAACACCTTATTGTACCCATCCGTACACTTACAACCTATAAGTCTATAAAGTGTGTTCCTTTGGCTACAAGCTTCTTAGACAGTAGGGCAGCCCTTACATTTGTGTTCATCCACCTGACCCATAAGCAGGTCCCCTGGGGAACACATCAACCATGGGGGTAATCAGTGACTTTTCTAATTCTAGCCTCTGGTTTTTACCACTACAGGAAATGATTAGAGACATAACTCTTCCCTTTTTGACATTTTGCTTTGATTGGTTTCTCTGACCCTGGCACTTCAGGGCTGCTTCCCACCTTAGGTGAGATCCTGAACAACTACCAAAGGGAAAGCTAACAACCCAGTAACAGGAAAAAATCATTAAACATGATGCCAATTGCAAAGAGAAAAATGCCTGGGCCTCCTGCAGAGCCTTATAAGAAGGTGCTAGAGCAGTTCCTATGAGGAATTGTACAAAGGGAAGAGATAGTTTTGCCAGTGAAGGACTATATGGTTTTGAAAGAAAGAGCTCCATTGTTTTCATGAGAATTTATGGGTATAACTTCTAATTTTAATAGACACAGCCTCACAATAAAGTTAAAAACATACATCTAGGAAACAGCTCAGCATATATATATATATATATATATATATATATATATATATATATATTCATAAATGTATACAACAGAAATTGATGAAAAAGAGAAACCTTGAATTATAACATGAGAATAGGAAAGCTATATAGGAGAATTTGTGGGGAGGAAAATGAAGGGACAAATAATAACTTTTAAATACAATCTCATGATTAAGCTAAAGAAAGAAAAGATATCTACTGATTCTCTTCTCCATCAAAGGAAGCCCCTTAAATGAAGAAAAAAAAAATTGGGGAAATTTAATTGAAGGGAAAGGATCACATTTAGGTGTTGAGTACAAACTTCTTCAAAAAAGAAGCACATCACTATGATGCTGAGTAGTTATTTTTTACAGGAAAATTTCAATGTCATGCTTATAACAGAACAAGGTAGAGAATTTCTATGAGTGAGTCATGATTTTTCCAGGACAGGATGTGCACTATTTTCTGTCCAGATTTAAGGATTTATATAGTGACATGGTATCAGATACATGGCAAAATATAGGCAATTTTGCAATTGTCAAGAATATGAGTATGACCATGGCCATTATAAGCATTTAGAGGTGATAAAAATATTTTAGTTCCCAATTTTTGTTAAGAGGTCTTGGATGGAGAATGTATTTAATCATCACCAGAAATTAATGGTTGAAGAGTTAGTTCACCTAAAGTGAAAGCAGAGAGAAATGTTCAAGCATACATTTGATCTCGAATAAGTGTTGATTCAGAGACCATTTTCTAAGCATATAAGGTAAGAGGTCATGCTATCCAGGAGCAAACTTAAAATTATATCTGTATTTTCAAGATTCATCCGTGAGTCTCAGTTATGATTAATTGAGATTGCTAAATCAGAGACCAATTTGAAATGAAGACTTCATCATTTCAGATATAAATATGAGTGTCACTTTCATTTCCTCAGAAGAAGAGATAAGATGAAAGCCATACCAAACCTTTGTGAATACATGGCTTGGGTTGAGCCCAGAGCTTTTCTTTGTAATTATTCCTAAGCCTAGGTATGGAACGTTCTAGCCTTCATATAATCTAAATTTCTGCAAGCCCACAGACCTTGAATGCTTGAGCTTCCTTTATCAGTCTGGTAACCTAAGCCTAGAATGTTTCAGGCTCCAAGATGTACTGTTGAATAAATTCCCTCTTTTTAGCACTTATGAACTCTGGCTGGCTAGTTCAACTCAGCTGTAATGGCTCAAATTCCGCTCCAAGCTGCCTGATTCACATTGGTTTCTCTCTTCTGCCTGAATTATTCTGCTTGGAAAGACTGCCTCTGAACTGCTCTGAAACACACTGAACTAAACTGATTCAATCATTTTCTTTCTCCCTCAGCTCTTGAAATAGCCTCTTTTTTCCTGTCCATACTTGTGAGAGTCCTGCATATCCTAACCCTGATTCATTCTGTCTTTCTCTGATTTAACACGCTGTCTGTTCCTCAATTAGATATCATTTTCTAGGATAAAAGTAGTGTACTAAAGGCATGTCTGTCTTCCAGCATGATGGATCAAAGGTATGTATTCCAGCCAGAAAAATAAAGCTGTGTGATGTTTCTGCATTCTAGCCAGATCGTATCTATGGGTGTTGGCTTGCCAGAGCAGCCATGTTTCTGAATTAAAATCCCTCTACACCAGGGAGTATGTTAAGGGCTAATAGTCTCTAAATTTTTGTACAAGAAAGTTCACAGATGTCCTCTCTTGCCACATGGAGAAGAATATGTCTATGTATACTCAATATTCAAGTATCTATAGAGTGGTTTAACAGACATAGCATTTATTCTAAGGAAGAAACACCATCGGGAGAATTTACGTTGCCCTGCAAGGCTTCATATTCATCATTTTTCTTGTTGATGTGACAAAATACCTGACAAGAAATAACTTGTAGGACTTATTTGTGCTTCAGTTTAAATTAATACAATCCTGTGTGGCATTAAGCGTGTTAGACAACAGATCACAATAAATCCAATTAAGAAACAAAGTGATCTATGAACTCTGATGCACTTCCAGCTCTCTCTATATTCTTGGAAGAGGGCTACTCACTTATCGTAGAATTTTCAACTTAAGTAACCAGTACAGAAACTCTCTCACTGAGGTCCCCAGAGGCTTCTCTTCTGTGTAATCCTGGATATTGTCAATTAAAAATGATTAGTAACCATTACAGGCTACAAGAAGTTCTGCAATATTCTGTTTTGTCCCTAGTATCTTTTATCATCTTGTGTATATTATGTATTCTTGAATATTGCAGAATAGACTATCAACTGGACTATAGTTTTCAAAGGAAAATTCTTCAATGGACTCCATGTAGCATGAATGAAATATTTGTGCCTTAAATTAAAATAGGGATAGTTTCCATATTCCTTTGCACAGCTACTTTAAGTTTTCTGAATAGTCTGGAAGGTTTTCAGTAAGCTTCTGGTCAATATTTAGCAGTCATTGGTGATTTATCAGTTATAATTTATACTTATCAGATTATAATTTTAATATACTAGTTACTTTTATTACATAAAAATTATCCATGTTTACAATTCTGGTGCTAGTAAAGTACTAGCTTGATGTGCTCACAGCCAGACAACACACTATATTTGATAATTTTCAAGCAAATGAGAGACCCAGAAGGAAATACCTCTTAAGGATAGTACCTTAAATTTTCCTGTGCCCTCCACATACATTCATACATTTGCACACACAGATGCCTCCGTGTGTGAACACAAACAGAGACATATACCAAAACATATATCCTTTCTCACATAAATAAACAAACTCACAATATATTAAAAATGTAAAAGAAAACATAATGATCTTATTTTTGGTAGCAAAGCCACACAGAAAATATCACAAGTGCATTTACTTACTTTTGATAAAGTAAAAAACAAAAACAAACACTTGTGTGTTAGGTGTTAATGTATGCAGAAGGACACAGAGCACAAGTAGAACATGAACAAGGGACCTCAAGCCAATAGTCTTCAAATAGAAAAAAAAATGTCATCAGTAGTTCCAGAAATGCCAAAGAAGAATATGGGAAATAGGAGGGGCCTAGAATTTTATGGGCTCAATGCAAAAAAAAAAAAAAAAAAAAAAAAAATCATACCTTTCTACAATAAATGTAAAGCAACTTCAATGTTAACCAGGAGGCAGAAACATGAGGAACTGTCATCTGTCATTGGGACTTTGATGTCTTCTCAGAGTTTAATGCAGAATAAACTGGAGCACTTTCAAAAGGAAAAAAAAAGATTAACAAAAGGACAATTATGTTGAACTAAATTCATATGGGATTTACACTACTTTATTTGTCTGATATTACATGTATATTTGTATGGGGGTGGGATGAGTGCATGTAAGTTCATGTTTCCAGAGATACCAGAGGTGTCAGATCCCTACTGAGATAGTATTAGGGGTAGCTCTACACCTCTGAGTGATAGAGAAGAAATTCCATTTTTCTGCATGAACAGTACTCACTTTTAACTACTGTGCCATCTTGTAATCCTCCATATTATTTTAAAATCTACAGAGAAACCAGCTTTATCTAAAATGTGTTTCCCAGCCAAGGAGTTTAATAGGCCTATGTACTTTGATTCCAAAGGGTAAGCATGGTAATAATTTTTTTAAGAAAATCAAAGTGGGCCTGAGTGTCTGCAGGAGACATCGTGGATCCCGGACTCCACCGAGACTACTCTGCACAAGTGAGAGTGTGGAATACAGAAGCTAATAGCTTCTGGGATAGGCAGGAGCCACAGAGCCTCTGAGGCAGCCCTCTTTTCGGCTCTAGATATCCGAGCACCTTCCCTGCCAGAGGATAGGTGTCCGCCCAGCCCAGGAGGGCTTTACCTGAGCATCTGTGGGAAACATCTTGGTTCCCAGACTCCACCAAGAATACTCTGCACAGGTGAGAGTGTAGACTACAGAAGCTAACAGCTTCTGGGACAGGTCATGTTTCAGGCCTTCATCTTCTTCCAGGAGGCAAGTCTGAATGCCAGATATCTGTGCACCTACCCTGAAAGAGGAGAGTCTGCCTGCAGAGAGTGTTCTGACCACTGAAACTCAGGAGAGAGCTAGTATCACCTGTCTGCTGGTAGAGAATAAGAGTATCACAAGAGGAACAAACTCTAACCAGAGACAACTATAACAACTGACTCCAGAGTTTACCTGATGATGAAAGGCAGACTTAAGAATCTTACTAACAAAAACCAAGACCACACACCATCATAAGAACCCAGTATTCCCACCTCAGCCAGTCCAGGGCACCCCAACACACTCAAAAACCTAGACCCAGATTTGAAGGCATATTTCATGATGATGTTACAAGACATCAAGAAGGTCTTTAATAAATCACTTAAAGAAATACAGGAGAACACTGCTAAAGAGTTTCAAGTCCTTATAGAAAAACAGGAAAACACATCCAAACAGATGATGAAAATGAACAAAACCATATTAGACCTAAAAATGTAAGTAGACACAATAAAGAAAACCAAAAGTGAGGCAACGCTGGAGATAGAAACCCTAGGAAAGAAATCTGGAACCATAGATGTGGGCATCAGCAACAGAATACAAGAGATGGAAGAGAGAATCTCAGGTGCAGAAGATTCCATAGAGAACATCAGCACAACAGTCAAAGAAAACACAAAATGCAAAAAGATCCTAACTCAAAACATCCAGGAAATCCAGGACATAATGAGAAAACCAAACCTATGGATAATAGGAGTAGATGAGAATGAAGATGTTCAACTCAAAGGGCCAGCAAATATCTTCAACAAAATTATAGAAGAAAACTTCCCAAACCTAAAGAAAGAGATACCCATGAACATACAAGAAGCCTACAGAATTCCAAATAGACTGGAACAGAAAAGAAATTCCTACTGAAACATAATAATCAGAACAACAAATACACTAAATAAAGATAGAATATTAAAAGCAGTAAGGGAAAAGGTTCAAGTAATATATAAAGGCAAGCCTATCAGAATTACACCAGATGTTTCACAAGAGACTATGAAAGCCAGAAGATCCTGGACAGATGTTATACAGACACTAAGAGAACACAAATGCCAGCCCAGGCTACTATACCCAGCCAAACTTTCAATTACTGTAGATGGAGAAACCAAAGTATTCCAAAACCGAACCAAATTCACACATTATCTTTCCATGAATCCAGCCCTTCAAAGGATAATAATAATAATAATAATAATAATAATAATAATAATAATAATAAAAGAATACAAGGACAGAAACCACGTCCTAGAAAAAACAAGAAAATAACTCCTCAACTAACCTAAAAGAAGACCGCCACAAGAACAGAATGCAACGTTAAAAACAAAAATAATAGGAAGCAACAATTACTTTTCCTTAATATCTCTTACTATCAATGGACTCAACTCCCCAGTAAACAGACATAGACTAACAGACTGGCTAAACAAACAGGACCCAACATTTTGCTGCTTACAGGAAAACCATCTTGGGGAAAAAAGACAGACACTACCTCAGAATGAAAGGTTGGAAAACAATTTTCCAAGGAAATGGTCTGAAGAAACAAGCTGGAGTAGCCATTCTAATATCTAACAAAATCGACTTCCCACCCAAAGTCATCAAAAAAGACAAGGAGGAGCACTTCATACTCATCAAAGGTAAAATCTTCCAAGAGGACCTCTTAATTATGAATATCTATGCTTCAAATACAAGGGCAGCCACATTCATTAAAGAAACTTTAGTAAAGCTCAAAGCACACATTGTACCTCACACAATAATAGTGGGAGACTTCAACAGACCACTTTCACCAATGGACAGATCATGGAAACAGAAACTAAACAAGGACACAGTGAAACTAACAGAAGTTATGAAACAAATGGATCTAACAGATATCTACAGAACATGTTATCTTAAAAAAATAGGATATACCTTCTTCTTAGCACCTCATGGTACCTTCTCCAAAATTGACCACATAATTAGTCACGAAACAAGCCTCAACAGATACAAAATTATTGAAATTGTCCCATGCATCCTATCAGATTACTATGGATTAAAGCTGATCATTAATAACAAAATAAATAATAGAAAGCCAACATTCATGTGGAAACTGAACAACACTCTTCTCAATGACACCTTGGTCAAGGAAGGAATAAAGAAAGAAATTAAGGACTTTTTAGAGTTTAAGGAAAATGAAGCCACAACATACCCAAGCTTATGGGATACAATGAAAGCATTTCTAAGAGGGAAACACATAGCTCTGAGTGCCTCCAAAAAGAAACTAGAGAAAGCACACACTAGTAGCTTGACAACACACCTAAAAGCTCTAGAACAAAAGGAAGCAAATTCACCCAAGAGGAGTAGACAGTAGGAAATAATCAAACTCAGGGGCAAAATCAACCAAGTGGAAACAAGAAGAACTATTCAAATAATGAACCAAACGAGGAGCTGGTTCTTTTAGAACATCAACAAGATAGATAAACCCTTAGCCAGAATCACTAGAGGGCACAGGGACAGCATCCTAATTAACAAAATAAGAAATGAAAGGGAGAGATAACAACAGATCCTGAAGAAATCAAAAACACCATCAGATCCTTCTACAAAAGGCTATACTCAACAAAACTGGAGAACGTGGATGAAATTGAAAAGTTTTTAGACAGATACAGGAACCAAAGTTAAATCAAGATCAGGTTAATGATCTAAACATTCCTATATCCCCTAAAGAAATAGAAGCAGTCATTAATAGTCTCCCAACCAAAAAAAGCCCAGGACCAGATGGGATTAGTGCAGAGTTCAAAGAAGATCTAATCCCAGTTCTTCACAAACTATTCCACAAATTAGGAGCAGAAGGTACTCTAAACAACTCATTCTATGCAGCCACAATTACTCTGATACCTAAACCACAAAAAGACCCAACAAAGATAGAGAACTTCAGACCAATTTCCCTTATGAATATCGATGCAAAAATCCTCAATAAAGTTCTTGCTAACCAAATCCAAGAACACTTCAAAACAATCATCCATCTTGACCCAGTAGGTTTCATCCCAGGAATGCAGGGATGGTTCAATATACGGAAATCCATCAACATAATCCAGTATATAAACAAACTCAAAGACAAACACCACATGATCATCTCGTTATATGCTGAGAAAGCATTTGACAGAATCCAACACCCATTCATGATAAAAGTCTTGGAAAGATCAGAAATTAGCCCATACCTAAACATGATAAAAGCAATCTACAGCAAACCAGTAGCCAACATCAAAATAAATGGTGAGAAGCTGGAAGCAATCCCACCAAAATCAGGGACTAGACAAGGCTGCCCAATTTCTAAATACCTATCCAAAATTATACTTTAAGTCTTAGCCAGAGCAATTTGAAAATAAAAGGAGATCAAGGGGATACAAATTGGAAAGGAAGAAGTGAAAATATCACGTTTTGCACATGATATGATAGTATATATAAGTGACCCTAAAAATTCCACCAGAGAACTCCTAAGCCTGATAAACAGCTTCAATGAAGTAGCTGGATATAAAATTAACTCAAACAAGTCAATTGCCTTTCTGTACACAAAGGATAAATAGGCTGAGAGGGAAACTGGGGAAACAACACCCTTCTCAATAATCACAAATAATATAAAATACCTTGGTGTGACTCAAACTAAGGAAGTGAAAGGTCTGTATGATAAGAACTTCAAGTCTCTGAAGAAAGAAATTAAAGAAGATCTCAGAAGATGGAAAGACCTTCCATGCTCATGGATTGACAGGATCAATATAGTAGAAATGGTTATCTTGCCAAAAGCAATCTACAGATTCAATGCAATCCCCATCAAAATTCCAACTCAATTCTTCAACGAATTAGAAAGGGGAATCTGGAAATTCATCTGGAATAACAAAAAATCTAGGATAGCAAAAACTGTTCTCAACAATAAAAGAACCTTTGGGCGAATCACCACACCTGACCTAAAGCTGTACTACAGAGCAATTGTGATAAAAACTGAATGGTATTGCTATAGCGACAGACAGGTAGACCAATGGAATAGAATTGAAGACCCAGAAGTGAACCCAAACAACTATGGTCACTTGATCTTTGACAAGGGAGCAAAAAACATCCAGTGGAAAAAAGACAGCATTTTCAACAAATGGTGCTGGCACAACTGGCTGTTATCAAGTAGAAGAATGCAAATTGATCCATTCCTATCTCCTTGTACTAAGGTCAAATCTAAGAGGATCAAGGAGCTCCACATAAAACCAGAGACACTGAAACTTATAGAGGAAAAAGTGGGAGAAAACCTTGAAGATATGGGAACAGGGGAAATATTCCTGAATAGAACAGCAATGGCTTGTGCTGTAAGATCGAGAATGGACAAATGGGACCTCATGAAACTGCAAAGCTTCTGTAAGGCAAAAGACACCTTCAATAAGACAAATGCCACCAACAGATTGGGAAAGGATCTTTACCCATCCTAAATCAGATAGGGGACTAATATCCAATATATATATATATATATATATATATATATATATATATATATATATATATATATATATATATATATATAACTCAAGAAGGTGGACTCCAGAAAAATCAAATAAGCCCATTAAAAGTGGGGCTCCGAGCTAAACAAAGAATTCTCATCTGAGGAATACAGAATGTCTGAGAAACACCTGAAAAAATGTTCAGCATCCTTAATCATCAGGGAAATGCAAATCAAAACAACCCTGAGATTCCATCTCACACCAGTCAGAATGGCTATGATCAAAAATCAGGTGATAGCAGATGCTGGCAAGGATGTGGAGAAAGAGGAACACTCCTCCATTTTCGGTGGGATTGCAAGCTTGTACAACCATTCTGGAAATCAGTCTGGCGGTTCCTCAGAAAATTGGATATTGTACTACTGGAGGATATCGCAATACCTCTCTTATTCATATGTCCAGAAGAAGTTCCAAACCAGTAAGAATTACACATGATCCACTATGTTCATAGCAGCCTTATTTATAATAGCCTTAAGCTGGAAATAACCTAGATGCCTCTCAACAGAGGAATGGAAACAGAAAATGTGGTACATTTACACAATGGAGTACTACTCAGCTATTAAAAAAGTGAATTTATGAAATTCCTAGGCAAATGAATGAACCTGGAGGGCATCATCCTGAGTGAAGTAACCCAATCAGAAAAAAACTCACACAATATGTACTCACTGATAAGTGGATATTAGCCCAGAAACTTAGAATACCAAGATATAAGATACAATTTGCAAAACACATGAAACTCAAGAAGAAGGAAGTCCAAAGTGTGGATACTTTTCCCCTATTTGGAATTGGGAGCAAGGCACCCATGGAAGGAGCTACAGAGACAGAATTTGGAGCTGAGATGAAAGGATGGACCATCTAGAGACTGCCATATCTGGGGATCCATCTCATAATCAGCCTCCAAATGCTGACACCATTGCATACACTAACAAGATTTTCCTGAAAGGTCTCTGATGTAGCCGAGCCTAGCAAACACAGAAGTGGATGCTCACAGTCAGGTATTGGATGGATCACAGGGCCCCCAATGGAGGAGCTGGAGGAAGTATCCAGGGAGCTGGGGGGATCTGCAACCCTATAGGTGGAACAACAATATGAACTAACCAGTACCCTTCTGGAACTCGAGTCTCTAGCTGCATATGAATCAGAAAATGACCTAGTCGGTCATCAGTGGAAAGAATGGCCCATTGGTCATGCAAACTTTATCTGCCTAAGTACAGGGGAACCCCAGGGCCAAGAAGTTTAAGTGGGTGAGTGGGGGAGGGGGTGGGGGACTTTTGGGATAGCATTGGAAATGTAAATGAAGTAAATACCTAATTAAAAAACAGAATAAAAATATAAAATGATTAAAAAAAGAAAAGAAAACTTAAAGTGGATAGTTGTTTACTGGTGAACATTTGATGGTTTAGAATGTTGTGTCTGATTCTAGGGCCAGAGATATAATAATGATCCCATTTGGTTGATCCGTAATTTGAATCTTGTAGATTAATTTTCTTGATGTACAAACAGATGATAATGAAAGAGGGGTCCTTTTTCATTGGATTTCAGGCCTATTGATATATCATTATCAACCATGTGAATCCTGTAGAAATTAAAACATAATATTTTACCACCCATGCATAGTTTTGAAGGATAATACAAGCATGAGGGTCTTATATAAAAGGATTCCATTTACATCAAAATACTTTTTTTTTCATTGAGTTTGTAGACTCTATTCTGCTGAGCGTATGCTGCATGCCATGTCACTTTATAGATCCAGGAGAAGAGACCAGAAAGTGAAAAGGAGCCTTATATTCTAAGCAGTGCCTGTAATATTCCTTTGATAAGACCAGCTTTGGTGGATGAGGGGGTTCTAAGAGTTACTCTTAAGATCCCTACCCAGATAATCACCAGGAAGTACATTAAGGTACTGAAAATTTCTTAATGAAAGAAAAACATATGTGGGTCCCTTCCAGTGTGTGCCTACCCATACAATTCTGAAAGACTTAATAATATAATTTGGAGTAATGCCTCAAAATCTATTAAGTTATAAGGGTATAGTGTGAGCAATGTTCCCAGTAACTATCTGCTGAGTTAGTAACAGGAACAATTGCTAGAATGACAAAATCCAGGATGCAACAGGAACATTAGAAATTGCTTTCTTTCTCAAGCTTCCCCCAAGACTCCTGGATTACTTTCTAGCCAGCACACCCTGTATAACTTCTGGGAATCATGGGCATCAAGAAATAAATGTATTTTAGATGGTTCTCCCTATCTCTGCATTTCTTCCTCCTGTCTCTCAATACATGTCATTATGTTCTGACCAGCAAACATGTGAATGGCGATGGTTTTATTCCTCATCTTCTATGTTTGTGAGATGAAGCATCAGTTTTCTAAAGGATTTGAGGTTTTTGATAGCAGTAGACACGGTGAAGAATGTAATTTCCCAGGAGGAATACAAAGCCCTCTGAAAAAAAAAATAGAATACATTATTGTGGGCATTGTTGATATCAGTATATAGTTCTTTGTAATCTGTGAAATCTAGTGGATGGTTAAAGAAAAAGAAATAGGCAATGGTTTATGGTTTGGAATGTGAAACCACCACCACATGGGCCCTTGTAAATCCTCTCTAGTGTCTATATTTTAACAGTAAGTAGTTTATAAAAAATTGTTGCCAAATGAAACACATATACTTAATAAGTTATTCCATTTTACTTTTGAGTAAAATATATTATGTTCCTAAAACATATTGCTACTAAAATGCAGAGAACCATTTCAGGGTTACATTCTATATCTATGCTTCTATGACTTGGATTATGAATATGGTGATGCAAAAGAATTGTCAGTAATTTTGATGTTCAATTATACTTATTTTTTAAAGTGACAATCATCTATTTTAATTGATTTCTGACTTCTTTTATTATAATATAACACACCACTAAGTATAAGGTTTTAATATATACATCTTTCTACTGGGAACATTTGGATGAATAGATTTTAATTTATTTATTTGCATATTCTATACCACCGTATGTCTAGCGTGTTTTCCCCTCCCATATCTCCTCCCAGATGCTCCTCTTTTATGGCTCTTTCTGTATCAGTCTTATGACTTTTTCTGTATTAAACTTCATCAGTTTTTAAGCCTCTCCTGTTTTTCAAGTCCTACTGCTCTGATAATTATATAATAAAGGTAACATAATAAATAGTTTCATTTGATGTGATTAAAAATATTACAATGTTTATAGTAAAGTTTAATAAAATATTTAATAAAATATAATTTAAAGTATTTATATATTATTTCTGTGTTTATATATTTATCATACTTGGCATGAAGGTGTCACGAGTGCAGATATCAAAGGACAATTTAATGTTCTCCCAGTTTGATTTTGAAGCAGGGTTTTCTTATTTCTGTACTGCAAGGTATTTGGGGAGCTTCTACCTCATTCTCCATTTTTTTCCCTCCGTTTTCTTGAAGTAATGCTTCAGTTACAGATGCACACCACTATGTCTACACAGTATATGTAAACAGGACTCCAGGAACAAAATTCAGATGAGTACTCTTACACACTGAGTCATGCCTGGCAATATGTGAACTTCAAGTAAAATTATTTTACACTGCACATAAATTATTTCTCTTATACTAAATGTAAAGACTATAAGAAAGGAAATATGTTTTAAACTTCACAAATGAAACCATGTGTGAATATACTAGAAAGTTTACTATATTTTGTTAGCTAACTAGTTATTTTGTATAAAGTAATTTTCATTGTCCTATGATTTTAACTATTCAGAAACTTTGGTTTAACAATTCTAAACGTTCACAAAATATCATTTGAAACCAAGACAAACATCAGCCTATTGGGTTAATTAAGCATTCCTCTATAGCAGGTCATCCCAAAGTTATAAGCGTAAAGCAAGCATATTGTTTTCTCTCATGACATTTGTATTTCAAAAACTTGAGCAGATTGAAGCAACAAATTGAGCTGAGAAAGCTGAGGCCTCAGGGAAGGCTACAGTGAATCTGATCATGTTTAGCAACTGAAAGCTCATTGTACGCACATGGTACTTGATGTCAGCTGTCTCCAGGAACATTAGTAGAGTAATAATTATGTATGGTCTCTTGTTCTATCCTGGGATTCCTTACAAGTGTCACAGAAGAAGAAAAGACAGGCAAGAGATAGTTCCTGGTTTTTTTTTTTTTGTTGTTGTTGTTTTTGTTTTTTTCCGAGATGACATGCATCATCACCTAGCCACACTGTATATTTTTGGGTGTGTGTGTGTTTTTTTTTTATTAGGTATTTATTTCATTTACATTTCCAATGCTATCCCAAAAGTCCCCCCCATCCCACCCCCTACCCACTCCCACCTCTTGGCCCTGGCGTTCCCCTGTATTGAGGCATATAAGGTCTGCACGACCAATGGGCCTCTCTTTCCACTTATGGCCAACCAGGCCATCTTCTGATATATGTGCAGCTAGAGACATGAGTTCGGGGGCGGGGGGGGGGGGTACTGGTTAATTCATATTGTTGTTCCACCTATAGGGTTGCAGATCCCCCCAGCTCCCTGGGTACTTCCTCCAGCTCCTCCTTTGGGGGCCCTGTGATCCATCCAATAGCTAACTGTGAGCATCCACTTCTGTGTTTGCTAGGCCCTGGCATAGTCTCACAAGAGACAGCTATATCAGGGTCCTTTCAGCAAAATCTTTCTAGTGTTTGCAATGGTGTCAGTGTTTGGAAGCTGATTATGGGATGGATCCCCAGGTATGGCAGTCTCTAGATGGTCCATCCTTTCGTCTCAGCTCCACATTCTGTCTCTGTAGCTCCTTCCATGGGTGCCTTGCTCCCAATTCCAAGAAGGGGCAAAGTATCCATACTTTTGTCTTCCTTCTTCTTGAGTTTCATGTGTTTTGCAAATTGTATCTTATATCTTGGTATTCTAAGTTTCTGGGCTGATATCTACTTATCAGAGAGTACATATCATGTGAGTTCTTTTTTTTTTTTTCCATTTTTTATTAGGTATTTAGCTCATTTACATTTCCAATGCTATACCAAAAGTTCCCCCATACCCACCCACCCCCACTCCCCTACCCACCCACTCCCCCCTTTTTGGCCCTGGCGTTCCCCTGTACTGGGGCATATAAAGTTTGCATGTCCAATGGGCCTCTCTTTCCAGTGATGGCCGACTAGGCCATCTTTTGATACATATGCAGCTAGAGTCAAGAGCTCCGGGGTACTGGTTAGTTCATAATGTTGTTCCACCTATAGGGTTGCAGATCCCTTTAGCTCCCTGGGTTCTTTCTCTAGCTCCTCCATTGGGAGCCCTGTGATCCATCCATTAGCTGACTGTGAGCATCCACTTCTGTGTTTGCTAGGCCCCGGCATAGTCTCACAAGAGACAGCTACATCTGGGTCCTTTCGATAAAATCTTGCTAGTGTGTGCAATGGTGTCAGCGTTTGGATGCTGATTATGGGGTGGATCCCTGGATATGGCAGTCTCTACATGGTCCATCCTTTCATCTCAGCTCCAAACTTTGTCTTAAGTTCTTTTGTGATTGAGTTACCTCACTCAGGATGATGCCCTCCAGGTCCATCCATTTATCTAGGAATTTCATAAATTCATTCTCTTCAATAGCTGAGTAGTACTCCATTGTGTAAATGTACCACGTTTTCTGTATCCATTCCTCTGTTGAGGGACAGAATCTGGGTTCTTTCCAGCTTCTGGCTACTATAAATAAGGCTGCTATGAACATAGTGGACCATGTGTCCTTCTTACCAGTAGGAACATCTTCTGGATATATGCCCAGGAGAGGTATTGTGTTCTTTAGGCAGCTGAATGAGTTTAACTGCCCAGACTCAGCAGGATAGAACACAAAACCTTCTTCTACACAAAGGCTTTACAACAACACAAACAGTATACAATATGTGAGAGTGTGATACACTGTGTCCACAGAGTATGCATTTGGAGTCATCAAAATCTAAGCCACACCATTTCTTTTTCAGTCCAAATCCAAGTTCTTTCCATACACAATATTCAGTAGTATTCCAGGACTCAGCCTCTTAAGCTCTGGGTTATTGCCTTTCATGGGGTTATTTAATTGAAGGCAGGCATGCAATGCATTTGGGAATTGCAAAGTGTTCTAACAGAAAATGGCTAAAAGTTTGTTGGAAAACAAACCAAATATGAAAAGTTCTTGTGCATATAACTTCATGGAAGGCTTGGTTGAAAACATATGTAAGTAGAATTATATTCTGCCATAGAGCATATCAGGGAAAGACAGTAGCGTTCTTTGAAAGAGCTCTGTGTGAACTCTAGGCTATTATACACTATTCCTGAGGCTATACAGTACTCACAAAATGTGATCTATCATGACTGCCCTCCAAAAGAACCAACAAGCAGCTGAAAGAGTCAGATGCAGATATTCATACCCAACCAATGGACAGAAGCAGCTGACCCCTGTTATTGAATTAGGGAAGGATGAAAGAAGCAGAAGAGAAGGGCAATTATGTAGGAGGACCAGCAGTCTCAATTTATCTGGACCCTCAAGATCTCTCAAACACTGGACCATCAACCAGGCAGCATACACCAGCTGATATGAGGCTCCTAACACACATACAGTAGAAGACTGCCGTGTCTGTGTTCATGCAGAGATGATGCACTTCAAGAGACTGGAGTTTAGAGGTCAGGTGAGGTGGGGTTGGGGGCATCCACATGGAGACAAGGTGGTGGGTAGTGGAGGAGTTGTGGGATGAGAAGCAGTCAGAGGGTGGATGAGGGGGGGACAGAGAATGGAATATGGAGTATAAACAATAAATTAAAAATAAATTTTAAACAAGAATATGCTGTACTTATAGAAACATACTGCTTTATTTACAATGATCAAAGACTTTAATATTAATATATTGCCTTTTTTCAGGGCATAAGTGTCAAAATGTAAAGTACTTTACCTTTGAATTGTATGTATCTGGTATAATGTTTAATATAAAAATATTGTTTGAGTTGCCCATGAACTTTATTTAAAAAAGAAAATTTAAATGAAATGTGTTTGATATGAAGGCAGAATTGTTAATAATAGTTTCTGAAACAGCTATATATTATCTATCTCATTGAAAAAGCTATAATTCAGGGGGCAGGGAAGGTGGATAATATTTGAAATGTAAATAAAGGAAAGATATGAGGGTCAGGCCATTTTGGGCCCAAACTTGGCAGACAGTCTCACAGTCTCTTGAAGACTCTCTATCCCACAGGTTCCCTAGCATGCCCAGGATCTTGGGATCCCTGGTGAATGGAAGACAACATCTGTTCCAACAGAACCAGGGGTGCATGGGGCCAGCTGGAGCACAGACCACAGGAATCACGCCCAACAAGTGGTTCAGGTTCCTTCCAGTCTGCACTGGTATACCTTGGTTTCAAACTCAGCAGACAGCCCCACAGTCCCCAGAGGAGGTACTTATTCCAGGAGTTCTAACACGCCCAGGATCTTAGGATCCCAGCATCCAAGGATACAAGAAGCTTGGTCACACCAGGATCTCAGGGGGTCAGAGAAAGCTTGACTGCCAGCAACTCTGCACACCCAGAATCTCAACATCACAGGATCCCAGGATCACAGGAGCAAAAAAAAGCTGGACTCTGAGAAGTTCTAACTCAACTGGGATTACAGTAAGGACAGGCTGCCATCAGATATGTCGAGAGCAAGGAGCACTTTATATAATCAGGTGGCTGGAGGCATGCATAAGAATAGAAGCAAAAAATCCAAGGTTATTTGGCATTATCAGAACCCAACTTTCTCACTATAGAAAGTCCTAGATACACCATCACATCAGAAAAGCAAGATATGGATCTAAAGTCATTTCCCATCATGACGATGGAGGACTTTAAGAAGAACACAAATAACTCCTTTAGAGAAATACAGAAGAACACATCCAAACAGGTGAAAGAATTGAACAAAACCATCCAGGATCTAAAAATGGAAGTAGAGGCAATAAAGAAATCACAAAGGGGGAGCACATGGAAATAGAAAACCTAGGAAAGAAGTCAAGAGCCATACATGTAAGCATAATAAATAGAATAGAAGAGATAGAAGAGAGATTCTCAGGTACAGAAGATTCAATAGAGAACATGGACACATCAATCAAAGAAAATGTGAAATGCAAAAAGATCCCAACCCAAAACATCCAAGAAATCCAGGACACAATGAAAATACCAAACCTAAGGATAATAGGTATAGACTAGAAGTAAGATTTCCAACTTTAAGGGCCAGTAAATATCTTCAACAAAACTATAGAAGAAAACTTCCCCAACCTAAAGAGATGTACATGAACATACAAGAAGCCTACAGAACTCCAAATAGTTTGAACCAGAAAAAAAAACTTCGTCCTGTCACATAATAATCAAAACACCAAATGCACAAAACAAAAAATGTATATTAAAAACAGTAAGGGAAAAAGGTCAAGAAACATATATAGACAGACCTATCAGAATTACACCTGATTTCTCCCCAGAGACATTGGAAGCCAGAAGATGCTGGGCAGATGTCATACAGACCCTAAGACAGCAAGACCATAAGACAGGCTGTTATATCCAGCAAAACTCTTAATTACCATAGATGGAGAAACTAAGGTATTCCATGACAAACCAAATTTACACAATATCTTTCCACACATCCAGGTCTTCAAAGGATAATAAAGGGAAAACTCCAACAAAATGAGGGAAACTATGCTCAAGAAAAAGCAAGAAAGTAATATTTCTACAAACCTAAAAGAAGATAGCAACATGAACATAATTCCAACTTTAACAACAAAAATAATAGGAAGCAACAGTGACTTTTCTTTACTATCTCTTAATATAAATCGACTCAATTTCCCAATAAAAAGACAAAAACTAAGAGACTTCTTCTGTAAACATGACCCAACATTTTGCTGAATACAGGAAACCTACCTCAGTGTCAAAGAAAGACAGTACCTTAGAGTAAAAGGCTGGAAAACAAATTTCCAAGTAGATGGTCCCAAGAAACAAGATGGAGTAGCCATTATAATGTATAATAAAATTGACTTTTAACCCAAAGTTAACAAAAAAGATAAGGAGGGGTGTTTCATACTCATCAAAGTTAAAATTTACCGAGAGGAACTCTCAATTCTGAACATCTATACTCCAATTGCAAGGGCATCTACATTCATTAAAGAAACTTTAGTAAAGATCAAAATACACATTGTACCACACACAATAATAGTGGGAGATTTTAACAAACCCCTCTCTCATCAATGGACAGATACTGCAAACAGAAACTAAACAGAGACATAGTGAAACTAACAAAAGTTATGGAACAAATGGATTTAACTGATATCTATAGAACACTTTATCCTAAAACAAAAGGATATAGCTTATTCTCAGCACATCATGGTACTTTCTCCAAAAATGACCATATAACACAGGTCACAAAAAAGGCCTCAACGGATACAAAAATATTGAAATAATCCCATGCATCTGATCAGATCACCACAGACTAAGGCTGATCTTCAATAACAACATAAATAATAGAAAGCTCACATACACATGGAAGCTGAACAACACTCTACTCAATGATAACTTGGTCAAGGAAGAAATAAAGAAAGAGATTAAAGACGTTTTAGAGTTTAATGAAAATGAAGCCACAACTTACCCCAATGTATGGAATACAATGAAAGCAGTCCTAGGAGGAAAACTTATAGTTCTGAGTGCCTCCAAAAACAAACTGGGGCAAGCATACTCTAGCAGCTTTACAACACACCTGAAATTTCTAGAACAAAAAGAACCAAATTTACCCAACAGGAGTAGACTTCAGGAAGTAATTAAACTCAGGTCTGAAATTAATCAATTAGAAGCAAAAAGAACTACACAAAGAATCACAAAACCATAAGCTGGTTCTTTGAAAATATCAACAAGATATATAAAGCCTTAGCCAGAATAACTAGAAGACACAGGGGCAGTATCCTAATTAACAAAATCAGAAATAAAAAGGGAGACATAACAACAGAATCTGAGGAAATCTTAAAAAAAAAATCAGAATCTAGTACAAAAGACTATACTCAACAAAACTGAAAAACTTGGATGAAATGGACAATTTTCTAAACAGATACCAGGTACCAAAGTTAAATCAGGATCAGATTAACAATCTAAACAGTCCCATATCGCCTATAGAAATAGAAGCAGTCATTAATAATCTCCCAACCAAAAAAAATCCCAGGGCCAAATGGGTTTAGTGTAGAATTCTATCAGACCTACAGAGAAGACCTAATACCAATACTCCTGAAAGTATTCCACGAAATAGAAACAACTCTACCCAATTCGTTCTATGAAGCAACAATTACTCTGATACTGAAACCACACAAAACCTGGAAGATATGGGCTCAGGGGAAAAATTCCTGAACAGAACAACAATGGCTTGTGCTGTAGATCACGAATTGACAACTGGGACCTCATAAAATCGCAAAGCAAAGGCAAAGGACACTGTCAATAAGACAAAACAACAACCAACATATTAGGGAAAGATATTTACCAATCCTTAATCTGATAGGGGTCTAATATCCAATATATATAAAAACTCAAGAAGTTTTGACTCCAGAAAACAAAATAACCCTATTTAAAAATGTCTTATAGAGTTAAACAAAGAATTCTCAAGTGAGGAATAACACGGCTGAGAAGCACCTAAAAAACATGTTCAACATCCGTAATCATCAGCGAAATGGAAATCAAAACAACCCTGAGATTCCACCTCACACCAGTCAGAATGGCTAAGATAAAAAACTCAGGTGATAGCAGATGCTGGCAAGGATGTGGAGAAAGAGGAACACTACTCCATTGCTGGTGTGATTGTAAGCTGGTACCACCATTCTGGAAATCAGTTTGGTGGTTCCTCAGAAAATTGTACATAGTACTATCAGAAGATCCAGCAAAACCACTCCTAGGAACCCAGAAGATGTTCCAACTTGTAATAAGGACACATGCTCCACTATGTTCATAGCAGCCTTATTTATAATAGTAATAATCTAAAAAGAACCCAGATGTCCCTCAAGAGCACAATGAATACAAAAGATGTGTTATATTTACACAAGGGAGTACTACTCAACTATTAAAAACAATTTATTCATGAAATTCTTAGACAAATGGATGTATCTGGAGGATGTCATCCTAAGTGGGGTAACCCAATCACAATAGAACACACATGATATGCACTCACCGATAAGTGGATATTAGCCCAGAATCTCAGAATACCCAGGATACAATTTGCAAAACATATGAAACTCAAAAAGAAAGAAGACAAAAGTGTGGACACTTTGATCCCCCTTAGAAGGGGGCATAAAATACCTATGGAAGGAGTTACAGAGACAAAATCCGGAGCAGAGACTGAAGCAATCATCATCCAGAGATTGCCCCAACTGGGAATCTGTCCCATAAACCACCACCAAAACCAGACACTATCACAGATGCCAAGAAGTGCTTGCTGACAGGAGCCTGATACAGCTGTCTCCTGAGTGACTTTGCCAGTCCCTGACTAGCACATAAGTGGATCTCACAGTCATCCATTAGACAGAGCACAGGGTCCACAATGAAGGAGTTAAAGAAAGTACCCAAGGAGCTGAAAAGGTTTGCAGGCACCCAGAAGGAACAATAATATGAACTAACCAGTAACTCTAGAGCTCCCTGAGACTAAACCACCAACCAAAGACAACACACGGAGGGAGTTGTGGCTCTAGATGCATATGTAGCAGAGGATGGCCTAGTTGGTCATGAATGGGAGGAAGGGCTCTTGGTCCTGTGAGTGTTCTATTGCCAGTATAGGGGAATGACTGGGGCGGAAAGCAGAATTGGGTGGGTTGGAGAGCACGGGGAGGGAGGGAGAGAATAGGAGATTTTCCGAGGGGAAACTAGGAAAGGGGATAATATTTGAAATGTAATAAAAGTAAATATCCAATAAAAAAGAAAAGATACAATAAAAATAAAAAAGCTATATATCATCCATATCTTTATCACCTATATAACGTGTGTGTGTGTGTGTGTGTGTGTGTGTGTGTGTGTTTGTGTGTGTGTATTCTATCAGATTTATACAAAGTGGCATTCTCAATATATAACTTAAATAATACCTTTCAAATAGAAATAACAACACCAATATCAAAATACTGGTAATGTCCTCCTATTTCTGACAAAGAATATCCAGAGATATGGCACAATTGCTATACCCTAATACAATGATGAGGAAGAGCAGAAAGACACAAGAACTTGTTTCTTGTTTCACAGAAGTTCATAAACTCCACTAAGCATGTGTGGTGGCTGATTACTGGATAGGATCCCATCCTATTTCTGTGGAATGATTTTTCACAGCTGTTTAGGTACAGACTGACGTTTTAGATTTCTGAGTCATCATTCTATCTCCAAATAGCCAACATTCATATACGAGTACGGAAATTTACTGATTGCTTGTGTGTTTTCCATACATAGTGTTGAGAGAATTATTTCTACAAAGTACTTAAGCCACAATCTATTCTGATCTGTCTGTGCTTTGGTATAATTCTTTTGAATTTTTGGATTTCATATGATATATAAAGTGACATGTTTCCTTAGGAAAACCATATGAAAGTCTAGACAGACTATACTATGCTCTCCTTTGTCTGGACGAAATACAGAATAAATGGCATAAGACACCATTGTGATTCCAGAGGCTTCGGGTGATTTGTTTGTTCCTTTGTGTGTTTCTCTAAGGGGTAAGAAGGATTTCTTAGACTGCAATGAAGGCTTCTACAGTTGGACCTTGGTTTGATGATAATATTATACTTCCCAGTTATGCTCTTGTGGTAATGTTAGCTGAGAAGTCATTTCTGAGACTTACCTCCTACCATTTTATCTTAAGTAATTGATTCATACTTCTCGTTCATGTGTCCACATATCTTCCCAGTAAGAACTATATTTTTTTTAACTTTCTAGCAACTGAGCAACTATTTTGTAACAATAAGATGTAATTTGACATTGAATCTGCTTTCTTACACATCTGTAACCTAACAATATTTGTGGACAAGCGACTTTCGACACAGTATGCTGAACATGAGGTTTTCTTCCATTCCATTATACCACCTATGTACTTTTTATATTGAAGAATTAATATTATAGTTGATTGAAGATTTGTTCACTTAGCCTCTGGAAGTTAACAACAGCTAGTTATTGAATAGGCTTGCCAAAGTCATTTGCATCGTGTACAGCTTCACACACAACTTATACTTCTACATTATGGTGGCTGGTTTTTCTGGGATATAGGAGCATCCATAAGTTTTACTGCAGTTTATTACCATGTACTCCCCCTGATCCTGATAAGGTATGCAGAATAAAATTAGCAACTTTTACTAATTTAAGCTTCTGTTATGCTTTACCTAGTTACGTATGTGGTGAGAGGATAAACTGCACTGTTTTATAGAAAGCTTTTGGGGGGAACTATAATATTCTTATAACATCTCTCCCTTCCCTTCCCTTTCCTCCCTCCAAACACTCGCTTTAGCTCTCCTTGCTATCGTTCAAACTCATGGCTTCTTCTTTTCATTAAACCTTAGTGTATACATATATGTATACAAATATATACATAAACACCTAACTAAAAATTGTTCAGTCTCTATAATATTCCACACATGTATGCACATGCTCACACACACACAAACACACAGACACACACACAAACACACACACACACACACACAAACACACAGACACATACACAAACACACAGACACACACACACACAAACACACAGACACACACAAGCAGACAAGATAATCAATATTAATGTCATAGTATATGAACGCAGAATTCTTTGGAAAATGCAATAGCTTTAGGAAAATACAAAGAGCTGGTTATAGGAGATCCCACAATTAATCCCAATACTAAGGAAACTGAGGTGTAAAGATAACTTATTTGGATCCAACTTGGGTTTTATAGGTCACATGGAAAAGAAACATAAATAAAACAAAGCACGTAAATATGACAGAAACACTAAAACCAAAATAATTGCAAGTAAAATAATAAATCCAATAAGTGGAAAAATCCCAAAACAGTCTGAGGAATGTACAAGAATATCAAATTATGCATTAAATAAATATTTTTTACTCCATTCACACACCAGCATTAGTAATAATGAGTGGAGACAGTGAATTCTCATCAGCATTTCAAATTAGTTTTCAGTAAATTACAAAATTTATAATTATCTACATTAAAGATAAATGCACAAGATAAACTTTTCATTTGAAGTGACACACTCTGAAAATTTACTTGCATACATGAAAAACTTACTTGTTTAAATTTTTAGCCACAATGTATTATAAAAATTATGCATCAATGAATTTAACTTTCACACCTGTATTTATTAGATTTTCATCTTGACATGATTTAGAGTCACCTGAAAAAATGCAACCTCAAATGAGGAATCGCATCCACCATATTTTAGGGCATCTTTTAACTGCATTGCTATGTAGAAGAGAGTTCATCTCAGCCATGGACAATGTCATCCTAAGACAGTGGGGTCTGAACTACAAACACACACACACACACACACACACACACACACACACACACACACACACACACTATTGCAGAGTAAGTCAGAGAAGCTAAACCAATAAGCATTAGTATTTCTTGGTTTCTGTTTTATGCTCCTACCTTGAGTTCACTGGATGATGAAATGCAGTTAGCCAAATAAATATTTCATGGCTTCAGGTTGGTTTTGGCTGGTTTTAAAAATCAACAACAAAAACAGAAGCAGGAGATAAGTTTTATGTGCTAACATATACATAATATTAATTGGTTAGAGACTGAATCAGAGTGATAAGATACAAAACTAATAAAGGATTCTTTGAGTGAAATATTTACTTGTAGTAAAATATTACTATAGCTTAGCATAATACATGTGACTTCCCACCACCAAATTCATTTATTCTAAAAATTTCTGTGATGAGAAAAGACAGAGACTTAGGCATCAATCTTCTGCTCATTTTACCCAAACATTTGGATGACATATGTTCAAACATATATCCTTGTGGGAAATGTGTGCTTTAAAGTAGCATCACATGCTGCCTGTGCTTTTATATGCACAGATACCAAAGGGGGGGGTACTTCTTATCCCTTCCTCCAAAATAGTAATAAGGAATAGAAGCAATGGATTTACACTCTGGGTGAACTATAAGCATTAATATTTTCTAATGAGACGTCTTCATTGCTCTGAGGAAAAGCTTTAACAATACCTTTCCTCTACTGCATCTGTGGCGCAATGCATGATAGGTGAATGACAGGAGAACAAAAATCAAGTATTCATTGTCATCACTATCATTCTCATTCAGCAACAGCAGATCAGGTCTTTGTGCATATGTTAAAGAAAAAAAATACTCCACTATTAAGAGTGGATTGATGGATGATTTCAACTCTTCCAGAGCTTTTGTAAGAATGACCCAGTAGAAAAGATTAGGACTCAACCCAAGCTCTGCTGTTGTTGTATTCAGTCATAGATACAATTATATTGCCTCTTCTTTGCTAAATGTGTCCTAATTTAAAAGCTTAAAAAGGATGCAAAAGAGCTCTGATGAGCATTGTCTCAAGTAGGAAGCATGTGCTTTGTCTCAATAAGCTATCAGTCATAAGAATGTCAAACTAGCAAGAGTAAAATAGACAAATGTGTCATCTAACCAGTCTCTCTTGTTCTTCGAAATCAGTGAAGAGATCTCCACAAAAACTTCCTGGGTGGTGTCTCTCTCTCTCTCTCTCTCTCTCTCTCTCTCTCTATATATATATATATATATATATGTGTGTGTGTGTGTGTGTGTGTGTGTGTGTGTGTGTGTATGTGTGTGTTTTTCTGTGTGTTAGATTCTTCTTCTGATTTACAAAGTTATGTGATAGAATGCTTAGTGTTATGCATATCTAAAATGGTATTTCCAGTGTTAGAAATTTAAAACATTTGTTTTCCTACCTGCTCATTTCCAAAAGTCTCCAAATTTTCCCATGGTCTATATAGGGATGCAAATGAGAACTGAGTTTTGGGAATAACCTCCTGGTTACTATGGTACCAGTGATGTTTTTTTGAAATCCAGCATTCATAAACATTCAACTCTATTTCCCATTAATGATAGTACTTTAACCTTCACAACAGGTCGCAGGACTGTAAACAAAATATTTAGTGCTGATGATTTTGAATATGAACAGAGGGCATTAAAATTTCAAGGCTTGACTCTGTGTGTGCAAATTTATATCTAAGTGGTAGTAAAATAGCATATTAAGGGAGATTTCCCTGCTGTTATTTATTCCCCTTTCCATGTTATTATCCTCCCTGTGCTCTATCTGTACTGAAAGTAAAAATGTGTACAGATGTAGGTCATGTGCAAGTAACAGCAGTAAAGAGGCAAATACCTATAATAAAGCAGGACCCTGATTCCAGTCTCATTAACAGAGAGAAAGCACAGTACATGCCTTGCCCAGGAGATTAGTAAACAGGCAACCAGAGAATCACACCTAATTGTCTAACTTTGTAATCTTCTAATGTAATTAATTTTCTATCTTGATGTTCTAGTAGGAATACTTGCAACTAAAATGTGTGGAAAGCCATATTAATCAATGATTCCATGGGGTAACCTGTCATCTAGATATCAGGAGATATAAACACAGCAGACAGTGATATTTTCTGATGATTATGTGTCTTACTATTCTGTTAGAATAAACCAATAATTTCATCAAGCTTTTGTTGGATGAATCTGAGAAATCACATCATAATATACCTGTGTGTCAGTGAAATGCAAATACAATATTTCTGTTTGCATTTATATAATATTTAAACTCATAGCAAGATTTCCAAAACCCTTTTAATCAGATATCTATAAAACAACCTACATTTCCATGAATTTAGTACAGAAATGGACGTCTTGACAATGAAACTGCATTTTGACAAATATATGTTCAATCTACAAGTCAGTGGAGTGAATATCACATTGTTGACTTATAAGAATCTAGATTGTTCATGTAAATTGGTCAATTGCTAGATATGGTTTCATGATGAAATCAAGCAACCCGTGGGAAAAGTAAAATGGATAAGGACCCAGCAGGCATAAGACAAAATAATATTTTAGATTTTAAATTATTCACTTTTCATTACACTTAGGTACTACCCAAGAACCCATCCTTACAAAGTTAGTGCTTGGCTACTGAAATGCATTAGTACTTTTTACAGTAAAGATTCATATTGTTAAGAACTTACTATAAAATAAAATAGTAATAGGAAAGTTAAAATACTAAATATACAAACTATGAACAGTCATTGTGACTATGATCTCAAGAAATAAGTATCAGTCATAACTGTATTATACATTTTCATTTATTGAAAAATATTTTCATACAATATATCTTGATTATAGTTAACTATTAGTCATAACTGTGTTATACTTCATTTTATTGAAAATTTTTTTCATGCAATATATCTTGATTACAGTTTGTCTCCCTTTTCTGCCCTCAGTTCTTTATCTCCTCCCTGTCCATCAAGATCAAACTCTTCCTGTTTGATATTAGAAAACAATCATCTGAGTGATAATAATAAAATACCATAAAACAAAAACAAATTATTGGAATAGGAAAAATCGAACAAACAGAAAAAAAAAGAAGCCTAGAAAAGGCACAAGAAACTGATATAGTCTCAGAAACATGCCTATTCCTATACTCAGGAATTTCAAACACCAAACAAACAAACAAACAAACAAAAAACAGATATTCAAAAGAAAGACCTGGAGAGTAATATAGCATAAAACACTAATTAGAAGAAAATAATAATAATAAATAAAAAAGAGAAAATGTAAAAAAAAAAAAAAAGACAACGGTACATGATATTATGAGACAAGGATGTGTTTTTTTTTTTTTTTTTTTTTTTTTTGTGGTTTTCTATTGGGGGACATTCAGTCTATTGTTTACAGTAGTTTGTTTCACCAGTGACACTCCCTTGGAAAACTGAATTTGCACTGGCAAGTGGTTATCGAATTGTTATCCATTCTAGGTTATAGATATGGACAAGTGTCAAGTCTTCTTTTAGCTCAATGACTCTATCTAGTGTAGATCTATGCAGGGCCTGAGGATGTTACCTCAGTCTCTGTATGCTCATATGTGTGTTGGTCTCGTGTTTAAGGGCCTTGTTTCCCTGATTTAATCTGTCCTTTTGATCTTAAACTCTTTCTGTCCTCTTTCTTCAGGTTTTCCTGATTACTCCATGGAAGAATTTGATGAAGACATTAATTTAGGGTTAGTTATTCCAAAATTCCCTCATTTTATGCCTATTTTCTGGTTATGGTCTGTGTATTTGTCCCTATATGGAACTTCTCTGATGATAGCTGAGACAGATATTGACCTATAAGAACAGAAGACTGCAATTAAGACTCATTTTACAGCTACTTGTAGTAAAACAATAGTATTTGGTTTTAGTGCAGGTCCCTGAGCTAATAGTCTCTGAGTTCATACTCACCTAAGTAGTGTCTGGTATGGGTTAAATCTCATACTGTAGGTCTTAAGTAAAACTGGTTAATTATTCCCACAAGATTTGTGTCACCATTACAATAGAATATATTACAGTCAGGATTGGAAGGTCAATTAATGGGTTTGTAACTGGGTTGTAGTTTATATTTCTCCCTTGGTAATGTACAGACTACCTTCTGATACAAAAACAGTTTCCCACAGTGGTAAAGACTCCAGTTAAACACCAGGTGTACTTATCCATGTTAAATTACTTATATAGTTGTTGTCTTTAGGGACAGGGACTTGCAATCAATTTGTGAAGAACAACTTATAATCTTTGTAACAGCTTGTGTTGTTTGACCAACAGCATTTCCATAACTGGAATCTTTAGTGACAAGAGATACCCAACTGGGCTCTGTCTCTCTCATTTAGCTATTTCACTTACACTTTTCTCACATAGGTTTCCATTTTAGAAAACGTCTACTGTTCCCCTGGAACTTTCAAGCTATCCATCAAAATGGTTCTGAATTTAAGCTGCCTCTTCCCTTTATATACTCCTTCATCCTCACCTTCTCTCTCTATCCATGCTTGATCCTCCAATTCCAACCCCCTTCACATGTTTATCCAAAAATGTCTGTTCTATTTCCTTTCCTGAGGAGATTTTTCTATACACATTCGAAATTCCTTACTCTATTATACCTAACTGCTGTGGTTCTATGGGTTGTAGCTTGTTATCATTAACATAACAGCTAACATCAACATATAAGTAAAGGTATACTGTATTTGTCTTTGAAGACATGGTGTCTTAGTTAGGGTTTTATTGCTGTGAACAGACACCATGACCAAGGCAACTCTTATAAAAACAACATTTAGCTGGGGCTGGCCTACAGGTTCAGAGATTTGGTCCAGTATCATCAGGTGGCAGCATGACAACATCCAGGCAGGCATGGTGCAGGTAGAGCTGCATGAGGAGACTCCCTTCCTTCCAGGCAGCTAGGATAAGGGTATTAAAGCCCACACTCACAGTGACACACCTACTCCAACAAGGCTACACCTCCTAATAATGACACCCCCTGGGCTAGGCATACTCAAACCACCAAATTCCACTCCCTGACCCCCATAGACTTGTTCATATACATCTATGAGGGCCATACCTATATATAGCATAATGCAAAATACATTTAGTCTAACTTCAAAAGTCCCCATAGTCTATAGCAGTCTCAACAATGTTAAAAGTCCAAAGTTCAAGGTCTCTTCTGAGATTCATCTAATTCTGTAATCCCCAAAGCAAGACAGGAAAACAGCTGGGCCAACTCCAAATTCTGAATCTCTATTTCTGAGGTCAAAGCAGTCTTCAGATCTCCTCTTTATCTTTGTTGACTGCAACAAACTTCTTCTGTACTGATTCCACTCCCTGTTAGCAGCTTTCCTCAGATAGCTCACAGCTCTGGCATCTCAAACATCTTGAGGTATCCAAGGTAACTTCAGTGTTACAGCTTCTTGCTCCAATTCTGGGATATACATATGATCTTCTGGTCTCCTCCAAAGAGCTTGTGTCACTTCTCCACCTCTGCCCTCTGTAGACACTAAGTTCTGCTTGACTCCACTCCACTGCTGCAGCTGTTCTTGGTACTCATCCTATGGTACTGGCATCTCCAATACACAGGGGTCTTCTGTTGCAACTAGGCTTCAACATCTAGGCTTCTCAGAGGTTCTCTTTATGTGCCAAGCCTCAACTTATTTTCATGACCCCTTCAGTCCTAAGCTGTCAACTACAACTGAGGCTTAACCTTCACCAATGGCCTTCCCTGGCCATTCACAGTGCCAAGCCTCAGCTGCTCATGATCCCTTCATAGCTCTAAAATCAGTAACACCTGGGTCACTCTTACACATTACCAAATACAGCTGCAGCATGAGGAACAACCTTGGATATCTTTGGAATACAGCTTCTTTGTACTCTCAGAAAACACTTCCCAGAAGATTTTATCTCAGTGATGCTGGTCTCTTCTAAATCGCCACTAATTTCTTAGCTCTAGCTAACCAGCATTAAGTGGCGCAGTAGTCCCTTCTATACTAAACTTTAAAACCAGAGCCATGGGGCCAAAACTCCCTACATCTGCTGCTTGCTGAGGCTGGAATATGCCCCCTTTTTCTATTAAATTATCATCAGCTTTCTGTTTTCCCGTTCTTTCTCTGCCTAAACTTGGATATCATGAAACCTGCTCTGTTAACTTACTTTGAACTCAGATGTCCACAAGCCTATATCCTAAGCACTGGGATTAGTTGTGGTCAACCAAGCCTAGACATTTTTTTTTAATCTAGAACTTGCTCTGTTCTAGGCTGGCCTTGAATTCAGAGATCTCCTTGTCTTTGTCTCCGGGAATTGAAAACTTGTACTACCATGCGTGGACCTAAATTTAGCTGAGAGAGATCTTGCACCAAGGTCACTACTCCCTTAATACAATTTAATATTCTTGAACACGGAATTCAGCCCCATTTCCTTCCTGTTGCCTCTTTAATACTAAAACCATATATTTTGTAGTTTTTCTTTCTCAGTTTGCTAACCTTGTTTAAAATGCTTTTCATGGCACTCAACCAGAGAAGAAGGTCTATGATGGGCATTTCTGAGACTTCCTTTGTCAATGCAATTAATCTCTACTGACCTTAGCCTTAGGCAGACTCTTCATAAAAGAGCAAAAAGCAGGTAGGTTCTTCACCAAACTACTACAACAGCAGTCTCTAGGCCACATACTGAAACTTCTAGAACTAGGTCTGCACAGTTCAAATTGCTGTTTAAATCACTGTTTAGGTCTTTATACCACTTTATAGTTGGGCTGTTGGTTTTCTCGATATCTTATTTTAGGATTTGGTTGGTGGTTTAGTCTCAGGGAGCTCTGGGGTTACTGGTTAGTTCATATTATTGTTCCTTCTGGGGGGCTGCAAACCCCTTCAGCTCCTTGGGTACATTCTCTAGCTCCTTCATTGGGGGCCCTGTGTTCCATCCAGTAAATGACTGTGAGCATCTAATTCTTTGTTTGCCAGGCACTGGCATAGCCTCAGGAGAGATAGCTATATCAGGGTCCTGTCAGCAAAATCTTGTTGGCGTATGCAAAGTGTCTGGATTTGGAGGTTGTTTATGGGATGGATCCCTGGGTACAGCAGTATCTAGATGGTCCTTCCTTCCATCTCAGCTCAGAACTTTGTCTCTGTAACTCCTTCCATGGGTATTTTGTTCCCCAGTTTAAGAAGGAGAGAAGTATCCACAGTTTGGTCTTCCTTCTTGAGTTTCATGTGCTTTGCAAAGTAACCCTATTTAAAAGATGGGGTACAGAGCTAAACAAAGAATTCTCAACTGAGGAATACCTAATGGCTGAAAAGCACCTGAAAAGATGTTCAACATCCTTAATCATCAGGGAAATGTAAATCAAAACAACCCTGAGATTCCACCTCACTCCACTCAGGATGGCTAAGATCAAAAATTCAGGTGACAGCACATTCAGGCAAGGATGTGGAGAAAGAGAAACATCCCTCCATTGTTCATGGGACTGCAAGCAGGTATAACCACTCTGGAAATCAGTTTGACGGTTACTCAGAAAATTGGACATAGTGCTACAGAAAGATCCAGCAATACCTCTCCTGGGCATATACACAGAAGATGCTCCAACTTGTAATAAGGACACATGCTCCACTATGTTCATAGCAGCCTTATTTATAATAGCCAGAAGCTGGAAAGAACCCAGATGTCCCTCAACAGAGGAGTGGATACAGAAAGTGGATACATTTACACAATGGAGTACTACTAAACTATTAAAAACAATGAATTTATAAAACTGTTAGGCAAATGGATGGACCTGGAGGATATCACACTGAGTCAGGTAACCCAATCATAAAAGAACACACATGATATGCACTCACTGATAAGTGAATATTAGCCCAGAAATTTAGAATACCCAAGATACAATTAGGATTTTTTAATAAACTTTGGACATTATCTCTTTATAAGTTATGTAGATGGTAAAAAATAGAAATCTTTTAATATTTATTTATGTATCTATGTATTTATGTATCTATGTATTTTTGTATATATTTATGTATTTATCTATGTGTTTATTTATTTGATTATTTGTTTATTTTTTGTTTGCTTGCTTATTTATTCATTTATTTATTTATTTTAGTTTTTAGCCCGCTAGTTTGTCTAAATGATTGTGCCTTTTGTCATGGAATAGTTGTGATGTTCCTTGGGGCCCCATTTAGTAATTTTCTATTTTAGTGCCTATGATAATGGTTTTCAGTTCAGAAGGTCTATTCCTGAGCCAATGGATTCAATGCTATCCCATGCTTTTTCTTTTACTGGTTTCAGTGCATTTGATTTTACATTAAGGCCTTGGATACATTTGGCGTTGAGTTTTTTTGCAGGGTGATAAGTATGGACCTATTCACATTTTTCTACATTTAGAAATCTAGTTTGATCAGCATCATTTGTTTAAAGTGCTATGTTTTGTCAAATATCTATTTCTTGGTTCTTCATAAAGAAAATCAAATTTCCAAAGGTGTTTTGATTTCATCTGGGTCTTCAATTGGACTCTATGGATCAATTTGTCTGTTTTTTGTTAATAGCATGGTGTTTTTATAACTATAGCTCTATAGTACAGTTTGACATCAAGGATGGTGAAACCTCCAGCAGTTCTTTTATTATTCAGTTTTATTTAAGCTCACCAGGGTGTTTGCTTTTCACTTGAAGCTGAAAATTGTCTTTTCAAGGTCTGTGAAAAATTGTGTTGGAATTTTGATGGGTGTTGCATTGAATCTGTAGATTGCTTTGAGGAGCTCTGTCTAGGACCTGGAAGAAATAGCTCTGGACATGTCTAACCATTGTCTTGCAAATCTCTGAATTCTCACCTCCCGGAATGCAGTATAGGAAGCATACTGCCTTCTTAGCACTTATATTTGTGTCCATTAATGCTAATAAAAATATTCTTGAAGCAAGAAGAGATTATTTGTTTAATGCATGATGCCACTTCAGTAGCTCATCTTACCTTTCTTTCTTTTATAAATTTTTTTTATTTTTATTTTATTTTATTTTTTATGACTAGAGAAAGCTCTCTGTGATTTAATTTTGGTATGGAGCATAGTCAGTGTTTCTTCTTTGATTCACAGTAATTATGCAAAGAGTAAATAGCACTTATATTTTGTCTACAGTCACTTTATTTTTCCACTGAACCTCACATTTGTAAATGGCTGCATATTCTGCATAGTGTCTGTCAGCTTCTGTAGACAGAGTAAAGTGTTCTTTCTCTCTTTGAATACTTTTTTTTCCTGCTCTACAATACATGAATGTCCTGATGTCACAATGATCCATCATCTGCTTTGTACGTTCCTGGTAGAATTATTTTGGATCGAATTCAAGAGTGTAAATTTTGGAACATTTACTTCTTTTTTGTTCTACTCAGGATGCTTGTGTGGATGTGTGTGTTTTATGTGTATTGTGTATTTGTGTGTGTGCACAATTCCATGTATGATTATTTAGTATATTCTTTCAGATTTATTTATTCATTTTATGTATATGAGTACACTATTGCTCTTTTCAGACACACCAGAAGAGGGTATCAGATCCCGTTACAGATGATTGTGAGCCACCATGTGGTTTCTGGGAATTGAACTCAGGACCTCTGGAAGAGCAATTAAAGCTCTTAACCACTGAGTCATCTCTCCAGCCCTATTTAGCAAATTTTGAAACACTATTCACATAACAGAAGATTCAAAGTTAAACTACTTGTATAGCCTTTAATTCCCCAGTATGATACTAAATGAACTGATGAAAAGACAGCACTCTGGCATATATTAGCAACTCTATCCTCCACAAAATCTTATTTCTGTGTCCAATGATAACACAATGAACTCAAGGATGAATGGAAGGATAAGAAATATTTGTGAAGTCAAAACATTTTATTCTTTCTTTCAAATAAAAGTTTTCACTTCACTTTGACTCCAAAAACATTTTCAATGCCCTGGAAATGAAAAAAAAAAAAGTTACCCTTAAGAAAATAGGTAATTTAGGTTTCCAAAATCCCACAAAAGTCAAATGACTCGAAAGTATATATTTCTGTAACTCTTTCTATGCTTTAAGATACCTTCAACCTAAAACATGACCTGATTCTCATTTATTTTAATTGCCACCATCTTCCTCCAGTGTTCATTTGCTCCATTTTCCAGTTTGGAAAGCCTGCAATGCTTTCATACTATGATTCAAATACTTAGTATGTAAGGGTCTACATCTATCAATCAATCAAACCTCATACCATCTGTAGCATAGTAACTGAGAAATTCTTACAAACATAAGGGCTTAATGATTTCTCATATGAATTTGATATCCATATAAGGTTATTTTAATGAAAAACCATACTGTGCTAAAATAGCAATCTGAAAAATGTTAAAAATCAATAAAAATATGAAAAATTCCCACACTAAGAGAAATATCTGAACAATCTTTAACAAACATACATTAGTCAGGTTTTCCCTTATTTATAAATTTAATGGCACTGATTTTGCATATAGTTTCTTGTTCATTTTGTCATATTATACCTTTGTAGAGATAATGTTGATTTTTAAATATTACTTGTATTCAATGAAATTTTAGCAGCTCAAAAAACAAAAACAAACAAAACAAAATAAAAAACAAAATGTGGGCTCAATAAGGTCCCTCTTCTTACTGTCAGGCAATTCATCTAAGGTTCCTCCTTTCATTCCTGAGAATCTAGTAACTCCCAGGTCGATGGTGCATTCTGCAGGGTTCCCTCAAACTCCAATTTCCTGAAGTTGCCTGTTTCCATTCTTTCTGCTATCTCTCACGGCTTCATGGGGTTACCATCCCACAGTCACATCACTGACCCATAATTCTTCCTGTCTGAAAGAATTACAGGGATGGAAATGGAGAGGAGCCAGAAGAAAAGAAGATTCAGTGACAGGCCCAAAGTGGGATCCAGCTCAAGAGGCAGTCACAAGGTCTGACACTATTACTGAGGCTATGGTGCACTAACAAAAAAGGATCTATCATGTCCTGCCCTCTGAACGACCCAACAAGCAGCTGAAAGAGTCAGATGCAGATATTTGCACTCAACCAATGGACAGAAGCAGCTGACCCCTTTTGTTGAGTTGGGGAAGCCTGAAAGAAGCTGAAGAGAAGGCTGATCATGTAGGAGGGCCAGAGTCTCAATTAAGCTGGACCGTGAGATCTCTCAAACACTGAACCACCAAACAGACAGCATATATTAGCTGATATGAGACCTACAACACACATACAGTAGAGGACTTCTGGGTCTGTGTTCATTCAAAAATGATGTACCTAACCCTCAAGAGACGGGAGGCTCCAGGATGTTTAGAGGTCAAGTGGGGTGAGGGTTGGGGATATCCACGTTGAGACAGGGAGTGGGGAGGAGGTGTGGGATGTGGAGCAGTATGAGGGTGGATGGGGCCAGGGAATGGAATATGGAATGTAAAAAATAATTTAATAAAAAAATGTGTGAAGTATTTTAAGACCACCAACCTCCTATATTTTTGGTATACAGCTTTCGACAAGTTAATTATAAAATCTATTGACACTGATATTAAATACATTTTAAAGATTAATACTATATTTTTATTAAGATTTATTCTTAATTGTACTAAATATATCACTGTTGAGAGCACATCTAATATCTGTACAGATATGGATACAATATAGATATAACACAATATAGATATCTATTTATTGTAAGACTTATATCTTCCATTTATCTACTTTTCCATCTATGAAAATAAAATAATAAATAAAGAATTAAACCACATTATTGAGGTGATAGGCCACAAATGGGAAACTTGAGTCATCCTGATCAGAATATATTAATGATTACTTCCCCAAAGAGTTAATAGTTTGGCTCATCTCTCCATTTGCACTTTATTTCATCAAAAGTGGTAGGCCTTCAAAGAATTTTTCTTGTACAGGATGACATTAGTACATGGAGGGAATCCGATCTAAGTTAATTAGATAAATTATCTTAATATGCATCTTATTCATAAATATAATCAGTATTTAGTTACTCAAAAGCATCTTCTTTGACATGTTGCATTTGCATCAAATAAAAGCCTTCTATAAATCAAACAGCAAAATGAAGAGTATGAAACCAGGATTTATGGAAAGGGGAATCTTTAGATATTCATTTTCTCTTTAGACTCTTGCATGTATCAGGGTACAATGTGCAATGAAGACCTTCATTTAATATTCAGTAATTAAATTAAGAATAAACTAATGAGTTCAGCCACAATTTAACAAGAGCATATCCTCTTTATTATGCTTTACTAAATAGAATTATCTACTTTCAAGGTTATAGCATGGAAAACTAGTAAAGTCACTGAGAGATATTGGATTTAATGCTGCACTAAATTTTATCTGTCATGCTTTAATTTTATTATTGTTTATACTATTTAAGACCGATAAGCAGTGATTGAACACTCAGTGCTTCAAGATATACAAGATGATTCTGTCTATTTCTCTCACTCTTTTTCTATAATAATCAAATTTCTAGAGAGATACATAAATATGTTCCATGGAAAGTTTGAGCAAACCATGGAGTGCAGACCAATTATACTATGGTATACAAATGCCTGTTTTGTTTCCTTGGGTAAAGGAATAAGATAAGAGCTGTACCCAAGCTTTATGAATGCATAGCTTGGCTTGAGCCTGGAACATTTCTACTGTCCCTATGCCCAGCCCTGGAAACTTCTGTCATCTGCACAATCTAATTTACAAGATCGGACCTTGAAGGCTTCAGCCTTCACTGTTTGTTAAAGTAGGCCTAGAATGTTTCAGTCTCTAAGACGTATTGCTGAATATACTTACACTTTTTAGTTTTTTTCTGAACTCTGGATAGCTGGTTCAATTAATCTGTTCTGGCTCAAATCTCCTCTTCAAGTGGACCAATTCAAAACTCAGTTATATCCTGAATTGCTAAAAACTACTGCCTCAGAACTCCACAAACTGACCTGAACAGCCTGGACTGACTGTAAAAACTGAAGGAACCTAAAAGAAACTGCCAACTCAACAAGTGAACTTCATTCACCTCTCTGATCTCATGATTAGTTAGCCATACCGTATCTCTGAATCATTCTGTCAAATCTTCTTCTGATTCATAACTTTGACTGATTTCAATTAGATGTCATCATTTAGGATTAAAGGTGTGTATTAAGGGCACATCTGTATTCCAGACAGAGGGAATAAAACTGTGTGTCTATATTCTAGTAAATGGGATTAAATCTAGAGGGATTAAAGGTGTGTGGTGTTTCTGCATTCCAGCTGTATAACACAGACCTAGGTCTTTCAGTATGATATAATTACTTTCCAGATCAGCCATGTTCCATGAAAAATGGTGTCTGCACTTAACAAAACTATCACTTCAAAGTGAAGAAAATTAAAGGCATTTTCAGAAACAGAATTATGAAACTAGGCAAGAGAGTTTCTACTCTTTGTAAGGTCTCTTATAGGAGTTGTGAGATTTTATATATATATATATATGTGTGTGTGTGTGTGTGTGTGTGTGTGTGTGTATTAAATATCAAGAAAAATTAAGATGGTGATATAAAATTCAGGGAATAATCAAAGAAAAATAGAACACACACACATTTATAAACCTCCAGTAAATGTAAAAATGCAAAATGGGAAAATCATGACCTACAGAGTTATTCCAATTAAGTGAAGAATTATCAATGATGGGGAATAATTCTCTGTAAAATGCTTAGTGCAATACAAAGCAATACAGGTACATAGTTATTATCAAAAACCAGAAAACAACTCATGAACAAAATTATAAGTTCAGCACAGTTTTTTGAATCACTATAAGGGACCAAACATTTAAATTTACTGTATACAGCATTATGTTTGCACAGAACACATTTAAAAAACAGGTTTAAATAAAGTGTTGAAAGTCTTATGTGGTTCATGAATATTTTGAAATACTTAGTTACTTCATTAGGGATCTTCTTGGGACATGTCTTAGTTGCTTTAATTGCTCTGATAAAACATCATGAATAGATTTATTTTGGGAATGAAAGGGTTTATTTCAGTTGCAACTTATAGACCGTCATCCTGTGAAATCAGAACAGATACTCAAGGCAGAAATCTGGAGGAAGGAATTCAAACAAAGTTCATGGAGGGCTGGTTTTAAATGACTTGTTCCTGTTTGCTTGTTTAGCCTGCTCTCTTGTGTGACATAGGAAAAATTGCCCAAAAGTGGAACCACCCACATTGGACTTGGTCCCACATGAATCCCTGTTCAAGAAAACAGTGCACACAGAGCAATCAAGAGGGGCTATTTTCTCAATTGATGCTCTCTCTCTCTCTCTCTCTCTCAATTATCTCCAGCTTGTGTCAAATTGTTATAAAACAGGGCCAACAAAGCACTTTGGAAGCTCTGGGAATTATTAGGAACTGTGAGTGTTGAGCTATGTATTACTAACATGGAAAAAGACCACAAGTTAAAGCTCAGAGTATACTTCAGGACAAGTCATGCCCCTCCCCATTTAGAGTCAAATCAATATGTTATATGCGTGACCTCTATTCTTGACATTATACCTGGTGACACTGCACATTTCACAAAATTGTCATGTTTTTCAGTGAGGTACAGCTGTAGGACTTGAAACATGTTAATTGAGTGCTAATTGTCTATCTAAAACAAATATGTCACTTGCAATTTAAATTTATTGAGGTAACAAACTAAATTTCTATTAAAAAATGCTTCAGGTTCTTCTGTTCATCGCCATCTAAAATAAAATTCACCGAAGCATAAAAAATAAGAAGGATTTACATGGCCATCTTAGATAAGCTCTTCAGCAATCAGGCATAAAACACACCTATGTAAACTTTCCTTCCTATCTTCTCCCTTTTCTATATTAATCTAGAAACATATAATCAAACTAGATGAGAAATTAGAGACATGATTTGAAATATGTGTGGGGTCATTTCTTGTACCTGATAAATTATACCATCAGATTTCCAATAAAAATAACTGGTACACTTTATATATGAAATAACTGTATAAATAAAGATTAAGTTATTTCTTATATTTTTGCTAGAAAGGCCAACAATTGTTATCAGAGATACAGACTGATTGGTATTAGTCAAATAATTTTGATTTTATTCTTTATTTTCTTTGTCTTTTAAATGGATATTTTGTATTTACATTTCAAATGTTATCCCATTTCCACCTGCTTCTATGAGGGTGCTCCCCAACCCACCCACCCACTTCTGCCTCACCACCCTGATATTCCAATACACTGGGGCATCAAGCCTTCCCAGGACCAAGGATCCCTCCTCCCATAATGTCCAACAAGGACATTCTCTGTTACATATACAGCTGGAACCATGGGTTCCTTCATGTGTACTCTTTGGTTGGTGGTTTAGTCCCTGGGAGCTCTGGGGAGCAGGGGTGGGGCAGGTCTGGCTGGTTGATACTGTTTTTCTTCCTATGAGATGCAAACCCCTTCAGCTCCTTCAGTCCTTTCCTGAACTCCTCCACTTGGGACCCTGTGCTCAGTCCAAAGGCTGGCTGCAAGTATCTGCCTCTGAATTTGTCAGACTCTGGAACACAGCTATATCAGACTTTGTCTGCAAGCTCTTCTTGGAATCTTCAATAGAGTCTGGGTTTGGTGTGTGTATATGGGATGGATCCCCAGGTAGGGCAGTCTTTGGATGGTCACTCCTTCAGTCTCTGCTTCACAATTTGTCTGTATTGCCTCCCATGAGTATTTTGTTACCTCTTATAAGGATGGAAACATCCACACTATGGTCTTCCTTCTTCTTGAGCTTCATGTGCTCTGTGAAATGTATCTTGATATTCTGAGCTTTTGGGCTAATATCCACTCAGAGAGTGCATACTATGTGTGTTCTTTTGTGACTGAGTTACCTCACTCAGGATAATATTTTCTAATTCCATCCATTTGCCTAAGAATTTCATGAAGTTGTGGGTTTTTTTTAATTTATTTTTTATTATTACGTATTTTCCTCAATTACATTTAGAATGCTATCCCAAAAGTCCCCCATACCCTCCGCCCCGCCCACTTCCCTACCCACCCATTCCCATTTTTTGGCCCTGGCATTCCCCTGTACTGGGGCATATAAAGTTTGCGTGTCCAATGGGCCTCTCTTTCCAGTGATGGCCGACTAGGACATCTTTTATACATATGCAGCTAGAGTTAAGAGCTCCAGGGTACTGGATAGTTCATAATGTTGTTGCACCTACAGGGTTGCAGATCTCTTTAGCTCCTTGAATACTTTCTCTAGCTCCTCCATTGGGGGCACTGTGCTCCATCCAATAGCTGACTGTGAGCTTCTACTTATGTGTTTGCTAGGCCCCTGCCTAGTCTCACAAGAGACAGCTATATCATGGTCCTTGCAACAAACGCTTGCTAGTGTATGCAATGGTGTCATCGTTTGTAGGCTAATTATGAAATGGATCCCTGGATATGGCAGTCTCTAGATGGTCCATCCTTTTGTCTCAGCTCCAAACTTTGTCACTGTAACTCCTTCCATGGGTGATTGCTTCCAATTCTAAAAAGGGGCAAAGTGTCCACACTTTGGTCTTCGTTCTTCTTCAGTTTCATGTGTTTTGCAAATTGTGCCTTATATCTCGCCATACTAAGTTTCTGGGCTAATATCCACTTATCAGTGAGTACATATCGTTTGAGTTTTTTTGTGATTGTGTTACCTCACTCAGGATGATGTCTAGCTGCATATGTATCAAAAGATGGCCTAGTCGGCCATCACTGGAAAGAGAGGCCCATTGGACAGGCAAACTTTATATGCCCTAGTACAGGGGAATGCCAGGGCCAAAAAATGGGGATGGGTGGGTAGGGGAGTGGAGGGGGAAGGTGTGAGGGACTTTTGGGATAGCATTGGAAATGTAATTGAGGAAAATACGTAATAAAAAAAAAGACATAGAAGAATTAAAACTCAGTGGCATTAAACAAAAAAAAAAAAAGAAAAAGAAAAAGTAGACAGCTTTTAAGGTAGAGGAAAACTATTTCAATTGTCATAGATAAATATTCAAAACTCTAAATAAGAAAATGTTACTTCAGTAACCTTAAACTTTTGATGAAGCATTATGATAAAAATGAAGATGGGCTTTATGTAATAGATATGGTAAATTTATACGGAAGAAAATCTTGACATAGGAATTCAGCAAAAGTACATAGTCATTCAACAGGTGATAGACTGATGATATTAAAGCATAATAATTGACAGAGACAAAATATAGGAAGATGAGAAAATATTTGCAAACAAGATGAATAAATTCATTTGGACTTCTATGATCATTGGATGAGTTTAAAAGAGAAATGTTCATCGAGTAATATTTTACTTCTTTTACAAATAATGTATGAGTGAATGCCGTGCAGCAAGAATTTCCCTAAGTGCTTTATTATTCAAGATATTAAGTACAAGCAAGAAAAAGTTCAAATGTTTTTTTTTTTTCACTTTCACAGTTTCCTTTGTTTAAACATCATTTTTGAATTGAAGTTGTTAGCCAGATGCACAGTCTAGGTAGCTATTTACCATTTTAAATTTGTTAAGTTCAAATTCAGGTATGATTAAAAGTGATTAAGTTATGATGTAGTACTATTTCAAGAGTCTCACACAAATCTTACACATCTTGATTGTTCTCAAGATCAATGACTATTAAGGTATATGCTTTACATTCATACAGTACAATTCAAAATGATAGAAAATCATTTTCTCAGGTGTTGGAGTGTATCCAAATCTTACTGTGTCTGTGTAACATGAACAACACCATCTGGTTAACTCTTGATCATCCACATTCAAATGCACAAGGTAGTAATAATAATAATAACAATAAATAACTTTATTATTTTCCAGGTTAAAGATGTGAGAAAATAAAGTTGAGAAAGGAAAAATTGATTTTTAGGAATGAAAGAAAAGTCCCAAATCCTGCCCAGAGAGAGTTGGTCTCTCAGGAGTACTGTCACTTTTAAGTACACATGTGAAATGGATATTATTAATGTATTAACTGGACAAAGAGGGACCTGTCAGGAGACCACAGGACTCAGGAACTACAGAGCAACTGGGGAGAGGATCCTTCTGGTCTCTGTCTGCACACCAGAGTTAACCCTGTGGCACAGCCCTCTCTACCCAAATGCTACCTGGAGAGAGTGGGTCTCCCAGGAGTTCTGTCACTCTTAAGTCCACAGGTGAGATGAAAACTTTTGCTCAAGTAACTGTCAAAAAATGACCTGCCAATAGACCAGACAGCTCAGGGACCCTGGAAAGTATCCTTTCAGTCTCCTACAGCCCAAAATTAACCCAGTGGTACAGCTCTCCAGGCTCAAATCCTGCCCTGATATCTAATCTCCCAATAGTGCTGACACACCTAAGATCACAGGATAGACATGATCCAGTCAGAGACAGCAAGACAAAGTAACACCAGAGATAACAAGATGGTAAGAGGCAAAAACAAGAGTCTTACAAACAGAAACCAAGGCTACTTGGCATCACTAGAACACAGTACTCCCACTACAGGAACACCTGCCTACTCCAACATGCTGGAAAAGGAAAATTCAGATTTAAAATCACATCTCATGATGATAATACGGAACTTTAAGAAGGACATGAATAGCTCCATTAAAGAAATACAGAAGACTTTCAAGTGGGTAGGAGAAACAACAATATGAACTAATCAGTCCCCAGACCTCCCTGGGACTAAACAACCAATCAAAGAAATCACATGGTGGGACTCCTGTCTCTAGCTGCATATGTAGCAGAGGATAGCCTAGTTGGTCATCAATGGGAGGAGAAGCCCTTGGTCCTGTGAAGGTTCTATGCCCCAGTATAGGGGAATGCCAGGGCCAGGGAGCAGGAGTGGGTGGGTTGTGGAGCAGGGGGAGGACAGAGGGAATAGGGGATTTCCAGGGGGGAAACGAGGAAAGGGGATAATATTTGAAATGTAAATAAAGAAAATATCTAATAAAAAAAATAAAGAAATTCAGGAGAACACAGGTAAACAAGTAGAAGCCCTTAAAGAAGAAAAACAAAAAATCCCTTTAAAATTTACAGGAAAACAAAAGTAAACAGGTGAAGTAATTGAACAAAATCATCTAAGATCTAAAAATGCAAATAGAACAGTAAAGAAATCACAAAAGGAGACAACTCTGAGGATAGAAAACCTAGGAAGGAGATCAGGAGACATAGATGCAAACATCATGAACATAAAACAAGAGATAAAATAAAGAATCTCAGGTGTAGAATACCACAGAAAACATAGACACAATAGTCAAAGAAAATACAAAAAGCAAAAAAGCTGCTAAGACAAATCATCCAGGAATCCAGAACACAATGAGAAGATGAAACCTAAGGATAATAGGTATAGAAGAGAGCAAAGATTCCCAACTTAAAGGGTCAGTAAATATCTTCTCAAAATTAAAGAAGAAAACTTCCCCATACTAAAGAAAGATATACCCATAAACATACAAGAAGCTTACAGAACTACAAATAGACTGGACCAGAAAAGAAATTCCTCCTGTCACATAATCAAAACACCAAATGCATAAAAAAAGAAAGAACATTAAAAGCAGTAAGGCAGCCCATCACTGGGAAGAGAGGCCCCTTGGTATTGCAAACTTTATATGCCCCAGTACAAGAGAATGACAGGGCCAAGAAGTGGGAGTGGGTGGGTAGGGGAGCAGGACAGGGGGAGGGTATAGGGAACTTCTGGGATAGCATTTGAAATGTAAATAAAGAAAATATCTAATAAAAAAATAAAAAAAAAAAGTAGTAAGGTAAATATAAAGGCAGACCTATCAGAATTACACCAGATTTTAACCAGAAACTATACAAGCCAGAAGATCTTCGGCAGATGTCATACAGACACTAAGAGAACACAAATGCCAGCCCAGGCTACTATGCCCAACAAAACTCAATTCCCACAGACGGAACAACCAAGATATTCCATGACAAAAACAATAAACTACCTTTCCACAAATTTAGCTCTACAAAGGATAATAGATGGAAAACTCCAACACAAGGAGGGAAACTACACCCTAAAAAAGCAAGAAAGTAATCTTCTTTCAGCAAACCCAAAAGAACATACTCAAACATACTTTCAACTCCAACAACAAAAATAACAGGAAGCAACAATCACTATTCCTTAATAGCTCTTAACAACAATGGATTCAATTCCCCAGTAAAAAGACAAACGAACAGACTAGATATGTAAACAGGGCCCAGTATTTTGCTGCCTACAGGAAACCCATCTCAGGGACAAAGACAGGCAAAACCTCAGAATAAAAGGCTGGAAAACCATTTTCCAACTAAATGGTGTCAAGAAACAAGTAGCCATTCTAATATTGGATAAAATCTACTTTTAAACTAAATTTATCAAAAAAGACAAGGAGGGGCACTTCATACACATCAAAGGTAAAATCTTCCAAGAGGAACTCGCAATCCTGAATATCTATGCTTGAAACGCAATGGCAGCCACATTCATTAAAGAAACTTTAGTAAAGCTCAAAGCACACATTGCACCTCACACAATAATAGTGGGAGACTTTAACACCCCACTTTCATCAATGGACTGATCCTGGAAACAGAAACTAAACAGAGACACATTGAAACTATCAGAAGTTTTGGAACAAATGGATTTAACAGACATCTACATAACATTTTATTCTAAAGCAAAAGGATATACCTTCTTCTCAGCACCTCATAGTACCTTCTCCAAAATTGACCTTATGATTGGTCACAAAACAGGCCTCAACAGATACAAAAATTTTGAAATTATCCCATGCATCCTATCAGATCACCACAATCTAAAGCTGATCTGCAATAACAACATAAAAATTAGAAAGCCAACATTCACATTGAACAACACTCTACTTAATGATAACTTGGTCAAGGAAGAAATAAAGAAAGAGATTAAAGACTTTTTAGAGTTTAATGAAAATGAAGCCACAACATACAGAAACTTATGGGACACAATGAAAGCATTCCCAAGTGGAAAACTCATAGGTGTGAGGGTCTCCAAAAAGAAATAGGAGAAAGCACACATTAGCAGCTTGACAGCACACCTGAAAGCTCTAGAACAAAAAGATGCAAATACACCAAGGAGGAGTAGACAGCAGGAAATAATGAAACTCAGGGCTGAAATCAACCAATTAGAAGCAAAAAGAATTATACAAAGAATGAACTGACCCTGGAGCTGGTTCTTTGAGAAAATCAATAGATAAACCCTTAGCCAGACTAATGGGAGGGCACAAAGACAGTATCCTAATTAAGAAAATCAAAAATGAAAAGGAAGACATATCAACAGAAAACAAGGAAACCCAAAAAATAATCAGATCCTACTACAAAAGTCTATATCATCAAAACAAGAAAATTTGAATGAAATGAATAATTTTGTATAAATATATACAAGGTGCCAACATTAAATCAGGATCAGATAAACCATTAAAACATTCTCATAACCCACAAAGAAATAGAAACAGCCATTAAAAGTCTCCCAATCAAAAAAAGCCCAAGGACAGATGTGTTTAATGCATAATTCTATCAGACCTTCAAAGAAAATCTAATACCAATAGTCTTGAAAATAGTCTAGAAAATAGAAACAGAAGGAAACCTACCCAATTCATTCTATTAAACCACAGTTGTGCTCATCCCTAAACCACTGAAAGACCCAACAAGAAAGAGAATGTCAGACTAATTTCAGTTTTGAATATCAATGCAAAAATACTGACTAAAATTCTCTCAAATGGAATCCAAGAACACATTCACACAATCATCCAACATGATCAATTATCATGATTTCCCAGGAATGCAGGAATGGCTTAATATGTGGAATATATCAACATAATCTACTATATAAACAAATTCAAAGGAAAAAAATATGCATGATCTTTTCATTAGATGCTGAGAAAGCTTTTGACAAAATTTAACACACTTCATGATAAAAGTCTTGGAAAGATCAAGAATTCAAGGCCCATACCTAAGCATAGTGAAAGCAATATACAGTAAACCACTAGAAAACATCAATCTAAATGGAGGGAAACTTGGAGCAATCCCACTAAAATCAGGGACTAGACAAGGCTTCCTACTCTCTCTCTCTCTACCTATTCTATAATAGTACTTGAAGCCCTAATCAGAGCAATTAGACAATAAACAGAGGTCAGAGAGATAAAAATTGGAAATAAAGAAGTCAAAATATCACTATTTGCAGATGTATAATTATGTGACCACAAAAATTCCACTAGAGAATTTCTACAGCTTATAAACAACTTCAGCAAAGTGGCTAGATATAAAATTAACTCAAACAAATCAGTAAGTAGCTTTCCTCTACTCAAAAAAAATAAACAGACTGAGAAAAAAATTAGGGAAATGACACATTTTACAATAGCCACAAATAATATAAATTAATTTGGTGTGACTCTAACAAGCAAGTGAAATATCTGTATGATCTGAAGAAAGAAATCGAAGATCTCTGAACATGGAAAAGAACCCATGCTCCTGGATTGGCAGGATTAATATAGTAAAAATGTCTATCTTGCTGAAGGCAATCTTCAGATTCAATGCAATCCCCATTAATAATTCCAACTCAAAACTTCACTGAGTTAGAAAGGGCAATTTGCAAATTCATTTTGAACAAAAAACCAGGATATCAAAAACTATTCTCAACAATAAAAGTACTTCTGGGAGAATCACTATCCCTTAACTAAATATGTACTATAGAATAATTGTAACGAAAATTGCATGGTATTGGTACAGAAACATGCAGGTATATAAATGGAATAGAATTGAAGACAAAGAAATGAATCCACATACCTACAGTCATTTGATCTTTGACAAAGGAGTTAAAATGATCCAGTGAAAAATGGACAGCATTATCAACAAGTGGTTTTGGCTCAAGTGGAGCTCAGCACATAGAAGAATGCAAACTTATCCATATTTATCTCTTTGTACATAGCTCAAGTTCAAGAGGTTCAAGGACTTCTGCATAAAACCAGATACATTGAAACTAATAGAAGAGAAAGTGGGGAACACATGGGCACAAGAAAAAATTACTTTATAGAAAAAATTTCTTTATAGAAGAGAACAGCAGTGGCTTATGCTCTAAGTAAGAATCAACTAATGGGACCTCATAAAATTGCAAAGCTTCTGTAAGGCAAAGGACATTGTCAATTGGAAAAAAATATCAACCAACAGATTAAGAAAAGATCTTTACCTTACATCTGATAGAGGGCTATTATCCAATATATACAAAGAATTCAAGAAAATAGACACCAGAGAAATGAATAACCATATTTAAAAATGGGGTACAGAACTAAACAAATAGTTTTCAACTGATGAATACCGAATGGCTGAGAAGCACCTAAAGAAATGTTGAACATTCTCAGAAATCAGAGAAATACAATTCAAAACAATCATGAGATTCTACCTCAAATAAGTCAGAAAGGCTCATATCAAAAACTCAGGTGACAGCAGATGCAGTCTAGGATGTGGAAAAAGAGGAATTCCTCCATGTTGGTGGAATTGCAAGCTGGTACAATCACTGTGGCATTCAGTCTGTAGGTTTTTCAGAAAATTGGACAAAGTACTACCTGAAGACCCAGCTATACCACTCTTGAGTATATACCCAAAAGAAGCTCCAACATGTAATAAGGACACATGTTCTACTATGTTCATAGCAGCCCTAATTATAATAGCCAGAAGCTGGAAATTATCCAGATGCCCTTCAACAGAGGAATGGATATAGATAATGTGTACATTTATACAGTGGAGTACTACTCAGCTATTAAAAACACAACCTCGCCCTTCCGGCCCACTCCAGCACCAGGGTGCCTTGTCCACTGAGTGTAGTCTCTGGAAACCCACAAGGAATCACACAGGATTCCCCACAGGATCCTAAGACCTCTGGTGAGTGGAACACAGCGTCTGCCCCAATCCAATCGCGCAGAACCTGAGACTGCATTAACTAGGGAAGCAGATAACCCGGCCTGAGCAGGGGCACAAGTCCCTTCCGGTTCACTCCAGCAGCAGACTACCTTGTGCACGGAGTTTCTGGACACCCTCAAGGTCCTCACAGGACCCTCCACGGGATCTGCAGTAACTAGGAAGCAGACGACCCGGGCCTGACCTGGGGCACGAGTCCCTTCCACTCCACTCAAGCACCGGGGTGCCTTGCCAGTGGAGTCTCCCGACATCCGCAAGGGCCCACACAGGATTCCCCACGGGATCCTAAGACCTCTGGTGAGTGGAACACAGCATCTGCCACAATCCAATCGCGCTGAACCTGAGACTGCGGTAACTAGGGAAGCAGACAACCCGGGCCTGACCTGGGGCACGAGTCCCTTCCACTCCACTTGAGCACGGGGTGCCTTGCCAGCAGAGCATCCCGACACCAGCAAGGGCCCACACAGGATTCCCCATGGGATCCTAAGACCTCTGGTGAGTAAAGCACAACTTCTGCCACGAGGCAGGTTCAAACACCAGATATCTGGGTACCTTCCCTGCAAGAAGAGAGATTGCCTGCAGAGAATACTCTGCCCACTGAAACTAAGGAGAGAGCTAGCCTCCCAGGTATGCTTATAGAGGCTAACAGAGTCACCTGAGGAACAAGCTCTAACCAGAGACAACTATAACAGCTAGCTTCAGAGATTACCAGAGGGCGAAAGGCAAACATAAGAATCCTACTAACAGAAATCAAGACCACTCACCATCATCAGAACGCAGCACTCCCACCCCACCTAGTCCTGGGCACCCCAACACAACCGAAAATCTAGACCCAGATTTAAAAACATTTCTCATGATGATAGTAGAGGACATCAACTGGCACCTGAACACTTCCCTGTTCTTTGAACCATTTACCTGCATGAACAGAATTAGCATTTGGAGAAGCGTTTTTGTTTTTTTGTGTGTGTGTGTTTTTTTTGTTTATTTGTTTGTTTGTTTTTTAATAATAGTGGTGCTTAATCAATTTGTGAAAATATCAGGATTTGTGCACAGAGAAGCATCTAATTTTCCATTGTCATTTATGCACGAACATCTTAAATAATTACTGCCACTCTCTTTCTCATTGGGTGTGTGTGTGTGTGTGTGTGTGTGTGTGTATGTGTGTGTTTAAAATGGAACTACATTTTAATTCAAGTTAAAACTGTTTTGCCACTAATGTCTGAGTTTCACAAGTTGCTTCTGATGAGGTATATTTGTCACAGCTGATGAGTCTGTCAAGAAGAAAGGCTTTCTGTTTGTATAAATGGAAATGCCAAGTGTAATAAAGTAAACTACTCTACTGAGAACATGACTCAGTGCTGAAGAGAGCTGGCTGCTTTGCCAGAGGTCCTTAGTCCAGGTCCCAGCACCCATACTGGGTGGTCTACCATTGTCTATAACCCAATCTTCAGGGATTTCTGAAATTGTTTGTAGTTTGGGGGGTAACCTGGGTGTTTGTTTCTAGAACCATGGAAAAGCTACTAAGGTGAATTTTTGTTTTCAGTTTCATGAGGTATCATCATTTTTTTTTAATTAATCATACCATTCGTTTACATCTCAAATGATATCCCACTTTCCATTTACCTCCTCCACCAACCCTCCTTCCCATGATATCCTACTTCCTGGTTACCCCTCCACCAACACCCATCCCACATCTGCCCTGCCCTCTCCATTTTGGCTGTATAAGAGTGCTCCCCCATCCACCCACACTCTCCTGCCCCACCTCTCCAGCATCCCCCTACTCTGGGGCACCCAACATTCCCAGGACCAAGGGCCTCCCCTCCCGTTGCTGTCTTAGCAATCCTGTGCTGCATATGTATCTGGAGTCATGGATCCCTCCAGGTACACTCCTTGATTGGTAGTCTAGAACTGGGTTTTCAGGCCACTCTGTGTTGTTCTTCTAATGGGGTTGCAATCACCCTTGGCTCCTCCAGTTCCCTGAGTTCAGTCTGATGTTTGGCTCCAAGGGTCCACATCTGCATTGGTCAGTTGCTGACCAGACCTTCCCAGGAACTGCCACACTTGGTTCCTGTCTGCGAGCACCTCTTGAACAAGGCAATAGTGTTGGGTTTGGTGTCTGCAGACATGATGTATCTCCTGGTGTGGCGATTCCCAGATGGCCCTTCCTTTAGTCTCTGTTTCACTTTTTGTCCCTGTTCTTCCTTTGGACAGGAACATTTCGTGGCTTAAAAACTTCGAGATGGATGAGTGGCCCCAACCCTCGATCACAGACCATGCTGATCTACTGAAGGTGGTCACCACAGGTTCTATTTTCCCTAATGGCCAAAGTCAATCCCATTGAGTCCTGGGAGCCTCATGTTTCTCTAATATCTGGTACCATCCAGTGGCTATCCTCAGTTCTTCATCCTCCCTGCTTGGGCATAGGGGAAAAATCCTTAACAGAACACAGAAGGCTTAGGCTTTAAAAGCAGCAATAAACAAATGAGACCTCATAAAATTGGAAAGCTTCTGTAAAGCAAGGGACACTATCAATAGGAGAAAATGGCAACACACAGATTGGGAAAAGAGCTTTACCAACTCTATTTCCAATAAGGGTCAATATCTAAATTATACAAAGAATTCAAGAAGGTAGACTCCAGAGAACCAAATAACCATATTAACAGGTAGAGTACAGAGCTAAATAGAACTTTTAAAAAATGTTCAACATCAAAATGACCCTGAGATTTCACCTCACAGAAGTCAAAATGGCTAAAAGCAAAAAGTCAGGTGACAGCAGATGCTGGCGAGGATGAGGAGAAAGAGAAACACTCCTCCACTGCTGGTGGGACTATAAGCTAGGAAAACTGCTTTGGAAATTGTTCTAGTGGTTCCTATGAAAACTGGAAATAGTTCTACCTGAAGACCCAACTATACTGTTTCTGGGTTTATACCCGAAAGATGCTCTATCAGATAGCAAGGTCATGTGTTCCACTATGTTCATAGCAGCCTTATTTATAATAGCCAGAAGCAGGAAAGAATCCAGATGTCCCTCAACATAGGAATGGATCTAGAAAATGTGATACATTTACACAATGGAGTAATGCCAAGCAATTAAAAACAATGACTTCATGAAATTATTAGGCAAATGGATGGAACTAGAAAATATCATCCTGAACGAGATAACCCAGACACAAAAGAACACACATGGCATGTACTCACTAAGTGGATACTAGCCCCAAAGCTCACAATGCCTATAGTACAACCTACAGATCATATGGAGAGTAGAAAGAAGGTAGACCAGGGGGTAGATGCTTGGGACCTGCATTGAGAGGGGAACAGGACAATTGTGAGAGGTGGAAGTAGAGGGAGACAAGAGAGGGAGAAAAGAGGAGGAAGTAATAAGGGTGGCAGTATCAGAAACTGGAGGAGATGTGGGAGGGCTACAGAGGGTAAGGAAATCAAACAAAAATAGGTAGCAAGGATGAGAAACTGACGTGCATATTTTACATGTTAATGCAGACCTGGTCTCCATTTTTTCTGTGTATTCCTTAGCTCCTACCTGACATACCCTGTCCCCATCTTTGAACTTTCCAGCCCAGGGGTTGTGCTGCCCTTTCCCAGAAGCTCCTCCCTATATAATCCAGATATTTTGTTCTCTCCTCATCCTCATCCTCCTCCTCCTTGTCCTCCTCTGCCTCCTCCTTTCCTCTTCTTCGTCTTCTTCTTCTTCTTCTTCTTCTTCTTCTTCTTCTTCTTCTTCTTCTTCTTCTTCTTCTTCTTCTTCTTCTTCTTCTTCTTCTTCTTCTTCCTCCTCCTCCTCCTCCTCCTCCTCCTCCTCCTCCTCCTCCTCCTCCTCCTCCTTCTCCTCCTCCTTCTTTGTGTGCATGCCCTTTCTCTCTTTCTCTCTCCCTCTGCTACCCTTATTCCCCATGGTAACTTCCCTGGCCTCAATCCTTGGTTCCAGGGAACCCCATCCCCTTCCACCTACCCCTGAGAAGCTTCCCAATAAACTTGTCTTTAATATAATATAACCTGTATAGAACTGTCTTCATTCCCCTGTGGAGAAGTCACCTGACACTGGGCATGTAACCATATACTGTCATAAACACACAATATAAAATATAATAAATATTTTGAAATAGTAAATCAAAACAGCTAAATAACCAAAAATCAAAGACTATACAGTAATATAGACATCATTGATTATTCTTAATTTAGTTTTGCTATATTCATGAATTCATAAAATAATTCATAATTATTTAACATAATAAGCTTACTTAATCCTAAAACTAAATTGATTTTTTTCTTTTTTTTATTATGTATTTTCTTCAATTACATTTCCAATGCTATCCCAAAAGTCCCCCCCTTCCCACTCCCCTACCCACCCATTCCCATTTTTTGGCCCTGGCATTCCCCTGTACTGGGGCATATAAAGTTTGCAAGTCCAATGGGCCTCTCTTTCCAGTGATGGCCGACTAGGTCATCTTTTGATACATATGCAGCTAGAGTCAAGAGTTCTGGGGTACTGGTTGGTTCATAATGTTGTTCCTCCAATAGGGTTGCAGATCTCTTTAGCTCCTTGGATACTTTCTCTAGCTCCTTCATTGGGGGCCCTGTGATCCATCCAATAGTTGACTGTGAGCATCCACTTCTGTGTTTGCTAGGCCCCGGCCTAGTCTCAAAAGGGACAGCTATATCACCGTCCTTGCAACAAAAGCTTGCTAGTGTGTGCGATGGTGTCATCACTTGGAGGCTAATTATGGGATAGATCCCTGGATATGGCAGTCTCTAGATGGACCATCCTTTTGTCTCAGCTCCTAACTTTGTCTCTGTAACTCCTTCCATGGGTGATTGTTTCCAATTCTAAGAAGGAGCAAAGTGTCCACACTTTGGTCTTCGTTCTTCTTCAGTTTCATATGTTTTACATATTGTACCTTATATCTTGCTATACTAAGTTTCTGGGTTAATATCCACTTATCAGTGAGTACATTTCATTTGAGTTCTTTTGTGATTGGGTTACCTCACTCAGGATGATGCCCTCCAGGTCCAACCATTTGCCTAGGATTTCGTGAATTCATTCTTTTTAATAGCTGAGTAGTACTCCATTGTGTAAATGTACCACATTTTTGTATCCATTCCTCTGTTGAGGGACATCCGGGTTCTTTCCAGCTTCTGGCTATTATAAATAAGGCTGCTATGAACATAGTGGAGCATGTGTCCTTCTTACCGGTTGGGACATCTTCTGGATATATGCCCAGGAGAGGTATTGTGGGATCCTCCGGTAGTACTATGTCCAATTTTCTGAGGAACCGCCAGACTGATTTCCAGAGTGGTTGTACAAGCTTGCAATCCCACCAACAATGGAGGAGTGTTCCTCTTTCTCCACATCCTCGCCAGCATCTGCTGTCACCTGAATTTTTGATCTTAGCCATTCTGACTGGTGTGAGATGGAATCTCAGGGTTGTTTTGATTTGCATTTCTCTGATGATTAAGGATGTTGAACATTTTTTCAGGTGTTTCTCAGCCTTTCGATATTCCTCGGGTGAGAATTCTTTGTTCAGCTCTGAGCCCCATCTTTTAAGGGGGCTATTTGATTTTCTGGAATCCACCCTCTTGAGTTCTTTATATATATTGGATATTAGTCCCCTATCTGATTTAAGATAGGTAAAGATCCTTTCCCAATCTGTTGGAGGTCTTTTTGTCTTATTGACGGTGTCTTTTGCCTTGCAGAAGCTTTGCAGTTTCATGAGGTCCCATTTGTCAATCCTCGATCTTAAAGCACAAGCCATTACTGTTCTACTCAGGAATTTTTTCCCTGTGCCCATATCTTCAAGGCTTTTCCCCACTGTCTCCTCTATAAGTTTCAGTGTCTCTGGTTTTATGTGGAGTTCCTTGACCCACTTAGATTTGACCTTAGTACAAGGAGAGAGGAATGGGTTGATTCGCATTCTTCTACATGATAACAACCAGTTGTGCCAGCACCATTTGTTGAAAATGCTGTCTTTGTTCCACTAGATGGTTTTAGCTCCCTTGTTGAAGATCAAGTGACCATAGGTGTGTGGGTTCATTTCTGGGTCTTCAATTCGATTCCATTGGTCTACTTGTCTGTCAGTATACCAGTACCATGCAGTTTTTATCACAATTGCTCTGTAGTAAAGCTTTAGTTCAGGCATGGTTATTCCACCAGAGGTACTTTTATCCTTGAGAAGAGCTTTTGCTATCCTAGGTTTTTTGTTATTCCAGATGAATTTGCAGATTGCTCTTTCTAATTAGTTAATATTCTAACTAATATTGAAGTACCTGTGCTTGAGAACACCAAGCTGCTTCAGGAAGCAGGGATACTTACAACTGACTGCTTAGAGTTGGAAGGATCCTGAACACTTAGGTAAGTCATCTTCCATTATCAGGCCTTCTGTTCCAACACTACAGAACCATCTCTTACTCTAAGCCATCTTGTTTAATTTTTTCCTCGTCACAAAAATATTCTATGTACCAAAGGTGCTACCATGATAAAAAAAGATTTCAATATTCAGTCTCTAGTAATACTGTCATTAAAAAAAATATTTGATTTGCACATTCTTCATTGGAAGCAATTATTTCACTTTCTGGCAACAGAAATCTGAATACCTGAAAGCATATTTAGGTCCTAAGGGTACTATCTCATTATAAAGTGTATTACAGTGAATTGCTCAACACAAGAGAGGAACAAAATGCCATAAAGTCCAATGTATTTTTATATAATGTATTAATTTTGTTAAAAGCATTTTTGAGCAAAATTACCTGGTATGAAATCTTTTTCCAGTTTGTGGGGATTTGTTTAGAGTATACCAAATGGAAGCATTGAAACTTAGTTAGCAAGTGTATTAGTTTCTATGAATACCACATACATTTTGTGTTATTATTTTCACTATGTTAGATTATTATTTTGTCCCTTATGCTACAATAAAACTTCAGTTACATGTGTGAAGTTAGCTCCATTGCTACAAATAGTGAATGAATACACAGATTATATAAATATGAAAACCTCCTATTTGAAAATATCAGATTTTGCTTACACAATGTATTAATATAAGAAAATATTATGGCTTATTTAAATATGCTGATTTAAAATAGATGTGAACTATTGTATATGCAGATATATAGTGCATATACACCTAGGTCATAGCAGAGTATTTCATTTAAATGAAATAGAATTCATTGGTAGCTTCTACAACTCCAAGGGTTATTTAGTCTGGTCTAATCTGAATGGTTATCAACAAGTCCCCTTTAAAAGGAACATGAATATTTTAGAAGAAGACAAGCAACAAAGTAACATTTTGAGAATGAGATGCATATGTCAAAGAAACAATTGGGTTTGAGTCACTGAACAAAGTGCTATTTTTTATAGTTCTGAACAAGGCATTGGCTTTTAACGTGATGACTACTGTCCATAAAACATGGAAATGTATTTTAGTTTCATTTAATTTTTACCTATATGTATGCTCCTAGTTGTATTTCATCAATAGCTACTTAAGAAGTCAATGTATGTACACTATATTTTATGTATAACAAACATACAAATATTAAAATGTATCAAAAAACACCAAAACAGTTTTGACAATACATAAAACAACATTCTCCTTAATGCACTGGCAATGAGATTGAACAATGAAAACAATTCTATTCACTAGTGTGTTACTTCATTTTTTTAATTAGTAATTTATACCACTGCTTTGCTAGAATTATTTGCAATACAATGTTTTAAAATTTTCAACATGAAAAAGATTATCAACATAGCATAACAAAATATAATAAGATAAAGGAAAACCATCATTTTGGATTTGGAAAAAAAACAACCAATGACTGGCGAAAGAGTTTCAAGAGCAGACAAAAGAATTAGAGATCCATGTGTTCTCACATTCAGGTGTCATATAAAAATACTTTACTGAGAGCTGTATTATCCATGAAGATGATCTGGTGGAGACTGCTGTTGGCCATGAGCTTGCCCCTTCAGTCTCTGTTAGCTCATCTGTGCTTTGCTTAGTAGATTCAGAGAGTCATGTTTTTCTGATTTCTTCCATATCCTCTGTCTTGGAGAAGCTTTCAGCCTCATCTTCCATGGGGTTCCTTGTGCTCTGAGGGTAGGGATTTGATGAGGACCTCCCATTTACAATTCTCTTTCTTCATATTATCTGGCTGTGAGTATCTGCATCTGTTCCCATCCCATCTGTTACAGAAGAAAGGTCCTATGATGATGGCTAAATAAGGCACTGAGCTACTAGTATAAGATAATATCATTAGTAATCATTGTATTGATTTTTTAAATGCATTTTATTTAAACCTTAATCCCTGGGTTATCTATTCTAGTTCTTGATCAGTGAAACAATGAAGGGTATGGGTTCCATCTTGTGAAGTAGGCCTTATTTTGAAGCATACATTGCTTGGATTTTCCCACAGGTTCTGTGTTAACATACCCTAGCATGCACATAGGACAAATTATAATTTAAAGCTTTTGTGGTTGATATGGTGTTTACAAATCATTTTTGAGAAAGCAGAGTAATGTCCCATATCAAAGATAGGTAAATGCTCTATATAAGTAGCAACTCTACTTCTCCATGTTCAATGGGTTGTATGGGCATTGTCTTCAGCAATTGATCTCAATTTGCAAAGAAAAATAAACCCTCCAGAAATTAATGGTGTTGGTATGAGAAATTTAATTTTAAAGTAATCATTTTGTTATAATGAATTAAGTGAATCTATGATGAAAGTAAATTACATCTCTTAAAAGAATGATATCAGTGAGAGTAAATTAGAGCTAAGCATTAATTTCATGAGAGATAAAACCAAGGAGAAAAACAAAATATTTTATAAAAATAGATTATTATGTTTGAAGTAAACCACTTTCTGAGAGTCAAATTACTGAACCATGAATATATATATATATATGTGTGTGTGTGTGTGTGTGTGTGTGTGTGTGTGTGTGTGTGTGTGTTTGTGTGTATGCATATATAGATTTGCTACTTTATATTTGTTGTCCTGAAAAATCACTAATAAGATTTATTAGATTATAATTTGTCATAATAACTAGAGTTGACCTTAACCATAAAATATATTTATTTAAGACTGCAGTATCCTTTATATCCGTGTAAAATATTTATGTCATGCACATAACACACACAAACACACACACCATAACATATTTAGATATAGGCAAATCAACTAGGGTTCAACTTATAATTTTGGTTGGTATTTGTTTATCATGCTTTTATTAAGTAAGAAATAAATTGAAGTTTGGAGAAAAATGTTATAAATTTAAAGATGAATTTCTTGTATGAGTTAATAATGAAATAGGACCATACATTATAGTTAGGCAGATGCAGTTGTTTCAAGATGAGCAGAACATTTCAAGACAAAGGCAGTGTCAAGCAGGAACTAAATGCTACAGAGGTAGAGTCCCTTCATATGGCTAACATTGAATGCTATACTAACAATATCTTCCTAACCTTACTAAGGCTTAAGGAAACACCAAGACCTCCTCTCCCAAAACTAATTCTATAGTATTATCAAAACAATAATTGTTGTTTTGTGTGATATATATATATATATATAAAATGTGAGTATATGTGGATATATATATACCATTTAAAATTTGATCCAAAAGTAATACGAAATAAAGGCAAAGCAAAAACTGGAAAGTCCATTTTTAGTTTTTTCTACATTTGATTTAATGGAGCAAGTGCACTTTGCTTTGCATTTAGTTTAAGATGTCTGACTTCTACTTGCTTCATATGCTTGCATATGTATGTGTGTGAGTATGTATGTGTGTGTGTGTCTGTGTGTGTGTATATATGCATATATATACCAAAAAACTTTTTAGTCTGTATAAAGTTAGTTGCTATCTTAGGGTTTCCATTACTGTGAGGAAACACCATGCCCAAGGTGTTTTTGTTTTTGTTTAGATTATATTGATACTAATTTAATAAATGTCCATTTAGGAAGTAAACTAAGCATGTTATTTATTTATTTATTTATTTATTTATTTATTTATTTATTTATTTAAAGAATGAAGCAATAAATCTTTGAGAGCATCTTCTCTACTACTTATTTAATATTTACTTATTTATTTATTTACCTATTTATTTATTTGTTGGTCATTTTATTTATTTGCCTTTCAAATGTTATTCCCCTTCCTGGATTCCCCTTCGCAAACCCCCTATCCCATTTTCCTCCCCCACTGCTTCTGTCAGGTTGCTCTGTCCCCGACCCACCCACTCCCTTTCTCTTCCCAAGCATTCTCCTGTGCTGGGGCACCAAGCCTCCAGAGGACTAAGGGCCTCCTCTCTCACGAATGCCAGACAAGGCTAGCCTCTGCTACATATAAAGCTGGAACCATGAGTCCCCCCCATGTGTACTCTTTGTTTGGTGGTTTGGTACCTGGTAGCTCTGGGGTATCTGGTTAGTTGATACTGTTATTCTTCTGATGGGGTTGCAACCCCTTCACTTTCTTCAGTTCTTCCCCTGATTCCTCCATTGGTGTCCCCATGCTCAGTCTGATGGTTGCCTGTGAGCATCAGCATCTGTTTTGGTCAGTCTCAGGGGACAGCTATGCCTGGCTACTGTCATCAAGTGATTCTTGGCATCAACAATATGCCTGAGTTTGGTCTGCAGATGGGATGGATGCGTAGGTGGGGCAGTCTCTGGATGTCCTTTCCTTCAGTCTCTGCTCTACTCTTTGTCACTGCATTTCCTTTAGACAGGAGCAATTCTCAGTTAATATTTTTGAGATGGGTGGGTTGCCACATCCCTCAACTCTGGGCAGTGCCTAACCTCTGGATATGTTCTGTACCAGTTCTATATCCTCTCTTGGGGATATTTCGGCTAATGTTATCCTTGTTGAGTCTTGGGGGGGTGCTCTTGATTTTCTGGTCTCTGGGACTTTCTAGTGGCTACCCCCATTCCACATCCCCTAGTGCTATACCCTCCCATTCAATTTTCTGATTTTCTGTATGTCCTTCCTGCCTCCTCCCACACCTGTCTCCCTTTTCCCTCCCCCTCCTCTCTCCCTCCCAGGTACTTCTTTCCTTCTACCTGCAGTGATTATTTTGTTCCTCCTTCTAAATAGGACTGAAGCATCCACACTTTGTTCTTTCTTCTTCTTGAGTTTTATAAGGTCTGTAAATTTATTGTAGGCATTCGAAGCTTTTTTCCTAATATTCTCTTATCAGTGCAAATACCATGTGTGTTCTTTTGTGACTGGTTTACTTCACACAGGATGATTATTTTCTAGTTCCATCCATTTACCTGTGAATTTCATGAAGTCATTGATTTTAATAACTGAGTTGTATTCCGTTGTACCACATTTTCTGTATCTATTCTTCTGTTGAGGAACATCTGGGCTGTTTCTAGCCTCTAGCTCTTATAAACAAGGCTGTTGTGAACATAGTGGACCATATATCTTTGTGTTATATTGGAGCATCTTTTGGGACCATGCCCAGGAGTGGTATAGCTGGGTCCTCAGGCAATACTATGTCTAATTTTCTGAGTAACTGCCAGACTTATTTCCAGAATGGTTGTACCAGCTTGTAATCCCACCAAGGTAACACTTATAAAAGACATTTGTTTGGGGCTGATTTATACCTTCAGTTGTTCAATGTATTATCATCATACCAGGAAAGATGGCAGAACCTAGGAAGGCATGATGCTGGAAAAGGAACTGAGAATTCTACATTTTGATCCAAATGCAGCCAGGAGATGATTTCTTTCCTCAGGCACCTAAGAGGAGGGTCTCATTCCATACTGGGTGGAGCCTAAGCAAAAGAGGAGACCTCAACCCCCACCCCAACAGTGACATATTTCCTCCAACAAGGCTATACCTCCTCTGATAAGGCCATACCTCCTAATAGTAGCATTTCCCATGGTCCAATCATATTCAAATCACAACCCCACCACAGATGTGTGTGTGTGTGTGTGTATGTGTGTGTGTGTGTGTGTGTGTGTGTGTGTGTGTGTGTGTGTATGTGTGTGTGTGGTGTTTTCAGGGGTGACCATTTCATGGGACAAGCAATTGTTGTGATCTTCCTGAATAAAAGTTTTTCCTCATAGTCGGGTGTGGTGGTGCACGCCTTTAATCCCAGCACTCGGGAGGCAGAGGCAGGTGGATTTTTGAGTTCGAGGCCTGCCTGGTCTACAAAGTAAGTTCCAGGACAGCCAGGGCTATAAAAAGAAACCCTGTCTCGAAAAACTAAAAAACAAAACAAAACAAAACAAAAAAATTTCCTCACTTTTAGGCTTCCTTAGTTGCATATTTTTTCTTTGTGTAGGGTGTATGCTCTATAGATACTCCACCATTATTTTTCTTGTACTTCTACTTAATTATAGAAAATCTAAAGTAGTTCACCCACATTTTCTTCTACCAGTGAGATTACCAGAAATAGAAGTCACGTTTAAGCTTATCTAGAAATTAATGTATATGTGTCATTGGACATTATTTAGAATAAAATCACTATTATTATACATGTACTATAGCTATTGAAATGAGATAATCCATCCTAGAGGAAAGAGGGAAGCTTATAATATTCATGAAGGAAATTAAATTTATTAAACTTCCCTCTTGGCACTATAAGACTAGATATAATCTCTCAATATTTATTTACTTCTTTTCCTAAATGAAGAATTTGCTGAAACCTAATATTTTGTACCATACTCCTTTAAGTTACACTTAAATTTAAAATTAAAATAGTAAAGTATTTGGTACTAACTACATTTTAATATGTGACTTAAACAATTCTTACAATACTAGAACAACACAATAATTTAATTTATTTCTATTTCATAGAAAATATCCCAACCACAGCCTTCCCTCACTGACCTTCTCCCAATATTTCCCACACTTCCCCTGTTTCTCAGGTCTCCTCCTCTTCTCTTTTCCTCCAAGGGCGGGGGGGGGGGGGAAGAAAACTTTCTGGTGATATCAACCATACTCATCATAAAAAAGCTTCAGTAAGACTAGATACAAACCCTCATACACCACTGGATGAGTTAACCCAGTAGAAGAAAAGGAGTCCCACGAGCAGGCAAAAGAGTCAGAGAGAACTGGAGCCCAGAATGCCAGGACCAGGAAATGGGAGTGGGTGTGTTGGGGAGCAGGGTAGGGAGAGGGTATAGGGGACTCTGGGGATAACATTTGAAATGTAAATGAAGAAAATATCTAATTAAAAAAAAGAAGTGGAAAAAGAAAGAAAGAAAGAAAGAAAGAAAGAAAGAAAGAAAGAAAGAAAGAAAGAAAGAAAGAAAGAAAGAAGAGAAAGAAATCCAACGAAACACCAAAGCTAAAGAACCAGAACACGTATGCAGTGGGCCTGGCACAGATCCACGCAGGCTCTGTGACTGCTGCTTTGGTCTCTGTGAGAACCTGTGAATCCTGCTTGGTTGATTCTGTGGGCTAGAGTTCTTCTGTTGTCCTTGGCGCCTCTGGTTCCTACAATCACACACTATACCCTAAATGCCCAGCTATGCCAGTGGTCTCTCCCTGTACTCTCTTACTTCATCCCTCGCACACCCTTCTGATCCCTTCTATTTCCATTCCCATTCCACCAATTTCCCAGTCCACCAATAAAATCTGCTCAATTTCCCCCTTCCAAGGAGTTCCAAAGGTTCTTCCTGAAATCCCTTCTATTTAACTTACATCTCTGGATTTGTGGATTATAATGTGATTATCCTCTACTTAACAGCTAATATCCACTTCTACATGAATATATATCGGTTTTTGGCTTTCTGGCTCTGGGTTGCATGTCTCTTGAAAATTTCATGATGTCTTTTTTGTTTGTTTTTTGTTTGTTATTTGTTTGTTTGTTTGTTTTCTAATCAGCTGAGTAATACTCTACTGTGTAAATTTGCCACGTTTACTTTATTGATTCTTCAGTAGAGGCAGATGTAGATTGTTTATAGTTTCTGGCTACCAGAGAATAAAGCCATTATGAACATAGGTAGACCAGTTCCAAGAACTTTTATTTTTGGACAGAGCCAAAGTCTTCAAACGCAAATAGTAAGTGCTTCATTTTCTGAGAAGGAATGGGCCACAAAAATATTTCTGCCTTTTGGATGAAATAATAAAAACTGAATTTAATATTAAACATATCACTCTCTTACTCCAATTTTCTTTCAGTCTTCCTAAACAGAACACTGTGTTGTTGTGCTTCCCTGGAAGTTTTATCGTTATTTCAATGTTCATTTCATATCTATCTCATAATGATCCCAGGACTATACTACCAAAAAATCTCCTTTGATTTTCTTTTTGGATTCATAACAGGGACTTTTCTGTGTGAGAAAAGTACAAGCAGTGGAAATCACAAAACTTGCTCTCTTGTTTTATTATTAGGCAAGGAAAATGGAGGGCTGCATAATTTTACTGGCAAACTAAAGAAAGGAGGAACAATCACACACCAAATAGCTCCACCTTTATTCCTAATGGGCCCAAGTATTCACCGTGGATGTCATCTCAACCCTGAATAGTTCTTACTCCGTCACCTCAGCTCTTTATGGTGGCACAGAAAACCAATGATTAATTATAAATAGAGACATATAGGAATAATAGAAAAAGACTATTATGATGCAATTTTAGGTACAAGAAATCATAATCAACCACAAGAAAGCTCATACAAAGACACTATTAAAGCTCACAAGTCTTAGCAATCAGTGCTGCTTATCAGAAATTACAAAACCATTGTTCAGTCTTCAAAGGGATAATGCTCTTAGATTCATACAGAAAAATATACAAGTTGTTTAACGAAGATGCATTTGTGCAAATAAAAATCTTTTCCTAAAACACTAAACCCTGTTAACTTGGACTAGCAACTTATCTGCCTATTATATAACACTGAATCTCAAAAGTAGATGATAGAGATTTCAACATAGCTCTGACAACAAGGTCTAACTTCATTGTTAAGAGTTTAAAGCAACAACAATGAAACATATAAATAGCATAACATTTCACACAGAGGAGTAATGAGATATTTGTATTCCTTCTGAGAATTCTAGTGAATACTGTTTCTTCTGCTATATCCAATACTATTTCATGTGCTTTTCCAGCTCTGTTCTTAAAAGACAATTTAAAGCATTAAAGCCAGGAAATTAAAATTCTAAGGCTCAAATTGAAAATCTAAAGAACAGAATAAAACAGATTAGGAGAAAATGAGAATTTTTTTAACAAGTTGGATATTAATTATGAGAAGATTATCAAAAATACAGATGTATAAATATAGAAAGTTAGAAAATAGGTTTAGAAACAATAATTCTACAAAACATGGAAGAAAATGGTGGATATTATATTTTATTTTAAAAACAATAAGCTAATATAATATCATGTTTGTGTCATTATATTAGATGAATTGTGCTACAACCAACTTATTTTAATTCTATTAAGAGTCAACTTTTAATTTAATGTTATATTCTGTTAGCAATACAAAGAGAAAAGTATTGTGACAAATTCTAGTGCAATATTTGAAATCTCTTCCCTCAATCAGATCATCCTGCCAAAAAAACACTTAGTCTAAATCAATAAGTATATAACTCCAGGAGAAGATAGGTCAGAATGAATTGAAACAGACTTATAGTACAAAGAACAAAAACAAATCTTCCATAATTCTGAAAGCTTTCTGTTTTATTTCAATCATTGTATACACCTGAATATAACTCATTTAAAAAGGCGTCATTTGTAAATTATAGGTCTCTTACCCATGGGGGTTTGTTTTTAAAAAAACAAAAAGTTCCTACTTTATTTCTTTCTCCTTTTAAAAGTTCCTTAAGAAATGTGTTGGCTAGTCATTTGTGTCTTCTTTCTTTCTTTTTCTAAAAATCAGCGAACAATCAAGTGATACGATTCCTGAGTTATAAGAAAGAATAAATGGGAAAGTGCTCTTTTCTATCACTTTATAAAACTGTTTAAAAACATTACAAGATACATATATGTGCATCTTGCCAATGATACATAGACAGCCATAGAGTCAAGGTGCTCTTCTGATTGATATAGGACCCATAGAAATGTACTATCCACAGTTCTAGGAAATCAGGAGCAAGAAGGGAGGTAGCAGGGCTAGGAAGATGCTTTTGTCAGTGGAATACTTGCGTCACAATTTTGAGATCTGAATTTAGGTATCAAGAAATAACATTAAAAAAAAAAGACACCGTACAAATGTGTGGATAGATAATGATCAGAGACACCCCATTCCTTCATGGAAGTTTATTGGAGAGCTTGTCAAACTATGTAGTGACTTTCCAGGACAGTGAGAAGAGACCCTACTCAAACAAAATGTTGGGAAACACTGAAAAGCTAAATATCCAAGGATTCTTTAAACTTATCCATAATGTCAAATCATGAACACTTGCAATGCCCTACACCCTCAACCCAAAACACCTGACACACAAACACACAAACACACACACACATACACACACACACATACACACACACACACACACACACAAACAAAAGGAGGTTGGACAAAAAAAAAGTTATTAAAGAGGATATAAAAGTATTTGCTTTAATGAATAAAAATACAAAATGAATAAGAAAATCATGTGACTTTAAACAAGTTGAATTTTTTAGGATGACACTGACAAAAACTAATTAACTTAATTACATATGATTAATGAATTCTAAATAGGATTATGCTATGTAAACTTTGTAAATACTTATCAATATAACCATGGCAATAAGATCATAATCTATGATCATATTTCCTAAACAAAATTGCCAAATTAGAAAAAAATCATGGAAATTGCATTCAAAAAATTTAAAGACATGATTATCAACAGTAAATTAAAATTGATAGGAACTCTTGGGTGCAGAAGGCTGTGGAAAAGCCTTAGCGACCCATGGCTCCAGTTTTATATGTAGCAGAGGATGACATTTTCTGGCATCAGTGGGAAGAGAAGCCCTTGGTCCTGTGAAGGCTCAATTCCCCAGGGTGGGGATATGGCCTGGCATTGAGGTAGGAATTAGTAGTTGGGACAGAAAGCATTGTCATAGAAGCAGGAAGAGAAGGGGTGGGAGAGAGGGCATCTGTAGGGGATACAGAAAAAAGAATAGCATTTGAAATTTAAATACATAAAATATCCAATAAAAGTTGATAGGAACTATAAGAAAAAGCAATTCTAAAAGAAATATATACATATATTTATATCTATTTTTGATTATCTATATATTATAGATTAATGGCATATAATACATTATATATTAACTATTACTTAACATGTTACATACATTACATGTTATATATATATTGCATGTTACATGTTATACATTGCATGTTACATGTTACACATTACATTACACTTTGCACATTACATTACACATTGCACAATACACACCACACATCACACACACAATATACCAATATATACATGTATCATGTAACTTGCAACATTCAAGTTGTTGCATATTACATGTATATACATATTACATATTATATTATATATATTATATTTTTATTCAGAAAGTATAAAAAATAGGATTGTGCCTCATATAACCAGTTTGATTTATTTTTTATTGTTATTATGGTTGTCTATTATATGAAATTATTTTTAAAGTTTGTACATATGGAGACACACATGTAGAACCATATGTATACACTTAATGTTACATAGACTTAGACTTACAGATATTGGTATTGTATACATGCACACATACCTATTCTCTACATATTTAAACAGATATATGCATATATTTATATGTTCTATATCTATGTATGAAAACATGATGTGCTAGAATAAATATCAATACTGAACAATGGTAAACTTTCTGAACAGAAGTACACAGAACTGTGTAGGATCTGATGTACTTGATCAAATTTAAGTCAAAAGCTCTATATATTATATCATGTAGCAATTTTAGGAATTTGCTTTCTTTGGGTCTTTTCCTCTTAGCCCAATAACTAACTGAAAATGACTCTTCTGAAGTGAACTGCAGATGTGTTGTATTAACTAGAGTGGACTCTTAAGTGTGTCAACTGCAGATATTCTGGAAGTATGAGACAACTGAGAGTTTGTGATCCTACAAAAGCCCTCCTTTGAATTTTAAAATATAATCATTAATTAATCGAAAATTATGCAGAATTGTCTTCTGATTTTCTCTCTTAAAATTTTAGCATCTTTGATCCATTCTTACCCCTTATAGAGATATCAAGTTCAAGTGGATCCACATAAAACCAGGTACACTGAAACAAATAGAAGGGAAAGTAGGGAAGAGCCTCAAACACATGAGCATGGGGGAAATTTTCCTGAACAGAACACCAGTGGCTTATGCTCAAAGATTAACAATCAACAAATGAGAGAACCAAATAACCCTATTAAAAATGGGGAACAGAAATAATCAGAATTCTCAACTGAGGAATATCTAATGGCTGAGAAGCACCTAAAGAAATGTTCAACATCCTTAGTCATCAGGAAACGCATATCAAAACAACCCTGAGATTCCACCTCACACCAGTCATAATGGCTAAGATCAAAAACTCATGTAAGAGCAGATGTTGGAGAGGATATGGAGAATGAGGAAGACTTCCCCGTTGCTGGTGGAATTGTAAGATGGTACAATCAGTCTGCCAGTTCCTCAGAAAATTGGACATAGTACTACTTGAGGATCTAGCTATACTACTCCTGGGCATATACCCAAAAGATGCTCCCACATATAACAAGGACATATGCTCCATTCTGTTCATAGCAGCCTTATTTATAATATCCAGAAGCTGGAAAAACCCATATGTCCTTCAACAGAGGAATGGATACAAAAAATGTAGTATATTTACACAATGGAGTGCTACTCAGCTATTAAAAACAATGACTTCATGAAGTTCAGAGGCAAATAGATGGGCCTAGAAAATGCCATCCTGAGTAAGATAACCCAATCTCAAAAGAGCACATATGGAATGCATTCACTGATAAGTGGATCTTCCCCCAAAAGCTCAGAATACTCAAGATATAATTCACAGACCACATGAAGCTCAAGAAGAGGGAAGACCAAAAAGTGTGGATGCTTTAGTACTTCTTAGAAGGGGGAACAAAATACTCACAGGAGCAAATATAAAGACAAAGTGTGGAGCAGAAGCTGAAGGAAAGGCTAATCAGAGACTGCCCCCACCTTGGGATCTATTCCACACACCAAACTCAGACACTATTGTGGATGCCAAGAAGTGCTTGCTGACAGGAGCGTGATATAGCTGTCTCCTAAGAGGATCTGCCAGAGCCCGACAAATACAGAGGCCAACGCTCAAAGCAAACCATTCGACTGAGCACAGGGTCCCCAATGGAAGAGTTAGAGAAAGGGCTGAAGGAGCTGAAGGGGTTTGCAACCCATAGGAAGAACAACAGTATCATCCAACCAGCCCCCCCCCCCCCCCGAGATCCCAGCAACTAAATCACCAACCAAAGAGTACACATGGAGGGACCCATGGCGCCAGCCTTATATGTAGCAGAAGATAGCTTTGTCAGGCATCAACAGAAGGACCTTGATCCTGTGAAGGTTTGATGCCCCAGTGTAGGGAAATAGGAGGGCATGGAGGAGGGAGTACATGGGTAGAACGGGGAGCACCCTCATAGAAGCAGAGGTATGGAGGGCTGGATAGGGGTTTTCTGGAGGGGAAACCAGGAAATGGGATAACATTTGAAATGTAAATAAAAAAAATATCCAATAAAAGAAAAGAAAACAAAAAAATCCAATAAAAGAAAACAAATAGCATCTTGTAAAGCAAATGAATACTTAAATAATATCCTGTATTCCAAATCATTTCTCATCACAATGAATACCTTAAGGTTCTTTGGAATGAAAACTAATAGTTACAGAAAGGATTACAATAGTAAAATGTTGTGAGAAGTTTACAGAAAAAGGTGGGGATTTTGGTGATTATCTACTGGACAGAACTGGAGAGAAGAGAGGGGTAGATGACCAGGCAGTGGTGGTGCATGACTTTAATCCCAGCACTTGGGAGACAGAGGCAGGCAGCTTTCTGAGTTTGAGGCCAGCATGATCTACAGAGTGAGTTCCAGGACAGACAGACAGGGCTACACAGAGAAACCATGTCTCAAAAGAGAAGAAGAAGAAGGAGGAGGAGGAGGAGGAGGAGGAGGAGGAGGAGGAGGAGGAGGAGGAAGGAAGGAGGGAAGGAAGGAAGGAAGGAAGGAAGGAAGGAAGGAAGGAAGGAAGGAAGGAAGGAAGGAAGGAAGGAAGGAGCAGGTAGATGCCAGAATGGGAGAGTAATATTTAGATTCTGTGCAAAACAATGATTTTATAAGGATTGACTTTTACGTGTTTTAAAATTATTTGTGAACAGCAAATAATGGAATTATCACCAGTATTTTGTTTTCATGTCCAGAAATAAAATTGTAAACATATTTTAAATATGTAAAAATTTAAATTTATAAAATATTTAATATATAATGTAAGGTATATGTTATATGAACTATACAATTTCTGAACCATTAAATTATACCTTTGCATTTACATTTGTAGGTTTTTGTTGCTGTTATTGCTCTTATTTTGAGACAATGTTTCTCTGTGTAGTTCTGAATATCCTGGAACTCTCTTTGTAAATTAGCCTCCCACTTGAACTCACTTATATCCCCCTGCCTCTGCATCCTCAGTGCTGGGACTAAAGCCATTCCTAACCACATATGTCTAAATTTTTAAATTTTTGTTTACTTCTATTTAGAAAAACGAAATAAAAAGCTTTATTTACAATTGTACAATAATCCAAGGACTGACACTATTACTGATGTTATGGTGTGCTTACACAGAAGAGTCTAGCCTGGCAGCCCTCTTAGAGGCCCAACAAGCAAATGATACAATAAATTCTTATAAATGTTTACCATCGCAAACAAAATCCATATGAAAAATTAAACTAATAGTTGAATAAGTACTGTTAAGGCATACATTAATCAGCTATTAAAGTGTTGAGTGTGCTATTTTTACAGTGTTTTGAGATGGGTCTCTTGGGAGATGCTAGGTTCTTAATTTACCACTTATAGAAATAGACTTGGTCAGCCCTCACAGAAAAAAGTAAGTTTGTAATTTTCTAGACCTGGATTAGGGTCAGTGGGAATCGGTTGTTATAAACTGACAAGAGTCTTTTTATTTTACCTGCTTCTAATGCTAAAGAGACTTGTACTTCAATTTCCCCTACAATGGGTCAGAAACTTTCATCAGTTCTTGAACTTCTCAGTCTCTAAAACACTCGGGAATTTTATTTTAGCAAAAAATATGTAACTAAAGACAAAACCCATAAAATATTTTGGTAATTTATTGTCTATTTTACTTTGCCACTCTTAATGAATTTAATAAAATAAGATACTTATTGATAGAGCCACTTTGAGAAAGAGGCATCAAGAATGTTCCACGTGGTATGTATGTATGTAAGGAAATGTGTGTGTGTCTCTGTGTGTGTGTGTGTTTCTGTCTGTCTGTCTGTCTCTCTGTGTGTGTGTGTGTGTGTGTGTGTGTGTGTGTGTGTGTGTGTGTATGTGTGTGTGTATGTGTGTGTGTATGTGTGTGTATGTGTGGTGTGAAGTGTTAGACTTCAGAGTGTGCTTAAGGAAATGTATTTGAATAAATGTTTATTAAGGGTAAACTCCTGAAACTTGTTTGCATAAGTTGTTCCTTAGGGGTTAGGTGCTTAAACTCTCCTTCAGGGATATTGGTTTGCATAAGCTGTTTGCATTTAGATTCCCTTTAGGAGATGTTAATTGCTTGAGCTGTCATTAAAGTGTGGAGATTTAGATCCTGTTAAAGTAATACCCTGGAGTGTGACTGAGTAGAGATGCTGAGATGAATTTGAATAAGTTTGAATCCTGGAGGTTTCCTGTAGGATGGATAAACCAGGAAAGGAATTGCCTCACTCTAATTACCTGAAGGCAAAAATCTATCCCTACTAGCAGACTTGTGTTACTGTTGTTATTAGTGATTTTCTTTACAAAGTGGGGAATGTATCTACATATGAAATATACTTACTAATATATTACTTGAATGCATTGGTAGATAGACACATATTCATCAAGAACTGTTAACCTCTTTCACATCTGTCCATTTATGAATGAAAATGTTTATTAAGAATAAAACAATCTTATGTATTGTAAATATTATTTGTAACTTAAACAATATTTTGAGTGTGTTAGATCCCAAGAAATTCCTTCCCCCCAAATCTGGCATTTAGAAAACCCCACATTCCTTCTTTGTCTTTTGTTTCCTGTATGCTCTCTTTGGTCCCTCTCTCTTTTCCTCCTCTCTAGGTTATTCCCCTCCTTGCCTCTCTCATGGCATGGTCCAGTCTGCTGGTCTGGTTCAGTATGGATTCTTCTATGGCTCAGCTCTACTTCATATCTACATTAAAAACATTTTCCACTATATCCAGGAGTGGTCACATTCTCATTTTTGTTCCTTGTATGCTTAGCATTATTAGTTTTCTTTCAAATTTTTGTTTTTATTATTTCATTTTTATTTACTTGAGACAGTATGTTGCTACACAACACAGATTGACTAGGAAAATAAGTGCATAGTATAGGATGGCTTTCTGGTGGCTGCCTTCAGTTTCGAAGCTCACAAGTGTGGGTTCTAAATGGATCTCATCCTCTTTCTTGGTAGTTACATGGATAGCCATTTATTTCTTCACTTTTGCCTTTTCTTTATATTTCTGTTGCTTAGGTATTTTACTTGTCAACCTAAGCAGTTCTAGAGAGTGTTGAAAAAAACCACAATTAAGTTATCATGTGAAAATTTGTCTTAGGTCTTATTATCATTGAAATCAAGAAATTGAAAATTAAGCATATTCTACTTCATAAGTGGGTAGTTTCTAAAGAAATTAAGATTTGAGAAAAAGGCTAGTATCACTTAACTAGCAAAGAATGCAGTCTAGGGATAATTTTTGGACTGCAGATTGAAGTATCACCTCCAATTGAATATCCAACAAGCAGCTTGCTTCCCCTGCAGATTTCAACTCAATTGCTTATATCCTCATGCTGTAACATACTCATATTGTCTACTTGTCCATCCCTGATTTTTTTCTGTATTATCCTCTATTGATGTCATTATATATAATTTTTGCTTCCTCAAGAATCCTGCCATAGTTCCTTAAGCACTGTGCATAGTTGGATGTTACATGTGGTAGCATGAAAGCAACATATTGAGATGAGTTGTTCCCATGCTCTTTTTAAACAATCATTTTATCTGTTTTATAGGACATCTTTTTCAAGTTATGAGAATTTGATATGTCATGATTTGGATGCCAAAATTTGGCATGGCACATAGGTCCAAACTGATGTAGTACTTTTACTTAGCAATATAGTGAAACCACAATACACTGAATACTTAAAATACAAGCACTGAAAAATGTTTCCTATAACATGGACAAAAAGAGAAGATTAAAAAATAACTCTTAATAAATCCATAACTAAAATCTGTTATCTAATATACAAAAACATTATTTTAACAGACGAGTTTAGTGGAAGACAAATTAATTTTGTTAATAAGTTGAAAGAAGACAGAATTAACTTTGTTAATAAGTTGATTTTCAATAAGTAGTTATCTTTATTTTTCTCTATACTCTCTATGGCAATAAAAAAGATTCTTAGCAATGCTTTGGTGGCAGAAAAACAGATTAGATAGATATGTGATAGGAAAAATTTGCTTTGTCAAAGTGACCTTTTAAAATAAATATAGGGGTAAGATATACAAACTTGTGGCAATTTAGAAGTTGAAAAAGTAAATTTCCCTAACATATTGTATACTGAAGGCCAGCGTCTACACTATTTAAAGGAGACATCTTTGTAGATCCATATTTTTCCCAACTTATTCATTTTGGTTTTTATTATCATGCATTGAGTATTTTAAAATCATATTTGATAATATACATTAGAAGTTTTTTGTACTAGAAGTTTTGTAAACATGGTTAGTCCAATAAAAATTATATTTTATATAGTATATAATAAATGACATATCATATAGATTATTTCATATATATTATTAATATAATAATACATAATTGTATTTATTATATATAATATATATTGTATTTATTATATTTAATACATAATTGTATTTATTATATATTTATTTGTATTGTATTTATTATATATAAATATATTTTATATATAATATATTGTATTTATTATATATAATTAATATATACTATATTACATAATATATACTATATTACATAATATATATTGGTATTGATTTTTCTAGTAATGTGTAATTTTTTGTCATTTATTTATTTATTTATTTACCCTCTAGGTTTTATTCCCTCACACACCCCTGATCCACTCTCCAACTAACTGTTCAACATCCCATACTTCCTTCCCTCCCCCTGTTTCCACAAGGATATCCACATTCCCCACCCACTACCCAACCAGATCTCAAAACTCCATGAGTCCTCTAGTCCCTTGAGGGTTAGGTGCAACTTTTCTGACTGAACCCATACTCAGCAGTCCTCTGCTGTATATGTGCTGAGGGCCTCAATTCAGATGGTTGGTGTCCAGTGTTTGATCACTAAGGACTTGAGCATTTCTTTAGATGGTCTCAGCTATTCGAGATTCCTCAGTTTTCAAATCTCAGTTGAGTTCTATACCCTGTTTTTTGATTGGGTTGTTTGTTTTTTTGGTGATTAGCTTCTTGAGTTATTTACATATTTTGGATATTAACCCTCTAGTGGATGTAGGGTTAGTGAAGGCTTTTTCCCAATCTGTTGGTTGTCCATTTGTCTTATTGACTATGCCTTTGCCTTACAGATTTCCAGTTTCATGAGGTCCCCTTTATCAATACTTGATTTGAGAGTATGAGCCATTAGAGGTCTGTTTAGGAAATTTTGCTCCTGTGCCAAGGAGTTCAAAGCTCTTTCCCAATTTCTTGTCTATTAGATTCACTGTATCTGGTTTTATGTTGAGGTCCTTGATACACTTGGACTTGAGCTTTGTACAGGTGACAAATATAGGTCTATGTTCATTTTACTCTATACAGACAGCCAGTTAGCCCAGCACCATTTATTGGAGATGCTTTCTTTTTTCCATTGTATATTTTTGGCATCTTTTTCAAAGATCAAGTGTCTATAAGTGTGTGGTTTTATTTCTGGGTGTTGAATTCTATTCCATTGATTAATGTGTCTGTCTCTGTACCAGTATCATGTAGTTTTTATCACTATTAGTCTGTAGTAAAGCTTGAGGTCAGGGATAGTGATTCCTCCAGCCATTCTTATATTTTTAAGAATTGTTTTTTGGTATTTGGGGTTTTTTACTTTTCAGATGAATTTGAGAATTGTTTTTTTTTTTATGTCTTTGAACAATTGTGTTGGAATTTTGACTGGCATTGCATTGAATATGTAGATTACTTTGGTAGGATGGCCATTTTTTCTTTGTTCTTTTTTTATTAGATATTTTCTTTATTTACATTTCAAATGCTATCCTGAAAGTTCCCTATACACTATCCCCTCCCTCCTACCCTACCCACTCACTCCCACTTCTTGGCCCTGGCGTTCCCCTGTACTGGGGCATATAAAGTTTGCAATACCATCTTCCCAATGATGGGCGACTAGGCCATCTTCTTCTACATATGCAGCTAGAGACATGAGCTCTGGAGGTACTGGTTAGTTCATATTTTTGTTCCACCTATAGGGTTGCAAACCCCTTCAGCTCCTTGGGTACTTTCTCTAGCTCCTATACTGGGGTAACTGTGTTAAATCCTATAGATGACTGTGAGCATCCACTTCTGTATTTGCCAGGCACTGGCATAGCCTCATACGAGACAGCTATATCAGGGTCCCTTCAGCAAAATCTTGCTGGCATATGCAATAGTGTCTGTGTTTGGTGGATGATTATGGGATGGATTCCCGGGTTGGGTAGTCTCTGGACAGTCCATCCTTTCGTCTTAGATCCAAACTTTCTTTCTGTAACTCCTTTCATGGGTATTTTGTTCCCTATTCTAAGGAGGAATAATGTATCCACATGTTGGTCTTCCTTCTTCTTGATATTCTTCTGTTTTGCAAATTGTATCTTGGTTATTCTAAGTTTCTTGGCTAATATCCACTTATCAGTGAGTGCATATCTAATGACTTCTTTTGTGATTGGGTTACCTCACTAAGGATGATATTCTCCAGATACATCCATTTGCCCAAGAATTTCATAAATTCGTTGTTTGTTTGTTTGTTTCTTTTTTGAGACAGGGTTTCTCTGTGTAGCCCTAGCTGTCCAGGAACTCACTCTATAGACCAGGCTGGCCTTGAACTCAAAAATCTTCTTGCCTCTGCCTCCCAAGTGCTGGGATTAAAGGTATGTGCCACCACTGTCCCTCTAAATTCATTGTTTTTAATAGCTGAGTAGTACTCCATTGTGTAAATGTACCACAATTTCTGTATCGATTCCTCTGTTGAGGGACATCTGGGTTCTTTCCAGCTTCTGGCTATTATAAATAAGGCTGCTATGAACATAGGGGAGCATGTGTTCTTATTACCATTTTGAATATCTTCTGGGTATATACCCAGGAGAGGTATTGCTGGATCTTCAGGTAGTACTGTCTCCTATTTTCTGAGTAACCACCAGACTGACTTCCAGAGTTGTTGTACCAGCTTGTAATCCCACCAGCAGTGGAGGAATGTTCCTCTTTCTCCAGATCCTCGCCAGCATCTGCTGTCAACTGAATTTTTGATCTTAGCCATTCTGACTGGTGTGAGGTGGAATCTCAGGGTTGTTTAGATTTGCATTTCCCTGATGATTAAGGATGTTGAACATTTTTTTCAGGTGCTTCTCAGCCATTCGGTATTCTTCGGTTGAGAATTCTTTATTTACCTCTGTAACCCATTTTTAATGGGGTTATTTGAATTTATGGAGTTTTGAATCCACACACCTATGGTCACTTGATCTTTGACAAGGAAGCTAAAACCATTCAGTGGAAAAAAGACAGCATTTTCAACAAATGGTGCTGGCACAACTGGCAGTTATGCTGTACAAGAATGTGAATTGATCCATTCTTATCTCCTTTTACAAAACTCAAGTCTAAGTGGATGAAAGACCTCCACATAAAACCAGAGACACTGAAATTAATAGAAGAGAAAGTGGGGAAAAGCCTCGAAGATATGGGCACAGGGGAAATATTCCTAAACAGAACAGCAATGGCTTGTGCTGTGAGATCAAGAATTGACAAATGGGACCTCATAAAATTGCAGAGCTTCTGTAAGGCAAAAGACGCTGTCAATAAGACAAAAAGCCACCAAGAGATAGGGAAAGGATTTTTACCAATCCTAAATATGATAGGGGACTAATATCCAATATTTACAAAGAGCTAAAGAAGCTGAAATCCAGGATGGCCATTTTTACTATATTCTTTCTGCCAATCCATGACCATGGGAGAGCTCTCCATTTTTTGAGATATTTGATTTCTTTTTTGAGAGACTCGAAGTTATAGTCATGCACGTCTTTCACTTTTATTGTTAGAGTTACCCAAAGATATTTTATTTGTGGCTATTGTGAAGGGAGTTGTTTCCCTAATTTCCTTCTCAGCCTGTTTATCATTTGTATAATGGAAGGCTACTGATTTATTTGAATTAATTGTATATCTGGCAGCCACTTTGCTGAAGTTTTTCATCAGCTGGATAAGTTCGCAGGTATAATTTTTGGGGTCACTTATATATACTATTATATCATCTGCAAATACTGATACCTTTATTTCTTCTTTGCCAACTTGTATCCGCTTGATCTCTTTTTGTTGTTTTATTGTTCTAGCTAGAACTTTGAGAACTATATTGAATAGATATGGGGAGATTTGGCATCCTTGTCTTGTTTCTTCCTTTAGTGGGATTGCTTCATGTATGTCTCCATTTAATTTGATATTGGCTCTTGGTTTACGGTAAATTGCTTTTATTATGTTTATGTGTGGCCTTGAATTCCTGATCTCTCCAACACTTTTTACGTGAAGGGGATTGTATTTTGTCAAATGCTTTTTCTGCATCTAAGAAGATGACCATGTGATTTTTGTTCTTTGAGTTTGTTTATATAGTGGGTTAAGTTAAAGGATTTTCCTATTTAGAACCAACCTTGCATCCCTAGGATGAAGCCTACTTTTTTAAAAAATATTTTTATTAGGTATTTTCCTCATTTACATTTCCAATGCTATCCCAAAAGTCCCCCATACCCACCCACCCCACTCCCCTACCCACCTACTGCCCCTTTTTGGCCCTGGCATTCCCCTGTACTGGGGCATATAAAGTTTGCAAGTCCAATGGGCCTCTCTTTCCAGTGATGGCCGACTAGGCCATCTTCTGATTCATATGCAGCTAGAGACAAGAGCTCAGGGGAACTGGTGAGTTCATAATGTTGTTGCACCTATAGGGTTGCAGATCTCTTTAGCTCCTTGGTTACTTTCTCTAGCTTCTCCATTGGAGGCCCTGTGATCCATCCATTAGCTGACTGTGAGCATCCACTTCTGTGTTTGCTAGGCCCCGGCATAGTCTCACAAGAGAGAGCTCTATCTAGGTCCTTTCAGCAAAATCTTGCTAGGGTGTGCAATGGTGTCAGTGCTTGGAAGCTGACTATGGGATGGATCACCAGATATGTTAGTCTCTAGATGGTCCATCCTTTCGTCACAGCTCCAAACTTTGTCTCTGTAACTCCTTCCATCGGTGTTTTGTTCCCAATTCTAAGAAGGGGCAAAGTGTCCACACTTTGGTCTTTGTTATTCTTGGGTTTCATGCGTTTAGCAAATTGTATCTTATATCTTGGGTATCCTAAGATTCTGGGCTAATATCCACTTATCAGTGAGTACATATTATGTGAGTTCCTTTGTGATTGGGTTACCTCACTCAGGATGATGCCCTCCAGGTCCATCCATTTGCCTAGGAATTTCATAAATTCATTCTTTTTAATAAATGAGTAGTACTCCATTGTGTAAATGTACCACATTTTCTGTATCCATTCCTCTGTTGAGGGGCATCTGGGTTCTTTACAGCTTCTGGCCATTATAAATAAGGCTGCGATGAACATAGTGGAGCATGTGCCTTCTTACAGGTTGGGACCTCTTCTGGATATATGCCCAGGAGAGGTATTGCGGGATCCTCCAGTAGTACTATGTCCAATTTTCTGAGTAACCACCAGACTGATTTCCAGAGTGGTTGTACAAGCTTGCAATCCCACCAACAATGGAGGAGTGTTCCTCTTTCTCCACATCCTTGCCAGCATCTGCTGTCACCTGAATTTTTGATCTTAGCCATTCTGACTGGTGTGAGGTGGTATCTCAGGCTTGTTTTGATTTGCATTTCCCTGATGACTAAGGATGTTGAAAATTTTTTCAGGGGCTTCTCTGCCATTTGGTATTCCTTGGGTGAGAATTCTTTGTTCAGCTCTGAGCCCCATTTTTAATGGGGTTATTTGATTTTCTGGAGCCTACCTTCTTGAGTTCTTTATATATATTGGATATTAGTCCCCTATCTGATTTAGGATAGGTAAAGATCCTTTCCCAATCTGTTGGTCGTCCACGAAATAGAAACAGAAGGTACTCTACCCAACTCATTCTATGAAGCCACAATTACTCTGATACCTAAACCACAAAAAGACCCAACATAGATAGAGAACTTCAGACCCATTTCCCCTATGAATACTGATGCAAAAATCCTCAATAAAGTTCTCGCTAACCGAATCCAAGAACACATCAAAACAATCATCCATCCTGACCAAGTAGGTTTCATCCCAGGGATGCAGGGATGGTTCAATATACGGAAATCCATCAACGTAATCCAGTATATAAACAAACTCAAAGACAAAAACCACATGATCATCTCGTTAGATGCTGAGAAAGCATTTGACAGAATCCAACACCCATTCATGATAAAAGTCTTGGAAAGATCAGGAATTCAAGGCCCATACCTAACCATGATAAAAGCAATCTACAGCAAACCAGTAGCCAACATCAAAGTAAATGGTGAGAAGCTGGAAGCAATTCCACTAAAATCAGGGACTAGACAAAGCTGTCTACTCTCTCCCTACCTATTCAACATTGTACTTGAAGTTCTAGCCAGAGCAATTAGACAACAAAAGGAGATCAAGGGTATACAAATTGGAAAGGAAGAAGTCAAAATATCACTTTTTGCAGATGATATGATAGTATATATAAGTGACCCTAAAAATTCCGCCAGAGAACTCTTAAGCCTGATAAAAGGCTTCAATGAAGTAGCTGGATATAAAATTAACTCAAATAAGTCAATAGCCTTTCTGTACACAAAGGATGAAGCCTACTTGATGATGGTGAATGATGTCTTTGGTGTGTGCAAGAATTTTATTGAGTGTTTTTGCATCAAGATCAGATTGAGTGTTTTTGCATCAATATTAAAAAGCAAGATCAGTCTGAAGTTCTTTTTTGGTTGGGTCCTTGTTTGGTTTAGGTATCAGAGTAATTGTGGCTTCATAGAAGGAGTTAGGCACTTTTCCTTCTGTTTCTGTTTTATGGAAGAGTTTGAGGAATATTGGTGTCACGTCTTCTTTGAAGGTCTGATAGAATTCTGCACTAAATCCATCTGGTCCTGGACTTTTTGTTAGTTGGAAGTTTTATAATGATTTCTTCTATTTCCTTGTACTATAGGGCCTGTTTAGATAGTTTTCCTGCTCTTGATTTTACTTTGGAATGTAGTATCTGTCTAGAAATCCATCTATTTCATCTAGATTTTTCCAGTTTTGTTGAGTATAGGCTTTTATAGTAGGAGCTGATGGTTTTTTGGAACTTCCTCATATCTATTCTTCTGTCACCATTTTCATTTTTGATTTTGTTAATTTTGATACTGCCTCTGGCCCTGTAGTTTGTTTGGCTAAGGGTTTATCTATCCTGTTGATTCCCTCAAAGAACCAGCTTTTTTTTTCCTTAATTCTTTTATTGTTATCTTTGTTTCTATTTGGTTGATTTGGCTCTGAGTTTGTCTTATTTCCTACCTTCTACTCCTCTTGGGTGAGTTTACTTCTTTTTATTCTAGAGCTCTCAGGTATGCTATTAAGTTGTTAGTGTAAGATCTTTCCAGTTTCTTTACCAGAGCAATTAGGGCTATGAATTTTTCCTCTTAGCACTGCTTTCATTATGTCTCATAATTTTGGGTTTGATGTTTCAGAATTTTTATTAAATTCCAGGAAGTCTTTAATTTCTTTCTTTATTTCTTCCCTGCCCAAGTTACCATTGAGTAAAGAGTTGTTCAGTTTCCATGAGTATATAGGCTTATGTTGTTTTTGCTGTTATCGAAGACCATTCTTAGGCTATGGTGATCTGATAGGATGTATGGGATTCTTTCAAACTTCTTGAATATGGTGAGGCTTTTTTGTGACCAATTCTATGGTCAATTTTGGAGAAGGTATAGTCTTTTTGAGAAGGTGTATTCTTTTGTTTTAGGATAAAATGTCCTGTAGATATCTGTTAAATCCATTTGATTCATAACCTCTGTTAGTTTCACTGTATCTCTGTTTAGCTTCTGCTTCAAAAAACCTGTCCGTTGTTGAGAGTGGGGTGTTGAAGTCTCCCACTCTTATTGTGTGGGGTTCAATGTGTGTTTTGAAGGTTAATAAAGTTTCTTTTATGAATATGGGTGCCATTGCATTTGGGGCATAGATGTTCAGAATTGAGACTTTCTCTTGGTGGATTTTCCCTTTGATTTATATGAAGTATCCTTCTTCATCACACTTGATAACTTGTGGTAGAAAGTTTATTTTATTGGATGTTAGGATGACAACTCTAGCTTGTTTCCTGGGACCATTTGCTTAGGAGACCTTTTCCCATCCTTTTATTCTGTGTATCTGTCATTGTTATTGCAGCAAAATGCTGGATCTTGTTTGCATATCCAGTCTCTTACCTTATGTCTTTTTATAGGTGAGTTGAGTCCATTAATATTGAGAGATGACTGTTGGTTCCTGATATGCTTGCTTTTGTATGTGGCTTTGTGTGTTTCTGGTTCTCTCCTTTTGGCTTTGTTGTGAGATGCTTAATATCTTGCCTTGTGTGTGTGTGTGTGTGTGTTTAGGTATCTTTCTTTTGTTGGTGTTTTCATTCTAGGATTCTCTGTCAGACTGGATTGGTAGATAGATACTGTTTGAATTTGGTTTTGTCCTGGAATATTTTGATTTCTCCATCTATGTTGATTGAGAGTTTTGCTGTGTATAGTAGCCTGGACTGGCATTTGAGTTCTCTTAGAGTCTGCATAACCTCTGAACAGGTGCTTCTGGCTTTCATAGTCTCTGTTGAGAAGCCTGGTGTAATTTTGATAGGTCTACCTTTGTAAGTTACTTGGCCCCTTTCCTTTGCAGCTTTTAATAATATTTCTTTGTTCTGTGTGTTTACTGTTTTGACTATTATGTGATGAGAAGATTTTCTTTTCTGGTGTCACTTATTTGGTGTTCTATAGGCTTTTTGTACATTGATGGCCATCTCTTTCTTTAGGTTGTAGAATTTTTCTTCTATGATTTTGTTGAAGACATTTCCAGGTCCTTTGAGCTGGGAATCTTCATTCTCCTCTATTTGGATTATTCTTAGATTTGGCCTTTTCATTGCGTTCTGGATTTCCTGAATGCTTTAGGTTAGGAGTATTTTACATTTTGAATTTTCTTTGACAGTTGTGTCATTCTCTTCTAAGTATCTTCTACCCCTGAGATTCTCTCTTCTATCTCTTGTGTTCTGTTGTGATACTTATATCTATAATTCCTGACCTCTTTCCTAGGTTTTCCATTTCCAGGTTTTGCCTATATTTGTGTTATCTTTATTGTTTCTATTTCCACTTTTGGGTCTTGGACTACTTCATTCAATTCCTTCACCATTTTATTGTGTTTTCCTGTATTTCTTTAAGGGACTTACTTGTTTACTCTTTAAGGGCTTCTGTTTACCTGTATTTTTCTGTATTTCTTTCAGCGAGTTATTTATATCCTCCTTAAAGGACTGTATTATCTTTATGAGATAGGAGGTCAGCTCCCTGATTTTCAGGTGTGTTGTATTCAGGGCTTTTTGTGGTGGGAGAACTGGGTTCTGATGATGCCCACATATATTAGCTTCTGTTGCTTATGGTCTTGCTTTTGCTTCTTACCATCTGGTTATCCCTGGTGTTTGTTGGTCTGGGTGACTTTGTCTGGAGTCTGTCTCTTTTGTCCCTGGGTTGCTTTAGGTCTCCCAGTAGGTCTGTGGCCTGGCTGTAGCAGAGAATCCATGGGGCTTTCCAACAGGGGACTCTTCTGAGGGGCCGAGACTCTGCTGATCTGTTGTCCAGGCTGCAGTAGATCTCCAGGGAGGCCTTCAAACTTTTGGGTCTTCAGAGGAGCAGTCAATCTGCTGTCCTGTGTGAAAATGTTCTCCAGGGGCTCTATGGACTGTGGTTTCTGTTTCCCTGTGTACAGCAAAACTCCCCAGAGGCATTCAGTCTGTCAGGTCAGTTGTGTTGTATTTCACAGAGCCTCCAGGAGGTCTTCCAACTATGGTGTCTGTTGCTCAGTTGCCAAGTGTACTAAAGAACTCTTAGGATACCTCAGGCTGTGGTGTCAGTTGCCCAACTGCCTTGAGTGCAGAGGATCTTCTGGGATGACTCAGGATATGGTATGAGTGAAGTAGATCCTCTAGAAAGGGTCAGGATATGGTGTCTTCACAAGAGCAGTACTGCTAGGAGTACAGCCCCAACAGAAAGGACCTGGTGGTAGGGGTAGAATGGGAGTGGTATTAGGGAGGTGGAGAGGTTAGTGGGTGATGTGTCCAGAGTCTACTGGGGCTCCCAGCGGGCAGTTCTGAGACTTCAGGTGGGGAGTTTTACCTAATGTTCTGAGTGCAGTGGATCATCCAGGATGGGTCAGCATATGATATATTCACAGGAGCAAACCTAACATGATTATCTTATTGATATATCCGTGAAGAAAGGGCCAGGCATAATGTGCAATATTTGTATTACAATATTTTGCAGTGATCAAAGAAGTCATTGATTTATATTTCTGTCCCCAACTAATCTTCTGTTATCCAGTGACTAGGTTTTACTGCCAAGTGTTAAATAGAACTGGTATTTATCTAAAGCTTTTTAAAAGAAACAGAAATGAGGAAAAGTAGAGTTTCCTGGATGCATGTTAGAATGTAGGATTCCTCAAACATGGACAGGTACATTACACCATGATGCTAATTTGCTGCTTGTCTTATAAATAAAGAAGATTTATTTTTTTCTTGGGTGGAAAGAACACTGGGCTCAATCTACACGTGGCTCATTTAAGAAAATATTGATGTGTATCTTTGTCACTGGATAAAATCCATATGCACACCAGTATGTAAATAGCCTGTAACTGTGAATTACAGAGGTGTGAGAACCAAAACAAAAATAAAATAATGACATTGTTCTAGTCAATTTCTAATTTGTTACATGAGAATACCATATTCTATCTCTAGGCATTCTGAACTATTATGGGAGCCTGAGGGCTGGGGCCTGGGGACTTTCTATTAGTAACTGACTTGCTTGTGCTTGTCTGGACGTGACTAGTTCTTAGGCCTGTCCCCTTAACTGCCAATTGAAGTCTGTTATGGAATAAGCCGAGCCTTCTCATTACATCAAATAATGGAAATGTCAACTGTTAAAAATAAAGACTAGACTGTGAAAAAAAAGATTAAAGAAAATAAAAACACTTAAAAAATAAAAATAAAAAATAACCATGTTTGTTGCTTCATTTAAATGAATGTTGCTACAGTAAAATTACATCCAAAAGATGTAGAGATTCCAAAATATCCTCCTTTCTTAATTAATATAAAAATCACCCAAATTCTTTCTTATGAAAATTTACATCTTTGAAATGCAATACATTTCTTTCTCCCTCTGCAAATTCTGATTAACAGTAATTTCAATTTCACTCAATAGCAGAATACTGTGAAGTGATATTTCAAGAATATAACCTTTGAGGTTTTCTTTTTCAGAAGTTTTTTTTAAATAAAGATTGTGTTGCCATAAATTCAAAAGAATAGAAATTTATCAGAAAAGATACACCGAGATCACATTTGGTTTGAAATTATTGTCAAGGCATGGGATTGTGCGGCACAATTATTTATTTTCCTCACTGAACTCTATTTACACCTATTAGAAAAAAAAAGTACTCACATTATTTTACCCTCTGCCTTCATAAAAGCTACTGTTATATCCTACAATTTCTTTATATTTTTTGTGAGTAATAAATTATAGCCATTTTTTCCTCAAGGAAGTCAGCTAAGTTCCAAAATGTCCTATAATTCTGTAGAAAATCTGGATTTCTGTTAATAAGTGGCCATTACTTTCCAAGGTCTGAATTACCACTTTCTACTACTTATGTAAATGATCTTTTAAGAATATTAAGTTGTAAAGTTTGTTATTAACAGTGGAAGAAGAGAATTGTAGCTTTCTGTGGACACATGCATGAGCTCATACAGGTTAATCTGTAGTGCTGAGATTGTTATTCAAACTGAGTCTTAGTCTTTCTTATTTGTAAACCACTCTAATAAGAAGTAGGAGCCAGCCTGGAACCCTAGCAGAATGGTTAGAGAGGAAAACCACATCATTAAACAGTCTCACAGGTTTGTTCACTGTGCAAATAATGCACATGGTTTAATAGATTAACATAAAGAAGTAATTAATACATATCAGTGGTCAATGAAATATGACCCTAGAGAAAACTAGGTCTTTTGACTGTTTATATTTATAAAACCATTAAACCCTAGCCACATTCACTATTTTAAGTATTGTCTATGGTCAGTTTTACAAGGGTAAAATTTAGTACTTAAATCAGATAACAAAGACTAAAACTTTTGCTATTCATCCATTAGAGAAATGCTGAAAATATTTGAACTATATGAATAATAATAAATTATTATTAATTAGTAATAATTGTAATAATTATTAATGCAATTATTATTATTCATGTCAGAAGACTTCTCACAAACTAGTCTGCCTTTTAGTTTAATAAGGACAGAAACTGAAGAGCATATGCATTATTTGTGATACAAATAAGCACGGTACAGTTTTATTAGAGACAAGAATGAGCTATGTTTTTTGAACATCTTTCAAGAATAATGTTTCTTGCTTAGATATTATAAAATTGTTGTAATACAAAAAGCTAAAACAAGATGCTTTTAGATTTGAGAAGATGTACAGGTATATGGTGACATGTTTCTAAAACATGTCACAGTTTATTTTTGTTTACTTATGGTGTGTTTTTTCACATTAGTACAATTTTTAGTCCTATGATGCCATCATTCGTTATTCTTTTGTCTACTTTATTTATAGCAAGTGACTCAATGGGTGATAAGTAATATTTTGATAAAGGAGTAAAGCTATTAAAAATATTTATTATATATAGATATAAAATAGTTTAAAGCACATAGAAAGTATTACACACACACACACACTATATATATATATATATATATATATATATATATATATATATATACATATATATCAAGTAATATTACAAAGCCTCTTTAGAAAATGGAAATATACAGAAGGCAGTATAATCAGAGAGTTAGTAATTTCTGGTTTAAGTGAATTTAAAATAGAAATTACAGAAAGCTTTCAAAATAAACCATACTGGTCATTTATTACTAATGGGGGCAAAATTGATAATAAATGCATGAAATAAAAGTATATTATGGCAAAGATAATCATTTGCATTTGATTTTTAGAAACAGAATACTATCATTGTATTTATTGAATTTATTTTCAAGGCTTTCCAGTGTGTATATTATTCTGTGTGCCTTGAAATAGTCAGTATATTACAAAGATTCATGTTTAATGTGAAATGTTTTTATGAATTTTAGATCAATTAATTGTATCTGTAAGCCATTATTATACATTTATAATTCTATCAATCAACAGAAATATATTAAAACTTTTAGTCAACCTAAAATATGTCTGATATCAAAATCTTACTATAGTATCAGACTCTGCCAAGATAATCTTTGAAAGCTTATTAATTGCTTTATAAATAGGAAATTCAAAGGTAGTTTACTATGTAATCAAATAAAAATTAAATATCAGACTTCTAAATTAGTTTTCTATTATAACCGCAATCGATTTCCCAGGACTTTGGGAGCTGTCTCTATGAGGTTTAGCATTATCTCTAAGAGTATTTCTATGAGGTTTAGGACCAACAGCTCCTAAAGGCATGAGATGGTTGAACATGGAAAGATATCTGCCACCAGCATTGACTACATGAGCTCAATTTCTAGGAACCACAGGGTAGCAATGACAACCTCAAGTTGTTTTCTGACCTCCACATAGGAGATACTTCCATAAAAATGAACACAGAACCCTAATAAATCAAAATAAAGAAATGAGATTTGGGGGGCTGAGACAGCTTATAGGAAAATCTGGTTGCTTCTCCTCCTAATGACTGTATTGTAATGCATGAAACTCATAGATTTTCTGATGTTTTTCCTCTAATTCACCCAAATATGCACTAACACATGCATGAACAAAAGTACGTGCACATACACAGGCATACATAAATACGATAAATATGTGTTGTATAGTCATTTACTTTTACTTCACATGACACAAATTATTCATTCTAAAACACCAACAGTAAAAATAACCTTCCTGAGATTCATTTCTATATACTCTATTCAAAATTGATCATAATATTGTCTGAACAATAACCATCATAATTCTTAGAACATAAAAAAGTTATTTTAAAATGATTTCTTTTTAAAAATATATATTTTCACTTTATGTGTATTAGTATTTTCTTATACATATGTCAGTATACCATGCATATACATTGACCATGGGGGCAGGTGAAGAAACTAGATTTCCTCTAACTAGAGTAACAGATAGTTGTGAGCCATCATGTGGGTGCTGGGAATCAAATCCATGTCTGCAAAAGTAAGCAGTGCTCTTAACCTTGAGCCATATTTCCATATATTCTTTAATACTTGCAAAAATTATGATGTTAGCTCCTTTTAAGATAGATTATTTTATTCAATTCACTGTGAAATTACAGGCACATATTCAACATTTGTCTTAAACCAAGGATCCAATGAGAGTGTTATCCAATGAAGGAGTTAAAATATAGTCTTACAGAATCTATTTAATGATTGTTTTATGATAGTTATTATTTCAACACATCTCAAAACATAGGCAGTGCTTATGTATTCATGAAAGACTGAAGAGTCTAGGGAATAGGTCTTGTTGGATTTATTTACTCAGTAGAGCTAATGCTCACAAAGTTTCAGATAACAACTTTCAAGGAAAAAAAATGCCCCACAAGTTGTAAATATAAAAGCTTGTGATGTACGTTATGATTATAAGTATAAATTACAATTCTCTACCCTACCGAAGTTCATGTCACTGTCTTTCATTCACCATCTTTATTCATTCCTCCATATAATATAAAATAAAAACAGTACTTTTCTATACCTTAATATACTGATTAGTGAGAATGGTTATATGTACTATAAAATAATAAATGAGGACTGAAAAGTATTGTATGAACTGGTCTGACATTCTGTTTATATCAAACTACTGCTAGAACTTGATTATCTAGCATGCCGAATGAAGCTGAAATGGTCATTAATCAAATGTTCTGGTTGAATTAAGGTCTACTTATGTTTCTGTAACTTTCTGTTGACTACTGTTGTAAGCATTTAACACAAATGCATTCATTTAAAGGACTACAAATCAATTGTTTTGTACCCCATCAGACCCATAATAAATAATTTTGTTCCACTTCACAATATATAGGAATCTTTAGAGTTGAGAAGCTCAAAAGCTGACTTTTGTTCAAAGAGATTTTCATTTTCTTTCATTTAGATATTTCACAAGTGCCACATTTGATAGTGAGCATCTATATTATAGTCTAAATTTCTAGAAAAGTAGAACCATAATACAATAAACTCAGTACCAATATTTTTAAGTCTATACTCAGAAAAATAACATATAAAATAAGCATGATAAGTTATTATTCTATGTTAAAGTTTCAGATTTGTAAGTATTATACATATAAAAGTTTTTAAGATAAGTTTCTTTATCAATATGTTTTAAGAGATAACAAAACAAGTACAGTGCCATGTATTGATCAATATTTGTAACATTCCAATAAGGAAGATATAATTAACTAAATTTCCTCTAACCTTTCACCTTATTTTTTAGATATTTTCTTTTATTACATTTCAAATCTTATCTCCTTTCTTGGCTTCCTCTCTGAAACCCCCTTATCCCCTCCCTCCTACCTCTGTTCACCAACCCACCCATGCCAGAATCCTGGCCCTTGCATTTTCCTACAGTAGGACATCAAGCCTTCACAGGACCAAGGACCTCTTCTCCCATTGATGACTCAGTACCCTTTCCCTCTAGTGTGCTACCTTGCCTAGCCTCAATAAGAGATATTAACCTAGTTTACTACAACATGGTATGCCAAGGCTGATTGCTATCCATGGGAGGCATTCTGGTTTTTTTTTTGTTGTTGTTTTTTGTTTGTTTGTTTGTTTGTTTTGTTCAAGAGAAAGGGATGGAGGGAAGGCAGCAAGGGAGGAGGACCTGGGGGAGAGGAAGGAGGTAAGACTGCAGTTAGGATGTAAAGTAATTAAATAAATGAAATTAATTAATAAAATATAACCAAAGCAAATATTTATAGTTGCTTTGGAAGTTTGAAAATCTAATTTGAATTTTGCAGTCTTTTTTTTTAATTATATATGCTACATTCCAAATGCAGTTTTTCCCACCTCCAGTGCTCCTCACAGTTACCCTCTCCCCAAGATTCACTCCTGTCCTCCCCCACCAATAAGAAAATGAGCAGGCTGCTCAGGGATATCATCAGGCCATGGAATGACAAATTTCAGTAAGTTCAGGCACCCACCCTCATATCAAGTCATTGGAGATAAAACTTACTCCCACTTTTAGAAATTCTACAGGAAGAGCAAGCTATATAACATTAATATGTATGCAGGGGACTTAGATCAGACCCATACAGTGTCTTCAACTGTTGCTTCAGGCTCTGTAACACATTTTGAGAGTTTCTTAGTTGACTATATGTGTCATGTTCTTGGATATGTGACTTTTAATTGGAATCTTGTGTAATAGGAGGCAGGACACCTTAAAAGAAAATTAGTAACTAGATAACTAGCAGCTATCAAGTACCAATAAATCTTCAGCAAAGGGTACATGTTTGCGCCCATATGGTTTTAAAACTACAGTGAACTTTATTACGTGGTTATAACAACAGGACTCACAAAGCTAAAGATGGGTGGCATCATTACCTGAAGAACTTCAAAGCATGCTGTATTATATCAAAGGAGAACAATCATTCCTCATGAGTTTTTCAAGATATGTGTGATGTAGGACGAAAGAAAATGTTTCAGACGCACTCCCTTCACATCTGCAGAAAGTATAATGAACACATCTACTTGCCAATGGTAATAGATGAAAAGAATAATATAAACTTACATAATGAGCCTATAATAGAGAAGACAAAAGTTCTAGATAAAATGAATATTATTTAAACAGAACTGTACAGTTATGCTTAGGGTATTCTAAAGTAAACATAAATTTAGGTGTTACATGAGGAAGGAACCTGGTTTTAGACAATATTGTACTTCTTGAGAAATAGATAAGTTTTTGGAAAAATTCTGAGGAAACAACAGTACAAATTAGTAAAGTAAAAATAAATTAACCTTGATTTGTTAACTGTCTATAATACAAAAAGTACCTGACAGTAATATTTAGTATTTTTTGTTTCTTTTAATTTTTTTTTAAATTTTGAACATCTGAAGCTAGAAACTAGTAGTGATATAAGAGAAGTAGTGGAGGGAGGTTAAAATTAATCACTAATGCATGCAGTTTTTCATTGTTTTTTTTTTTTTTTTTTTTTACATTTCAAAAGTTATCCCCCTTCTCTGTTTCCCCCTATCTAATCCCCTTCCCCTGCTTCTATGATGATGCTCCCTCACCCACATGCCCAGCCCACTCCTGCCTCACTGCCCTAACATTCCCCTACTCTGGGGCATCAAGCATCTACAGGACCAAGGACCTCTTCCCCTAATTATTGACAGACAAGGCCATCATCTGCTATAAATGCAGCTAAATCCATGGAACCATGTGTATTTGTTTTTAGGTGCTTTAGTTACTGGAAGCTCAGGGGGTGGGTGGGTCTGGTTGGTTGATATTGTTGTGTTTCCCATGGGGTTGCCAAGCCCCTTAGCTCCTTCAGTCTTTCCCCTAACTCTTACATTGGGGTCCCCATGCTCAGTCCAATGGTTAATTGTGAGCATTTGTATCTGTATTGGTCAGATTCCAGCATCCTGTCAAGTGCTTCTTGACATCAGCAATAGTGGCTGAATTTGGCGTCTGCAAATGGGATGAATCCCTAGATGGGGCAGTCTCTGGGTGGCCTTTCCTTCAGTCGCTGCTTCACTCTTTGTCCCTACATTTCCTTTAGATGGTAACAATTTGGTATAAATACGTTTGAGGTCTGTGGGTGACCCCATCGATTTACCGGGGGCTCATGCCTATCCACTGGATAAGGTCTCTACATGTTCGATCTCACCTTCATTGAGTAAAAGATCTATTGATTGCTCTCCTAGATTTTTTTCTGTTTTCTTGATAAATTACATGAGAGAGAGAGGGAGAGAGAGACAGAGAGAAAGAATGGGAGAGAGAGAAACAACTTAAAAGACAAAGGGTTTATTTTACCTACTGTTTCTTTTTTATTTCTTATTACTATTTTTATTTTTATTGGATATTTTATTTACATTTCAAATATTATCCCCTATCCCTCCCCCTATACCCTCCAACCTCCCCCTGCTAGCCAACCCACCCACTCCCAATTTCTGCCCTGACATTTGACCACACTGGGGCATACAGCCTTCATAGGACAAAGGGCCTCCTCTGATTCAATTGAATTCTGACTAGGCCATCTTCTGCTGCATATGTAGCTGGAGCCATGAGTAACACCATGTGTGCTCTTTGGTTGGTGGTTTAGTACCTGGGATCTCTGGGGGGTACTGGATAGTTCATATTGTAGTTCCTCCTATGGGGCTGCTAACCCATTGAGAACCTTGGGTCCTTTCTCTAGCTCCTTCCTTAGGGATACTATTATCAGTCAAATGGCTGACTATGATTATCTACCTCTGTATTTGTGAGCCACTGGCAGAGCCTCTCAGGAGAGAGCTTTATCAGGCTCCTGTCAGCAAGCACTTGTTAGCATCCTCTGTTAGCATCCAGTGTCTGGTGAAAGTTCCACAACGTGAGGCCTCCCCCATGTTCTGACTCAGGAGAGGTGACACCCCAAATCACTCATGAGAAACGGTCTTGATGTAAACTGCAAGAGGTTTATTCAGGAAAGATCAGTGCACTGGGGATGACTCAGATCCCAAGAAAGGGTAAAGGAGTCGACAACAAGCTCAAGGGGTAAGGGATTTATAAAGACACAAAACCCTCAAACACTTGGCATTGGGCTATAGAAAGGCAAAAACCATAAACACCTGGCAAAAACTGCAAACACCTGGCATTCTGGAACAATGGGGCTATTTTGAACACAGGTCTAGGGGCTTAAATAATTTTTTACTCTCTGTCAGGATCTTTTATTCCCCCACTTCTTCTAGTTACTACTTCTAATCTTAGAACTACACTTCAATCTCTTCTTCAAAGTTCTGCAGAAACTGGTACTGTTGTATCAGCACCAACAACTGGACTGCACTAATCCTTTCTCTTACTAAGGTCATTAACCTATTAAGAATCAGTGGGCAGTGCCAGCAGGAACAGGGACAAAGGATCCCAGCCCAACCAGAGGCTGGGATCTGTTCCAGTCTGGGCCACCCCTGCCATCTTCCTTCTGAGCCCAGTGGAGGCCCTAAGGGCTCCAGAGTGCTCTCTACACTGCAGGACCTCGGGATCACCTATGTATCACTGCTGAGTGAAATGCAACATCAGCTCCAAAGAATTGCAGAGAGTCTTGTGCCAGCAGGAACAGGGACAAAGGAACCCCGCCAGACCAGAGGCTGGGATCCATTCAGGTCAGGGCCAGCACACCATCTTCTGCATGAGAACTCTGCATGCCTCAGAACCCCTAGCACACCCAGGACCTCCTGATCACCTGAGAGCACATGTGCTATAGAAGCAACAGAGCTTTTTGGTCAGGGTCACATTGGGCCATCATCCTCAGCCAGGAGGCAGAGCTGAGACCCAGAACCCTGGGCACATTCCTTGCTAGAGGAGAGTTGGCCTAAAGGGAGAGTTCTGACCCCAGAACTCAGGAGGTCGATCAGAGCCCCAGACTGCTGGACACCTGCCCTGAAAGAAGAGAGCTTGCCTGCAGAGTACTCTGACCACTGGAACTCAGCAAATAGTTGGATTCCCAGGAGTGCTGACAGAGGCTAAAAGAATCACAGGAGGATCAAGCTCCAACAAAAGACAGCTTGAACATTAACACCAGAGATTTCCAGCAAATGTAAGAATCTTACTAACAGAAACCAAGAACACAGAACCCAGTACTCCAGCCACAACGATTCCTGGATACCCAAACAAACCCGAAAAACAAGACGCGGATTTAAAATCATATCTCATGATGGTGGTAGAAGATTTTAAGAAGGGCATTAGTAACTCACTTAAAGAAATACAGAAGAACACTGCAGAACAGGTAGAAGCCCTTAAAAGAGGAAGCACAAAATTTCCTCAAGGAATTACAGGAGAATACTGATAGACAAGAAGAAGCCCTCTTCTCAGCACCTCATGGTACGCCTCCAAAATTGACTATATAATTGTCACAAAACAGGCCTCAACAGATACAAAAATATTGAAATTATCCCATGCATCCTATCTGATAACCACGGACTAAGGCTGATCTTCAATAACAACATAAATAATAGAAAAACAACATTCATGTGGAAACTGAACAACACTCTACACAATGATACCTTGGTCAAGGAAGAAATAAAGAAAGAAATTAAAACCATTTTAGAGTTTAATAAAAATGAAGCCACAACATACCCAAACTTATGGGAAACAATCATGTCAGTCCTAAGAGGAAATCCCATAGCCCTGAGTGCCTCCAAAAAGAAACTAGAGAGAGCATACACTAACAGTCTGAGAGCACACCTAGAAGCTGTAGAACAAATTCACCCAAGAGGAGTAGATGGCAGGAAATAATTAAACCTAGGGCTGAAATCAACAAAGTGGAAACAAAAAGAAGTATTCAAAGAATCAACCAAACCAGGACCTGGTTCTTTGAGAAAATCAACAAAATAGATAAACCCTTAGCCAAACAAACAAGAGGGCACAGGAACAGTTTCCTAATTAACAAAATCAGAAATGAAAAAGGAGACATAAGGACAGATCCTGAGGAAATCCAAAACATCATCATATACTACTACAAAAGGCTTTACTTGACAAAACTGGAAAACCTGGATGAAATGAACAACTTCCTAAACAGATAACCAGGTACCCAAATTAAATCAGGATCTGATTAACGATCTAAACTGTCCCATTTCCCTAAAGAAATAGAAGCAGTCATCAATAGTCTCCCAACCAAAAAAAAAAGCGCAGGACTACATGGGTTTAGTGCAGAGTTCTATCAGACCTTCAAAGAAGACTTAATTCCAACTCTACTCAAACTATTCCAGAAAATAGAAACAGAAGGTACTCTACCCAATTCACTCTATGAAGACACAATTACTCTGATACCTAAACAACACCAAGATCCAACAAAGAGAACTTCAGACTAATTTCCTTTATGAATATCGATGCAAAAATAATAAAATCCTCACAAACCGAATCCGAGAACGCATCAAAATGATCATCCATCATGACCAAGTAGGCTTCATCCCAGGGATGCAGGGATGGTTTAATATATGAAAATCCATCAACGTAATCCACTATATAAACAAACTCAAAGACAAAAACCACATGATCATCTCGTTAGATGCCGAGAAATCATTGGATAAAATCCAACATCCCTTCATGATAAAAGTCATGGTAAGATCAGGAATTCAAGGCCCATACTTAAACATAATGAAAGCAATCTACAGCAAACCAGTAGCCAACATCAAACTAACTCAAAGCAATCGCACTAAAATCAGGAACTAGACAAGGGAGCCCACTTTCTCCCTACCTATTCAATATAGTACTTGAAATTCTAGTCAGAGCAATTCAACAACAAATTGTCGAATTTTGGGGGGATACAAATTGGAAAGGAAGAAGTCAAAATATCAGTTTGCAGATGATATGATAGTATATATAAGTGACCCTAAAAATTCCACCAGAGAACTCCTAAACCTGATAAACAGCTTCAGTGCAGTAGCTGGATATAAAATTAACTCAAACAAATTAGTGACCTTTCTGTACACAAAGGATAAACAGGATGAGAAAGAAATTAGGGAAAGAACACCCTTCACAATAGTCACTAATAATACAAAATACCTTGGTGTGACTCTAACTAAGGAAGTGAAAGATCTGTATGACAAGAACTTCAAGTCTCTGAAGAAAGAAATTGAAGACAATCTCAGAAGATGGAAAGATCTCCCATGCTCATGGATTGGCAGGAATAATATAGTAAGAATGGCTATCTTGCCAAAAGCAATCTACAAATTCAATGCAATCCCCATCAAAATTCCAACTCATTTCTTCACTGACTTAGAAAGGACAATTTGCAAATTCATCTCAAATAACAAAAAAACTTAGGATAGCAAAAACTCTTCTCAACAATAAAAGAACCTCTGGGGGAATTGCCATGCCTGACCTAAAGCTGTACTACAGAGCAATTGTGATAAAAACTGCATAGTACTGGTACAATGACAGACAGGTAGATCAATGGAATAGAATTGAAGACCCAGAAATGAACCTGCACACCTATGGTTACTTGATCTTTGAAAAGAGTGCTAAAACCATCCAGTGGATTAAAGACAGCATTTTCAACAAATGGTGCTGGCACAACTCTTGGCTATCATATAGAAGAATGACAATTGATCCATTCTTATCTTCTTTTACAAAGCTCAAGTCTACATGGGCCAAAAAACACATAAACCCAGAGACACTGAAACTGATAGAGGAGCAAGTGGGGAAAACCCTCGAAGATATGGGCAGAGGGGAAAAAATTCCTAAACAGAACAGCAAGGGCCTATGCTGTAAGATCAAGAATCAACAAATGGGAACTCATAAAATTGCAAAGCTTCTGTAGGGCAAAAGATACTGTCAATAAGACAAAAAGGCCACCAAGAGTTTGGGAAAGAATTTTTCCCAATCCTAAATCTGATAGGGGACTAATATCCAATATATACAAAGAGCTCAAGAAGCTGAACTCCAGAAAATCAAATAACCCCATTTAAAAGTTGAGTACAGAGCTAAACAAAGAATTCTCAACTGAGGAATATGGAAGGGCTGAGAAGCACTTGAGAAAATGTTCAACATCCTTAATCATCCAGGAAATGTAAATCAAAACAACACTGGGATTCCACCTCACACCAGTCAGAATGGCTAAGATCAAAAATTTAGGTGACAGCAGATGCTGGCAAGGATGTGGAGAAAGAGGAACACTCCTCCATTGTTGGTGGGATTGCAAGCTTGTACAACCACTCTGGAAATCAGTCTGGCAGTTCCTCAGAAAATTGGACATAGTACTACCGGAGGATCCTGCAATACCTCTCCTGGGCATATATCCAGAAGATGTCCCAACTGGTAAGAAGGACACATGCTCCACTATGTTCATAGCAGCCTTATTTATAATAGCCAGAAGCTGGAAAGAGCCCTGATATCCCTTATCAGAGGAATGGATACAGAAAATGTGGTACATTTACAGAGTGGAGTACTACTCAGTTAAAAACAATAAATTTATGAAATTCTTGGGCAAATGGATGTATCTGGAGGATATCATTCTGAGTGAGGTAACCTGATCACAAAAGAAGTCACTCGATATGTACTCACTGATAAGTCATATTAGCCCAGAAACCTAGAATACCCAAAATCCAACTTCCAAAACACAAGAAAATCAAGAAGGAAGACCAAGGCATGGATACTTCATTCATCCCTAGAATGCAGAATTAAATATCCATGGAAGGAGTTGCACAGATAAAGTTTGGAGCTAAGATGAAAGGATGGACCATCCAGAGACGGCCCCACCCAGGAGTCCATCCCATAATCAGCCACCAAATACAGATACTACTGCATAAGCCACAATATTTTGCTGAAGGGAACCTGATATAGCTGTTTCCTGTGAGGCTTTACCAGTGCCTGGCAAATACAGAAGTGGATGCTCACAGTCATCTATAGGATGAAACACAGGGCCCCCAATATAGGAGCTAGAGAAAGTACCCAAGAGCTGAAGGGGTCTGCAACCCTATAGGTGGAACAACAACATGAACTAATCAGTACCCCCAGAGCTTTTGTCTCTAGCTGCATATGCAGCTGAAGATGGCCTAGTTGGCCATCGTTGGGAAGAGAGGCCCCTTGGTATAGCAAACTTTATATGCCCCAGTACAGGGGAACACCAGGTCCAAGAAGTGGGAGTGATTGGTTAGGGTAGCAGGTTGGGGGGATGGTATAGGGGTCTTTTGGGATAGCATTTGAAATGTAAATGAAGAAAATATCTAATAAAAATTGTGAATGTAACTAAAAAACTGCAACTAAATAAACTTCAGATGAAAAGCAAAAAAAGAAAAATAATCAGTGGGCCAAACTTTAGCAGAAAAATGGTCTCATCAAAGTGGAAATGAGGGTGATTATTAAAGAGGCCTTCAACCACCACACCCCTGGGGGTTCTGTTTTTGAAGTGGCAAAATGTATTTTCCCTGATGGGGATAGTACCTGCCAAGTGAGAGTCATGGGCTGATGTGGGTTGTCATTCTTTTTCTGAATTGTGCTGGCAGTGTAGTCACAGCTTAAGAGGATCAGCAGTCTTTTCCAATTTCCAATCATCTTGGGGTTTCTCAGGACCTTGCTTCACGTGGGAGGCATGGATCCAAGTGGAGATGCCTTCTACTTTTAACAGTGGTGGGAGTGGTCAGCAGAACGATGTAGGGGCCCTTCCAATGTAGGCTCTAGATTTCCAGCTCCATGTTGTTGGACAAGAACTGTTTCTCCCACCTGGAACTGGTGTGACACTGTCAAATCTCCTGGTTCATAAGCCTCTTGAGCTGCTCCCAGGCCATATTTCTGACCACTTCTAGGGCTTTCATGTGTGCAAACAATGAAGGACTAGTGTTAAATTCTAACACTCCCCCTACCTCGATGAGTGGGGGGAGGCCCTCTGTAAAGGATTTCATAGGGAGTGAGCTTAAAGTTTACTGGGGTGTTCCTGACAGGGAACAAGATGAAGGGAAGGAGAGCTATCCAGTCATTCCCACTGGTCTCTATGGTCAATTTGGTTAAGGTCTCTTTTAAGGTTCTATTCATCCTGTCTACCTGTCCTGAACTCTGGGGTCTATAAGCACAATGTAATTTTCAACTAATCCCCAGTTTAGTGGCCAGTCCCTGACTTAGCTGGGCAGCAAAGGCAGGTCCGTTGTCAGATCCTATTAGAAAGATATGCCACAGGCCCCTTTCATGGCCCTAGAGTCTGAGTAAGACCCCTCTGGACACTCCTGTCCTTTCATCAAAGTAAAGGGTGAAAGGCTTGGTTAAATCGGGCAGTGCCAAGGCCGGTGCAGTCAAGAGGGCCACCTTAATATCCTCAAATGCTTTGCGATGTTCTGATGTCCATATAAATTCCCCACTTTCTTTAGTCAGAGGATACAGGAGTCAGCCAGTGTTGCAAACCCAGGTATTCAAAGTCTGCAGAACCCAGCTTTGCCCAAGAATTCTATCACCTGCCTCGGAGTAGCTGACATTGGTATCTGAGTCACAGTTTTTTTTTTCTAGCCTCCAGCAGGCACCACTTCCCATCCCGAAGAGTGTATCCTAGATAGATAACTTCCGTTCAACACAACTGGGCCTTTCTAACAGAGGCCCAGTACCCCAACTCACCCAGTACAGCTAACAGTCTCTTAGTATTAAGCAGAGTCACCTGGGGGTTTTCAGCTTGGAAGGAGCCCACATCTTGAGAACCTCATCGAAAAGGGTGGGGGAGTTCTTGAAGGCCTGGGGTAACTGCATCCAGGTCAGTTGTCCAATTTGTCCAGTTTCAGGGTCTCTCCTCTCATAGGCTGATTGGAGGGATGTAACTTTAAGCAGAAGAAAGCATCTTTTAAATCAAGTACTGTATATCATTTTCTTTCTGGGATGAGCGAGCTAAGGAGGTTATAGGGATTAAGAACAGTTGGGTGAATGTCTTGGACACTCTTGTTGACCTCTCTCAGATATTGGATAGGTCGATAATCACTCGTGCAGGGTTTCTTTACCAGCAACAGAGGGGTATTCCAGGGTGACTAACAAGGCACCAAAATACCTTGTTGTAATAGTCTCTGAATATGTGGCCTAATTCCATCCCTAGCCTCGCGGCTCATTGGATATTGTCTCATCCCTATAGGGGTAGCATCCATCTTCAGTCCCACAACCATGGGGGATAAAGAGTGACTCACTTGTCCTTTGTCTAAGTCTACAGTATGTTCAGTGGTCCAACGGTATTGTTTCTGGCCTGTAGCTCCAATTACTGCTTTTTGTTTTTGTTTTTGAGTTTTCCCAATGATTGTTTCAACACAGAGTGATCTGCCCTAGTGTCTACTAGAAAGTCCATAGGAGTCCCCTCCACAGTCAGGATTACCCTAGGCTTGGGTGGGGGTCCGAGCCCGGTCTCCCCTAATCATCATCCTCTAGAGCCAGGACTTTAGGGGCCTTCCCCTTCTTCTTAGGGCATTCTCGCACCCAGTGTCCTTTCTCTTTGCAGTATGCACATTGGTCTTTTTCCAAAGTTTTCTGAATGGGTCTTCTTCCACCAGGTCTAGATTCCCTGTTGCCCAGATACTCTGTCTGTCTATTTCCTTCCTCTTCCCTCACATTCCCCTACTACTGTGGCCAGAATCCTGCTTAAGCTTCTCTCCTGCTTTTGATCTCTCCCATTTTCCCTTCTTCTTCCTCATGCTTTTCTCTCTCTTTCTTTTCTTCCTCGGTCTCTCTCCAGTTAAACATTTTCTCTGCCTCTCTAACTAAATCCTGTAAAGCCATGGCATGTAACCCTTCCAGTCTCTGTAACTTTCTTTTAATTTCTGATGCTTACTGCCCTATAAAAGCTCTAGCTACCTTGGCTTGTTGACCCTCAGAGGTCAGGTCAAAGGGAGTGTAGCATTTGTAAGCCTCCACTAACCACTCTAGGAAAACAGAAGGGGGCTCAGCTGGGCCCTGCATTACTTCTCTTGCCTTTGCCAAATTCGTGGGATATCTTGCTGCTCTCTTGATACCTGCCACCAGAGCCCAGTGGTAAACTGTCAACCTCTCCCTACCTTGAGTCTTGTTGTAGTTCCAGTCGGGTCTGTGGAGAGGGAATCCTGCGTTTATCTCATTGGGCAAATTGGTAGGCTTGGGAGCATTGCTTCCGCTGAGGGATCCACGGTTTGACCCATGGGGGTGGATTCTGGATGAGGTCTTGCCACACAATTATGTAGGGCTGCTGGTCTGGGTGGGACCCAGGTTCGTCCTGAAACACAATGGCTTTAACTTCAAAGATTACAGTCAAGTCAAAAGTCCCCTCTGATGGCCAGCCCACATCAAATGTTGGCCACTCAGAAGCACAAAATACCTGCCAACGTCTCTTCTTGATTTCCACTGAAAGGTTGTAGTCCCTCGACCTAACTTCAGTCCAATGATCTAATGCCAAACTTGGGGGGGGGGGTTGTAACAGTCTGTCTGTACCATTGTCCAAGTCACGAAAAACACAAAACAGACACAAGAGATACACACACAAAGACTGACAAATATACAAAACCAATCCAAGGATGCAGAAGGTCGGGCTGGTATGTAGTCCTTCCAATCCAGGAAGACTACTGAATCCTCACCCTCATCCCAGTCAAACTGATGAAGTCCTTCCCCTCATTCCAAGACGTTCCCCAGAGCAGCAGTCAGTGATCCTAGCACTTATGCCAATCACACTCCAGGTCTCCTCTCGAGACTCAGGTCTCTGTCTCCAGTGAGACATCTCAACTGCAAACAGAAACTTCCAAACTTCCCCAACACACAGAAACAGTTTCAGACAAGAAATCTCACCTCCAAGTGGGTCTTCAGAGATGAGGTTGGTTGTGCTATCCCGGACAAGACACAGATAAACGCACCAACACAACAAGCACTCGTTCTTTTAAAACAGACAATCAGAACAGAGACACCAATCAGCACACACACATTCCAGAGGGGATCCCATACCTCCAAGTTGATTCTTGGGTATGAGGGGTGATCACATTTCCTGGCCAATGCACCAAATGAAAGACCCACAATGTGAGGACTCCCCATCTTCTGACTCAGGAGAGGTGACACCCCAAATCACTCACACGAAATGGTCTTGATGCAAACTGCAAGAGGAAAGACCAGTACATTGGGGATGACTTGGAACCAACGATAGGGTACAGGAGTTGACAACCAGCTCAAGGAGTAAGGGGTTTATAAAGACACAAAACCCACAAACAACTGGCATTGGGCTATAGAAAGGCAAAACCCACAAACACCTGGAAAAATCGCAAACACCTGGCATCCTGGAACAATGGGGCTATTTTGGACACAGGTCTAGGGGCTTAAATAATTTCTTACTTCCTGTCAGGTTCTTTTACTGTTTTGGTGATTGTAAATGGAATGGATCCCCAGGTCAGTCAGTCTCTAGATCATCACTCCTTCAGTCTCTACTCCACACTTTATCTGTAATTTCTTCCATGGGTGTTTTGTTCCCCACTTCTAAGATGGATAGAAATATACACACTATGGACTTCCTTCTTCTTGAGTTTCATTTGTGAACCATATCTTAGGTATTCTGAGCTTCTGGGTTTCTGGGCTAATATCCACTTATCACTGAGTGCATATCATGTGTATGCTTTTGTGATTGGGTTACCTCACTCAGGATGATATACTCCAGATCCATCCATTTGCCTATGATTTCATAAATTCATTGTTTTTAATAGCTGAGTAGTACTTCATTGAGTAAATGTATCACATTTTCTGTATCCATTCCTCCATTGAAGGACATCTGGGTTCTTTCCAGTTTGTGGCTATTATAAATAAGGCTGCTATGAACAAGAATTTTCAACTGAGGACTAGCTAATGGCTGAGAAGCACATAAAAAATGTTCAAAGTCCTTAGTGATCAAAGAAATGAAAATCAAAACGACCCTGATATTCCACCTTATACCACTCAGAATGACTAAAATCAAAACTTCAGGTGATAACACCTGTTGGAGAGGATGTGGAAAAAAAGGAATACTTCTCCATTGCTGGTGGGATTGCAAACTGGGTCAACCTCTTTGGAAATCAATCTGGAGGTTCCTCAGAAAATTAGAAATAGACCTACCTGAAGACCCAGCTATTCTACTCTTGGGAATGTATCGAAAAAATGCCTTACCATGCCACAGGGGCATGGGTTCCACTATGTTCATAGTGGCCTTATTTGTGATGGCCAGAAGTTGGAAACAACCTAGATGTCCCATGACAGAAGAATGAATACAGAAAATGTGGTTCATTTACACAATGGAATACTACTCGGTTATTAGAATGAGGAAATCTTAAATTTTGCAGGCAAATGGATGAAACCAGAGGAGTAACTCAGACCCAAAAGGATATGCATGGTATGTACTCACTAACATGTTGATATTAGCCAAAAATATATTAAAATTGTTTATCTTCATATACAATTTTTAAAATATTTATTACTGTATAAATTACTACAAATGTGATGACTTATAATATTTTAATGATTTGTCTGAGCATTGTGGGGAGCAGAAATACAAAGTAAAAGATCAATCCATATCTGACTGCATAAGGCTCATTGTAGGAATTCCCACCCCTTACTCCCACCCCTTACTCCCACCCTATGCTTCAGGGTGATGACTATAGAATACGCCATATCTTGGAGCAATACCTTGCATCAACAATCTGTCTTCAGAATCTTTTATACCTGTGGACCTCAGTATAAAATGTCCTTTTTTTCCTATCCCTTAAAAATATATATCTGCTGCTGAAATCAATCCTAAATATATACAACTGCCACATGTGGACTTAAGTCAATCATGTCCACAAAGGACTATATTCAAATTAAATTACAGACACAGCTCTAAAAGAAGATATGTATAGGTCTTTCCGTGATCAGCAGTAATGACATGCTGCTGTGTACAAGGAAACTTTTATAGGACCTCTTTGTGTTGAATGACCTCATCTTCAATTATCATGATAAAAGTATAACTCATGTACAAATATAGAAATATAATGCATATATCTAAAGATGTGATAGGGAGTTAAAGTTACTCTCATAACAATCAATTTAAACTATAGCAAAGATTATTTATTAAATAGTTTTAAATGGGTGGTGACTGTACAAAGTATCACTTAGAAGGTACTGCAAAAATCAGTTCTCTTAAATAGCAATACAATTTAAGGAGAACTTTAATATACATTATCTAAATTATGGATAAAACATCATACTGAAATAGTTCGAGTAAACAGTGAAAATGATGTAAGTTTCCATATTACTTGATGACTACATAACAAAAATATCTACCTGGCTATAATACTTAACTATTAATAATTATGTATGATCTTCATGAAAACAGAAACTAAAGAAAGACACGGTGAAATTAACAGAAGTTATGAAACAATTTCATCCTAAAGCAAAAGAATATACCTCTTCTCAGCACTTCACTGTACCTTACCCAAAATTGTCCATATAACTGGTCACAAAATAGAATTCAACAAGTACAAGAAGATTGAAATAATCCCATGCACCCTGTCAGATCACCACAGACTAAGGCTGGTCTTAAATACCAACAAAAACAACGGAAACCACACATACACATTGACACTGAATAACGCATTACTCAATAATAATGTGGTCAAGGAAGAAATAAAGAAAGAAATTAAAGGCTTTCTAGAATTTAATGAAAATGAAGACACATCATACCAAAACTTATGGGACACAAGGGAAGCATTGATAAAAGGAAAACTCATAGCTCGAAGTGCCTCACAAAAGAAACTGGAAAGAGCTTATACTAGCAGCTTGACAGCTCACCTGAAAGTTCTAGAACAAAAAGAAGCAAATACACCCAAGATAGCAGGAAATAATCAAACTCAGAGGTGAAATCAACCAAGTTGAAAAAAAAAGGACTATACAAAGAATCAACCAAACCAGGAGCTGGTTCTTTGAGAAAATCAAAAAGATGGATAAACCCTTAACCAGACTAACCAGAGGGCACAGAGACAGTATCCAAACTAATAAAATCAGAAATGAAAAGAGAGACATAATAACAAAATATATCTTAAAATAATTATTCTGTTTGTTGAGTATCAACAGTAAAAATATTAAAACCATGCTCTACAAACAAACAAAAATAAGAAATAAATACCACACTTTATTAGCTCCAGTCAAATTATTGTGTCACTTGACGAATCAAAGAATTTTAATACATTTTGTAAAATAGTAATAATAATAATAATAACAACAACGTATGATTCTAAACTATTGGACACAGTGCCTAACAAACTAAATATATTTAAGCATTTTAACATATTTATATATTTACATAGGTTAAATTAATAAATGTTAATGTAAATAGAAGTAATCTGTCAGACAAAATTTGGCATGCCAACTTCTCCTATTTGACTGGGAAAACAATCACATTGTTTTATTGCCTGTTTGTAGCTGAGAATCTATATGGAAGAGAAAGCATACACCCACAATGTCTGGGATAATTTTGCAACTAATGCTTTCACTACCTGCTGTGGATTGACCAACAGCAGGCAGAGTGCTAATGTTCTATGTCTGTGCAGTTCAGGAATTTGTGATGGCCTTCTACTCTTGAGAATTTGAAATATGGCGAATGTGGATAAGGAGTGAAATTGCTGCTCATTTAGTTAAAGTTCAACTTGAATACCCATTTAAAGATCTTAGAATATAAGTAACAGAGCTATATATAGATGGGATTCCAGCTGCCATATCCAGTAATGTCATTTTAGTTTAAAATGTAAATGTGTGGCAGTGTATTTTGCTTGGCATGAGACAAGTAATGATTGCATGCTAGGAAAGTAATAAGATAGGGAGAAAGTTTTAATTTCCTTTGTTTGACATAGGATTCTGTGCATAGACTAGGATAACTATAAAATTTCAGTCACATGGATGCACTTACCCTTTGAAAAGAACATTTCAGATGAACACAAATGTTGCCATTTTCAAGTTATTTTGTTTTAATTTTTAAATGAAATTTATTTGGTGTGAGCAAGAAAGACCATATGTGACAAAGGTGTCACTTGAAGGTTAGTAGACAACTTGAGGTGGTGGTTCTCGCCTTTCACCCTGTTGTTTCTGGGATTAAATTTAGGGCTTCTGCCTTGCCAGCATGCAACTTTTTCCTTTGAATCATGTTGTAAGCCACTCTCTGCTGAGTCATCTTTGCCTGCCCCAGCTTCAATTATTTTAAACGTTAGTTTTCCTTTTATGTGGGGTTATTAATTTTCTTTTTTATTTATATGTGTGTATCTAATTGTATGTATGCATACCATAGGTATGCAGGAACACAAAAAGGTCAAAAGAGAGATCATGTCCCCTGAAATTGAAATTACAAAACTTGTGACTGCTATCTTGCTGCTTGCTGTTAACATAACCTAAATTGTCAGCAAAATGATCTCTCCATTTCCAGTTTTAACTTTAATGTTATAATTAAAATGGTTTTTCAGACATATTAAATGACACTAAATAATTATTCTCAAAATATGTCGTATATGTACAATATAGGTGAATATCATACTACATAGAGGGTATGGTAAAATAATTACATTCAAAACCTTTTAAAGTACTCAAAACAATTATTTACCTGCATCTTATTGAAAACTTATGACTTAGTTAATGAAAAGGTAACAACAGTATTTCGCTCTATTTCTTGGCATTAAATCTGTCTAAAAATTTGTGGTTCTTCATTCATTATCTCTAAGTACATTCATAAAATTCTGTAATTTCATTTATTTATTCTTATTAAAGTGATTTTTTATTTGAAAACTAATTTGCCACAGAATAATCTAAATTTCTTTCCTTTGCTGATACAAGTTTTCTGACATAAAAGTATTGTTTTGAAGTACATTTTTATTACTTCTATAAATTAAAAAAATTGTATTGAAAAATGTTCTATGGTAAGTACTCACTAATAAGTGGCTATTAGCCAAATGAGTACAAAATTCCCAGGATACAATCCACAGAACTCAGGAAGGTTAACAAGCCAACGGCCCCAGTGAGGATGCCTCAATCTCACTTGAGAGGGAGAAGAACAGTATCATAGAGGCCTGAGGGAAGGAGGAACCTGAGTGGGAGAAGGGAGAAGGGAGAAGGAGGGGGAAAGGGGAACATGATGAGGTATGTGGTGGGGGGAGGGTTAGGAGAGAAGCACTGAGGGCCAGCAGAAAGAATGAAAATAGGTAGCCTCAGGAGTTAGGAGGTCAGGGGACCCTCTAGAATGTACCAGGGTCCTGGCAGACTATCAGGACTCACAGGGAGGGACCTTAGACAAAGTGGCCAACAATGGGGAGAGGGAAGTTTTAGAGGCCACCTCCAGTAGAAAGACAGGGCATCAAGTAGAGGAATGGGGTTGCCACCACACAGTCATAAACTCTGACCTAGAATTGTCTCAGTCTAAAAGAACTCCAGGGATGAAAATGGAAAAGAGAATGAGGGAAAGGAATCCCAGTAACTGGCCCAAATTAGGATCCAGCTCAAGGGAAAGCTCCAAGGCCTGGCACTATTATTGATGCTATAGTGGTGCTTACAGACAGGATCCTAGCATGGCTGCCCTCAGAGAGGTCCAACAAGCAGCTGAAAGAGTCAGATAAAGATACTTTTACCCAACCAATGGACAGAAGCTGGGGACCCTTGTGGTTGAATTACAAAAAGCCTAGAAGAAGCTAGGGAGGAGAGGAACCCCATAGGAAGACAAGCAGCCTTAACTAACTTGGACCCTTGAGATCTCTCAGAAACTGAGCTATCAACCAGGCAGGATATACTAGTTGGTATGAGGCCCCTGACACTTATACAATACACAACTGCCTGGTCTGGCCTAAGAGAAGATGTACCTAAACCTTGAGAGATGTGAGGCCTTCAAAAGTGGAGAGGTCTGGTGGGGTAGGGGCATTATCTTGGACATGGGGGAGGAGGAACAGGATAAGAAACTGTCAGAGGGCAGACCTGGAGGGGAATAATGACTGGACTGTTAAAAAATGATTAAAGAATCATCATCATCGTCGTCGCCATCATCATCATCATCATCATCATCATCATCAATCATCAATGTTCTCTGATTTGAAACATCATGAAGCTGCTGAAGTAATATTATTCTGTCCTATCATTCTATGGATAAAAATAGTGTAAATGAGGGTAGATGCTGCTTTATTAGATTAAAATGTGATATCATTAAATGTGATATATTTGGCATGTTGTATTTCTAAAATGCCCTTTATGGCATGTTAGCATAATTATATAAAACATTGCAAAAACTGAATTTACCTTTGGAAAAACTTACAATGGTTAATATCTGTATTCTGCAATAAAATTTTATATAGTTGTGTTCCTTGTTAAATGATTCAAGCTAACTTCTATTAGAACACGGAAGATTTTGTAGAGAAAAACATTTACCGTATTGTTCAATAGTTCTTTTGTTAATTTTTAACGTAAATGTATAATTCTATATGATAAGCACAAATTATATATATTGAAATATAAAAGATTACTATATAAAATGACTGAATTCAAACACAGTGTACTATTTATGTCTGAAGGTATAATGAAGTATTCATTTAAATCCCGTTGTACTATTTTATGTCTACTTTATTGCATTTCTTGGCAACTAAGTTTCTGGCTTGCAAAGTAGATGAAACAAAAGCAACTTGAGGAAGCTCAGAAAATAATAAAATTCCTTGTATAGGAATGCAAATATCCTCATTAATGAAGGCTAATGTAAAGTAAATAATATCTATGCTGCTCAAGACAATAAATGTACACTCATGGTTTTAGTATTTATAATATTTATAATGGTAATTAATGATAAAATGAAAATAGTATTATCAAATTAAGCGAGACAGTTACCACAGTGAAATATTAAACATCGTAAACCCTCAATAATTAAGTCAGCAAATCAATTCAGTAAGGTAAATAAAAGTAAAATAAATGTGCTATTCCAAAATATATATAAAAACATTCTGGTAGAGAAACTTTTACAAATTACTTTGAAGAATTTACTTTAGTGCATGAATAGGGAAAATATGATATGGATTCATTACAATCATTGTCATGGGAAATTCATTCAATTTGTCTATTTCAACATTGATTGACTTAAAACAATTATAATACATATACAAATTTCAATTACAAAGTATGTTGAAACAATAGAAATTCCTATTTTGTGCCAATAAATTTGAAATTTCTGTTCATACTTGGAGAACCAAGAATGGGGCAAAGAGCAGATACTAACTGTTCTTCCTTCCCTGTTATAATTTCCCATCCATCTCTTGATGTAGGCATAGTAGAACACACACTAAATTTTAATCTCTTTGCGAAGTTTATATTTTATTATTTAAAGCACTTTTTAAATCTAAATATATTTTGTTCATAGTTTTCTCCTCCCCCCAAGTTTGTCCAGATTCATTCCTTTTTCCTACCCATCCAAACTTTAAGTGTTTTCTCACCAAACAACAACAAAAAATAAATAAATAAAGCCTCCAACAACAAAGCACCCCAAAACAAGAAAAAAAGTCCCCTGAAATCCTCTTCCTTTTTCTTCTTCTCTTCCACCTCCTCTTCCATGTCCTGCTCTTGTTCCATTTCTCCTACTCATGCTTGTCCCCCTTTTCTCCCCATTGTGTGCCCTCCCTTCCCCCTTCCTCTTCTTCCCCCCCTTCTCCTGCTGTTCTTTCTCTTCTCCCTCTTCCTCCTCCTCTTCTTTCTCCTGCTCCTCTTGCTATTTTTTTTTTCTCCTCTTCCTTTGCTTTCCCATCAAGTCCAATTTGGGCTACTTACAAATTTAAAACTGTGTGGTCTTTGGCAGGAAAGTTGCTGACTTATGGTGAGCTCCACACTTAAGTACAATTCTTTTTCTCCTAGCAACTATCAATTGTCAATAAGGACTCAGTAAATAGTGAGACTGCTCTCTACTTCCCTAGTCCACAACAGAATTTTCTTTGGCCTCATTTTTCTCAGGTCTAGTTCATGCCATCGGCTTTCTTTCTTTGTTTGTTTCTTTGTTTCTTTGTTTCCTTGTTTCTTTCTTTCTTTCTTTCTTTCTTTCTTTCTTTCTTTCTTTCTTTCTTTCTTTCTTTCTTTCTTTCTTTCTTACAAACTGGTACATTTATTTCTTCATTTTATTTATTTATTTTTATTAGACATTTTCTTCATTTACATTTCAAATGCTATCCCCTTTCATACTTTTCTCTAGGAAAGTCCCCTATACCTTCCCCCGACCCTGCTCCCCAACCCACCCACTCCTGCTTCCTGGCCCTGTCATTCCCCTGTACTGGTGCTTATGTGCAAAAGGCCCAAGGTGGCCATATAACATTGTCTTTGAAGTTTACAATTTTAAACTGACTCTCCTTGACTTATCTTTATATTGGTCAATTTTCATCAGAAAGTATCTTTGGCAATCTAATATAAAGTAATCTAATTTAAATGTGTGCACCCTTTAATAAGGTAATAGAGCGCAGGGTTGGTGGTCCTACATCTGCTCAGCCACAGGGCTTGGCGACTAGGGAGACAGGACTCAGGAGCTTTGACTATACTTATCAAACGCTGTATACATGCGGGTGTCAAACTATGGGGAAGCTGAGGGACACCTTTCTGGAGGTGAGGACCCACACTCTGGAGTCCCAGGGATAGCCACAGCTACCTTGGGGGTCTCTGGGCCTCCAGAGAGTCCGGGGCCATCTGGTTCTCAGGCTCTAGGGCACCCAGGCACTGCTGGGGACCACAGAAGATCTGAGGGTATGGGGGCCCACGGGCTGGATCTAACCAGGGGGTAAGGGGGAGAGCTCCAGCTGATCCTTTGGGGATAGGTCCTTGGCTTGTTGGCAGGTAGCTGGCTTGGGCTTGGCTTGGTGGCATACTTGGCTGGAGGCACAGAGAAACGTTCTACTGGAGATTAGATGGCAGCTCTGTAGGCAAAAGCTCTATGTCTCCTAATGACAAATCCCAACGAAAAGAGGCACTCCATGGTTTTAAGGCATCTATTGTCATGGCAGAAAGTGGATGAATAAAACCTTTCCTGCTTCTCAGGGCAGGCCAAAGTTTAAATACGTTTTGCAGGAAGGAGTGTCTGGGAAGGAGAGTTTATTGGCTAAGTCCTCCAGGCCTTTAGGTTCTTCATTAAAATGGAGATCTGTCTTGAGTCTTACATGACCACAGGTCACATCCTCTATCTGCGGAGGAGTTTGCAGCATTGCCCTTATGGGATTGATGACCACAAATCTATGGAGGGATAAGGCCTTGTGCCAGGAGCCTGATGTCTGAGAGCTGGGAGAAATGCCTTCTGTCCCTTCAGGGTCACCAGGGTCTCTAGCCTTAGCTTAACCAGAAGCCAAGGTGCATTTCATGGTCCTACAATAGAGTCATATATGTATATACATCCCAGTGGCAGATGGCCAGATGGCTAATTTCTGCTGGCCAGTGAGGTCACATAGACTCCTAAAATATTATAGCTGTTGCTGACATTCTTAATCTTGAGAACTTTTTGGTAAGACCATGTTGCAGAAGATAGACCACTGCAGGCTTAGAACATGGAGAACTCATTCTGATATTCACCTGAAAACTTCATTCCTGCTGGCTAGATCCTATACTGCTGGCGGTTGTTATGCATAGCATGCATGAGAAAGGCAATCATCAATCTTACCCAGCTGTGACTTATGAGAGCTACAATAATGACCAGCCTAAAATGTCTTTTTTAATGAAAATATAATTAGCTGCCTGTCAGTGGCCTTTAAATATTAACAGTTGAAGGAATTTGATTATTAAGGATGCTCACTCGGTAATTTCTAGGAAATTAAATGCAAATTTCCGGTGCATTGTTAATATGATTATTAACACAAATATATTGAAAAGTTAGGGAAAATGCTGGGAGCTACCTTTCTCCTTTTATCATTGTGACAGTAAGGTGTAGACCTGATACTTTACTGATACTTTTGGCAGTATCTGCTTCTTTTATAGATGATTAGTTTTCTTCAAAACTTCAACATAAACCACAGAACCAAGAAATTAAATGGACACATTGCTACCTATAATCCTATAATTTCCATTAAATATTTTAAATTGAAACTTTTTTTTTCAAGACAGGGTTTCTCTGTATAGCCCTGACTGTCCTGGAACTCACTCTGTAGACCAGGCTGGCCTCGAACTCAGAAATCTGCCTGGCTCTGCCTCCCAAGTGCTGGGATTAAAGGCATGCGCCACCATTTTGTAAATGTACGAAGTGTACTTGAGAATTATAATTAATCAGTGCTCTATTCTCATTCATGCAAGAGCAGTCTTCAGTCCTTCTTAGATTAGTCCTTCTAAAAATTTTTTCTTTTTGTTCTGATTTTTAGAAGTTAACATGCAGATTAGTTTAGAATATGATATACTAATATAATACACATATATAGTGTTTAAAATATAAAATAGTAAAATCACAATAGAACTTCTTTCTCAGACAGTCATAATGCCTTGCCTCGGCACATTCTTAGCATTCTGTATTTTTCCTTTACTATTTGGCATAGGTTGTTACTATATACTATCCAATATCTACAATGTCAAAAGTAGTTACTCCTCTCTGAGTGTGTCTTCACGACCTTTATTATTTCCTTTGGTTTTTTTTTTTTTTTTAGCCTCTAGGGTCAACAATTGAACTTTGTTCATGAAATCAACGTGTCAATTCAACAGATTTTTGAGAATATGTAATAATCATTTTCATTTGTCTGGATTATTTCCCTTAACATTTTATTTTCCTGAAAGTGTCAAGATTGTGTTTACTTTATGGATTAATAATGTTTATTTATGTTTACATGGCCTGTCTCCCTCATGACTGCATTAGTTTGTTGATTCCCATTTGATTTATATCAGAGATGAACTGACATGCAATTTTTGATACAATAAAAAGACTTAGTTAGAATTAAATCTGTCACTTGAAGGAGGGTTCTGTTATCCTCCAGAAATATTACATCAGTTTGAGATTACTGAACACTTCCTTATATTCTAATTCATGCTCATTGCTATGGTCTTAACATCATAGTGTGACACCATCCTCTTTCATATTTTTATATATTATATGTGAGACGTGGTTTCTTTGTGTACCTTGGGTGACTTGATACTTGCTCTGTTGAACAGGCTTGTCTAGAACTCAGAGATCCTTTTGCTTCTGCCTCCTGAGTGCTGGAATTAAAGTCATGAGCCAGCACCATGTGGCTGCACCGGGCTCTTTTTGTTGCCTTTTATCAGATGATGACTGATATAAACCTATACAATTACTAAATGGTGTAATTTTTGGTTGAAAGACATATAACAATATTTGGATGACTGAACTGTCAAGTGGTTACTATTTTTCCTATTGAAATTCTTCTTTATTTAATGTACCAGATTACTGTGGACTCAGTAATGTATATATGTATTTACTGGGAAGTAAATATGTCTCTCTTCATCGTGCTTTCAATTTTTGTCATATATTAATGGCTAGAATACATGTATTTCTGTTCTGTTAAATTATTTAGAGCATTTAATATGATTATTTTTTAAAGTTCATGTTATTTCTAATCATAAATAGAACAAGATCTTTCTTCTATTTAGAATATCACTTCTCTTTTCCTGTTGCCATAATTGTTAAACCACCTGTTTTCAAAGAGCCACACAAAGTTTGACTTACTGTTACTTTCCATGACAGGACCTAATATTTAAAGTATCTTTTAATGCAGGAAAAAAGTATTATCTTTTTTGCCAGAATACTCTACTTATAAATAAAAAACTGCATTGTTTATCCTCATAATAATATAACTTCCATTATTTTCAAACCCTTTAGGAAGATATTTCCACATATTATGAGTACCCATTTTACTTTTTGCCGACCCCTTTAAAAAAAAACTTTACATTTAACAGTACACTCCATTCTATGATCCTTTTTATATTCATTCACTTTATGAAAGTTAATGTTTATAGCTTCATACCCCTGCTTAGCTGCTTCTTCTCTCTGAACTCTGACTTCTCTCAGAAGCCTCTAAATGGATATCTATTTTCCTTAGTCAATAATTTCCTTAGTATTTTCTAATATACAAAGAACATTTTCGTAAAACTTGTGTGGTTACTATAAACTTCAATTGACAGAAAGTTGTTTGTATTTTTTAAATTATTTTACTAAACAACAACATGCATAAAAATTTTACTGAATAATGTCAGACATGATTAATATATTGCATCCTTTGTATGCAAACTACTTTGTACTGATGTTATGTCAGGACAATGCCCTAGTGTAGGGGAATGTCAGGGCAGGGAGGCAGGAGTGGGTGGGTGGGTAGGGGAGCACCCTCACAGAAGCAGGAGGAGGGGGATGTGATAGGATGTTTCTAGACAGGAAACTGGGAAAGGGGATAACATTTGAAATGTAAATAAATAAAGTATCCAAGTAGAAAAAAAGGACAAGAAAAGAAACACTCAAAACAAAATGTCACACTTTCCCAGTCAAATAGTATTGCCATGTAGTTTATATTTTAAAGATATGTTTATATATGTATTTCAACAATCTTATGGTTACTTGATATTTAATATGACATATCGCACATGATTTTTAAGTATGAGTGCTATAATTTATGGTTTATCTAGTATTACAGATTTTTTCCTTTTCAAGTATTTGGATAAATATATTTTTAATGTATGCAAAATATTTGTGTGCATGTATAAAATTGAGCTTACAATAAATCATGTAATTACCTACACATTTCTTTTGAAATAGGTTTTGTGAAACAGCAAGAGATCAAAAAGTAAACATTGAACAGAGACTGAAAGATCTTTGATTCAGATACATGATTTGAAATCACTGCTCTCTTCTTTTTTGTGTTCTGTATGTTCTTAAGATTATTTGTGTTTTAATCCATCTTTTATGAGCTGATGATTATACTCATCAGCTACTTGGCACCCTGGTTTCTGACAAAAATAAAATGTTCTCTGAATAGAGGATCCTGTCATTGACTGTGCATTTGCTATTCGTAGTGCCACAGAAAAACAATCTGAGGTTTTCTAAAGAATATTAATAAAGATGTTCAGAAAAAACATTCAGTGTAGTCATTTATGGTTATTACCTTACAATGGTGCTCATCACTGCCCATGGAATCAGCTACGGGGGACTCAAGAGATCTCATAGGATCAGAGAGTCTGTGTGGACTTGATGTACATTCTCTATGTATATGTTATGATTGTGAAGATTATTGTTCTTCTGAGATTCCTAACAGTGGGATCAGGGGCTGTCTCCAACTCTTTTGCCAGCCTTTGGAACTGTTATTCTCCTACTGGGTTGCATTGCCCAGCCTTGATGTGAGAATATGTGTCTGGTCTTATTGCAACTTGTTATGCTAAATTTGGTTGATATTCCTGGAAGGTCTGCTCTTTTCTGAGGGGAGAAGAAGGGCAGGGATGATGGATCAGGGAGGCAGAGAGTGAGGCTGAGGTAAGAAAGGCAAAATTTCAGTCAGGATGTAATATAAGAGAGAAGAATAAATAAAAAGGAAAAAAATGTTGTTCACGTCTAAAAGTCCTCCAAATCAAAGTGGCTATTTCCAGGTAATTTATTTATGAATGTTATGACATATTAACACTCTCTAACTTGGGATTTTCTGTTCTATGTCTCTTTTATTCTTTAATGAATCTCCCTATAGCCAAGTTTAATGAAAATGTTAAATAACATATATTTGTCATAAGGTTAGTAGAAAAAGCACATAGCTGGGGGTGTCTTGGGAGAGAGAGCAGCTTGTATTGCCAGCAAACCAGCCAGAAGGCATATTTAAAAAAATATCCCCAAACCTTTTGCATTTGACAAGTAAAGAATGCCCGCTGTTTCATATCTGTCCAAAGGAAATGTGGTCCACTTTTATTTACTCTTTCCCATAGCTCTCTAAACACCTTAGCAATAACTATTTTCTCGTCTTCATTCCCTGCCTGAGTCAGTCATCAATATCTATGTTTTGCTCTCCCTGGCTTCAGAGGACAGATGTCCTTGATTTGAGTAGACTGGTGCTGATTCCTGGTATCAAAGGCTATTCCTCCATCTATCGCCTTCAAAAACAATTCAAAGTAACCTTTCATCCTTCTTCCTTGTGGACCATCATTACAGAAACTTGCATTTTTAATGCTACAGCCCTGCTGACCAACACATCTGAACGCACAGGAAGGAGTGTATGCAAAACTCTATCCAACTGTTTTGCTCGCTGTGTGATGAAACTGAGATCCAGTACAGAGAGTCATGGTGTTTTGATGTCTCAGTTTGGATTGGAGCTTTGTTGTTTTTGACACCAGAAAAAGAAAAACCTAGGGAAAATTGTTAGTTTACAAACTTGTATAACATGAGGCTTTAAAGTGGAAAATACTAACTTGTGGAAACACTGGAAGTCAGTAAACAGAGTTGTTCGATGTTTTGGCTATTTATGCAAGGTTTACACATGCTATTGGGTTCAACTTTAGCTATTTGAGGATCTTCCTTATATGTATACTTAAATGAGAAATTAGTTGATTATTATAAGATTAGAGACCAAAATTATTCATTTAAAGAATTATAGTCAAATCTGTTCTCAGGAATGTCTTTCAAACTACTACTACTACTACTACTCACACGCACACACACACACACACACACACACACACACACACACACACTGGGTGGGGGGATAACTTAATTAATTAGGATCATAGTCTTTTTATATTTAACAATAAATTAAAGCCGTTTATTTCAAGAAATTGTGGCAGATTTTGCAATTTGTCATTATTGTCATAACTAGGTAGTTAGAAAATGCAGACAGTAGAAGTAAAAGCATCCCAAAAAGTTTAGTGTCCTTTATTTAGCAATAATAGAATGAGTCAAAGAGCATTTTAAAAGAAGCATATATATTACATGTCACAATAATCGTTTAAAGTAATTACTACACAGAACACAGATATTTATGTTACTCAGTCATTTTACTAATGAACCACATGAAAAAAGTCCCTGAGTAAAGACAAAGCAAAGCTTCACAACACACAACAGTGTGCTTGATGCTGGTTCACATTCATGCAGGCTTTCCTCCTTCATGTAAGCCTACTATCTTCAAACACTGAGTTACTTACCTAGCAATAGTGAGTTACAGAAGGAAAAATGATTGCATTATGGCACTGCAGAATTGTGTGAACTCTGAGTTAATCTCCTAAAATACATGATAGAATTTATAAAAATATCTCCATCTGCTGGTTGAAGATAAGATATGTATTTTCCCCCATAGCAGAGGTGAATATGTGCTACTTGTTGCTGTCTTCCCATCAACCCTTTTCGGAACAGCATAGTCAACACCACAAGAATCCTATTTCAAAAGACAAGCAGCATATGTTTTAGACCCATTTAAGTTGCTTAACAGATTTAAGAACATTTCTCATATGTAACCATAAACAATATTCTTTACCAAAATTGTTACAAGAGTTCAAATTGGACCAGCTTCAAAAGTGATAATTTTTGGTGACTGTCACTGAAAAGAAAAATAAAGAAAAAAACATCATGAAATTTATAAGTGTATCAGTCTTCTGGTATAATAGAATAATAAAAAGGAATTAGAAAGAATATCAGCTTTAGCAAGAGATTAATTTCCTAATCAGAACCTGAAGAAACAAAGAATGAAACAAATTGTAGTCAAGAGAAACAGGGGAAATTAAGCAAAAATGAAAAAGATACTTAAATTACATAATACTTAGAGAGTAAATTAGGGTATATATCTAATTAAATAAGATTTAGCAGCACTGACTATGTATTCCAAATACAATCACTGAGAGCAATAAAATACTGACTGGTTTGTATGAAATGCTTCTCAAGGACAAATATTAACTTATTTTTTATGATTGTCCATGGAGGACTCTTTATAAATATTTTCAGGATAAAAACATTTTAAAAATAAATTATCTATAGAATATAATATTTTATCACATTGTTTTTGATTGATCTAGGACTTCATGTCATGTATCTCTTGTTTTTTTTTCTGTGTAAATTTATATATAAATCCACAAATACAATTATATACACATTAGTTCATTTTTAAAGACATGAAATACCTTGAGTCTTTTTTTCATTCTCATTTTGCTTTGGTATAATTTAATTTACTTTAGTATTCAGAACTGAGAATATCTGGTTCATTTTGGTTTTTATTATTTCTTATTGTTCACCAGTTTAATAAGTTAAATAATGAATGTCATTGTCTTTCAAGCCCCACCATTTCTATTTATCTTCCACTAGCATTCTTTTTTTGCTCTATGGGTATCTATCCTACTTTTGTGAAGTCATTCTTTGGTGTGGTCCACTGAATTTAATAAGACTTGACAAAATGTGATGTTATTCACGAGAGAGAGGGCTGTTTCAATTTTGATGCTGCAGAGGGTGGTAGTTATGCAAAAATCCCATCACTGAACAATATACTAAGGACCAGTGATGGAAAAAAACACTTAACTTTTCCTTGATCAAGTACAAGAATCTCTCAAAGTCTCATGGAATATTTTGAAAGGGAGGACACAGGAATGTAAGAGGTGAAGTTGGGTGGACGTGAAGCGAAAGATATCCTCTGGACATGACAAAGCAGCAGCAGCAGCAGCATATGTGAACTCAGGACATCTGTTATCATGGGCATAAGTTTGGGCCCATCAGCATGCCATAATAGCTTTTTATATTTTTTATGTCCATTCAAAGGAAAGGGGAACTTTACCACAATCTAAATCTGTAATCTTGGTACATTAAGCCCTACATTACCAGGTATAAAAAGACAAACATATTGATATCTAGGAAATTAAAGGCGATACTTGATTTGTACAATATGTATGGATTATTCTAGGGACAGAATGTGAAATATAATTTTATTGATGTAGAACGCAAATGGAGACAGAGAAAATGCATCTGAATAAGTCTGATATAAGTAGTGCTTTATTCACCACTGAAATAAACTAAGCAGGTAAGAGAGTAGACTGCTGGCGTAATGTCATTATTGATAGCTAACTACACCATCAGTGTCTTGGTACACAGGTTCAACACTGTATCTCTATCAGTTCAGAAAATTTTACAACCTTAAAAGATATTTTTATTTATTTATTTTAATATTTAATTTTAGAAAAGTTTCAGATTAAGAAATAATAGTCAAATGCATGTGATAAGGGCATCCTGTTGTGAAAGCCCAGTGGGGGTTCGATTGAAAAGCAAAGCCTTGCTATTCATAACATTTTGTAAAAAGGTTGATATAAATTTCAGTATCCCAGAAGTGAGAGATGGCTAACTCTAGCTTCTTCAGTATTAAGATCTAAGTGTCACAAATAAGGGTGCCCTGCATAACTTAAGTCCTTGGTCTGTGATTCTAAAAAAGGAACTAAGTATTTGACCTGGAATTTACATTTTCTCATTCAGAAGGATTATTATGAGGATTCAATAAAAAAGTTCACTTTCCATATCCCGGTAATTAGTATTACATTGTATTAATTGTAGTTGCAAACAACAAATGATACATATCTTTGGATATCTTCTTCATTTACATTTCGATTGTTATCTACTTTTCCTGTTTGCTCCCCACAAACTACCTAACCCATCCAACCACCCCTGCTTCTATGAGGGTGTTCTTCCACACACCCACTCCTGCCTATCCTTCCTATCACTCCCCTAATTTGAGGCATAGAGCCTTCACAGGAACAATGGCCTCCTCTCTCACTGATGCCAGACAAGGCCACACTCTGCTGCATATGCAGCTGGAGACATGGTTTCCTCCATGTGTAATATTTGTTTGGTGGTTTAGTCCATAGGAGCTCTGAAGAGTATGGTTGGTTGATATTGTTGTTCTTCCTACTGGTTTCAAATTCCTTCATCTCCTTCAGTTCCTTCTCTAACTTCTCCATTGGGAACACCATGCTCAGAGAAATGGTTGGCTGTGAGCCTCTGCATTTGTCAGGTTCTGGCAGAGTCTCTCAGGAGATAGCTATATCAGGCTCCTGTCAGCAAGAACTTCTTGGCATCCACCATAGTGTCTGCATTTGGTGACTGTATGTGGAAAGCCGTGAGCAATTGCCATCACGAGCCTCCGCTGTGTCTAACTGGTAAACAAGTAATGTGCACAGGTGCAAGAGTAAATTCATGCCAAGTCACTGCCCATCCCGGGCTGTAGTAGTGGGGTGATGAGTGAGCAGCTAATCAGGAGCTGACACGTCACATGGAGGGGTATTTAAGCAGCATCATTTTCCTTGTTCGGGGTTCTTCTTTCGCCTATGCAATCAATGCTTTCCCAATAAACATGTGCAGAAGTATCCTGTTGCAGCGTCGTTCTTCCTGGCCAGTTGAGCACGTGCAAGAACTGTATATGGATGGATCCCCAGGTAGGGCAGTCTCTGGAGGGCCTTTCCTTCAGTCTCCACTCCACACTTTGTCCCAGTATTTCCTCCCATGAGTATTTTGTTACCCATTCTAAGAAGCACTGAAGTATCCCATTCTAAGAAGCACTTTGGTCTTCCCTCTTCTTGAGCTTCATATGTTTTGAGAATTGTATCTTGAATATTCCAAGCTTTTGGTCTAATATCCTCTTATCAGTGTTACATACCAATGTGTTATTTTGTGATTGGGTTACCTCACTCAGGATATTTTCTAGTTCCAACCATTTGACTAAGAATGTCATTATGTCATTGTTTTTAATAGTAGAGTAGTACTCCATTCTGTAAATGTACCATGTTTTCTGTATCTATTCCTCTATTCAAGGACATCTGAGTTCTTTCCAGCTTCTGGCTATTATAAATAAGGCTGCTATGAACATAGTAGTGCATGTATCCTTAGTAATTTCCATTTGTACTGCATATTCCATGGGCTTCCTCTGAACCTTTTTAGAATGCTGAATTATTAAAATAATGAGAGAATTTGAAATACTTAAATCCTTATATTTTGATATCAAGTAAAACAATTGATATGGTATAAGAGTACTGGTGTTTTCCAGTTATTATCCTTTGTAGGGCTGGATTTGTGGAACGATATTGAGTAAATTTGATTTTGTCATGGAATATCTTGTTTTCTCCATCTACGGTAATTGAAAATTTTGTTGGGTATAGTAGTCTGGGCTGGTATTTATGGTCTCTTAGGGTTTTTATGACATCTACTTAGAATCTTCTATGTTTCATAGTCTCTGGTGAGAGGTGGGTAGGTGGAGGAATACCCTCATAGAAGCAGGGGTCTGGAGGTGTGATAGGGTATTTCCAGGAAGGAGGGAAACGGGGAAAGGGGATAACATTTAAAATATAAATAAAGAAAATATCCAATAAAAAAGATATAGAGTACTGTAATACAGTTAACTGTAGATTATTCATAAAGTCTTGATATTTGTTACTTTTTAGATTTTGCCTACTTTTATTACAGCCATTTAGTGACCCATATATACTTTAAGGATATGTAATATAAAAGACATTATAAATGGAAAATAAGAATTTCATAACAAAAAACAAGCATGGATTGCTGCATGTCCAGATTTTTTTATGAGTAACCACTTTTACTTATACTCATATCCTTTGTTAATTCCTAAAGTCAACTATTATATTCTTGGATTTCTGAATTTTAAGATTTTATTTGTTCCCCATCAAAAATTGAGTATTTTTTTCAATTAGACTGCTCATTTTTTGCTCATCACTACTAATATTGTGTCTAAATTCTATTCCTTGTCACTAAGTCTGTGTCTCCATCTCACTTTCTTCCATAGAAATGAAATGATGAGCATTTTAATTTTTCCATATTTACCCACTTTCACCTCTCACATCTTATAGTCCCAATTCTGAAGGTTTCTACTTTTAGGTTTCTATATTGGCATGTAATCATTTTCTTTTATGTTTTGGTTGGTAATTATTTTCTCTTAAGATTTACTTTTCTTTTATGATTATTTTTATTTTGGAGAATTTCATATCTGCATAATATTTTCATTTAAATCCATATCCCATTCTTTCACCTCTTATTTTTCACCATATTCCTCTTACAAAATGCACTAGATACCCACCAAATAATAGATAATTAAAATGTAGCAGTTTTTGCAGTGATGTTCAACCATAGAGAAAAAGGAAATTAGAAAGTTTTCTGAGAACTAGATAGAGTATGGTGACATAGATCAAGAATGAACAACATCATATTCTCTTGCTGTGTCTTTAGCTATGTGTTTTTAATATGGATCTTTTTTATTGATTATTTTATTTACATTTCTTGTTCCTGGTTTCCCCTCTACAAAGTCCCTTATCCCATCAATCGCCCCTCCATGTTTCCTCTGTAAGGGTGCTCCACCACTCACTTTCCCACTCCCACCTTACTGTTCTAGCATCATCCTACACTGATGCATCAGGCCTTCACAGGACAAAGGAACTCCCCTCCCATTGATGCAAGTTAAGGCCAACCTCTGCTACATATGTCAGTGAAGCCATGGGTTGCTCCATGTGTATTCTTGGATAGGTAGTTTAGTCCCTGGAAGCTCTGGGGGATCTGGTTAGTTGATATTGTACTTCCTGTGGTGTTGCAACCCCTTCAGCTCTTTAGTCCTTCCCCTAGATCTTCCATATGAATCTTTAGATATGTGATAGAGTATGTATCAAAGTCAGGAAACTAGTAAGACTCCATGTGAATAGCTTTACATTTCTTTTCTTATTGGTTATTTTATTTATTTACATTTCAAATGCTATCCCCTTTCCTAGTTTCCTCCCACAAACCCCCATCCCTTCCCTGTTCCCCTGCTTCTATGAGGGTGCTCCCTTGCCCATCCACCCACTCCTGCCTGAGCACCCTAGCATTCACCTACATTGGGTCATCGAACCTCCCCAGGAACAAGGGGCTCCCCTCCCACTGATGCCAGATAAGGCAATCCTTGGCTACGTATGCAGCAGAAGCCATGGGTCCCTTCATGTGTACTCTTTGGTTGGTGGTTTAGCCCCTGGGAAGTTTGGATGGTCTCTTCTGGTTAGTTGATATTGTTCTTAATTATGGGGTTGCAAACCCCTTCACCTCCTTCAGTCCTTCCCCTAGTTCCTCCTTTGGGGTCCCCGTGCTCAGTCTGATGGTTTGCTGCCTGCACCTGCATCTGTGTTGGGCAGACTCTGGCAAAGCCTCTCAGGGGAAAGTTATATGAGGTTCCTGTCCTTGGCATCAGCAATAATGTCTGGGTTTGAAGTCTGCAGATGGGATGAATTCCTAGGTGGGGTAGGCTCTAAATTGCTTTTCCTTCAGTCTCTGCTCCATTCTTTGTCCCTGCATTTCCTTTTGACACGAGCAATTACATTTTATTCGCACAATCTGCTCTTTTCTTTCATAGGAGGAACCATTAGTTGTATTTTACTAACCAGGAAAATAATGATTTACTCCGTGGTGGGTCTTTCCTCTGCCTTTTCTTAGATAGTTTTTTTGATATTATAACTTTATTTTTCTAGTGTTCTGCTGTAATGTGTGTATGTATATATATACACACACACATACACACACACAGAGACATATATATATATATATATATATATATAGTATATCAAAATATAACCTACTCATAGTCTTTCCTAACAAGAGTATTTCTTCCAGTCTTGGCACTCCTCAGTTGCTTATAGTACTTCATGTATGGCTGTTGCATCCTGGTCTTCCCTAGTTCAGTTTGGCCTATTGCCGTTGTCCCTGTTCAGCTCATGTTTTCATAATATTATTGGTGTGTGTGTTTGTGTTTGTGTTTGTGTGTGTGTGTCTTTCTGATATTACTAAGAGACAATCTCACAGAGAAATGCTGATCCTCATGATCTTCCAATCTTCCCATCCCTTCTTTTACTATGTTCCCTAAAACTATGTATGGGAGTTTTAGTTTGAATGTATGTATTGGAACTGAGCTCTACAACTTGGTGTTTTGATTAGCTGTGTTTTTCTCTATAATCTACATCTGTGATTAAGAGAATTTTTCCTCATAAATTGTGAAAACAACAACTATCTGTCATCATGAGGACAAATGCTGAATATCGTTCTTAGGGATCATGCTGGATTAGTCTAGTGGTTGTAGATTCTCCTTCAAGAGCTATGACTACACCAACCCTGGTTAGTGGATAGAATTCCAGTTCTAAATATAATGTTCCTCTTGTTAAAACAGCTTTAATTTTGATTAGAGTACTATTGGTTATAGTCAAGGTATATAAGCTACAACTTCATCTTTAAGGGCATTATGTTTTCCTTGTTACTGTTGTAGTTCATAGGCATCACAGCTGGACTGTTGGTTCCCTTTGAAAACTTTCCTTGAAAACTTCTGGTACTGTGAAAATCCTCTAAAAGGTTTCATTTAGGTCATCATGAATTTAGGTAGCTCTCGGCCCTGAGTTTGAATTACACGGTAATTTCAGCAATAGGTGTTTACCTTCCGCTTCTAGAGATGAATGAAGTGCAATAGTCTGTAAAATTTTATTGACTATGGACAACAACAAAAAATAGGGCTTCTGAGGTCTATTATGGGTCATCTGTTAGATTATTTTGGGCTCGTAAAAGAAGCATGGTCATTCTAAATAAGAAAATTGCATTTAATATGTACTTAATATGCTTACTATACAATATATTTAATGAATATATCCACATTTATATGAATACAAATACAAATATATATATATATACATATATATAATATACTTTACATTTTATAAGTTAAATAAAAATGATTCTAATAGTCTTAATATTGTAAATAAATTTCATATAAAGTATTATTTTGAATATGATATTTGCCTTGGAGATACTGTAAGATATTTAAACTTTAGTCCATTTCAAAAGGAAGGGCCACAGACTGGACACTTTTCTATAAAAAAAATATATATGTTTTTCTAATCTATCACAGGAACAGTAGAGAACTGGTTTCTCTAGCAAATTTTAAAAAGTGATAATAAGGTGATCAATGAAAATAAAGAACACAACCTAAGAAAGCAAAAAATACCCTTTATTAAATTTCTCAGAAATATAAACACAGCTTACTCTCCTGACAGAAGAACTCCACAAAGCATCCCCTCTACTTGTTTCTCAAAACATCATGAAATATTTGCATTTTATTTGTCTCTGTTTTGTTTTTATTCCTTTGGGTAGTTGGTTTTAATGTCCTTAAGTAGTCACAAATTGGTTGATAAATTGCAGAAATCCTGCTGGGTTGGATAGATTTTAGATTTTTGAACTACAGTCTTAATATAGCTAAAACTATTCTCTGCCTGTTCCTTCTCCATGTATGTCTCATTATGGTCCCAAAGTAATTCAGAGTTTTATATAGATAAGTGTAAAAAGGAAGAGTAGTTATTGATGTGTTATTTACTGCAACGTGATGCACATTGTTTTAGTCATTATCTTTATCCTTCCTATGCAGCAAGGCATTGCCAAACTCTTGAAGACTGAATGGTTCTCATTGCAAGTGAGATCATTTTGTAGGGAGCAAACAATTTGTTTCCAACAACATATTATATTGTCTCCCTGACAGTTAAATCTAGGCACTTTAGCAAAACTACATATCCCAAGTGTGTTTAGCACCTATGTCGTTACAGCTAACATCAACTTGCATTAGTTATCTTTTTTAATTGAATTACCTCAGTCAGTATTAACTACTTTTTCTAGTTCTATCCATTTACCTGGGAATTTCATAGGATGATTTATATTAGGGCCTGAATACATTCCAATGTGTAAATGTACAATATTTTTGTTTAGAAGATGGACACATAAGCTATTTCGACTTCTAGCTATTTTCGACAGAATAAGTTAATATGAGAAGCTAGTATCATACATATACTTTTGAGATTATGCCTAAGGGAAATATATCTGGCTTTGGAGTAATATATGTTCAGTTCTTTGAGGAGTATCAGAAAAACTTATCTAAGGGGAAATGAGTTGGGAGGAAGTGGTATTCCAAGGAAAAGGAAATAGAATATGGGTTTAAAAATGATTTGTGGAATAATTAGAACAAAAATTTTATGTACAATCAGGTTCTATTTAATACTAGAGGTGGGAACATAGAGAGGTATAACAAACACTAAAGATAGCTTGAAAAGCAGTGTGGAAACCTAGTGGTGTAGCAGATCCTTAAATAGAAACATATATTAAAGGATTTTAAATAGTATCATCATATAAATGGGAGATAATAGTCAATATGACATAATATGGCTCCAAACAATGATCTCAGTATGAAGAATTGGTTATATACTTTTTTAGTTGTTGGACAAAGACATTCTATATACCTCCTAGACATTTCCAAGGCCATTGATCACCCTCTGCAACCTTACAGTAATGTTATATTACTGAAGAAACCACATACTTAGCAATCAAAATTGGAAATATTAAGCTTCTGTCTCTACTGAATAGCATCTATAGTGATGGAAGCTACTAACCATGTTACAACAAGAAAAAATAACCATTAGTCTTGCCCAGCCACAAACCATGCCAGCCTAGAGAGTGATCTGACTGCCACACATCCAAATAAATTTTAGCACACATATTATAACAGTAACCAAAGTCTTTTTAATTTGATATTTAAAGTTTGCTTAATGATATGAAAGCCATATATCACACTCTTGACAGAGCCAAAGATCAGAAAAGAAAACTTGTATACAACAAACTCAAACAAAATCTATGTACTTTTGATAGTTGTTGATGATAAATTGTTTTTCTCTAATTGAATAATACTGAGGACATTAACTGTATTTCTGGCCAGGGCTCATGCTCAGTAGTTATCCAAGATGTACTAAAATCAATTTTGTATCTTTAAAACTTTTATTTTTCTTTTATATTTATTTTTAGAGAGAGAAACCACATGAACATGAATATTTAGGTAGAAGAAAATATCTAGGAGGATTTTGGGAGGCAAAATTTTATGATCAAAATATATTTCAAGAAATTTTAAAAATAAATCTGTGTGGATCTAAAATGGAGTCAAAGAGAAGCTATGATATCAAGTCTTCAGTGAGCTGTGTTTATACATAAATATTACTGAGATGTTATTTGAATTTTGTAAAATCTCATCTCAATTTTTATCACAAATATATATGAAAAAGAAATAGTATAAGAAAAGTCTATGTACTTTTATCTACCATTTTATCATAATTCCCACATATCTTTGGTTAAACAGTGTGTGTTATCTAAATTAAAAATGATACATTCTGTTGTAACTCAAGATATCAACCATAGGAAACAAAACACACTCCCTTTGCTTGGAGCATCAATCCTGTTCTGCAGCCAACAGAGTATGCCAAAGCCCATATGGTATTGAAAAATCAGTCACAAAGTACCCTAAGCATTTCTCAGGGGTAAATTTCAATTTCAGTTATTCATGATCATTTTTACCAGGAGAAACTTGCTGTTATATTCTAAATAGTGAGTGATAAATATTGTCTTAGATATTAAATACATATACTCTGATCTTAGTCTGTAGTTCCTCTACTACAGACTTAGAAGTTTTATATATATATTTGGTAGATGCTCAAAGGAAAACAAGGAATTACTTTAGTCTGCCTCCTAAGACAAATGATCAGCAGTGCCATATCAAGAGCAATGAAGACACTAATACATTCAATCTTATAAGTAATATTATTCGCTGACAAAGAGTAGAGGTAAGGAGGAAAGGTTTTGAATCAAAAGCTAAGCCTCAAAAAGTGGAATACAAGTCTAAATAAATAAGAAAAACAAAAGTACAGAGAGAGAGTGACATGAAAAGTGAACTCAGGAGATAATTTTGAGCAGCTTCCATTGTCCAATTATTGGAGAAATTGTTGAACTAAATAATGATATTTATTTAGTAAAAAGTATAGTATGAAAATTTATAAGTCATGTAAGGAGAGAGAAAAAAATGAGATATTCTTCCTTACAGTGAAATATCAGATGTTAAACAAAGAAGAATAGAGTATTAAAAAAAAAAAAAAAAAAAAAAACACTTCAGCAAAGATTCTAAAGTTTGAGTAATAAAATGGGCATTTAAATGCAAAGTATTTTATAATAAGTTATATTGACAAAGAAAATTTATGTTACTCTACATTCAGAAATGCTGGTAGGCACATTATTAAAGAGATAATAAAATGTAACAATGGATTCAAGGTGTCATTGTGAGCCTTGTTACAGGATGCTCTGAGGATGTCATTACTTTCATGATATTCCTTAACAAAGCTAACAGTGTTATCCAAATCTCTCCAGACTAATTAAATGAGTCAACTGGAAACAAGGACTGTGAAGTATTCCAGGAAATAAATAGAGTATTCTCCAAAAAAGTCACTATATAAGCTTTAAGTAACTGACTCAGGTAAAACAAAACAAAACATTACAATACAACAACAAAAGAGAGAGAGAGAGAGAGAGAGAGAGAGAGAGAGAGAGAGAGAAAAGGAAGGAAAGAAAAAATAAACTAATGCAGAATTGAATCTATGACTAAAGAACAGGATGTCTAATGAAGAACTGTATTATACTGTTTGGTGGCATTTTAATATTGACTATGAATTTGTTCTTTCCTATTCAGTGAGTTTGTGGGAGAATGCCCTAACTTTTTTTTTTTTTTTTTTTTTTTTTTGGAAAAAAAATGTACAGAAAAATAATGGTTCTACATAAACAAAGTATCGGCAAATTTCTTGAAAATTACTTAAAGTCATATGTGTTTGTATCAAAATACGTTTGTGTAGACAAATAAAGGCAAAGAGCCGAAAAATTAAGAAGGCAAAAATTTGAGCTAGAAATATAGGGTAACTCTATGTAAGTATTTTCAAGTTTTTCTCTCATTTCAGTTTTAAATGGAAAACATTAAAATACATGTCAGAAACTACTTCAGATGAAACTCTTGAGAGAAGCAGGAAGCTGTGCATAAACTAAGAAAGTTGCAACTTCCAAATGGTGTCTAATTTTTAAATGTGATCAATTTCCACTGTTCTTCCTTGAATTCCATTTGAGCTTGTTTGGATAACTTCCTTGTGCATTCCATGTGGCTTATGTATCATGGAACATAGGGTGTGCATGCTTCTGTCCTGCATGGGGGGGGGGGTTGATCCTGGGAGGTAGAAGGAGGGGAGTCCTGGGAGAGAGAGAAGAGGGAGAAGAAATAAGGGGGGCAGAATCAGGTACTGGAGGGGACAAGAGAGGTACATAGGCTCAGAAAAATCTAATAAAAATATCTAGCAGTGGGGGATGAAGAGCTGGGGATAGCCACTCAAGGGTCTCAGACAGTATGGTAGCGAGAGGCTCCCAGGACCCAACTGGGATGACTTTAGCTGAAATATTCATCAACTGAGAGATACAATGTGTAGAGTCCACCTCCTGTAGATAGGCATGCCCTGCTCCCCACCACTACCCCTTCCCCCATCCAGAGGTGGGGCCACCCATCCATCTCAAAGTTTTTAACCCAGAAGTATTCCTGTCCAAAGAAAACTCAGTGACTAAAAAAAAAAAATGGAGCAGAGTTTGAAGGAAGGGCCATCCAGGGACCACCCCACCTGAGGATCCATTTTGTCTGTAGACATTAAACCCACAACACTGTGGCTGTTGCCAAAAAGCAACTTGCTGACAGGAACCTGGTATAGCTGTTCCTTGGAAGTTGCTGCCAGCAACTGCCCAGTGCAGATGCAGATGCTTAGAGCCAAGCATCAGACAAAAGCTGGAAGAGGACCAGGAGGAACTAAGAGTAATTGCAATCCTTATGGGGAAGAACAAGGTTGACTGGATCACCCACCTCCCAGGGACTAAATCACAAACCAAGGAGTGTACAGGGAAGGATCCCTGGCTCCAGATGCATATGTAGCAGAGGATGACCTTGTCTGACATCAATGGGAGGAGAGGCCTTTGGTCCTGTGGAGGTTTGATGCCCCACCATAGGGGGATGCTGGAGTGGTGGGGTTAGAGAGGGTAGGTGTGGAAAAAGGGAAGGAGGCAGAGGGCAGATGTGGGATGGAGGGTTTCTGGAAGGGTAACCAACCAGTAAGCAGGATATAATTTGAGATGTAAACGAATAGAATGTTTAATTTTAAAAAAGGACATAATAAAAATATTTTGCTTACTAAAGTAAGATGATATTCTAAACAGCTCAGTAAAATGAAGGAAAACAAAAAACAAGTAGGGGAAAAATAAAGTAAATGACTGCCTCATTACAAACCACTAACTATTGAGGAGTCTAATATTTTACCCAGTGATAGGTCTGAAAACCCACTTTTGAATGTCAAAGATCTCAGCCATTTTTTCCCCCTTGGAGAGGAATAGTTTCCCAGTGACATGTTGCATATCCCAATGCAAAAACATTTCTTTTAGCTTTAATTTGTGTCTAGTTCCCTAGGTCTTTATTGGTTTCTAATTTGTAGCTAGTCATTAGGGCTGAAGCCTATATGTAAATGCCAGCTTGTTTTCTTTCATGTTCTATAACTTAAATATGTGATTTCTTAAGCATAGAGTCTTACCATTAAAGTTATGGACAAGGACCCAACACCAAAGGCAATACATAACAGATTTTTAATGGAAATAGTAGAGACATTGTTGTAGATCTGAAACAAATGGCACTAATAAATAATACTACATATTCATAATTTTGCAGCAAAGGATACTTCCTTTCTTGTGATAAAATATCATAAATGTTAGTTATTCATCCCCACATGCCCTGGAGTTTACCTTTAAGTGCACATTTAGCACTTCCTACTCCATTATTTGACCCCTCTATTTGCCACCTTGAAATTTGCCTCATCATTCATTTCTGATTAATTATCCATAAATATACTATTGTAGATATTTCTAATAGATATAATTTAAATGTAATTATCCAATTAAAGGCGATTGTAATGCCTCTAATGGGCACAATAGGCTAACAAATAAAATTCAGAATGTGTGAAATGGGTTACCACTCTTGGAGTTCTCTGACATTTCAATAAACCCCAAATTGTTGCAGTTTATTGCCTTTGGTGTTGGGTCATTGTCCATAACTTTAATGGTAAGACTCTATGCTAAAGACATCACATATTTAAGTTATAGAACATGAAAGAAAACAAGCTGGCATTTACTATAGGATTTAGCCCTAATGGCTATCTTTTATAGTACTGTCAAGTACTATGGACACTACAATAGGGAAAAACTAACTATCAATCGTACCCAGCTGTTAATCCTATGAACTGCGATAACTACCTTCCCAGAAAGAAAGGGCCAGTGGTGCAATAGTGGGAACAATGTCCTGAGAGTCACAAGCTTTTCTTTCTTTCTTTTTTTTTTTTTTTCATTGTCTTTACTGGAGATTTAATTATATGTCCAAGGGTTCATAGTAAATGGGGAAAGGAATTAGAATTTGAGCTGTTTCCTTATTTTTCACTCTGAGTTCATGCTTCGCAGCCTGCCTTGCACTTTTAATCTGTTTCTTTTCTTTTTATTTTTTTTTCATTAAATTATTTTTTTTATTAGGTATTTAGCTCATTTACATTTCCAATGCTATACAAAAAGTCCCCCATACCCACCCACCCCCTCTCCCCTACCAACCCACTCCCCCTTTTTGGCCCTGGTGTTCCCCTGTTCTGGGGCATATAAAGTTTGCTTGTCCAATGGGCCTCTCTTTCCAGTGATGGCCGACTAGGCCATCTTTTGATACATATGCAGCTAGAGTCAAGAGCTCCGGGGTACTGGTTAGTTCATAATGTTGATCCACCTATAGGGTTGCAGATCCCTTTAGCTCCTTGGGTACTTTCTCTAGCTCCTCCATTGGGAGCCCTGTGATCCATCCATTGGCTGACTGTGAGCATCCACTTCTGTGTTTGCTAGGCCCCAGCATAGTCTCCCAAGAGACAGCTACATCTGGGTCCTTTACATAAAATCTTGCTAGTGTATGCAATGGTGTCAGCGTTTGGATGCTGATTATTGGGTGGATCCCTGGATATGGCAGTTTCTGCATGGTCCATCCTTTCATCTCAGCTCCAAACTTTGTCTCTGTAACTCCTTCCAAGGGTGTTTTGTTCCCCCTTCTAAGGAGAGGCATAGTGTCCACACTTCATTCTTAATTTTTCTTGAGTTTCATGTGTTTAGGAAATTGTATCTTATATCTTGGGTATCCTAGGTTTTGGGCTAATATCCACTTATCAGTGAGTACATATTGTGTGAGTTCCTTTGTGAATGTGTAACCTCACTCAGGATGATGCCCTCCAGGTCCATCCATTTGGCTAGGAATTTCATAAATTCATTCTTTTTAATAGCTGAGTAGTACTCCATTGTGTAGATGTACCATATTTTCTGTATCCATTCCTCTGTTGAGGGGCATCTGGGTTCTTTCCAGCTTCTGGCTATTATAAATAAGGCTGCTATGAACATAGTGGAGCATGTGTCCTTCTTACCAGTTGGGGCATCTTCTGGATATATGCCCAGGAGAGGTATTGCTGGATCCTCCGGTAGTACTATGTCCAATTTTCTGAGGAACCGCCAGACAGATTTCCAGAGTGGTTGTACAAGCCTGCAATCCCACCAACAATGGAGGAGTGTTCCTCTTTCTCCACATCCTTGCCAGCATCTGCTGTCACCTGAATTTATGATCTTAGCCATTCTGACTGGTGTGAGGTGGAATCTCAGGGTTGTTTTGATTTGCATTTCCCTGATGATTAAGGATGTTGAACATTTTTTCAGGTGCTTCTCTGCCATTCGGTATTCCTCAGGTGAGAATTCTTTGTTCAGTTCTGAGCCCCATTTTTTAATGGGGTTATTTGCTTTTCTGAAGTCCACCTTCTTGAGTTCTTTATATATGTTGGATATTAGTCCCCTATCTGATTTAGGATAGGTAAAGATCCTTTCCCAATCTGTTGGTGGTCTTTTTGTCTTACTGACGGTATCTTTTGCCTTGCAGAAACTTTGGAGTTTCATTAGGTCCCATTTGTCAATTCTAGATCTTACAGCACAAGCCATTGCTGTTCTGTTCAGGAATTTTTCCCCTGTGCCCATATCTTCAAGGCTTTTCCCCACTTTCTCCTCTATAAGTTTCAGTGTCTCTGGTTTTATGTGAAGTTCTTTGATCCATTTAGATTTGACCTTAGTACAAGGAGATAAGTATGGATCGATTCGCATTCTTCTACATGATAACAACCAGTTGTGCCAGCACCAATTGTTGAAAATGCTGTCTTTCTTCCACTGGATGGTTTTAGCTCCCTTGTCGAAGATCAAGTGACCATAGGTGTGTGGGTTCATTTCTGGGTCTTCAATTCTATTCCATTGGTCTACTTGTCTGTCTCTATACCAGTACCATGCAGTTTTTACCACAATTGCTCTGTATTAAAGCTTTAGGTCAGGCATGTTGATTCCACCAGAGGTTCTTTTATCCTTGAGAAGAGTTTTTGCTATCCTAGGTTTTTTGTTATTCCAGATGAATTTGCAAATTGCTCCTTCTAATTCGTTGAAGAATTGAGTTGGAATTTTGATGGGGATTGCATTGAATCTGTAGATTGCTTTTGGCAAGATAGCCATTTTTACAATGTTGATCCTGCCAATCCATGAGCATGGGAGATCTTTCCATCTTCTGAGATCTTCTTTAATTTCTTTCTTCAGAGACTTGAAGTTTTTATCATACAGATCTTTCACTTCCTTAGTTAGAGTCACGCCGAGATATTTTATATTATTTGTGACTATTGAGAAGGGTGTTGTTTCCCTAATTTCTTTCTCAGCCTGTTTATTCTTTGTGTAGAGAAAGGCCATTGACTTGTTTGAGTTTATTTTATATCCAGCTACTTCACCGAAGCTGTTTATCAGGTTTAGGAGTTCTCTGGTGGAATTTTTAGGGTCACTTATATATACTATCATATCATCTGCAAAAAGTGATATTTTGACTTCCTCCTTTCCAATTTGTATCCCCTTGATCTCCTTTTGTTGTCGAATTGCTCTGGCTAATACTTCAAGTACTATGTTGAAAAGGTAGGGAGAAAGTGGGCAGCCTTGTCTAGTCCCTGATTTTAGTGGGATTGCTTCCAGCTTCTCTCCATTTACTTTGATGTTGGCTACTGGTTTGCTGTAGATTGCTTTTATCATGTTTAGGTATTGGCCTTGAATTCCTGATCTTTCCAGAACTTTTATCATGAATGGGTGTTGGATCTTGTCAAATGCTTTTTCTGCATCTAACGAGATGATCATGTGGTTTTTATCTTTGAGTTTGTTTATATAATGGATTACATTGATGGATTTTCGTATATTAAACCATCCCTGCATCCCTGGAATAAAACCTACTTGGTCAGGATGGATGATTACTTTAATATGTTCTTGGATTCGCTTAGCGAGAATTTTATTGAGGATTTTTGCATCAATATTCATAAGAGAAATTGGTCTGAAGTTCTCTATCTTTGTTGGATCTTTCTGTGGTTTAGGTATCAGAGTAATAGTGGCTTCATAAAATGAGTTGGGTAGAGTACCTTCTACTTCTATCTTGTGAAAAAGTTTGTGCGGAACTGGAATTAGATCTTCTTTAAAGGTCTGATAGAACTCTGCACTAAACCCGTCTGGTCCTGGGCTTTTTTTGGCTGGGAGACTATTTATAACTGCTTCTATTTCTTTAGGGGATATGGGACTGTTTAGAAGGTCAACTTGATCCTGATTCAACTTTGGTACCTGGTATCTGTCCAGGAATTTGTCCATTTCGTCCAGGTTTTCCAGTTTTGTTGAGTATAGCTTTTTGTAGAAGGATCTGATGGTGTTTTGATTTCTTCAGGATCTGTTGTTATGTCTCCCTTTTCAGTTCTGATTTTGTTAATTAGGATTTTGCCCTGTGCCCTTTAGTGAGTCTATCTAAGGGTTTATCTATCTTGTTGATTTTCTCAAAGAACCAACTCCTCGTTTGGTTAATTCTTTGAATAGTTCTTCTTGTTTCCACTTGGTTGATTTCACCCCTGAGTTTGATTATTTCCTGCTGTCTACTCCTCTTGGGTGAATTTGCTTCCTTTTTTTCTAGAGCTTTTAGATGTGTTGTCAAGCTGCTAGTATGTGCTCTCTCCCGTTTCTTCTTGGAGGCACTCAGAGCTATGAGTTTCCCTCTTAGAAATGCTTTCATTGTGTCCCAAAGGTTTGGGTACGTTGTGGCTTCATTTTCATTAAACTCTAAAAAGTCTTTAATTTCTTTCTTTATTCCTTCTTTGACCAAGGTATCATTGAGAAGAGTGTTGTTCAGTTTCCACGTTAGTGTTGGCTTTCTGTTTTTTTTTTTGTTATTGAAGATCAGCCTTATTGCATGGTGATCTGATAGGATACATGGGACAATTTCAATATTTTTGAATCTGTTGAGGCCTGTTTTGTGACCTATTATGTGGTCAATTTTGGAGAAGGTACCATGAGGTGCTGAGAAGAAGGTATATCCTTTTGTTTTAGGATAAAATGTTCTGTAGATATCTGTCAGATCCATTTGTTTCATCACTTCTGTTAGTTTCAGTGTGTCCCTGTTTAGTTTCTGTTTCCATGATCTGTCCATTGGTGAAAGTGGTGTGTTGAAGTCTCCCACTATTATTGTGTGAGGTGCAATGTGTGCTTTGAGCTTTACTAAAGTTTCTTTAATGAATGTGGCTGCCCTTGTATTTGGGGCATAGATATTCAGAATTGAGAGTTCCTCTTGGAGGATTTTACCTTTGATGAGAACGAAGTGCCCCTCCTTGTCTTTTTGATGACTTTGGGTTGGAAGTCAATCTTATCAGATATTAGGATGGCTACTCCAGCTTGTTTCTTCATACCATTTGCTTGGAAAATTGTTTTCCAGCCTTTTATTCTGAGGTAGTGTCTATCTTTTTCTCTGAGATGTGTCTCCTGTAAACAGCAAAATGTTGCATCTTGTTTGTGTAGCCAGTTTGTTAGTCTATGTCTTTCTATTGGGGAGTTGAGACCATTGATGTTAAGAGATATTAAGGAAAAGTATTTGTTGCTTCCTGTTATTTTTGTTGTTGAAGTTGGCATTCTGTTCTTGTGGCTGTCTTCTTTTAGGTTTGTTGAGGGATTACCTTCTTGTTTTTTCTAGGGCATTGTTCCCGTTCTTGTATTGGTTTTTTTCTGTTATTAACCTTTGAAGGGCTGGATTCGTGGAGAGATAATGTGTGAATTTGGTTTTGTCGTGGAATACTTTGGTTTCTCCATCTATGGTTATTGAGAGTTTGGCTGGGTATAGTAGCCTGGGCTGGAATTTGTGTTCTCTTAGTGTCTGTATAACATCTGTCCAGGCTCTTCTGGCTTTCATAGTCTCTGGTGAAAAATCTGGTGTAATTCTGATAGGCTTGCCTTTGTATGTTACTTGACCTTTTTCCCTTACTGCTTTTAGTATTCTATCTTTATTTAGTGCATTTGTTGTTCTGATTATTATGTGTCGGGAGGAGTTTCTTTTCTGGTCCAGTCTATTTGGAGTTCTGTAGGCTTCTTGTATGTTCATAGGTATCTCTTTCTTTATATTTGGGAAGTTTTCTTCAATAATTTTGTTGAAGATGTTTGCTGGTCCTTTGAGTTGAAAATCTTCATTCTCATCCACTCCTATTATCCGTAGGTTTGGTCTTCTCATTGTGTCCTGGATTTCCTGGATATTTTGAGTTAGGATCTTTTTGCATTTTCCATTTTCTTTGATTGTTGTGCCGATGTTCTCTATGGAATCTTCTGCACCTGAGATTCTCTCTTCCATCTCTTGTATTCTGTTGCTGATGCTTAAATCTATGGTTCCAGATTTCTTTCCTAGGGTTTCTATCTCCAGTGTTGCCTCACTTTGAGTTTTCTTTATTGTGTCTACTTCCCTTTTTAGGTCTAGTATGGTTTTGTTCATTTCCATCACCTGTTTGTATGTTTTTTCCTCTTTTTCTGTAAGGACTTCTACCTGTTTGATTGTGTTTTCCTGTTTTTCTTTAAGGACTTGTAACTCTTTAGCAGTGTTCTCCTGTATTTCTTTAAGTGATTTATTAAAGTCCTTCTTGATGTCTTCTACCATCATCATGAGATATGCTTTTAAATCTAGGTCTAGGTTTTCGGGTGTGTTGGGGTGCCCTGGACTGGATGAAGTGGGAGTGCTGGGTTCTGATGATGGTGAGTGGTCTTGGTTCCTGTTAGTAGGATTCCTATGTTTACCTTTCGCCATCTGGTAATCTCTGGAGTTAGTAGTTATAGTTGACTCTGTTTAGAGATTGTTCTTCTGTTGATTCTGTTACCGTCTCTCAGCAGACCTGGGAGACAGATTCTCTCCTCTGAGTTTCAGTGCTCAGAGCACTCTCTGCTGGCAAGCTCTCTTACAGGGAAGGTGCGCGGATATCTTGTTTTTGGACCTCCTCCTAGTGAAGAAGGCCCAAAACAGGGCCTTTCTCAGAAGCTGTGTTGTTTTGGCAGTTCCCAGAATCTGTCAGCTTCTGTGGTGCAGACTCTCACCTGTGCAGGCTAAATTCCTAAGCTCCAGGGAGTCCTGGAACCAAGATGGCGACCGCTGCTCCTGAGGCTGAGGTCGTCTCCCAAGCCAGGCGGACACCTGTCCTCTGGTCCGGACGGTGGCCGGCTGTCTGCGGCCCGCCAAGGGTGCTGCCTCAGCGGCTCTGTGCTTCTGCCTTTCCCAGAAGCTATCCGGTTCTCTGGCACACCCTCTAACCTGTTCAGACTAATTTCCTAGGTCCCGCTGAGTCCTGGAACCAAGATGGCGACCTCTGCTGCCGAGGCTGAGGCTGCCTCCCAAGCCAGGTGGACACCTGTCCTCTGGTCCGGGCGGTGGCCGGCTGTCTGCGGCCCGCCAAGGGTGCTGCCTCAGCGGCTCTGTGCTTCTGCCTTTCCCAGAAGCTATCCGGTTCTCTGGCGCACCCTCTAACCTGTTCAGACTAATTTCCTAGGTCCCGCGGAGTCCCGGAACCGGAGGCTGAGGCCCACAAGCTTTTCTAACATTGGATATAAACTCCATTACATAAGAGGAACCTACTATACTGGGCAGCATTGTAAGCACCAAGAATTATTCAATAGATAGTTAATCATATTAAAGGGGACCCTATTAAAATTACTCTCTGAAACGGAAAACCAACTCCTAAAAAGCTATCATCATAACCATAGAAAATTACATCTCTCAGCTCTCATCAGAGACCCTTCTTTTGCAGTTGATGATGACGAATACTGACATCTACAACTAGGTAAGGTACGGGGAGAAAGAAATAGCATATCTGTATAATTTTTTCTCCTTCAAGGCATAGGGTGATCATAGAAGAGGCAATGGAAAGATTGTAAAATCCAGAAGAGGTGGATGACTAAAATAAAACATTGCTTACTAAGCACAAACATATAGTTGCACATATGAACTTACAGTGGTTGGGAAATCACAAAAACAACATGCCCAAGAACAAGCCAAAATTCCCAGGATAGAGGAGAGAATGGACATGAAGGATTATGCTTACATGAATAATTGTGATAGCCATCTACTAGAAAATTAATCACGTTCTTGCTAATTCTGTGGACACTATTATGATCATCAAGTTCCAGGGAACAACCCCACACTGAGATCAAAAACTCAGGTGACAGCAGATGGTGGGGAGGATGTGGAGAAAGAGAAACACTCCTCTATTGCTGGTGGGATTACAAGCTGGTACAACTAATCTGGAAATCAGTTTGGTTGTTTTTCAGAAAATTGTATATAGTACTACCTGAGGACCCAGCTATACGACTCCTGGGCATATACCCAGAAGAAGCGCCAACATGCAATAAGGACACATGCTCAACTATGTTAATAGCAGCCTTATTGATAATAGCAAGAAGTTGGAAAGAACCCACATGTCCTTCAACAGAGTAATGGATATAGAAATTGTAGTACATTTACACCATGGAGTACTAATCAGCTATTAAAAATGATGAATTCATAAAGTTCTTTTTTAAATTTTTTATTAGGTATTTTCCTCATTTACATTTCCAATGCTATCCCAAAAGTCCCCCATACCCACCCCCCTCCCCTATCCTCCCACTCCCCCTTTTTGGCCCTGGCGTTCCTCTGTACTGGGGCATATAAAGTTTGCAAGTCCAATGGGCCTCTCTTTCCAGTGATGGCTGACTAGGTTATCTTTTGATACATAAGAAGCTACAGACACGAGCTCCGGGGTACTGGTTAGTTCTTAAAGTTCTTAGGCAAATGGATGGAACTAGAAAATATCATCCTGAGTGAGATAACCCAAAAGAACACACATGTTATGCACTCACTTCTAAGTAGACATTAGCCCAGAAGTTCAGAATACCCAAGACACAATTCATAGATCACTTGAAGCTCAAGAAGAAAAAAGACTACAGTGTGGATACTACAGTCCTTCTTAGAAGGGGGATCAAAATAACTATGGGAGGAGCTACAGAGACAAAGTTTTGAGCAGAAACTAAAGAAAAGACCATCCAGTGACTGTCCCACCTAGGGATCCATCCCATACACAGTTAACAAATCCAGACACTATTGTGGATGCCAACAAGTGCTTGCTGACAGTAGCCTGATAGAGCTGTCTTCTGAGAGGTTATGCCATTGCCTGACAAATATAAAGGTTGATGCTCACAGCCAACTATTGGACTGAGCACAGGGTTACCAATGGTGGATCTAAAGAAAGGACCCAAAGAGCTGAAGGGTGTGGCATCCCCATAGGAGGAACAACAATATGACCAACTAGTACTCCCAGAGCTCCCAGGGACTAAACGACCAACCAAAGAGTACACAAGAAGGGACTCAAAACTTCAGCCACATATGTAGCAGAGGATGGCCTTGTGGAACATCAATTTGAGGAGAGGCCCTTGGCTTTGTGAAGGCTCTATGCCCCAGTGTAGCAGAATGCCAGGATAGGGAAGCGGGAGTGGGTGTGTTAGTGATCTGGGGGGGGGGGGGGATGATAGGGTTTTTTTCAGAGGGGAAATGAGAAAAAGGGCTAAAATTTGAAATGTAAATAAAGAAAATATCTAATAAAAAACAAAAAATAGAAATATGGGCTATACTTTCATACAGCTCTAAAATTTTTATTAAAAGGGCTGTGAGAAAAGTTTTCAAACTTTATACGTAAGGAGCACAAAGCAAATTGATTGAAATTTTTACTTTTTAAATTTTGAACTCCATTAAAATAAGATTATTCTACCTGAATCCACACTCCTCTTTATTTAGGAAACTGCGTTGGTCACAGTCAATTGAAAATTACCTGTGACTAATAAGTAACAATTTTCATCAAATCCACCATAAGAAAAAGAACACAATGAGAAATCTAAATGAAATATATACAGCAGAAGACTGCATTGTCTGGCCTTAGTGAAAGAAGATGCACCTAACCCTTGAGAGACATGAAGCCCCAGGGAGTGAGGAGGTTTGGTGGAGTGGAGGTGGGAGGTGGGACATCTTCATAGAGATGGAAGGGGAGGAATGGAATGAGGAAAAGTCAAATGGCAGACTGGGAGGGGAATAATGACTGGACTGTAAAAACAGATTAATGATAAAAGAAAAATGAAATATAAGATCTTTAAATATTATTTCAAGTTTTTCATTAAATTATAAACATTTTAAATAGTGTTTTGTCTTGATCATTGAAATATGCATGTAGTAAACAATATAGTTTTATAAAGATTATTATTCAAGTTAGGATATTCAATTTAAATATCCAAGATTATTCATTATTTTAACTCAAAAATTTGCATATTTGATTTTGTTTCTGTGTTTCATTATTTAACTTTATACTTGAATCATAATTAAAAGATAGGAAAAACACTCACATATGCACTACCTTTCAGTTAAAAACATTAATTATTGTCAATTTTCTTTGCTATTTTTATTGGATATTTTATTTATGTAAATTTCAAATGTTTCCCAGTTTCCCCTCTGGAACCTTTCCTGGTTTCCCTTCTGGAAACACTCTATCCCATCCTCCCTCCCCCTGCTTCTATGAGGGTCCTACCCCACCTTCTGGCCCACTCCTGCCTCCCTGCCTCCCTGCCTCCCTGCCTCCCTGCCTCCTGCCTCCCTGCCTCCCTGCCTCCTTACCCTGGCATTCCCGACACTGGGGATCAAGCCTTCACACGACCAAGGGCCTCTTCTCATATTGATGTCCCAGGAGGCCATCCTCTGCTACATATGTGGATGAAGCCTTGAGCTCCTCCTTGTGTACTCTTTGGTTGGTGGTTTAGTACCAGGAGCTCTGGCTGCTCTGGTTGGTTTATATTGTTGTTCTTCCTATGGGGTTGCAACCTCCTTCAGTTCCTTCATTTTACTTTATTTTATTTTATTTTATTTTATTTTATTTTATTTTATTTTATTTTATTTTATTTTATTTTTTGTCTATTGGTCTCCTTTGGGGACCCTGTGCTCAATCCCATGATTGGTTGCAAGAATCAACCCCTGTATTTACTAAGTTTATTTTCTATAAAGAGTTAATGCAGACAATCCATAAGTATATGGTCTTTACTATTATCTCATTAATGACTGATTAAAATGTAGTTATTTTATAATTTTATCAAGGATTTAGACTTTTCATATCAACAATAAAAATGAGTCTACACAGAAAATCATCTCAACGGCCATTTAGTAAAAGAATATTTCATTCGGGTAAATATCCAGAATTACACAGCTAATATAACTGCTCAAACTATAGAGTCTGACAAACATATATTGCTTCTTAATTTTTTTCTTTCCATTTTTCCTTTTTAATATTTAGACAATATTTCTCCAAGTATCCTAGGCTGGCCTGGAAGCCCATTCTTCTACTCTAGCGACCTTGCTACTGGGATTCTGTACATGTAGAATCAGCTTGCTTATATTTCCTTGTAAATATGTATATGATACATGATATGTACATGTAATTTTTGTAACTTCTATGCACATTGAGATATATTGTGAGGAAAAGCTTTGCCATTATGCTCTCTCTTAATGTATTTGTTCATAGACTAGACCTTACTGAAAAGAAAATATATCTAAAATAGGAATTTACAAATTGCAATTTTGAGCAATTTTGAGCTTTTAATTAAGAAATCTTAATTAAAATAGAATAACAGAAAAAGTCAATAATACAGAGCAAGAGTTAATTTATTTGCTACATATTATGTGTTTCCATATAAAGATTTTAATCTAAAGGATCCTGTGATCAGTTTATATAAGAATATGGTAGTAGCTTAATGAACCTGTATATTAGCTATTCACAAAACTCATTTATATTCTGTGATAGTTATTTTAGTGTCTCTCTGCTTAATAGAAGAATTCCTAGAAAACAATTCTAAATGTGTGTGACATGGAAGTCAGTGGGCTCTGTGGCAAGATACATATGAGTAAACAACAAATCAGTGGAATAGAGGAAAAGATAGAACATAAGAAATAGAAGGAATATCCTATCTGTCTCTTGGTGCTGGAATGTACCCTCCTTTTCTTGCCCTGGTCTTCAAGAGGCTAGGGTCTCCAGTCTTGCAACTCTAGAGCAGACCTTCAGATTCTAGCTGCCAGGCTTCCATTGAGAATTATGCAGGTACTTCCCCTTTTGTGATTCTAGGGCCCACTCTTGGTTTCCTGGTCTCAGAAGTTGTGTTGTGGAAAATCAATTGTCTATAACCACAAAAGTCATTTTTCTTATAAACTTTCATCTATTTACCAATCTATTATCTAATTACCTATCATCTACCTGATATAGCTACCTATTTATCTATTTATTTAACCATCGAGCCATACCTTTCCTGCTTAGTACTACAAGAGAATCTTGACAAATTAAACCCCTAGAAAACCGAAATTAAGGCCTTTAAAAGAAATTACCCATTGGGAAGTGGTGGAGCAAGCCTTTAATCCCAGCACTTGGGAGCCAGAGGCAGATGGATTTCTGAGTTCAAGGCCAGCCTGGTCTTCAGAGTGAGTTCCAGGACAGCCAGGTCTACACAGAGAAACCCTGTCTCAAAAAACATAAAACAAACAAAAAAACAAAAACAAAAAACAAAAAACAAAACAACATCAACAAAGAAATTACTCTGGGTCACAGGCATCATAATGAGAAATTTGGGATTCGAACATATGCTAATCAAATAATGTCCCTGGGTTTGAACAGAAGTCTCATTTCTTCACTGTGCCACGTGACAGTAAAAGATTTTAACAAATGTTCACCAAAGTGACTTAGTTGATCCTAAGAACCGGCAAGGCTCCTACCTCTTTCCTGAGACTGGCAATACAGATTTGACTTGTGATCAAGACAAATTCCATTTCATGAACATGCATGACTCAAACGCCTTGCTTTATGTACTAAATATAGCAATATGTTCTCAGTGTGTCTAAGTAGACTTCAATTTCAAAATTATTTTGTTATTAAAATATTTTTAAAATTTTTAACTTTTCTAAACTTATTATTTGTAAGTAAGCCACAAACACACAAAAGTCTATTTATTTGAACAAATCTAGGCCTTTCCACCATATGCAGAATGTAACCAAAGTATTTGTACTGTCTAGTTTTGGGTCAACTTGACACAGCTGGAGTTATCACAGAAAAAGGAGCTCAAGTTGAGGAAATGCCTCCATGAGATCCAGCTGTAAGGCATTTTCTCGATTAGTGATCAAAAGGGAAAGGCTCCTTGTGGGTGGGACCATCCCTGGGCTGGTAGTCTTGGATTCTATCAGAGAGCAAACTGAGCAAGCCAGGGGAAGCAAGCCAGTAAAGAACATCCCTCCATGGCCTCTGCATCAGCTCCTGCTTCTTGACCTGCTTGAGTTCCATTCCTGACTTCCTTTGGTATGGAAGTGTAAGCCAAATAAACCCTTTCCTCCCCAAATTGCTTCTTGGTTATGATTTTGTGCAGGAATAGAAACTCTGACTAAGACAGTATTTTAACAAAGAAAATGAACTCCATAAAGATGAAGCTCAATGACCCAGCATAGGGGAATGCTAGGGAACTGAGGTGAGAGTGGAAGAGTGGATGAATATTATCATAGAAGCAGGGGGGACAGAGTAGGGGGTTTTTAGAGGGGAAAATGGAAGGGGCATGGCATTTGAAATGTAAATAAATAAAATAACCAGTAAAAAGAAAAAAAAGATGAAAGCTGATTTTAAACCATGAACATATTCACAAACATATAGCTTCACAAAATTCATGTCTAACTATACCAGGTAAATTTCTGTTATATTACAAAGGAAAAGCAAAACAAAATAAAAAAAAAAAACAAAAACAAAAACAAAAAAAAAACAAAAAACAAAAAATCAAAAAAACCTGCCCAAATAATGCTCCTCTGTATTCGGTTCCAGAATGTTCTATTCAAGGTAGTGATTGACACCCTAGACACAGACACTTTGTCAATTCTTGTCATCCCAATGTCAGTAAGAGTGCCACTGGAATGACTTTATACTGACAAATGACAAAACCACCTCTTTAAATTGTGACATGGAAAATTCGCAGTTAATTATTTGAGAACACTCCCTAGGACCTCCAATGTTGGAGGATTTTGTAAATGTAGACTGACTTAGCCTAATTCTTACTTTCCTTTAAAAAAGTGTCATCATTGTTGTTCCTTACTTATGTATTGTTGAACTAATTAACCATCGTGTTTAAAGGCTATTTAATTCAATAGGTCACACAAATAAGGCGTACAAGCTCTTATTAAGATGGAAGACTCAGGGAGAGTAGAAAATGGCCAAATGTGAGCAAGGGGATTGTGGTAAAAATGACCAAAATTTATCTCTCACACACACACACACACACACACACACACACACACCCCACACTGTTAAAATAAAGGTTGATTAAGATGTTATAAACAGCTACAGTATTTTGAACACCTAGAAATAAATAATAGGAAAGAGTAAGTTAAAGAAAAATATCTAAAAAATAAAATCTGTTCCATAATATTAGGAAAATTGAGTGTGTATGGGCTATGATAAAATGGAAAAATAGACTACAGCATAGACTACTGGGGTAATACAAATTATATACCAGTTTTATTTCACAACTGCCTAAAGAATAACTATATTAAAATTTTTTATTAAAATATATAAGTGTTATTTCTTGTCTGAACATCCCATTAATTCACTATATTGTAACAGATAAAAATATGAATCCTACTGGTGAGGCAATTAAAAAAAGCACTAAGTACTTCAAAAATAAGTGTTTTTTGACCTCATGTTAGCAGTAAGCTTAAGCTTTTACAAGTTCAAGATGAATTCCACTGCTTTGTATAAGCACAAGCATCCACAGCACTTTATATCTATGTGTTATAATGAAGTACTTAACTTAAAACCAATATATTCTTAAGATTATCATTCTTAATATTATTTTTGAGAATATTATTATACAGTGTGAAATCATTATGAATGAAATTTACTAACTGAACTATGTAAGCATTTTATCTCTCTTAAACTTTATTTTTGCATATTTATATGTAGATGGTGGGCATGCATTGCCTATGAGTGGAGGCTTGAGGTTTCTGGAAGATTTCTTTGCTTATTGCTTATTTATTGACTCAGGCTGAAGATTTTAGCTAATCATTCTAGCTGTCTGTTCGAAGGGACCCCCTTTCTCTCTGCCTTTGGTGTCCTGGGACTACAGACAGATTGCCATGCCCACCTGGTTCTTGGAATCTGTATTTAGGTTTCATGCTTTCAGAGCAAGCACTTTATCCATTGAGCTATTTATTCAGCTTTATAACTTATCTTTTAAAATTAAAAGCAAACTAAATGAAGGTTTGAACTATAGTAACACTTTAATGCTAGCCTTTTTAATGCTTAAAAATAGGATTAGGTATATCTCTTAATTATGATGCACAAGATAATTTCAGGAGAAAAAGTAGAAATTTTTTTGGGGGGGGTCTTTTGTTTAGTTTTGCCCATAAACTTTTTTGTGCCTAATGTAGACCCATATAGAGAAAAACCTTAAAATTTTTTGTAATGTTCCTATTATCACATTTCTTGTTATCAAAAAATAGAGAAGCAGAGAGTTAAGTTCAGCTCTTATGGCCTCGGAGTATAAACAGACAAAGAACAAAACTCAAAATGAAAGTTATACTTTGAGAGAAATGATTGCCAGCCTAGGCTCGAGTACCAAGATAAGTTAAATGAAAATAATTGTCACTATCTACACATTCCTAATTTGTCAACAGCCACATTCCAATAAGCACTGGGACTGATGGATTGTAACTGACACCAAGAGCTTAACAGCAATAAGTTAAATGACTAAGTCCCTGAGACAATCGGCATGCCTCCCAGTCAGGGTTTCCACTAGAAAAACATACATCATTATCTTGAAGAAAACGGTCAAAAGGTCCAAAATGTAACATTCTTTATGTTTGGAATGAGATAACAGTGGACATTTTGCAAATTGTAAAGATAATTAAAGCAAAATTGTCCTAACATCCAGGGGCATTTATAAATTTAATGAGCTCTCATCTCTGTGAAATTTAGAATTTAAAAATGCTGATTAAGAACTAAAGAGAACACAGTTTGACAGTTTCTTATTAATATGAAATACTTTGTTTTAGTCCCCCCAAATACCCGCGTAAGCTCATCAGAGCAGAAATATGTTCATAAAATAGAAACAATCCAAATATATAATCACTTGCTCTACAAATAATGCTTTTGAAAAATACCAATATTGTTTGCATTCATTGGAAATATCCTGAATTTTTATAAAAACTCAAGGATGATGGATATGCTAGGTGACCTAGCTCAGCTGTTTAGAGATTTGGATGAATAAGTAAGCAAAAGAAAGGATGATACTGTAATTCTGAGTATCTATAGAGATTTATCTGTTTAAAGCAATGCCTTGATAGCTGAAACTGTCTTTTCCAATAACCTTGAAGTTGGCAAAATTGCAGGTCGTTTGCTATCAGCTTTCAGTGAATGATCACAAAAGATTCAGTTTTTATGACAAATCAATGTGTGTTACTTTCATGAGGCATGCATTCTGTGATCCATTTCAAATTGATGGTTAATGTTTTCTGATTATCATAATGAGGGATATTGCTGCAGGATGATGATTGAGCCTGAGCCAGTGAGTTGAAACCATGGATATAATCATGTCTTGTAGCTCTGTTGTAGAGAATGTGTTTATAGTGACAAACCTGTAGGACCCAAACCCAGAAACATCCCTATTCCTACAAATAAAACTTTGAATAAAGAGAAAAAAAAGTTACCTCAAATAAAATAGAGTTGTTCAAAAGGTTAATTTTTCTCTTTAAAAAACTCCTGACATCTCAGCTTCAAACTTTGTCTCTGTAACTCCTTCCATGGGTGTTTTGTTCCCACTTCTAAGGAGGGGCATAGTGTCCACACTTCAGTCTTCATTTTTTTTGAGTTTCATGTGTTTAGCAAATTGTATCTTATATCTTGGGTATCCTAGGTTTTGGGCTAATATCTACTTATCAGTGAGTACATATTGTGTGAGTTCCTTTGTGAATGTGTTACCTCACTCAGGATGAAAGGATGGACCATGTAGAGACTGCCATATCCAGGGATCCACCCAATAATCAGCATCCAAACGCTGACACCATTGCATACACTAGCAAGATTTTATCAAAAGGACCCAGATGTAGCTGTCTCTTGTGAGACTATGCCGGGGCCTAGCAAACACAGAAGTGGAAGCTCACAGTCAGCTAATGGATGGATCACAGGGCTCCCAATGGAGGAGCTAGAGAAAGTACCCAAGGAGCTAAAGGGATCTGCAACCCTATAGGTGGAACAACATTATGAACTAACCAGTACCCCGGAGCTCTTGACTCTAGCTGCATATGTATCAAAAGATGGCCTAGTCAGCCATCACTGAAAAGAGAGGCCCATTGGACACGCAAACTTTATATGCCCCAGTACAGGGGAACGCCAGGGCCAAAAAGGGGGAGTGGGTGGGTAGGGGAGTGGGGGTGGGTGGGTATGGGGGACTTTTGGTATAGCATTGGAAATGTAAATGAGCTAAATACCTAATAAAAAATGGAAAAAAAAAAACTCCTGACTATGTGTGTCCATTACTTGAGAGAACAGGCTAACATCATTGCTGCCATCAATATGATGTATAATTTCCAACCAAATGTGAGTCATAAGCCATAGCATAAAAACAATGAACATATTGCAGACACAGTAATAGATTCCATTTCACAAGACAAAGATTTCCTAACAAACCACTGTGATTATAAGCAAAGTCTAAAAGCTGAAAAAAAAAAAAAGAAAATAATAAAAAATTAAGAAAAACAGAATATATGTCGTAGAATATAAAAAAGGTAAGTGATCAAATTGTCTCTCTATTTTTAATTAATTATTTTATTTATTTACATTCAAATTTTGCCCCCTCCTAGACACCCTTTCAGTGTTCTTTACCCCATTCCTCCTTTCCTTTGTGTCTGAGAGTCCCCCCCTCCCATATCAATTTTCCCTGGGGCATCAAGTTCCTACATGATTAGGCATATCCTCTCCCACTGAGGCCAAACAAGGGAGTCCTCTGCTACATATGTGCCAGGGGCATCGGGCCAGCCCATGTATATTTTTTAGTTGTAGACTTAGTCTCTTGGAGCTCTCAGGCGTCTAAATTTGTTAAAACTGTTTGTCTTCCCAATTAACTCCTTAAAAACTTCAAAAGACTAACATAGTAGATTGCCAAAAGACACTATTGGTAAGTGAGCAGATTAAAATTGGCAGATTGATGTTATTATTGTCAAAATAAATAGATTTCTCATAGAAATTGACACATTAATCCTAAAATCTTCATGCTAATTCAAATTAGCAAGGTTGGAGAGATCGCTCATTGTAACTGCACCCATGTGCTGTGAGATCACATCTGCAAACACCTGCACACATATGGTATTCTCACAGAGATGCCACAATATACATAAATAAAAATAAAATCATTTTAAGCCATTTTAAAACGTTGAGATGATAATTGAATTATTTATCTGTTTCCTTTACTCTATCCAAGTTGTTCCATATACTCCCCCTTGTTCCATTTCAATTTATCGCCTCCTTTTCATTGCTACACCCTATATACATATAACCTGTTCAGACTGTACGATGTCATTTCTTTTATTCTTACAGGATTCAATATCTGCTACTGAACCGCAATTGGCATGTTCTTCCCTGCAGAAGACTATTGCTCAAACTTTCATTACTCCTGAGCTACATGTAGGTCATTGTGGAGAAGGGTTGAGGCCTCCTGGGTTTTTCCCTGTCTGGGTACACAATAATATATATATATATATATATATATATATATATATTCTGAAACAACAAATTTGGAGGAGCCAGCACACTTCTTAATTACAAAACCTTTGCAAAAAGTATAGTTATCTGATTGTTTTATTATAATTTGGATAATATATTTGTCACTACAGTAGCAATGAAAGTGTGATAATCGATACTGTTATGGAAAACCAACTTTCCTAAATGATGCCAACACAATTATTCGGAAAGTGTGTTTTCAACAAAAAGTAGTCAGAAAGCACATAGTTATGGAAATGACATTACTCTTCTACTTCATACCATTTAAAAACTAATTCAAACTAGATCCAAAGACCTAGTTGAATAACTTGTAGTAGAATGTGTTAGAACTTAGCTATTCATTTTGTAATTTTGAATCGAATAATAACACTTAAAATCTAAATAGTAGCAACAACATATCAATCTAGCATCCTACTGAATCATGCAGCCTACTGAATGTATGAAAATATTTCTAAACCACATATGAAATTCGTTAAAAAGAGAGAGAAAGCAGCCGGGCAGTAGTGGAGCACGCCTTTAATCCAGGCACTTGGGAGGCAGAGTCAGGCAGATTTCTGAGTTCGAGGTCAGCCTGGTCTACAGAGTGAGTTCCAGGATAGCCAAGGCTACACAGAGAAACCCTGTCTCAAAGACAGAGAGAGGGAGAGGGAGAGGGAGAGGGAGAGGGAGAGGGAGAGGGAGAGGGAGAGGGAGAGGGAGAGGGAGAGGGAGAGGGAGAGGGAGAGGGAGAGGGAGAGGGAGAGGGAGAGGGAGAGGGAGAGGGAGAGGGAGAGGGAGAGAGAGAGATCATTAATCCAAAGGCACATGGATAAAGATTTCCAGGATGTTTGGAATCATGACTCATTAAAGCAAAGCAACACCACAAAAAGATCCCACTTACATTCTAGAATGATAGCAATAATAAATTGTGAAGAAAGGAAACAAAATAAATGTTGACAAAGATATGTCGTACATAATTGTCTGGAATGTGAAACTTACAGTTCTTCAGAAAAGCAGTCTATAGCTATTTAAAATATAGAAATAGACTGCCCAAATGATCCAGCACTTTCACATTTATGTAAAAGTCAAGAGGTTTGAAAATATTCTCCAAAAAACATTCATAGAAAGTTTATAATAGCTTTAGTCACAATAACTGAAAATTTTTAAATTACAAGTTTAATTAATTTCTGTAAAATAAATGCATTTTATATATCCAGTGTAATTTCATATGATTAAAAACCAAAATAGCACATTCTAAATAATTCCATTATGTAAACTCTCCAGAACTGAAAAATAAAACCTTTTAAAATTAGCATGTAAGGTGATAAGGGCCTTGCAAGGTTGATAATATTTATGTGATTTATTTTTGTTTTTTGACGCAATGCTCAAAAACTAACAAGTTATGTGAGTTCCAGGACATCCAGGGCTACACACAGAAACTCTGTCTCCAAGAACAAATAAACAAACAAACAAAATGTAGGTGCATGGGATTGCATACTTTAATAGATAAAGTGGTAGGGATTATTAATTGTATCTCAAAATTGGAAAGATTTTAAATCAACTTAGAAAATGAACAAGATATTAGATGAGAAAACAGTGTAAAGCTGTATTATGTGAATATCATGGAATCTAATTTTCGAAGCACAAACATTATCAGATGGCTTTACAGCTATGGAAAGGAGATAGATGACTCAACTCTTCACAATTCCATAAAAGTATTAATGTATACGTGTAGGATTACTTCTCAGTGCTACAACAAATTCCGAAGATGTTGAGAATCAATTCCCAGCACCACAAGAAACAACTCAGGCATAATGCAAAATAAATGTATATTTGAATATATCTTCAAAGAGTTTCTAATATCTGAAGCAAGAAAATAATTGGAACTAAAGGAGAAATAATACACAAATATATCTCAATGTACATAACTGTTCTTACAATAATTAATAGAAAATATTGGAAGAAATTCTTTTTTTTTAATTTTTAATTTTTTATTGTGGGAAGCCACATGTGCCATTGCAGGGTGGCGCTGGCTACCGCTGGCCACCACGCATACATAGGCAGTAAAGATTTTTTGCCAAGATGAGGTTTTGAGAATTAACCAAAATTAACCAATCAGATGAGAGACAAGTTAACCAATCAGATGAGAGACAAGTTAACCAATCAGATGTAGGCATGCAAATGAGGTGGTAAGCATAACCCAAGCACAACCAATCCAGGTATGAGACATGCCTCTCCTAGGCCTATATAAGCAGCACCAGTTCTGGGCCAGAGGTCTCTTCACCTCTGCAATCAAGCTCTCCCAATAAACGTGTGCAGAAGGATCCTGTTGCAGCATCATTCTTGCTGGCTAGTAGGGCGTGCGCAAGAAGTGGTGCTGAAAACCTGGGAAAAGAAATATCTTCAGGCATGAGCAAAGACCCCCTGCTACAGGGAGGATTCAGAGCTGCATCGAGGGGAAGGAGCAGTTAATAAAGTGTTCCCATAGAACAGACTGCTGAGAAGGATCCAGAGTGGATTCAGAACTCTTCAGCTGGGGAACGGTGGTACCGGTAAGTATAAAGAAATTAATGTGAGACTCTGAGAGGCATGCTCTCCTACGAAATAGATCTGATAATTGTTGCTGGGGTTGTGCTGCTTGCTATCTTTCTTGCCTTGATTTTATGCCATAGCCTTAATTGTCATCGCCCAAAATGTAAAGATACAAAAGATAGTATAAAAAATAAAAAGCATAAAATTAAGTCAATTTACCCTCCTCTCGAGGACTCTGAGTTGTTAGAATTGTCTAGCTCAGAGGATTCGGAATTATCAGCAGGGTAGGAGGAAGATTTGAAGGAGGCTGCTGCGAGTATGAGGCAGAAAGATCTGGTCCAATAGGGAGAAGTTTCGGTGCTCCCCCACCTACTCCGCCTTATGCAGATAAGAAAGCAATTGGCAATGGTCACTCTTTTTGCACTCCTAGAGGGTTGCGAAAATATGTCAGGCCTTTCCTGTTTTTCAGGATCATGCTCAACAGCGATATTATGAGCCAATATCGCATAAACAGGTGAAAGAGTTAGCAGAGTCAGTAAGGACCTATGGAATTAATGCCTCATTTACTCAGTCCCAAATTGATAGACTGGCTCACAATGTCATGACTCCTTTTGATTGGATGAGTGTGGTAAAGGCATGTCTTAAGATGGGACAGTATCTAGATTGGAAGTCTATATGGCATGATCTGTGTTTGAGTCAGACCCGTGCTAATGCTACTGCAAGGCAACAAGCATGGAGCTTTCAAATGCTTACAGGTCAGGGTATATGAACAAACAATCAATTAGCATATCCAGTGCAGGTCTATGATCAAATCAATCAGGCAGCAGTGAAAGCTTGGAAAGCATTGCCTAATCGAGGAGAGGTATCTGGTAACTTGACAAAAATTATTCAGGGAAATAATGAGCCGTTCTCTGAATTTGTGGCTCTCATGATGGAAGTGGCAGGACGCATATTTGGTGATTCTGAGGCTGCAATGCCATTAATTGAACAATTAGTTTACGAGCAATGTACCAAAGAATGCAGAAATGCTATCACTCCATGGAAAGGGAAAGGACTACAAGCATGGATGAAAGCCTGTAGCGAAATAGGAGGACCCCTTTCAAATGCAGGGCTGGCTGCCGCAGTTTTGATGGCACAAACAAAAGAAATAACCTGCTATAGTTGTGGACAAACAGGTCATATGTAAAAGCAGTGTACTAAGGGTAGAAAGAGTAGGTTTGAAAAGACAGTACCAGGTATTTGCCCAAAATGTGGGAAAGGAAGACATTGGGCAAATGAATGTAGATCAGTCAGAGATATAAAAGGAAGGCCAATACCTCAGTTTAAAGTACAACAGCCAAAAAACAGAATGAGGGGCCCCCGTCTCCAGGGCCCCCAAATGTATGGGACATTTCAGACCACAGTGTCCATGAGGCCACCCAGAGACCAAGGAGAGCCACTCCGGGTTCAGCAGGATTGGACATCTGTGCCACCTCCAGAGTAATTCTTACACCTCAAATGGGGTGCCAACCTATTTCATCAGATTTTAGAGGTCCCTTACCAAAGGATACAGTGGGCCTGCTGTTGGGTAGGTCCTCTTCTGCTTTGAAAGGATTGATGATACATCCCAGAGTTATAGACTCAGATTATGAGGGACAAGTTAAGATTATGTGTTCTGCACCCCGAGGTATTCTAGCCATTTTTACTGGAGATCACATTGCTCAATTGCTGATTCTTCCTAGTTTGCATAACATGTTCCCTAGTAGCCAGGATTCCCAAGGAGATAAGGGACTTGGTTCTACAGGAACTAATGTGGCATACATATCTTTAGATTTGGATAATCTTCCCACTTTACAATTACAAATAGAAGGAAAAAAACTTTCAAAGTATAATGGATACAGGAGCAGATAAAAGCATTATAACCAGTAATTGGTGGCCTGCTTCTTGGCCTGTTAATCAATCATCACATAGCTTACAAGGATTAGGATATGAGGCTACCCCAACTATAAGTGCAAAATCCTTACAATGGAAAGATAAAGAAGGAAGAACGGGGCTTTTTCAACCTTATGTACTCCCTGTACTCCCTTTACCTGTAAACTTACAGGGAAGAGATGTGTTGTCAGCCATGAACTTTATATTGACTAATGATTACTCTCAGAAAAGAAAGGAAATGATGAAAGGAATGGGATATATACCTGGACTAAGTCTTGGAAAAAACTTACAAGGTAGAATTTCACCAGTTAAAGCCACAGAAAAAAAACAGATAAGAAAGGGCTGGGTTTTTTCTAGGGGCCGCTGAGGAACCTTTGCGTATTCCATGGCATACGGAGGACGCAGTGTGGATGCCTCAGTGGCCTTTACCCTCTGAGAAGTTAAAAGCAGCTAAATAATTTGTACAAGAACAATTAGACCTGGGACATGTGAAACCCACACAATCACCCTGGAATACCCCTATTTTTGTTGTAAAGAAGAAGTCTGGTAAATGGAGATTGTTAAATGACCTAAGAGCCATTAATGCACAAATGCAAGTTACGGGTCCTGTACAAAGAGGACTCCACCTACTCTCGGCTCTACCTAAGGATTGGAGAATTATAGTAGTAGATATTAAAGATTGTTTCTTTTCCATTCCATTGAATAAGAAAGATCAACCTAGATTTGCATTTACCCTGCCTTGTATTAATCATATGGGGCCTGATAAAAGGTATCAATTGCGGGTATTGCCCCAAGGAATGGCAAATAACCCTACCACATGTCAGTTATACATAGGAAAAGCTTTGCAACCAGTTAAGAGATGGCTTCCCCTCCTTAAAAATTTGTCACTATATGGAAGATATTATGATTTGAGGACCTGAAGAAGAAAGTATACAGCAAGCTTATGGCTTGATTAATGAAACTTTAAAAAATAATGGCTTGATTATTGCACCAGGAAAAGTACAGCAGTCTAATGTTAGTCATTTTTTAGGAGCCACTATTACTCTATGGTGTGTCACCCCACAAAAGATTAGTATAAGAAAAGATCATCTAAAGACATTAAATGATTTTCAAAAATTATTAGGAGATATAAATTGGATTAGACCTTATTTAAGGATCCCTACTTCGGAATTAAAACCTTTATTTCAAATTTTAGAAGGAGAGTCACATATTACCTCATTGAGACAATTAACACCTGAGGCTTCTGATGTTCTTAGGAAGGTGGAAAGAGCTATCCAAAAAGCACAGTTAAATCGTATAAATGAGCAAGAACCTTTGTACCTATGCATATTAAGAACCATAAATTTGCCAACTGCTGTGTTATGGCAAGATGGTCCTTTAGTATGGATACATCCGCATATATCCCCTAATAAGACTATAGAGCATTATCCCACCATGGTGGCAAATATGGCCCATAAAGGTATAAAAAGTTCAATTACTCACTTTGGAAAAATGCCTGATAGCATAATTGTTCCCTATACTGCTGCACAAATGCAAATATTGTGTGCGACTATAGATGAATGGGCCATTCTTAGATGCAGTTATTCTGGTTTAATTGATAATCATTATCCTAAACATCCTTTATTACATTTTATGCTATTGCATCCAGTGATATATCCAAAGGTAATGGCTAATACTCCTATAAAGGGAGCTGTTGATATTTATACCGATGGATCCAAAACAGGAACTGGAAGTTATGTGATAAATGAAAAGGCTGTAAGGTTGCAATTTATACCAGGAGCCCCTCAATTAGTAGAATGTTTAGTGGTTTTAGAAGTCTTTAAAAGATTTCTTATGCCCATAAATATTATCTCCGATTCTGTTTATGTGGTTAATGCTGTACTAGCATTAGAGACTGCCGGAAATTTTAAGCAGTCTAGTCCAGTATCTGAAATTTTGATGAAAATACAAGATTGCATTTTGATGCATGAGCACCCCTTTTATATTCAACATATTAGAGCACATACATCATTACCTGGACCTATGGTTAAGGGAAATGCAATTGCTGATTCAGCCACCAGAGATATGGTTTTCCTATCACAAAGCTCTATAGACAGTGTTAAGAATTTTCATCAACTTTATCATGTCCCTGCTTCTACATTACGACAAAAGTTTAAGCTCACAGGAACAGAAGCTCAAGATACTGTCCTACAGTGTGATAAATGTGTAGAATTTATTAATGCACCTTCTGTGGGCATTAATCCTCGCGGATTGCGACCCCTAGATGTTTGGCAAATGGATGTCACGCATATCCCAACTTTTGGGAAATTACAATATGTACATGTGTCCATTGATACCAGTTCTGGTGTCCTACATGCCTCTCCATTGACAGGGGAAAAAGCAGTTCATGTCATATCTCACTGCTTGGAGGCTTGGGCTGCATGGGGCAAGCCCTTAGTGCTAAAGACAGATAATGGTCCTACATATACTTCTTATAAATTTAGCCAATTTTGCAAACAAATGCAAGTGAAACATATTACTGGGTTGCCCTATAATCCACAGGGCCAAGGCATCATTGAGAGAGCCCATCGTACTTTGAAACATTATTTGCAAAAACAAAAAGGGGGGATAGAGATTATGATGCCAAAAATGGCTCTATCCCTTACAATATTTACTCTTAATTTTTAAAAATTGGATGATGCTGGAAGATCACCAGCCGAAAGGCACGGACAATGGCCTCAATCGCCCAATGAAATGGTCAAGTGGAAAAACGTCCTTGATAATAAATGGTATGGCCCAGATCCTATATAAATTAGATCCCGGGGAGCTATTTGTGTTTTTCCACAGGGTGAAGAAAATCCACTTTGGGTTCCGACGTGACTGACAAGGACCGTGAAAGATCAAGATGAATCCCAAGATGATCCTGCTATTCTTACTCCTGATGATTGAGACTGGGATAAGTATACCTTTGTGGGCCATAGTAAGATCATAGCCAGTACCTTTACCAGTACATTCCAATTCTTCTACCTAGCCTTTGTTTTTTTGCAAAGGAATGTTTTTTGGATGTGCCTTATGCACGACAAACTCAAGAGCCACGGGTGTATAAGAATACTAGTTTTCATTTAAATTATACACTATGCTTTGTGCATAATGTGGATAAACCTTTTACACCCTGTATATTTTTTAAATAAAAAGATTATCTCTAATTGGGCAGATCAAATTAATACTGCTGACACTATAAGTTAGATAGCAGAAAAAACGTCTGAGGCATTGCTTACCCTGCAAAGGGTGGATTCTCATATCGCCTCAGGGTTAATGTTAGTGAATCAGAAAATGAATATTTTACAACATAACATGGAACAGATGATGGATGTCATACAAATGAGTTGTGTGGCATCTACTCCGCATGTGTGCATTACTCCCAATAGGTATAGTAATAATTCTTTTATTAGAAGTACAGACCTATTGAATTATCTGAAGGGGAACTGGTCACTAGAGCTGGAAAGGTTGCAGATGAGGCTGCAGATACAGATCCTGAACCTTAATGGAACCAGAGTGGAGCCAGTGACCCTTGGAGACTTTACCTCTTGGCTTACCTCTGCTTTTTCTTACTTTAAGGACTGGGTGGGAGTGATTTTGTTTGGTGCTTCCATATGCTGTGGACTGGTGTTCATGCTCTGGTTGGTAGAACCCAACAAAAATGTGACAAGGTGATTATAACTCAGGCACTTTTAGCTATTGAAAACGGCGCCTCCCCTGAAGTTTGGTTATCTATGCTCAAGAATTAGTTGGCATCTGAGTTCTCTGCTCTTGCACCGCACAGATTTATGAATCCATTGCACTGGATGAGAAAGACTCAATGATCATTGATCAGCTCTTGCTCATTGCTGAGGTTTCCTCATTGCCCGTGATAGGGTGATCATGATTTCCCCACTAATTCATTTTTAAAACTTGGCTTGCCTCTTTTGTAGAGTTCGCCCTAGGTCATTTAGCAGTTACTGTCACACAGCACTGTGGTATTCTGAGACGGGCAACTTTCCTCATGCACAGACCAACCTAAGACATGGGTCCCAGTGGCGATAGGGTTACCCTATGATGGGTAAGGTTGTGACATTAGAGGAACGACCTAAAACAGGAGCCACGGCAGATGGACATAATTGCACAGGCCTAGACCAGCTTCATTTTATTAAAACAAAAAGGGGGAGATGTGAGAATCTACATATGCCATTGCAGGGTGGTGCTGGCTTCCACTGGCCACCACGCATACATAGGCAGTAAAGATTTTTTGCCAAGATGAGGTTTTGAGAATTAACCAAAATTAAACACTCAGATGAGAGACAAGTTAACCAATCAGATGAGAGACAAGTTAACCAATCAGATGTAGGCATGCAAATGAGGTGGTAAGCATAACCCAAGCACAACCAATCCGGGTGTGAGACACACCTCTCCTAGTCCTATATAAGCAGCACCAGTTCTGGGCTTGGGGTCTCTTTACCTCTGTAATCAAGCTCTCCTAATAAACGTGTGCAGAAGGATTCTGTTGCAGCATCGTTCTTGCTGGCTAGTCGGGCGCGCACAAGAGTTTATTTTATTTATTTACATTTCAAATGTTATCCCCTTTCCTGGTTTCCCCTCCACAAACGCCCTATCCCATCCTGCCTTCCCCTGCTTCTATGAGGGTGCTCCCCCACCCACCCACCCATCCCCACCTCACTGCCCCAGCTTTTGCCTATGTTGTGGTATCAAGTCTCCACAGGACCAAGGGCCTCCCCACCCATTGATGCCAGATAAGACAATCCTCTGCTACATTAGCAGCTAGAGCCATGGGGCCCTCCATCTGTACTCTTTTGTTGGTGGTTTAGTCCCTCATAGCTCTGGGAGTTGGGGGGTGGTCTGGTTGGTTGATAATGTTCTTCCAATGGGGATTCAAACCCCTTAAGCTCCTTCAGTCTTTCCTCTATCTCTTCCAATGGGGGTTCCCTGTGCTCAGTCTGACGGTTGACTGAGAACATCCACATCTGTATTAGTCAGGCTGTGGCAGAGCCTCTCAAGGGAAGCCATGCCAGGCTCCAGTCATTAAGCATTACTTAGCATCAGCAATAGTGCCTGGGTTTGCTGTTTGCAGATGAAATGGATCCATAGGTGCAGCAGTCTCTGGATGGCCTTTCCTTCTGTCTCTGCTCTATAATTTGTCCCTGAATTTTCTTTAGACAGGAAAAATTTTGTCTTAATATTTTGCTAGAATCTGTGTACACCAGTACTGACATCCTTTAAATAATTGTTTTTATAAAACATGGTATTTAGCACATAATGCATCTTGTAATAGGTGTTCATGAAAACATTCTGTATTGGTACTTTTAGGCTGAGAAATTTTAAGCCTTTAATAGAATATACACCATGCGATTTAGTCTCACATTCCACTATTAATTAAAATTAAATTATTATTTGGAAAATAATAAACAAAAATCCTAAAAATTCATTCATTTTTAGTGTCATAAGGCAAAAAGAATATCTTTAAGAAATAATATTGATTTGGGAATGAAAAAACAAAAACCAGGACATAAAAACTTGTAAGATATATTTCAATAATATTTGTATTAAAATTCATTGCATTGATTGCTCATACTAGTCAAGATAATATGTCCTAATTAATCCTGTAACTTGTTTTCCACATTTAATAAAGAGAAGTCAGATTAATATAAACCAAATCCAACAGAAAAATAAAATAAGTTAAATCTAACAGACAATGAATTTGAAATAAAGAGAGAAAAGAATAGAAATATCACAAAGAAATAAAACAATTCATGATATATGTTTATTCTTACAATAACCCCATCCTCCCACATCACACCAGAATAAAAATCATGCAAGCAAATAACAACATCCAAACCAACAAACAAAAACAATGAATCAAACAAGCAGATAAAAACACAAAGCATAAAAAATACCTTATTGTGGAAGCTGTATGTCACAGTGTGTCTCATAGCACTCTGGCCATACATTCTTACTTGCAAATGTTTGTTGGTTGCAATGACTCATTGGTTTAGTTTGAGATTTCTTGCTTCTGGGATACCATTAATCTTGGGTCGTCACTGGACCTCCTCTTGGTGTCCCCTTGTTACCCTAATTCATGGAGGCCCTGAAACTTTGAATAGCACAACTGCCCCTTGCATGCATCTGAAATCTCCACAGATGATATAGATTTGGGGGTAGGCCAATTCAGGGTCCTTGTTCTGAGCCTGGCTGGTAAGTAAGCCAGTCAAGTACCAGTTTATCTGCTCCCTTATCTACAACCCTCAAACTTTGTAATATTCATTCAGACAGTAAAAGGGCTGTCCTTTTCATATTGACCAATGTAGAAACTTATAGCACTATATTAAACTAACATTGTGTACTAATTAAAGAAAACTTAGATATAGATAATGTAGATTTACTATCAAAATAATATATAATACTTAAGATTGGTATCCTCATAATGATACTCCTGCAACTAAGTTTAGAAATGGTAGAAAATTCTTAAACATTTCTAGGGATGAATTTCTTTGGACTTTTTAGACAAAAAGTAAACACAAGCACTAACCAAACAATGACTTAACCCCCAACCTTAGTTCATTCTTGAGTAACAGCTTGCATGTATGTTAATTTAATGTCCACAATTATTCTACTTTCCAGAATTGGAAAGTCACTGGGAGAAATACACCTCATTGAATTTTCCTATTTCTGTCAGATAGTGTTGTCAATGTATTGAAGTAACAACAAATCCCCAAATCTAATACTTCAGGGACCACACATCTGTATCCATATGTCCCTGTCCACTACAGGTTGCCTAGGAACCAACTCTCAAAATTACTATAAACTGAGAAAATACTACAAATAGAGAACCAAAAAGAATTACCAAAAAAAAAAAATGCACCGATTTTATTTTTCCAATTCTGCAGTACACTTTCCGTCTTCTTACAGAGTATCATTTGTTTTCTCTTACTAGGTTGTAACCATTTCTTCAGAATGCGCACAGGTTGCAAATAAAATGAAATGGTCCTATTTACCACTCATCAACCATTAATTTCCTGCCACCGGAGAGCAGCCATTTATAAAGCTGCAGTTTTCTAAATAATCAGCACTATTCTTCCTGGAGTTGCCAAAAGCAACCTTTGAATTCAAAGACCATCTAGCAAAATCTTGCTTAGCTGTGAAAAGAAGCCCGAGGATGCTCTACCAAGCATAGAGACAACTAGCTAAATCATTTACTATAATCCACAACAGAGAAGCTTTTAAATAGAAAAGCAACTGGGTTGGAAACTTTTCCTCATGAGCAGTAGTAGCAGCAAGACAAGGACAAACAGATGAAAGCTGCAGACACAGTGCCTCACAGAACCAAAGAAATGAGAATATTGTTATATGTTACAATGTACTGCTGATGTTCAGTGTCACGGTATGCATATTGGAGCACTGCCTGATGACACTATTATTCTCCAAAAGCAACTTATGTGTTCCTTCACATGCTGTAAAGATTATAGACATCAATGAGAATGACAGTATACATGGTAACTATTACACCACAAGGCCTAAGGTTTGTGCCCTCTAACTTGTGCTGGCTTTTGACAAAACTCTTCTTCACTATTGACAATATTTTAAGGACCTTGATTTCCTTCAATAACGTGGTGTACTAAGGAAGTAAAGGTGAGTATTACATGGTTGCTGACATAAATATTTTCATTAAAATAACGTTTTAAATTATTCTACTTTTCTATGTTGCCACTTCTAAAATGCAATAGAATAAGAAAAAAAATTACTATGTAATTTATCACAGAAGATCATTAGAAGTGTACCTTACAATTTGAAAGGGCAATGTAAAACTACTAGCTAAGTTTAAAATAAAATAAAAAAATCCCTTGTATAGAAGTTATATTTTGCACTAACTGGAATCAATTGCATTCAAGTTAGCCCAATTGTCAAAGCCTAACATTTCAGGTGTTAAATGTGATAATACTCTGTTCATTTTCTGTGAATGCTTTTAAAATAGTATAAATGTACATTCTGTAGCATTGTCCAATTGGAATTGACACTTACCATAGAGCATGTGACAGCATGGCATTCCAGTGAGAATAGGTAAGCCCTGATCTCAGTTAAGAAACTAATCCAGTATCCTGGCATCCACTTGTCTAAGAGTCATTCATTTTTCTTTTTCATATGTAGACTATGAAGAAAGAGAAGATAGATGAGATTTATTCAGTCAATGTGCGTGAACTGAAGATGGCAATGTCTCTTTTCCAAACTCTGGCTAGTGGGAGAGTAAGAAATAGACCAAGCAGCAAGCTCGCTAATGCCTCTCTGCAAACTCTGTTCTTGTGGATGAGCAGAGATCCACTGTCGCTATCAGACTGGCCGATGTCTGACTTAGCCATGTATGGTTGATCCAAAAGGTCTGGCTTCTCTCCTCACAAGAATGAATGCCTGTGATTTCAATGTAGCTTAAGAGGCAGGAAAATGGAATGGTTTTTGAGAAAAACAAAAACAAATTAGAAGTCAAAGTTAGAAAAATGAGTTACAAAATTTGGGATTTCCCTGGCACTACAATAAGCAAGCTTGATCTAGTCTGGGGACCTGATGGATAATGGCACTACTATTATCTTTTGTACAGTTTATGGATATGATATTCAGATTGATATACTTACAGTTATTCACTAGAGAGTTTTGAAATGATTGGAGACATTGAACACTTAGTATATAAACATTTGGTTGTTAGAAGTCAATGAGGAAGGCATATATTTAGTATTCTTCATCTGGTGTGGTGTTTTCTTGGGGTTTTGGTGTAGTCATTAAACATCAAGAATCAATAAGGCAAAATGAACATTTGGTAAGTCCTTGCTAGAAAACCTGTCATCAGAAAGATGAGCACAAATCTTGGAAGCTAAATCGAGCTCTAAACTTACTAGCCAAGACTGCCAATTTAGAGTTGTGGATCACATTCTTGTAAAAGGAATAAAAGAAACATTGATGGAGTCATGTGATTATCTCTACAGACACAAAAAGGGTCTTTGACAATTACTTCCTCTTTATGATAGAAGCTAAGTAACCTAAGAACTGAAAAAAATATATCTCAGATTTATTTCTGCTATACATGTTTAATATGCAACCAATAATCTACAAAATGAAAAAAAAATAATCAAACCATTTCCTTAGAAATTGAGAAAAAAAATCCATTCTTACCTAAAACATAGTATTTGAAGTCCAAGCAAAAATAAAAGAGAAAAAACTTAAAAGATGAAAAAGGAAGTCTAAGTATTGCTATTTGCAGATAACACCCAAACATAGCTCCTATTTTAAAGACTTTAAATGCACTATTAAAAATTTCTTACGTGAACTTTCAGCAGACTTTAACATATTACATTTTTTGACATACTTTTATTTGTAATCCATACTATGAAATAATTAGGCTTTGTGTAGCTTATCTAATTTAATATGATTTTCTTTTACAAAAAAATTAACCAATCAAACAAAAAAAAAAACAAAAAAAACAAGCATTATTTGTTTATTTATTTATTATTTAATATTTACTTCTTGGGGGTTTCTTGTATTTTTAAAACTTATATAACTCTCACTAAAGATATCTAGCTTGAAGATGTCTTATCAGAAATAGCTATGCTGGAGTGTATATCCACCAAAATATTTAGGTATGTGTACTGGCTGGTTTTGTGTGTCAACTTGACACAGGCTGGAGTTATCACAGAGAAAGAACTTTCAGTTAGAGAAGTGCCTCCATAAGATCCAGCTGTGGGGCATTTTCTTGGTTGGGGATCAAGTGGGCAGGCAGGGCCCATTGTGGGTGGTGCCATCCCTGGGCTGGTAGTCTTGGGTTCTATAAGAGAGCAAGCTGAGCAAGCCAGGAGAAGCAAGCAAGGAAGAAACATCCCTCCATGGCCTCTGCATCACCTCGATTCCTGACCTGCTTGAGTTCCAGTCCTGACTTCCTTGGTGATGAACAGCAGCATGGAAGTGTAAGCTGAATAAACCCTTTCCTCCCCAACTTGCTTCTTAGTCATGATGTTTGTGCAGGAATAGAAACCCTGACTAAGATAGTATGTATACAACAATGCTGAACCTATAAACAAAGGAAGCAAAGAAATATACACATCTGTAAATGTATTAGCCATCAAATTAATACTTTATAATAGTAGTTTAATTTACAATCAAGCTTTGAGTAACATTGCATTTGACTTTCATTATAATTTAAATTAACCAGGGCCTTTAATTGTGATAACATTTCCCATTACCAGCAATATCTGTTGGCTGTTCTTTCCCTGTTGCTGTTCTTGTTGTTTCCCTTTCCCTTTTTTTTTCCATCATGCACAAGCCATTTTTTTCCTACCAGAAAAATTCAAAATCTGTACCTCCTGTGTGTTTCTCAGCTTTCAATCTTATCATAGATTTAGACTATCTGTTAACATTCCTTAATTGATAATTGATAATTTTATCTCTCTATATGAAACTAAGTGGTATACCCTTCAATAAAAAGCAAGTAAAAAAAATATCTTTGAATACCCTTATAATCCTGTACTTCTGTAAATTCCATTTTCACTCATGACAATGATTCTCAGAATATTTTTATGGTTTTTTTTTATTCTTCCTCCTCTGCTGCTTGTCTGTTACTGTCTTCATGGAGATAAACCTAATGGTTGAATGTCAATACTATTCTGAATCTACTTCAGTAAAACCTCCTTCCCTCATTGGAAATTCCCTTTGATTCACAGAAAAGCACACACTGGGGTTTTTCTTTCTATATTTCTAATTTGAAAAATTCCTTTGATTCATCTTCTCTTTCTTGAGTACTGTTGAAGAATTATTTAGCTTGTATCTACACAGATCATATTGTAAAGCATGACTTGAACACTTATTTACATATAGACTACACAGTCAACTTTGAGGAGTGAACTGGTTTCAAAGCCAAAAGAGAATCAGTATCTATATTACTTCACACAGTATGTAAATCAGAGACAAAACACTGCCCACTGGATTAACAGGAGAAGGCTGTTATGTGCTATTTTTCTATATAGTTTGGGTCAAAAATCATTTCCGAATAGATCACATAAAGATCATCGTGTTGGTTAAACGTGAAATGTCTACCAAAAGCTTGTTTCAAATCTAGGGTAAGATTGTAGAAACTTTTGGAGGATAGGCCTCTGTGGAACCTGGTGTTACTGAGTAAGTTACCAGTGGGTTACTGGGTGCCCACTGTGAAATGCAACGCCTGGCCTGGCTTTCTGCTCAGTCATTGTTTCTGGAAATGAACATAACATTATTAGTCAGCCTTCTGTTCTTGTCATGATGGATTGTATTCCCTGGTACTTAAAGCCAAAAGGAAATCTTTCTGCCTCAAGTTGTTTTTCTCAAGAGAAGTTTTATCACAAAAACAGGAAAATGAGCTAAGATACATAAAGGAAAATATAAAGACAGCAATCATAGGGAATATATATCAGGAAGGTTTCTATGAAGGAAAATAGAAAGGAAGAGGTAATATCTTCTAAGGTAAACTTATCCTAAGTTAAGAACCAATGACACAGAAAACATTGCATTTGATGGAACGATGGAAATGCTGAGGAAAGAAAATCATATAACTACTCACACATGTGGCAGAGGAAGGAGCTTCTCTAATGTAGAAATGGTTCTGATATTAGCAGACATATACTTAGTTGAACACTGTTCTTTAATAGTAGCATAGAGAACAGCATATGACTAAATATGTTGGCACCAATAGGTAGGGTTGCTTTTGTTCAGTTATGCAGAACAGAGTGTGTGGGTTTGATATGTCAACTGAGCATATCAAGTAAATCTTGGCTAACAGAAGAGGGAGAGACAACAGTCTATTTCTCTAACATGGCTCAGTGTTTTCATGAATATGAAGTGTTGGCACATACTTTGACTTAATACATTTTAGAGTCTTTAAAAGAATAACCAAACTTTCTGAAAGTTAAGTGTGGAACTTTGTGAAGTCAAGGGCATATATCTAAACAAATCACAAACACTAGCATAATATTCAGGTACTATCTCCATAGATTCTAATTAATGCCATATATGAATCTTTCTTAGTAACTAAATTTAAGTTGATAACTCAAAGTGAAACAAAAATGTTTGGCATATCTTTTAAGAAAACAATGAAAATCTGGCAAACAAATGACTATTGCAATGTCCATAAAAATATTATTACTGTAGAAACACTGGTAAAATCTACTTTTCAGATCTTTACCAATGCTAAATTTAATAGAGGGCTAATATCTAATATATACAAAGAACTCAAGAAGTTAGACTCTAGAGAACAAAATAACCATATTAAAAATGGGTTAATGGGCTAAACAAAGAATTCTCAGCTGAGGAGTGGCTGAGAATCACCTAAAGAAATGTTCAACATCCGTAGTCATTACAGAAATGAAAATCAAAACAACCCTGAGAGTCTACCTCACACCAGTCAGAATGTCTAAGATCAAAAACTGAGGTGACAGCAGATGCTGATGAGGATGTGAAGAACTATATGAACTAACCAGTTCCCCTAGAACTCCCAGGGACTAAACCACCAACCAAAGAATACACATTGTGGGATTCATGGATTTAACTTCATATGAGTTAATCTGGGCCTATTTTGGAAGGAACTTTTACTATTTTCAAAGAGTAGGTATATTAATAAAGATGTGGAGCGTCACCTTTTACCCTCAAAAATAAAGGTTCATCTTACTAAGGAAAACAAATGAATGAATAGTAGAATGTCAGGTATGTATGATTGCATGACTTGTTGACATGTATTTTATTACACTCCTTCTTTTCTCTAAGGTGAAAGAAGTTTTATGAAGTGAACACTTGAATGTATGTTGATGAACCATCCAATGACATAGCCTGAACACGATGGTTTAAGATATTTTATTAAATCTTTGTATTTTTCTTTTATCCCTATTATTTAGGCATCCCAAGAAGGCATTCCTTGTGCTTAATGAAAACAATAAAGTATGCCAAATAAGCTATTTATTCACACATAAATCAACATTTTTTAAATTTTATTAGAAAATGCACCAAATTGTTTTCTTAATGTAGTTTATCCATCCGTCCTGATATGAGAAGGAGACTGCCGATGCAGATTCTCACTATCCCCCATGTTCTGTTTTCTTGACTGAGCAACACAAGGGCCATCTTTAACAATGACTGCATTGACTCCTTGTAGCAACTGTGTGTTTCCTTATCTTTACACAATCTAAATTATTTGCTCACACGGAGTTAGAATTTTTTTTCCTATTGTGAATTTAACCAGGGTTCTGACTTTTATTTTTCATTTCTAGGGCATTATTAACTAAGTCCAGAAACCTGAGCTGGCATAACAAATTCCCCAAGGGAGATGTCTGAGAAGTAGCAGCGACCTTGGAGAGCATCTAGTCCCATCTCTCATTTACTTGAGCAAAGTTCTGGCTGCAGCACACAACAAATGTAAAGCAAATGAGTAAATATATATAGAAATGAAGCAGCCACACCAAGCAAAGCATACCCTTTGGCCCCAATTTCATGGGAAAAAGCTCCCTGATTTCATTTGGTTGCTGAGCTGTAATACTGCTGCACACGGCCAACTGCTGCTCTTAAATTGCTCTCTGCCTTCCTCACTGCTGAGGCCACACGAAGATGGTACACACTAGTTTATACTTGTTCTTTTCTATTTTGGCTCATCTGTGTATTCCACATAATAGATTATTTTTGATGTGAGGGTAGAATGTATTTTAATGAATCTACTTTAACTGAATTATTACCCTATGGCAAAATACATATACCCAGACACCATGTGCTTCAAAATACTTTGGCATTCTATTATTCAATTTCTGCACTGCTGCTTTCAATACTTTATCTTATATGGGATTTATGAATTGTATAAATCAATACCCATGTCTGGTTAATGGGAATTGGCAAGTAATCAACATGATCTCTTGACCGTTCTAAGAAACTTTAAAGAAATAGCAATGTAAGTTGAAAAGGGTTTGGTGTAGTTTGGATCTGAAACATGCCTCAAAGTTTAAGATGCTATGTTTTATGACCACCCTGTCATGTTTTTCAAAGAGATCTTTTGAGCAATAACTCTTATCCATTTCAACCATGTGCTAATTGGCTTTGGTAGTCAATAAGTTCAAATATAGAGAAATGTTATCAAGTTGTAATTCTGTATGAAAAGATCTCAGAATTTTAATATGTATTTCTTGTAATGGTATGTTGTGGAGAAAGTAATACAGATGAAAAAAATGCTACTCCACCAAATTTCCTATTATACACAGTCATTCTACAGGAGCTATCTTGCTTACTGCTTTGGGCCATTGATGTGGAATTGAACACAAACATGCTCATAGCAGATTATATGGGGACAAACTCTACTTAATACCTTGTTCAGGCCATGCTCTGGTGCCCAATGCACTTAGAATAATGCCCGTGCCAGTTCCTCATCTCTGGAAGGAATAGGTCATAACTGTCATTTGCATGTCTTTCAGCTGGTTTCTGAAAGGGCCCAATATTAGGTTAACTGCCTCTACCTTCAGAGTACTTTCTTGCAGAGGAGAAATGAATACAGAACACCCAATGGTAATAATTACTTCCTCAAGGACAATCTGAAGCTTTTGGTGGTGGGTATTTGTTTCAAACAACATATTCTGATCACATACACAAATCTAAAAACAAACAAACAACAAACAAATGGGAAAAATAACTTCGTACTTATTTTTTCGATGGATTATCTCTGAGAATTTAAACATCCCAGAAGCTCTTCAGTCCAGCATTTGGCTTTCTGTCAATTTTTATTATTGTATTTTAAGATGAATATATTTCTTTGCACACTTTTTAGTTAGCTTAGCATCATTAACTGCTTTGATCTGTTTTTATCTTGATTTTGTTGCTTATAAATATTATATGGTCTATTTGCATTCTTGAGTAGGTTATACAGACCTTCCAGAATGTCTTCTACATTCATGAGTACACATTATGGGTCATAGAAGAATACAAATACATCAAATAAGCCTATATGAACCTGTTAAAATAGTCTTCCTTAACCCCCCTGCAATGAGCTGAAATACTTCCTCTCTAACTTGCTCAATTCCTTTAATCATTCTTTAACTTCCTCATGTGTTCCAGTCCCTGGTCTTCATATGGTGATAGAAGACAAGCTTTCTGTGACGTCCCCTCAAGAATGTTCACTGTCCAATTGTGTGCACTGATTGCATTTTTCTCTAAACCATTACAAACACAATGCAGCTGATACTAAAGGAATAAGCCATCTCCTATCATATGAGGAAAGTAAGCCATACTAAACTCAGCACATGATTAGCACCTGCTCTTTGTATAAAAACAGCTCACTCAAATGATGTTGCTTAAGTCATCAATGGTTCTGCTGGTCATATGTGGGTATGAATTGTATTGAGTGATTCTTCCTAGAAATTTATGAATAGCAGGACAGTATAGCTAAAGAAACTACCCAACTCAACTTTACCAGGGTGAACCAATGAATGTGTCTAGTTGTACAGAAGTATTAGTGAAGGATTAATTATAGAAACATGGTTGACTCAAATTCAGGTATGTAATCAACATCAACACACTTTTTATATTTTCTAAGTTTATGTTTAGGGTTTTACTATGATCAGTCATGGGAAGCTATGTTTTTGGCCTTCTTTATTTGGTATTCAGTTTGCCTCTTGACCTGACTTGGCACTTTCTCCATAGACTTAGGATTACTTATATTATTTTATAGAGAATAAATTCTATACCTTGACTTAGAACCTTCTCCTTTTACGTCTATAATTTTGAGGGTTATTTCTGTAACTTGTTATTATTATTATTTTTGTTTAAGCAATCCAACCTTACCTCATGTTCAATACTGATATTCTTTCTCCCAAATAGTGTATTGTTAGGGAAGCTTCCATCAGTTGTACAATATATTTATGGGTTTTTAATTTCCACTTCATTTCAGATTTTTCTTTTTTCAGTATTTTTCTATCATTACTGAATTCCATTTTCATATCCTGAATTATCTTCCTTATTTCATTTGGCCATTTATTTGTGTATTCATAGATGACAAGCAGAGGAGTTTATTCTGGAACTTTAAAGTTTATTCAGATATTTGGTCCTCTTGTAGGAATGTTCTTTTGAATGCTGTGTCATGCATTTAATATACATTTTCTCACCAGGCTCCATTACTATGAGACTGGTAATTTTTGAAGTAGAAATATATTGTCTCATTGTTTTGTACTGCTTGTGGTAATTTTCATAGGATCCAGGCTTCTGAAAATAGGTTGTTGGTTGTGCCTTTTAATATAAGACTTAGCACACTGGGTTACAGCTCAAAGGTGGTGCAATGATCTAAAAGGTCTGAAGGAATCCCTTATAGGCAAGCATAAGAGGAACACAGCTCTCTTCAGGCTATACTTTCTCTACCTGTGTGAACAGCTGGCTTCTGCTGAGAAAGATTGATAGTTTTATCAAAAGCTAAAGAAAATATTGTCAATATTAAGATAACCAATTTTGCACCATAAGTTCCAGAAATGCTGAATTTAAAATAGTCTAATAAAAATTACTCTAATAAGTTTAAATGTAGATAATTTATATTACGGAAAATTATTATCCTCATTAACTTATTTGCTTTATTTATATAAGGTAGGCAAAGCATTACTTTTATTAAGAACAGAATCTTTGGTTATCATATTTTCCATTAATGTATCAAATACACTGAAGTCTTTTCATTTAGATGAAATTATCTTCATAATTCAGGTATAATTGGCTGGAGGAAGCTGATTCACTATTTAAGAAGAGTTTCTGCTCCTCTATAGGACTTAATTTAGTCCCCAACGTCCATATTGTGTAGTTTCTAACCACCTGAACTCCAGATCCAGAGGATCTGACACTCCCTTCAGACTTTTCTAGCTAACTACACAGGGCATGAGTTAACTCTTCTGCACACACATGAGTGCATGTGTACATGCACACACACACAGTCTCACATGCATACTCACACACATATACATATATGCTCACAAATACACACACATACATACATTCACACACATAAAAAGACAGTAAAGTTAAAATAATGCGGAGAGGTTTGAATTGCATTAAAGTCTAATGTGAAAGAAAATCAAAGAAAGCTATGTCAAACAAAAGTGCATGAACACCATGGAAGAAACAGAAACTAGTTTGTTCATAAAAAGAAAAAAAAAAGCAGAGAAAGAAAACATGTAGGTTTATTTCCATCCCTTATTTGAAAAATCATAGTGGTGGGCATTTCAAGGTTGGTTTAGTTTCTTGATCGCTTCTTTACAGACAATAATAACTTCTCTGTGTCACTTAATGACAGAACATAGATTTTAAGATGTGGTGTCATATTGAACTGCCTCAATAGTATTATGTTCATGGTTTTATTTTCCATTTCAGCATACAGGAGTTATTTTGGCCCCTAATGTCTTGCACATCATCAATTACAGTAGGCAAGGAAGGGTTGATATTTATTTCTCCAATTAATGGTGCAGAGGACAGCTCTTCAACACTTTATCTATTCTAGGATGCAGATAATCTATTGATGGTTTTCTGTGTGGTTGCTTTTATTTTATGGAGAAAGTGACATTTTCAATGTGCAAATTAGTTGAAGCCAAGTTTAAATCCCAATTTCTTCAATTTATAATGAATTTAAGTTTTATTTTGTATATTTTTACTTTTACTTGAAAAATGAAGGGGGGTATTTTGTTAAAAGCAACCTTTACTCATGACTCACATGAATGTGTGCTGGGAGAATGAATGACTACACAGCCCATATGAGAGATATGTGTGCTTTTTGTCTGTCTTTCTTGTACTGCAATCATTGGATTGACATTGCCAATGGTTTATGATAAGTATACATTCTGCTAATATTCATACAGTAATATTCATGTAATATTGGGAGAAATAATATTTTAATGTTTGAAATGTATTTATCTGCATTTCAAATATTGTTTAAATATTTAGAACAGTATTAATGATAAAGACTGAAGCACATTTGGAGAAAAAAATCTCTAATAACAGAACTTCATTGTGATTTCCAGGTGCAGTACTCCAGTATTCTGCTTGTAAGGCTTATCAACAAGCCCCATGATCCACTTATCATATTGCATGTCATCTCTTATCTCCAGTGCTTCTTACTTGATATCATAAACATGAGCAATCATACTGTCTGTTTCCACTTCAAACCCTTTTACCACATACTTTGAAGTGACGTGGACCCATTATTATTATGACTGCTTCCTCATTCACCCAATTCACCTTTTCTAGTTCCAGGATTTGGATATTGAAGCTATATATTTTGTTGATTTTTTGATGATATTAATATTTGCCAGATAAAATTCAATCTTTTCACTTCTAAGGGATATGTTTACATTTAAGTTTTTTGTTGTAAGCTATATAACACGATGGCTATACTGTTAACTAAGAAAATTTTCTAAGTATAATACCAGCGTTTTAATCAAAAGCACATGCTATTCATCAGATCCCTAAAACATATTAATTTTATATAATTTTTACTTTATGAAACCTTCTACTTTCTACTTGCACCTACCGTTGAAACGACTTTAATGGTCTTTTTTTCATGATTTTGATTGCTTTAGAACTATCTAAGCCGATTTTATCCAATATTAAAATGGCTACTCCAGCTTGTTTCTTCAGACCATTTGCTTGGAAAATTGTTTTCCAGCCTTTCACTCTGAGGTAGTGTCTGTCTTTTTCCCTGAGATGGGTTTCCTGTAAGCAGCAGAATGTTGGGTCCTGTTTGTGTAGCCAGTCTGTTAGTCTATGTCTTTTTATTGGGGAGTTGAGACCATTGATATTAAGAGATATTAAGGAAAAGTAATGGTTGCTTCCTGTTGTTTTGTTGTTAAAGTTGGCATTCTGTTCTTGTGGCTGTCTTCTTTTTGGTTTGTTGAGGGATTATCTTCTTGTTTCTTCTAGGGCGTAGTTCCCGTCCTTGTATTGTTTTTTTTTTCTGTTATTATCCTTTGAAGGGCTGGATTCGTGGAGAGATAATGGGTGAATTTAGTTTTGTCGTGGAATACTTTGGTTTCTCCATCTATGGTAATTGAGAGTTTGGCTGGGTATAGTAGCCTTGGCTGGAATTTGTGTTCTCTTAGTGTCTGTATAACATCTGTCCAGGCTCTTCTGGCTTTCATAGTCTCTGGTGAAAAATCTGGTGTAATTCTGATAGGCTTGCCTTTACATGTTACTTGACCTTTTTCCCTTACTGCTTTTAGTATTCTATCTTTATTTAGTGCATTTGTTGTTCTGATTATTATGTGTCGGGAGGAATTTCTTTTCTGGTCCAGTCTATTTGGAGTTCTGTAGGCTTCTTGTATGTTCATGGGCATCTCTTTCTTTAAATTTGGGAAGTTTTCTTCAATAATCTTGTTGAAGATGTTTGCTGGTCCTTTGAGTTGAAAATCTTCATTCTCATCCACTCCTATTATTCATAGGTTTGGTCTTCTCATTGTGTCCTGGATTTCCTGGATGGTCCTCTTCCAGCTTTTGTCTGATGCTTGGCTCTAAGCATCTGCATCTGCACTGGGCAGTTGCTGGCAGCAACTTCCAAGGAACAGCTATACCAGGTTCCTGTCAGCAAGTTGCTTTTTGGCAACAGCCAGTGTTGTGGGTTTAATGTCTACAGACAAAATGGATCCTCAGGTGGGGTGGTCCCTGGATGGCCCTTCCTTCAAACTCTGCTCCATTTTTTTTTAGTCACTGAGTTTTCTTTGGACAGGAATACTTCTGGGTTAAAAACTTTGAGATAGATGGGTGGCCCCACCTCTGGATGGGGGAAGGGGTAGTGGTGGGGAGCAGGGCATGCCTATCTACAGGAGGTGGACTCTACACATTGTATCTCTCTGTTGATGAATATTTCAGCTAAAGTCATCCCAGTTGGATCCTAAATCAGATAGGGGACTAATATCCAACATATATAAAGAGCTCAAGAAGGTGGATTTCAGAAAATCAAATAACCCCATTAAAAAATGGGGCTCAGAACTGAACAAAGAATTCTCACCTGAGGAATACCGAATGGCAGAGAAACACCTGAAAAAATGTTCAACATCCTTAATCATCAGGGAAATGCAAATCAAAACAACCCTGAGATTCCACCTCACACCAGTCAGAATGGCTAAGATCAAAAATTCAGGTGACAGCACATGCTGGCGTGGATGTGGAGAAAGAGGAACACTCCTCCATTGTTGGTGGGATTGCAGGCTTGTACAACCACTCTGGAAATCAGTCTGGCGGTTCCTCAGAAAATTGGACATAGTACTACCGGAGGATCCAGCATATATCCAGAAGATACCCCAACTGGTAAGAAGGACACATGCTCCACTATGTTCATAGCAGCCTTATTTATAATAGCCAGAAGCTGGAAATAACCCAGATGCCCCTCAACAGAGGAATGGATACAGAAAATGTGGTACATCTACACAATGGAGTACTACTCAGCTATTAAAAAGAATGAATTTATGAAATTCCTAGGCAAATGGATGGACCTGGAGGGCATCATCCTGAGTGAGGTAACACATTCACAAAGGAACTCACACAATATGTACTCACTGATAAGTGGATATTAGCCCAAAACCTAGGATACCCAAGATATAAGATACAATTTCCTAAACACATGAAACTCAAGAAAAATGAAGACTGAAGTGTGGACACTATGCCCCTCCTTAGAAGTGGGAACAAAACACCCTTGGAAGGAGTTACAGAGACAAAGTTTGGAGCTGAGATGAAAGGATGGTCCATGTAGAGACTGCCATATCCAGGGATCCACCCCATAATCAGCATCCAAACGCTGACACCATTGCATACACTAGCAAGATTTTATCAAAAGGACCCAGATGTAGCTGTTTCTTGTGAGATTATGCCGGGGCCTAGCAAACACAGAAGTGGATGCTCACAGTCAGCTAATGGAGGGATCACAGGGCTCCCAGTGGAGGAGCTAGAGAAAGTACCCAAGGAGCTAAAGGGATCTGCAACCCTATAGGCGGAACAACATAATGAACTAACCAGTATCCCGGAGCTCTTGACTCTAGCTGCATATGTATCAAAAGATGGCCTAGTCGGCCATCACTGGAAAGAGAGGCCCATTGGACACGCAAACTTTATATGCCCCAGTACAGGGGAACGCCAGGGCCAAAAAGGGGGAGTGGGTGTGTAGGGGAGTGGGGGTGGGTGGGTATGGGGGACTTTTGGTATAGCATTGGAAATGTAAATGAGCTAAATACCTAATAAAAAATAGAAAAAAAAGAACTATCTAAGCATACGTATTTGATATGCCCTTTTGTGACTTACATGATTATAATATCCTCAATAATCCATATTCATTATAAAATGCTGTTCTTGCATGTGCGCATATGGTGTGTGTGTGTGTGTGTGTGTGTGTGTTCACATGGGTACAGTTGATTCACATGTGGAAAAATAGATGAAACCCAGAGGTTGTTATCAGCTGTATTTTTCCATTGCTCTCTACCTTAGTTTTAGAGACATGTTTTCTCGTTGAATCTGCAGGTTGCTAGCTTAGCTAAGCTTTCTGCCCATCAATCCATAATGTTCTGTCTCTCATCACAAGAGCTGAGGTTCCAAGTTCCTGTCAACATGCCCTGCTTTTAAAAGTGTGCTGCAGACCAAACGAAGATCTTCATGCATGATTAATTATGTCTCCAGCTCATATATCCCACCTTAGGGCTGAATATCAACCCATGTATTTCACTAGTGATCAGGGAAATGCCACTTAAGCCAAAATGAAGCATGAATTAGCATCTGTCAGATTGGAGAAATGTAATCTACAGAGGGTGGTGGAGATACAGATACAATGAAACCCTTATTCATAGACAACTCAGGAAGAGAATAAAAGCTTTATGGATATTCTTTTTCGTTTTTTATTGGTTATTTTGTTTAAATTTCAGATGTCATCCCCTTTCTCAGTTTTTCCTACATAATCCCCCCTACCCCCTGCCCCTTACCCCTGCCTCTATGAGGATATTTTTAATGAAAGTTTTTATGATTTATTATCAGAAATTTGATTTTGTACATGCATCTTTTATACCAGGAATCTCATTTTTTAAAATCTATCTATCTTTTCTGTAGGTTCAATTTCTTTCTTTTTTTTCAGTATCATAACTTTTTATTAGGTATTTTCTTCATTTCATTTCATATGCTATCCCAAAAGACCCCTATACCCTCCCCCTACCCTGTTCCCCTACCCACCCACTCCCACTTCTTGGCCCTGGCTCTCCCATGTACTGGGGCATATATTCTTTGCAAGACCAAGGGCCTCTCTTCTCATATTCGTAAAAGTAAGAAAAATAGAGCTACAGTAGCCAGTTGTATTTCTCCTGGATATTTATCTAAAAGAATTGAGTCTAGAATCATAAACACATACTAGCACTTTAATAATACTCACACTAAAACATAGGCAAAATATAAAAGCAACTGGATGTTTATAATGAAGAAAACTGGATAAAAAATATTTATTTAGAGTAATTTGAGTACTATTTAGCATACATTGCAATCTAATAGATATCTACTGGTTTCTAAAGATTTCTATCTAATTTCACAGTTAGCAGAAGATTGTGGTTGGTCTTCTCACAGTATATCTAATAATGTTTCATTCTGTAGGAGTTCACTGAGGATGAACCAACAAATAAAGGAGCCTGCATGGGACTAACCTAGGCTAGCTGTGTGTATGCTATAGATTTGTAGCCTGGTGCTTATTGGAAAATACAAACAGATGGAGTGAGTACTGGCTTTTTGTGTGTGTGTGTGTGTGTGTGTGTGTGTGATCCTTGTCCTCTCACTGAGTTGCCATATGCAATCTTAATATGAGGGAAGGTACCTTATCTTATTGAAGTCTGATATGCCATGTTTGGTTGATATCCCTGGGAGGCCTGTGCTTTTATGAATGGAAATAGAGGATGAGTGGCTGGGGGGGGGGTGGGGAGGGACAGGGAGAAATGGAAGGGGAAGTAGAAGAGGTAGGGGGTAAAGGGAGTAGAAAACTGCAGTCAAGATATAATATGTTAGATAATAAATTAATTAAAATTCAGAAAATATACTTTAAAATACAAAAATTCGAATTACAGGTTAAAAAGTTGACCTCAGTCAGTATTCAAAGCTCTCCACTGTCTGACATTTGACAGACACTGGATCTTCTTTTGACCTTTTCCTTTTCTGACATTCTATTACTGAAGCCTAAACAATTAAATTTGTCTTCCTGGGAGTTCATTAAATTTAATTTACTCTTCCATTTGTCTCTTAAAACTTACATTCTCATCACTATAATTATATTTATCTAGCTTTTTTTTTCCACCTTCAAATATTCTCTCCCACAATCCCACCAGAAAGTCTTAGCATTCCCTTTTCTGTGCCTAGAGATATAGTGAAGACCTAGTAACCATCAAAGAAGTTTCATTAATTCTTTCTGGCTAGTGAGTTGTAAATATTCCCATTAAAAATAATTGTTTCTTCTGTGTTTGTGGCAATATTTTTCTAGATTTTACATATGGATTTACTTGTGAGAACTCCCTATTAGTTGAGAATAAGTAGAAATGTCAGGAACATTTGAAGATATATGTAAATGTTTGCTTCTCTGTACTGACACCCCACCTTAACGACTTATTTCTATCTCCTTATTTCTATCAAAGTATTAATTTCATGTTGGAGTAGGACTGTTTTAGAGATTGTTACTATAAATTTTGAAACCATTGTTCATGTTTCAGTTTAATTTTCTTCTTTTGTGGTCGTTGCTTCACTTTTCCTTTTGGATGAAGGGCAAAGACTCATTTTTCTCAGTATGGTGTATGTTACTTCTGTTAGATGGCTGGTTTGATTTTACTCATTACACTCAAACAATACCCTGAAATCAGAAGTCAATTCAGTATTTGTTCCCATTAAGTATTTTTTTTTAAATCATAAACCAGAGAGAACAATGATCTACATAATTAGAGTCATTTTGATCTACTTTGCTATGCCCAGGAATTATAAGAAAATTAATTGATTAATGAGTAACAACTACAGAACTGAGTCACTTAAATGGAATAGAGAATGAAATGGGAATTATGCAAATAAAATCTGTAATTAAAATAGACAGAATTCAATTTGACAGCATATTGCAAAGGAAGAAAGAACATTCGGTAGCTAGAAAATTAAGAAGTTAAAACTGTGAGACTCCAGATCATTGAAATGTATAATTAAGCACAAACAAGTCATTGATAGTTTTTAAAAAAAAAAAAAAAAAACAGGACAAAAACAACCAAAAGGATCTACAGGGTATGGACTTTCTGTCACAATTGTAAATATTTCACATTAAAAATAACATATACAGAATTCAAGTTTAAAACTCACCGGAGAAGGTAGTTTATTCTGAGAAATGAGGTGGATGAATAATTTCTTATCTAGAATAGTTAGCAGAGTGAGATGGAGTTGTACTGCCAGGTTTGAAGCACTGTCACTGAATTCAGGGAATCCAGAATTTCTGACTTGAATTCTTAGGCAGTACTAGGGCGATATGGTTTATAGCAGCCTGTAAACAGTCTTGGAATCCCTTGGGTCCTACTGGACCCGTTTGTTACTGATGATTTTCACCAGGCATAATCAGTTAGACAGACTAGCTGGACCAGGGGTCCCTAAATGATCCCCCTGGGAACTTAAACCTTGAGGTTTCCTGGAGCATAAAGTGGTGATTCAAACCATAGTAGTGTAACCCAGGTGAATAAGGATGCCAGTAAACTTGCCCTCGAATTTTCTAAGACTTCAAAAGCTTGCCTGCAATCTCTTTGTTGCTGTATCTTATTTTGTGTCTTCAGGGAAAGAGTTACAGAGCCACATACTTTTTATAGAACTGGGAGATCTTTCATATTTCCAAATTTATGAAAATTGTGTTAAGAGTCAAAATGTAAATAGAAAAGTATTCTACAGTGCCAATGAGTACCACCGGTGTTGAGAATATTTAACTGATAGCCAATTCCTTATCAGGGTAATAGAAGTCATGTTTTCCAGTATGATTGAAAACTCTTCAAGTAATGCATTGTGAATTTAATTTTTAATTGTTGAGAGCATAGTTTTAAGTCCACAGAATAATTTTTTCTCCAAAAAGTTCCAATAAGTATTAGAAAATATTCATAAAATTGCTATAAACTCTCTCTCTCTCTCTCTCTCTATATATATATATATATATATATATATATATATATATATATATATGTATATATATATATATATATATGTGTGTGTGTGTGTGTGTGTGTGTGTGTGTGTGTGTGTGTGTGTGTGTGTGTATGTGTGTGTATCTTGTGTATTTGTGCTATGTAATTTCTGGATTTTGGTAAAAATTAAAGCAAGACATTTTCTAGGAAAACTACAATTTTATAACAAAACCATCTTAAGGAAACCAAAACCAGAAAAAATGTATTTATGCCCCAGTACAGGGGAACACCAGGGCCAAAAAGTGGGAATGGGTGGGTAGGGGAGTGGGGGGGGGGGGGGAATGGGGGACTTTTGGGATAGCATTGGAAATGTAATTGAGGAAAATACGTAATAAAAAATATTTTTAAAAAATTACTCTAAGATACTTGTTTTATGCGAAAATAATTATAATGACCAGCATTTGGCTGACTGTCCTAGGTTGTATAAGAAAGCAAACAGAGCAAGTCAAGAGGATCAAATCCATAAGAAGCATCTTCCATGGCCTATGTTTCATTACCTGCCTTAGGTTCACACCTGGTTGAGTTTCTGTCTTAGCTTCCTTCATTAGAACGTATCATAGGATATGTACACCAAATAAACCCTTTACTAGCCTCACCAAAAAAGCAAAACAAAAAACAAACCAAACGAACTCATTTAGAAAATATTGTCAGGAAAAAGTTATTACTATTGCCTCAAGAAGCAACAGATATCGTGAACGTAGTACTATTACATCAATAAAAAGCAATGGAAATTCACATGTTATTGTTCTCAAACCTACACATTTGCGTTTTTCATTATTCATGTTTGGTGCTATAATACAATTACATCTCTTCCTTCCCTTTCCTCTCTACAGATCCTCTCAAATACCATTTCCGACTCCCCTTCAAATTCATGGTCTCCTCTTTCTTTGATTACTATTGCATGTAACTGTGTATATCTATATACATATATATTTCTAAATATAGCTTGTTCATTACTAATAATGTTATTTTTATGTGTGTTCTCACAGCTAAAATTTTGGTACTAAATTAGTTAGTGCTCGTTGGGCTTTTCCCTGAGAAAGGTCATTCTCATGCCCAGCTTTCCTTAGTTGTAGAGTTGAAGGCTCCTAGGATTTTCTCCATTCACGATGGCATGTCCATTGCTGTAGTCTATGTAGGACTCACATTTAGAAGGGCATCTCAGTGAGATTGGATGAATGTAACTTCTCATATTAGCAGGATACAATCTCAAAACAAACGTCCTGGTCCTATGCCTCTTCAGTCCTTCTGGCTCTTCTTATGCAATATTCCTTGAACCTTAGTTGTGGGAGAGTTTTGGTTATAAATGGTTATATATCCAGGGAAACAGAGCTCCACAATTCTGCCATTTGATTACTTTTGGTCTTATGCTGTGGTCTCCATCTGTTACAAATGAAAGTTCCATCATGGGAAGAGAGAATCTCACTTATCCGTGGATATAGAGACAAATGATTATAAATTGTGCATTTTTCTTCTGTGTTTAAAACATGCAATTAAGTATAGAATTACTTTTCTAAGTTTTTAATTTATTATTATCAATTATGGGAATTATTTTTATACACAAGATACAAATCTTTTGAAACATATGGTTCGCTATTATATTGATGTGAGTTATATTTTGTTTTAATTTCATATGCTTAATATGATTTTTAGATAAAATACTTCATTGCATTGTCATTGTGATTATTGTCTATAGATATAGACAATATCTTTAATGTGTTGAAATAAGGTAAAGACATCATGTATATTCTAGAATCCATGAATTTTGTATATCTTAAACAAATAAGCATGAATGGAATTTTCTTGTTTTGTTAATGGATAACATTTTTGTGTTGTTTTGTTTTTTTGTTTTTTGAGACAGGGTTTCTCTGTATAGCACTGGCTGTCCTGGAACTCACTTTGTAGACCAGGCTGGCCTCGAACTCAGAAATCTGCCTGCCTCTGCCTCCTGAGTGCTGGGATTAAAGGTGTGAGCCACCATGCCTGACTTAATGGATAACCTTTTTTATTGGCATTTAAACCATATAGCATAAAACTTTGGAAATATCATCCATTTCCCTTTCCACAACTTCCCACAATTTGTAAGACATCTAGGGTTCTTCAAATGTGGGGACTCTTTGAAACTGCATTATGTTCCATTGGCCTATCTCTTTCCCTTCTTATATTGATAATTAAAGCTTTAAAATAATTTTTCTTGTCTTCTTGAAGACAGGATTTCTCCTTGCCCACTTGCCTTCTACATAAAACTGAATTCTGGTTATCACTTTCCAAAAGACACTGGGGATGTTTCTTTGCATGTTGTTAATCTATAAATATATTTAGAGAATTAGCATCTCTATAAATAGGGTATAAAATATCATATCCTTTTATTTTTTTATTTTTTATTTATTCATCTGTGACTTACTTATTTTCAATAAAATTTTGATTTTCATCATATATGTATTTCTAAGATTTCATTAGTTAACTTCCTTGGTTACTTTTAGTATATAAATAACGTGTTCATGGTTTTTTTTTTTTTTTTTTTTTTGCAATATGTAGGATTAAAAAGCAACACAGGATAGTTATACCACTATAATTTTCCTTTATATGATGTATGAATGTACAAATATATATGAAACATAATAATATTATTTGCTACAGAATTTCTGTATTACTATTTTACTTCTTCGGTATTCTGAGCACTATATATGTGGGTTCTATGTGAATTCTATATTTATACCATTCTTTCTCTTGTTCTACTTCCAATCCCTCCTGAGTCCATACACATACTCCTATGTCCATGAATATATAAATGTATGTGAAAATAGGATATATATATATATATGTATATATATATATATATACATATACATATGTATATATATATATATATATATATATATATATATATCATGAACTTAAACCTTAAAATTCAGTAATAAGAATTGTTTGGAACCAAGACAACAATTCAAACTCCTCAATAGTTCAATATTATAGATGAGAATAGCTTTTACATATAACCAATGAAACTTCTGTTTTCAGCAGATGGAGACCTTTAAAGAATGTCACAGCTGGCCAAATGCAGAGAACATCTTACCATTACTTGCACATCCTCAAAAAGATACAGAAACAGCACAAATCTATACCTAATTCTGCGAATACCAAGGCATAGTAGGGAAAAAGATTTTACAACCCAGAGGACCATCCTTTAACTATGAAATTTCAAAGATGTGTATGGATAGTCCTGAAAGCAAACATAAATGCAGCATTATATTGATCTATATGTGTTATATATGTATATATTTTTAAAACATAGCTTCCTAAACAAACCTAAAAATAACACAGTTGACCAGCCTATATAGGTGGATGGATTGAGTGTGGTATTTATAAACTTATTGTACTGGCTGGTTTTGTGTGTCCACTTGACACAGGCTGGAGTTATCACAGAGAAAGGACCTTCAGGTGGGGAAGTGCCTCCATGAGATCCAGCTGTGGGGCATTTTTCTCGGTTGGTGATCAAGGAGGGAGGGCCTATTATGGGTGGTGCCATTCCTGGGCTGGTAGTCTTGGGTTCTATAGGAGAGCAAGCTGAGCAAGCCAGGGGAAGAAAGCCAGTAAGAAACATCCCTCCATGGCCTCTGCATCAGCTCCTGTGTCCTGACCTTCTTGAGTGCCGGTTCTGACTTCCTTTAGTGATGAACAGCAATGTGGAAGTGTAAGATGAATAAACCTTTTCCTCCCCAACTTGCATGTTGGTCATGATTTTTGTGCAGGAACAGAAACCCAGACTAAGACAAATTGGTACCATCACAGTGGGGTATTCCTGTGACAACCTGACCATGTTTTGGGGAGGACTGTGAAAGGACTTTGGAAATTTGGGCTAGAAGATTCATTTGGTGTTAAGAGCTTTGTCGGATGTTGTGTAGGTACTTCAAAGATAATGTTGAGAACAGTGCAAAAGATAGAGTCCTGGCTTGTGAAATTTCAGAGGGAAGATTAAAGACTCTTATCAGGGCCGTTGCCATTTTGATTGTGAAGATTCTGTGGTTTTGATTAGGTGGGGCTGAAGAATCACCTGTGATTCACAAGATACCAGAACTACTAAAGTGAAAACTTTGTATTACTGTGACTATTGATGCTGGTCAGCTGGAGCTTAGAAATTAGTGGTGATTAAGAATGGCGCACGCCTTTAATCCCAGCACTTGGGAGGCAGAGGCATGCAGATTTCTGAGTTCGAGGCCAGCCTGGTCTACAAAGTGAGTTCCAGGACAGCCAGGGCTACACAGAGAAACCCTGTCTCGAAAAAAAAAAAAAAAAAAAAGAGACCAGATGGGTATGATGACCCACATTTACAGACTAGAGTTTCTGATGTCCATGTGACAACACCCTTGTAACTGACCCAGCCCAGGGTGGGAGCTGCAAGCAGGGTCTCTCGGACCTGTACTCACTCAATGATCTCTTCCAGGTTCCTGGTTCAAGCCAGCAGGACCCAGTAGCACAATGGGATTTGAGGACACACGCCGGCTGCCTATGCTTGAAGAAAGGGTGAGCTCTGAAGACTTTGCAGGGGCCCCATCCCCTCACCTAGATGAGGGCTAACCTGGGGGTCCAGACAAAGATGGAATCCTAGAAGGGACCTGGATGACCTAATCTTCTCATGTCTAATGAGAGCCAGCCCTTTGTCCTGCCCTCGTGAAGGGCTTTGCTGCTATGCACTGACAAGTTGGACGGCTTTTTATGGCCTTTTTGCCAGTTATCTGAACATGAGAGGCTGTAAGGTGTAAGCTATGCGTGCTGACTGTCTTACGCCCAGACTAAAACAGGGCCTCACTTGAAAATGAGTATTAGATGATGTAATAAAAACTTATCTTGCCCAGACAATATAATGGCTTGGAAATGCATAGTTTCCTGAAAGATCCCAATAAAATACTTTTTTGATTAAAAAAAAAGTAAATAAAGAAGAGACCAGAATCACTGAGGTGAAATATTCTGGGAAGTGTTTACCAAGAGCACAGAGGCTGTATGTCTGTCAGGTAGCCAAGGTTGTACCTTGTGCTGTGCCTGGACTTAGTATTGTGTAAGAGTCACCCAGGTGGTACTGGTTTTGAAGGCATGTAGGGGTTATGAAAATTAGCTGATGCTCAGCACTGTGAGAGGCTGAATAAGGCCATTGGTGAAGGTGCAGCCTCAGTTGCAATTGAGGGCCCAGGACTGAAGAGGTCATAAATAGGAGTTGAGGCTTGGCACCATGAAGAGAGCCTATGAGAGGCTATTGGTGAAGCCTAGTTACAGCAGAAGACAGCAGTGTTTTGGAGATGCCAATACCATGAGATGACCACCAAGAACAGCAGCAGCCGCAGTAGAGTACAGACAGCTGGAGAATAGAACTCAAGGTGTGTGCTACAAAAAGCAGAGCTGGAGAAGTGACCCAAGCCCTTGCAAGAGCCTAGAAGATCATGAGAGGATCCCAGACATTGGATTGTTGGACTTTAATTTTGGTTGTGTTTGTGACTGTGCCCTGATATTTTTCCCTCTTGAAGTAAGAGGATATTTTAGTGGAGCCCAGTTAATTTGAATTTTTAAAAGACTTTGAATTTTAAAAGATATTGGACATTTTAAAGGGATTGAAATTTTAATATGTAAAGACTGTGAGACTTTTAAAGATATTTAGATATTATGGATGATAAGAAAGTTAGTGTTGAGGCTTAATAGTGATGTGTTTGTATGTCAAGTTAACAAGGGGTCAATTGTACTGGCTGTTTGTTTGTTTGTTTGTTTCAATTTGACACAGGCTGGAGTAATCATAGAGAAAGGAGCTTCAGTTGGGGGAGTGCCTCCATAAGATCCAGCTGTAAAGCATTTTTCCAAATCAGTGATCAAGAAGGGAGGGTCCCTTTGGGTGGTGCCATCCCTGGGTAGTTTTGGGTTCTATAAGAGAGCAAGCTGAGCAAGCCAAGGGAAGCAAGCAAGGAAGAAACATCCCTCCATGACCTCTGTATCAACTCCTGCTTCCTGACCTGCTTGAGTTCCAGTCCTGAATTCCTCTGGTGATGAACAGCAATTTCAAAGTGTAAGCTAAATAAACCCTTTCCTCCCTAACTTGTATCTTAGTCACGATGTTTTTTATTCAGGATTAGAAACCCTGACTAAGTCACTTATATTCGTATAATTGTCATAGATGTGAAATATATATGCAATAGCTATAAAGAATAGAAGACTGTGCATTTAAGAAAGAATGGGACAGACATGGGAGGAATTGGAAGGAATAGAAGAACATAAGAAGGTATAAATACAGAACTCACATGTATAGTGCTCAGAACATAGTTAAAGTAAAACAATGATATAGCAATTCTGTAACAAAGATTGTACCTGATGACCAAATAATTAAAAAGATGTTGGTTTAAAGAGTTCAAATATTCTAATTTTTCATTATGTCCTTAAGAGTAGTCAATTTTGGTAATATCTTATAATCTTTTATGTTCATGAGTATAGTAATTACTGAAAAATATTAATGAACTAATGAATATATTTGTTTATGTTATGACTATATTGTTTCCTTTAAATAGTAAAATAAATTTAGTTCAAGACTGGAAATTTTTCCTTTTTCTTCTCAGGAAGAACATTTATTTACAAGATTTCTACATTTTATATGTAGATTGCACAAATCAAGCTGTTTTTGTTTAAAATTTATTTAGTACAGGCAACCTCTTAATACTGCACATGATTGATATAAATTGATGATTGAGGGTATTGTACAGGGCATTTTCTGTGTGCCTGGAAGACTTGAGATGGGGGAGTTAAACTACCAGCCTCATCGCTGCCAACCGTCTGGATGTCCTGATCAGCACGCCAGTGTCTCTGCACCCTTACAGGCCCTTCAGTACTCACAGGGGACTGACCCAATCTTGAGATGTAACAATCCAGACCTGAAAAAAACAGATATCTAAGGAAGACAAACTCCACCCTAGATCAGATGTTTGATGACTTTTCACTGGTTTTGTCTTCTCTATGGTAAAAAATTAATCATAGGAAATTAGAGGTTCTCAGTTTCCCTGCTGGACTGATCCTTATATTACTTGCTGAGAAGCATTGTCAAGTACTATTAACTACTGTTAGAAGTCCTTCAGTCTCTTCCTCTGCAGCTGTCCTCCCACATACTCGATCCTTAGGACAAGCGTCTGTAAATGGTTCTCCTGCATTCTTTGTTGCACTTTACAAGCTCCAAGCTGTGGAGCCATGAACTACGACCTTACTTTTGAAAAAAACAAAAAAAAAACAAAAAAACGACCTGGCACAGAAGCATACTGAGAAAGATTGTAAACTTCTTGTTTTGTGTTTCAAATTAGTTACTTCCTAAGCACTTTATTAGAATTAGAAAGAAAGAATTTCAAAGAAAGATCATTAAAATATTATATAGAAACATGAAAGGGGTTTTCATTGCTTGCATGATTTGAGGAAAGACCTGCTGATTAACAGCTCTAGGTCCCTTGAATCATGGAATTAGATTGCATCTCTGTGATTTTATTCTTTTGGCACAAAAGACAGGTGTTCTGCAGATGGAGAGACAGTTGTGATTTTATGAGACCTTCTCACCCAAGCAAATTAGTATGTGAGGCTCCAAGGAGTCTGTTTTCTAAGAATAACAAGTGCCCTCATGTATACTTATTGTTAAAAGAAGATGTCAGTGGAAACATCTGGGGAGGCAATCCACATAGTTTATCTTTATGTCATGTGTGGTGACTGTGACAGGGTGTTTTCTGGAAAAAAATCCAAAAACTGATCACACAGAAAACTGATTCTTAATCAGAAATGCTTATGATGAAGGGATGTCATTTATAACACATGACACTCTGCACTCTTTCCTGTCAATCACCTCCAATTCTCAGACAAATTTGAAGGAAGATGCACTTCATGGTCACATAAGGAGAGATTTATGATAGAAAGAAGAGCAGATTTGAGGAAGCTTTATACAATAATGGAATTGATTCTACAGAGCCATTTGTCTGCTCACAAGACTAATTTCTATACTCAACATTGTAATCTTTCAGTTATTTAGAGCAACAGAAATTACTCACCCAAAGTAAATTTCTAATGGTAACCTAGCTTGAATAAAGAGTTGATCATAGGGTAGACCTTTTGTGTATTTAACTCTTGAACCTCTTTTATTCATTGAAAATTTCAGAAAGTGTTTTTTTTTTTAAATAAAAAGAGAATGTTTCATGCAATATATTCTGATTACCATATTCCCTCACAGATCTCCAGGCAGATCTCCAAATCCTCACCCATTCAAATCAACAATTTGTATTTCTCTCTTTCATGAGAGCAGACACAGGCATCCAAACTATTAATAAACAAACAAATAAACAAACAAACAAGTGAAAAATATGATACAAAGCAAAACCTAAATATGAATACAATGAGGAAAATGGGAGCAAAAGAGGAAATGGAAAAAGAGAATAAACATTTGGACATATAATGACTCATATATTCACATACAGAGAAATATATAACACAATGTATATACATCATATACATACACATACACATACCCATATACATACACATATGCAAGCAAAAAAATGAAAGAAAAAAGAAGTTAAAAGAGAAAGACAGAAAAAAGGGAGAGAGATGAACAGAGCCCTCCTTGGCCAATCCTCACCAAAGACATGGAAAAGGTATTGTAAGACTCAGAGGGGTCAAGGACACAATAAGAGCACAGCCTACTGAATCCACTAAGCAGGGCTCAAGTAGTCTGACTCAGCAGATAGACCTTGCGTCTCTAGTGGGTTGCCTCATCCAACCTTTATAAAAGGGATTATGCTTAGTCTTATTGTATCTTGTTGTGCCCGTGTTCATTTGATAACCTTGTGAAGCCTGCTACTTTCCAGGGGATGGCAGGGGAAAGTGCCGCAGACCTTCTGGGTCCCTGTGTCTGCGTGGAACGGGGTCTCTCGACGTGGGTGGGCAAAGCGTGGATGAATGACAGACAGACACACACGCAGGAGAGTTTGTGTGGAATCTGAATGTAATTTTTCAAATCAAACATCAGACTTTTTATGCAGAAGGCAGCAAGGTACAAATGAGGTAACCGAATGCTTAATGACTCTTACACAGAACAGAGGAAATGAAAACGCAAAGACTGGCAGGAACTGGGCAATAAAATAACTGAGACAGAGTCAGCCCTATCTAAGGTCAGCTATAGTCTTAGAAGCCAGGTGTGAGAACTTTTCACTCCTAGGGCAAGGGCTTTCACACCCAAGTCATGGTTCTAACTAGGGAGTTCCGTTCTAGCTAACCATCTCATGAATAATGCAATACTCTAAAACCACAGCCAGATCTACTTCCTAAACCATTGTAAATTCCTGTACATAGGTGTAACTCAGCTATAATTCTAAATATCTATTCTGGTTTCTCCTACGATCAGAAACTTCTTTCTTCCTTAGTGATGGTAAATTCCTGTGAAGGGCAGTGACCTAACTTTTACTCAAAGAGATAGTGTAATACCAGGGGCAGTACTGAATTCCAAGCCCAAGGTCTTGCTAAGGACGAACTAGGACTGTTGGAACACTGGCAGACGGCTTTAGCTATGTCAGAATTCAATCTTAAAAGGCACTTATGATAGGAAAATATTGAAAGAGAGCACGTGGATCCATACACTAGACTAACGTGGGAATGGAACGTGGGAATGAAAAATTACTGTATGGGTAGGGAACGCTAGACTCCAGGAGGAGAGCTTCCTTGAAACTCTTTTGCCTCATGAGTGACTTTTAAGCCTCTCGGCTTGTCCAGTTGACTCGACCAGAGAGAGTAGCAGGAAAGGGTCTAGGTGAAAAGGGAGATGAGAGGAAATGAGGGTGAGTGAAGCGAGTGGAAACTGCCAATGGGGTGTATTGTATAAGAGAAGAATATGTATGCATGTGTGTGTGCATCTGTGTGATTTAGGAATGGTTTGTATACCCATGAGAAGCCATTGAAGAAATGATCGATAAATTCCCAGAGAACACAGCATGCATAGGACCTGCAATGGTCTACAAAGATGGGATGTTAGCACGAAAGAGAAAAGCAGACATAAGCTCTGCTCCCTTTCCCCATTCTGTGCTTATTCGGCCTCTTTCCTGTACACCATCTGTCTCTTCCAGAGTTTCTGCCTCTTCTTCCTCATGGGTTCATGAACTCTGAATATATTTGATGGAGTTATACCTTTTAGGACTGAATGTTTGAGGGTCTCTTGCTCTCTGCACTTTCTTCCTCTTTGGGTCTCTGAATTTCTTCCCACATATTTCAAAACAGAAAACAAAACAACAAACAAACAAACGAAACCAAACAGAGCAAAGCAATCAAACAAACAAACAAAACTGAAAATGGCTGAGCAAGGTGCAGACCCATGATTATAGCAGAATATCATTAGGAGTCACCTGTGCTCCTTTTCGTGAAGGTGAGTATTTGTATAACCTCTAGAACCTCAGTTTCTTGGTCAGCTGAGACTTGCTGGCTATGAGCTCCATCTCATTGAATGGGCCATAAGTCTGTTCAGATATGTATTGGTCACTCTCACAAGCTTGGTGCTACTGTTGTACCAGTGTATCTCGCAGGCAAGTCAGCATTGTAGATTGAAGGGTTAGTGCATGGATTCTGGTTTACCTCTACTCTCTGGCAGCATTTAGAGTTCTTTCTAGTACAGTAAACTCTAGTTCATAGGGTGGAGGCTCTAGATAGGGACAAGCTTATATTTCCTGTATTCACAGAGATGTACAAATGTTGTATTTATCAATACGGCCATAACATATATCCTGGTTTTTAAATACACTACATTTTCTTAATTCATTCTTCCATTGACAGACATCTATACTGTTTCCAGTTATGAATTCAGTGGCAAGGAATATGGTTGGTCAAGTTTCTCTGTGATGGAATAACATGTTCTTGGGTATAGGCTGGATTGTGTGGTCCATTGGTTGTCATCATCCTGAGGAAGAGCCACACTAATTCTTCACAGTTGCTGTACAATTTTGCAGTATTAACAGCTGAGGGCGAGTGTGCCCTTTACTCCACATCCTAGCAGCATGAGCTGTCATTTGTTTCATTGATCTTTGTAATTCTGGCTGTTGTAAGATGGAATCTCAAAGTAGCTTTAATTTGTATTTCCCTGATGACTAAGTATGTTGAACATTTCCTTAGGCTTAGCCATTTGTGTTTCTTCCTTTGAGAATTCTTTGTTTAGATCTGCACCCTGTGTTTTAATTTGGTTATTTGTTTTATTGATACCTAGTTATTTAAAGTTATATATATATATATAAATTGAGCTCTCTAGCAGGTGTTTAGTTGTTAAAAGTTAAAAATCATTTTTCATTGAGTAGGCTGCAGCTTTGTCCAAATGATAAGATTTCACTTACAGAAGTTTTCATTTTCATGTGATTCTATTTATTAGTTGTTGATCTGATTGCCTATGCTATTGGTGATTATACTCAGTAAATTCATAACTATTGCACATTTTCTATTATATCAGATTCTGTATATCTTACCTTATTGAAGCTCTTTCCTTCATTAAAGTTGCGTTTATGCAGGGTGATTCAATTTGACCAGCACTATTTGATGAAGGCTGGCTCTCTCTCTCTCTCTCTCTCTCTCTCTCTCTCTCTCTCTCTCTCTCTCTCTCTCCCTCCCTCCCTCCCTCCCTCCCTCCCTCTCTCTCCTAGTATGCATCTGGCTTCTTTCTCAAAATTCAGTTATCTATTGGTAAATGGACTAATTTATGTCATTTCTATGCTACTTGAACTATGAATGTATCTGTTTTATACCAACCCTATGTTGTTTTCATTGTTATAGTTTTCAGTACCAATTTGGATTGATATGGATTGTATTTCCAGCTGTTCTTTTATAATTCAGGGTGGTTTGAGCTATTGTCACTTTTTTGTTTAGTTTCATTTTGCTTTCATTTAAAACTGAATATTGTCCTTTCAAGTTATGTAAACAATCATGTTAGAATATTGGTGGGAATTTTGATGGGGACTCATTTCAAGTTGAATCTGTATACTCTGTACAATATTATTCATACATATGTTTTTAGTTCTGGCTACTTGGTATCTGATAAGCAATGGGGGAAGTTGTTTTCAGTTAAGAATACTTACTCTCCTTTAAGCATTTCTCGGTTATCTTTAAGTTTCTTTGCAGTTTTTGAGGACTGCAAAATTCATGAAGTCCTTGCTTTTAACATCTAAATAGTATTCAACTGTGTATCCATTCTTCAGCTGATAGATATCTGGATTGTTTCCACTTTCTGCCTATTATAAATAAGTCTGCTATGGGCATACTGGAGCACATGACCTTGTGATATGGTCGAGCATCTGTTGGATATATGCCCAGGAGCGGCATATCTGGTTCTTCAGATAGAACTATTTCCAATATTCTGAGAAACTGCCATATTGACTTCCAGATTCATTGTACAAGTTTTCAAACCCCTTCCCCTTAGCAATCGAGGAGTATTCTCCTTCCTCCACATTCTCACCAGCAAGTGCTGTCCTTTGAGTTTTTGATTTTAGCCTTTCTCATGGTGTAATGTGGAATCTCAGGATCATTTTAATTTGCAATTCTGTGATGACTATGAACTGTGCACATTCATTTAAGTGCTTCTAGGCCATTTAAGATTCCACTGTTGAGAAATCTCTGGTTACCTCTGTACCTCAGTTTTAAATTGGCTTATTAGATTTCTTGGTCCTGCCCCCCTCTAGTTTGTGTGTGTGTGTGTGTGTGTGTGTGTATAAAATCTTATTCACAGGCAAATGGATGGAAATAGATAATATCTTACTTAATGAGGAAACACAGTCACAAAAGAACATACATGGTATGTACTCATTGATAAGTGGATATTAGGACAAAAGCTTGGAATACCCATGATACAATTTACAAACCATATGAAGGTCAAGAAAAAGGAAGAGCAAAGTATGGGTTCATCAGTCCTACTTAGAAGGGGGAACAAAATAATCACAGGAGGCTGAGGGTGGGAGGGACTTGGAAGGAAGAGAGGAGAGGAAGAGGAAAAGGGGGAAAGCAGGATTATGTTTGGGAGGAGATGGGTGAGATATACAGAGGGTCGAGAAACTGAGCAGAGGTGTGTAGCAATGGGGAATGGGGAACTGGAGGTAGCTATCAGAAAGTCCAAGATGCCAAAAAAGCAGGAGGCTCCCAAGACCCAATGGGGATGACATTAGCTAAAACAATCAACTGTAGAGACCATATCCAGAGGTTAGGCACAGGTCCCAGTTGAGGGATGGGTCCACCCACCCTTCACAAAATTTTAACCCAGAATTGCTCCTGTCTACAGGAAACACAGGGACAGAGAGTGGAGAAGAGAATGAAGGAAAGGCCATCCAGAGACTGCCCCATGTGGGGATCTATCCCATAGGAAGCCATTAAACCCTGGTACTTATTCATGCCAAGAAGTGCTTGCTGACAAGAGCCTGATATGGATGTCTCCTGAGAGGCATTGTTAGAGCCTTACTGATACAGATGTGGATGCTTGCAATCACCTATCGTACTGAGCACAGGAACTCTAATGGGAAGATCTGAGGGAGCTGAAGGAGTTTGCAGCCCTAAAGGAAGAGCAACAATATCAACCAACCATACCCGCCAGAGCTCCCAGGGCCTACAACACCAACCAGAGTGCATACTGAGGGATTCGTGGCACCAGCTGCATATGTAGCAGAGGATGGCCTTATCTGGCATCAATGGAAGGGAAAGCACTGGTCCTGCAAAGGCTCAATGCCCCAGTGTAGAGGGCAGGAGTGAGTGGGGGTGCACCATCATGGAGGCAGGGAGACTTGGGGTGGAATGGGGGGGGTTCCGAGGGGAAAGCAGGAAGGGGGATAACATTTGAAATGTAAATAAACAAAATAACCAATAAAAAAGTTGAAAAAATTCTTAGGTAAATATAAAACAATATGATTTCTTAAGATTTTAGTAAGCATCATGGTGTTATTTGTCCCCCTTCCATCCTCTTCTCTATTTCTCTCCCTTTCCTCTGAGTTGCTATCTGCATCCATTTTCCTAATCCTCATCATACCACATGAGTCCTGCTATTTCCCCACCCATTTGTACTTTTAGACTTTCTGATTTCTGTGGTTCCTCTATATTATATAGTCACATCTGAATATTTAATACGAAAAACTCTAGATACAGAAAGCCAGTTATGACTTAAAAATTTGCTCCTAAGTAATATTTTCATATCCATTCTAATTATAACCAGAATTTAAATCTGATTAATGAAAAAGAAGCAATTGTCATTTTATTTCATTCTTGTCTTTCAGATCATGTTCCATGGCAGAAATGTAATATTATATATTAGAATGTGATTGCTTTTAAATTCTTTTTTTTTTTTTTTTTTTTTTTTTTTGGTTTTTCGAGACAGGGTTTTTCTGTATAGCCCTGGCTGTCCTGGAACTCACTTTGCAGACCAGGCTGGCTTTGAACTCAGAAATCCGCCTGTCTCTGCCACCCGAGTGCTGGGATTAAAGGCGTGCGCCACCACACTCAGCTTAAATTCATTTTTAAATGCTTATGTGTAAAGACTCAAAGACAACATAAGCAAATCATCAGTATAATTCAAACAAAAATTAACATTTACCTGCAGGTATATTTGCATCATGTAGCACTATATGTTTATTAGCTACAGTATATAGTAAATATGTTTATAGATCAGATAAAATGTAGGTTTTAAAAAATAGGACTCACATCAATAATATTCTAGTTATATTACCAATAAAATAGCTTACATAAATTTTGTTTTAATGGGAAATTTCACATTCTTGAGGCTGACTCTTTGTTCAGCCTTTCACCTTTTATTATTAGGAGGTAATTTATGACTCAGTCTCAGAGTTTGGCCTTTTATTCAATTATTTAATATGTAGTATTAAGAATTAAATAGCAATTCCAATACTCTATGTTGTACTGCAGTTTTACTGATGGGGAGTTAAGAACCTAGCAAAGACAGTGCAACTAATCAGAGCAAGCATGCAAAAGGCATTATTTTATGCATTTGTCACTTAAATTTTCTCACTACTAATTAGCACATGAAGATTTTTAGTACCATTCCTCATTTAGAGTAGATGATCCATATACAGAAATATCTAGTCAACCCAAAATTTTATTCATTAGACATTTTATTAATGGTTATTCACTATTGGCAATGAGTTAGTAAAAATAAGTTTCAATGTTTACTGCTTAATTGTTAGTCCATGACTAGGAAGCAAATGGTTAGTATATAATAACAATGTATTATGGTTTAAAAGTGGCAAGTATTTATTATCTCAATGATACAATATATGTAATATGAGTAACTAAGTCTGAGTTTATATCTAAGTACTGCATAGCAATGCAATACCTCTTAACTTTAAACACAATTTATTCTATCAAGTAGAAAATGAAGCGCTGAATATTTCTATACAATAGAACTATCATTTGAAGTAACTCTTTTCAACATGTTCCTGTAAATATAAATTCCACTGTCTTAAATTTTTTATGTTTTCCTTATTTCATAAAATATGTTTTAGAGAAAACAAGCAAAATTAAAAACAAAACAAAACATTGTTATTTGGCTCAGTCTCCCTCAATATCTTCAGAATTCTTGTCTTTTTCAAACTCACTTCTATACTTTAGAAATATACTTTGTATTTCAAAATAAAATAAGTAATAATAAAATATAATTTTTCTAAAATATTTCATTAGATTCTAATATGAAATCTGAAAGATGCATGTAAGTTTGTAGGAAATTTCTATGGGAATTCATTTATCCTAAATTATTTTTAATGCTTTAAATTCTTATTTAATTAGTCAATTTTTAGATATTTTCCTATAATTATATAATTTTTCCCCATTTGTTTTCATTTTCCAAACCCTTCTACAAACTCCTTATTCTATTTCAAATTCATGGACTCTCTTTCTTGTCAATTATTCTTACATACATATATACATAAATTCCTGCATATATAAGTACAACCTGCTCAGCATATGCATCTTGTGTCTATGTATGTTTTCAGTGCTATTTGGTATTGGGTATTTAGTAGGTGTGCTCTTCCCTAGAGATAACTGTTCTCTATCTCTCAATATTCCTTGGTTGCCTGTAGGCTTTTATATGGCTGTGACCTCATGAGCACTTCCATGTTGATTTTATCATGTCTATTGCTGTTGTCTTGTTTCATATCATGTTCAGAAAGCCATGTTTGTGTGCTTTATGAGTGTAGCTCTATTTTAAAATAAGAAATATACAAGCCAAAATATCTCATAGTTAAACATTGGGGAATTGGATGTATTGTCACCATGCTCCAAATACAATACTTGTGCTCTCTTTGGGGTATATGTTAGAAACTTTAACCACAACTGGAATCCATCAGGCAAATTGCACCAGTTCAGTAGAGGAACACAATGAGTGGTATTGCTAATTGCTTTTGCGTTGATCTGAATGGCTGTTCATAGGAGGAAATACATATCTGGTATAGTAAACCAAGTAAAAGCCCAAGCCTGCAGAAGTCAGAGACCAAAGGAATAAATTACTATTTTTGTCCAGTTAATTTGGCACGCAGCAAACTATATTCTAAGTAGTTATTTTTATACTCATAGACAAATGCTAATCATCTTGGCTAATCAGGAAAGGCCCTTTTTGTAGTCAACAGGGATTTGTGCTTTTACTCCAGGCACTAAGAATAAGTTAATACTGAATGTTCATTCTTCCAAAAGCATTTTCCATCATCGCAAATCCCTATGCCACAATAAACTTTGCAGAAAACATAGCAGAATACAGAAGACAGGAGAAAGGGCTATGAAATGATATCTTCAGTGCTTGGCAAAAACACTTTTAACATGATCTCACAACAGCTGCAATTCACTGGACTGCTCTCTCAATCACAAATCTTGGATCAATGTGGGACTTGGGCTTAACTCTTAACAACTGATTGATTCTGGGCTGTGCGTATTAATTGTCTTATGTTTGCCCAATGGTGAGAAAACTGGGCTCTAAAGGATAATTGCCAAACCATAGTTGTGCAGAAGATTTGTGTTAGCATCAGTAGTTAACAAAAGTGGATGCCTGTAAAACTTGAGAAAGAACCTGGAGGGAGGGGAAAATAGGTAGCAGAAGTGTGAGGGAAATAATAAGGCTTATCAGAGAAAGTGAACAGAATTTTTATATGTGCATAATACTCTCAGAGAACACCTTTAGTCAGCAAAAACAAGAGGAAGAAACCATTAATTCTAGAAGCACACAGGTTTTCTGCTTTTGCAAAGGTTATGGTGATGGCTGCTCATATTCTTGCAAAGACCCTCATATTATTAGCAGAGAATGATAGGATTGAACATATTTAATAGCCAAATGTACTGAAAAACATAGGAAGACTAAGACGATGAATGGTCTTTGCCGTGGGGAACTCCCAACTTCTCTAAGCCACAAGCCACACAAGCTTAAAATGGAAGTCACAGGCTTTTGACAAGCTCTTAAATTTCCGATAATAAAACTACAGGGATAGATGGAGAGATCTTAGTACCTCATTTATTCTAACCTGTGCATTTATAGAGCAGCCATTGAAGCTCAATCTCTAAGACAGATGATTGTTTATCTGAAGTCACTTACACATTCATGATCAACACCCAGTCTGTGTTACTAGTTTCTTTTCTTTTTAGTTAAATAAAATTTACTGTATTAATTACATTTCTCAATAATTGTTTTATATTTGCATCAAGTTTCATATGATCTTTCCAACCACCTGCTGCAGAAAAAAAAAATGTTCTATGGAATCATGAAAGAAAAGATATCTCAAATGATACAGATTGCCTGTCATTTTGAGAAACTGGAATTTATATTCAGATATTTTCAAATGCAGTGAACAATTTATAAAATTTCACCAAAGTTGAATTCACTTGGGCAATGATTCCAGATAGTATAATGAATTCTAAGGAAAACGTTAAAAAAATTTTAAGCTTTTTAATTGAAAAAAAAAAGGAAGAAATAAACAGAAAAAAAATAAAACAAAACTTTAACTTTGCCACTAGGAGCATAAGAAATGCCATTTTTCATCTGGCTGCAGTCTGCTTCTCATGGCTCTCCACAGAACTACTCCAATTCTCTTTGTCATGGAACTGAGAAAATTGAAGCTATTTATCAGTCCCAAATAGGAGCAAGGACTAGAGACTTCCGATGACTTTGTTTTGACTTTGTTTTCTGTGGTAACTCAACATAGGTAAAACAGACTTGGCCTGGTAAAGGATCAAAGTTCATTTTGAAAAAAAAGTTAAATGATCTCAATTAATTATGATAGATCAGTCCTAAATTTGAGAAATGAAAGGCAATAATGACATATTATTAGAGGTTTAGAGTACATGCAAAATTATTGAAAAAAATATTTTATTATTTCTAGCTGTTAATGAATATACTATGTTCTATTCTCTCAAAAGATCTGTGAATACAACTATATTTAAATCCATATTTCCTAATGTTAGTTGTCCATTGGAAAATGGGTAAGGGTTTACCTATGTTTATGAAGCAACATTCCTGTTTGAAGTCATCTGATATCTGATCTTTTAGCATAGATATGTTCTTAAATTTAAATTCTGAGAACCACAAAATAATTTCCTCCTTTTACTGATAAGCTATTTTTAGACACAACAGTATCTGATTTAACTATCTGTTTCAATGGCAAAAATAACATACAGTGGCATGTATATAAATTTCACAATTTAATGATCAACTGTATAATAATTGTGATGAACAAAGCTATTATTTTCTATGTTCAATAATATCAACAGAAAGTTTTCAGAGAACTGCTGCCCAAGCCTCACAACTCCCAGAAACATTGTGTAACCTTGGAATAACTTTCCTTGGTCAAAGAAGTGGAAATGTTTTAGTAGCTGATTAATGTTGTGTTTCTATTTATCTCTAAAGTGACTTGTCTATTGTTTCTACCTTTACATTTGTACTTCCTACACATATTCATTGTGTGAGATACAAAAGGATCACAATTTAAAGTGTTATGACTATGTAGTGTTATTCAAAACTCAGGGTCATATTTCTATTTGAAATAAAATTTAAATTCAGGGTGTGACCCTTAGGTACTACAAAGATAAGATGATACAAAAGAGAGTGCAGTTTTCAGAATAGCACTCACTGGTTCCTTTTACAAAATGTAAACAGTGATAATATGTTTTCAAAGTTTAAACTTGAATATGGTAGATTCTAAATAGTGCATGATTTAGTCACCATGGTAAAATAAAATCACTTAAACATTAGCTATGGAACTGAATGGAAGATGTGTCCAAATATGTAGATCATCAAGTTGATGTGTGAAAAAAAATTGACAAAATTTTGAATATGTATATCTAATTTTATAAGAATTATTTGCTAATTAATATCTATAATAGTCAAATTAATAGAGCCCCATAACCAATAGAAAGTAAAGATGTATCTGAATTGTTAAATATAGTTTAGGTTTCTTGTAAAATATGAAGTGAAAAATTTAAAGCAATGCATAATTTTCTGAATATGTTATCAGGATAAGTCAGAGCTACTAAAAGGAAAATATATTAAATGAAAATTAAAGATAGTTGAATAAAGTAGACCAGTGGGAAAGGGAAAAATGAAGACATGAAATATAATTAAATCTGTATACATCATGCAAAATGTAAAACTTGCTTCTGTTTATTAAAAATTCACATTTACAGCTGGATATTTAGCTCAGTCAGCAACATACTTTACTTGAAAGAACCTATGAGACTAATAAATGTAAATCCAGATGTTGTGGCACATGTTTCAAATCCAGTACTGGGGATATGGAGACAAATGGATCCCTAGAGTTTCCTGCCTTTCCTCCCTAACCTACTTGATGAGTTCCAGGCCAGTGACAGATAGTCTGTCTCAATATTTATTTATTTATTTTTGAGAGATAGATATCATCTGAAGACTGACGTAAAAATTATCCTCTTTTCTGCACACATGGGAACAAATGTGAGCCTGCTTCCATGACACATGTTGTTCATGTGCACACACACACACACACACACACACACACACACACACATTACATACATACATCTAATACTTAAATTTGTGGAAAATAACAAATTATAAATGTTGACATCAAACTTCACATAATGAAGGATTTCTTTTTTAAAGATGCTAGTATATTAATCTGTATTAACTGATGTTAATGAAAATAAAGAAAAGAAAAATAAAGAATTGAATATAAAATTAACAAATCACTGCTTGGATGATTTGATGTCTCAGGTATGGTATTAAACAGCATGTTTGTTATTAGCTCTTAATTGTTCAAGTATTGATAAATAAGAATACCCTTTATCATTTAGATATACATGTCTAGTGCATAATTGGTGGTTGGTAAATACATTAAGTACATAGAGTAAAGGCATCAGGGGAATATTTTTCATTCTTCTAATAATTTTATGTTCTAATTACAAGTATTTTTATAAATGTGTTAATCAGATAAGGAATAATAATAAATCCAACTGATAACAAATAGAAATACTTGCACACGGTTTTTTGGTTTTTGGTTTTTTCTTTTTCTTTTATTGGAAGTATTTATTTTATGTTTTGTTTTGAAGAATGGCCAGTATATTGAAAACTGGCTGCTATATTTTACTCAGTATTCTAAATATATTTTCCAATTTTATTTTAAATTAATTATTTTAGTTACATCCCCTTCTGCTCAGTCTCCCTTTTGAGAGTTCTTCAGCCTGTTACTGCTCCATTTTGCCTCTGAGAAGAGCTTGCTCTCCATTGCTCCTAACACACATCATCCCCCTTCCCTGGGGCATCAAGTTTCTTCATGATTAGACATATCTTTTCCCACTGAGGCCAAACAAGGCAGCCCTCTCCTATATATATCCCAGGGGCCTTGGACCAGTCCCTGTATGCTCTTTGCTTGGTGGCTTAGTCTTTGGTACCTTCCAGGGATCCAGATTATTTGACACTGGGTATTTCTATAGATCTGTCATCAGCTTTCCCTAACTCTTCCATAGGGGTTTCCAACCTCAGTCCAATACTTGCTTGTCGGTATCTGCATCTTTCTCAGTCACCTGCTGGTAGAGTCTCTCAGAGGACAGCTATGCTAGGCTCCTGTCTTAAAGTACAACATACAATCAGAAATAGTGTCAGAGTTTGGGGCCCACTAATGGGATGGATCATAAGTTGGTCAGGTCACGATTAGCCATTCCTTTAGTCTCTGCTCCATTTTTGTCCTTGCATTTCTTTAGACAGGAACAGATCTGGGTCAAAAATTATGAAGGTAGATTGTTGTTCACGTCCCTTCACTAGGGGCTCTTGTCTAACTACTGGAGGTGGTCTCCTCCGGTACCATTTTGTGAGGCAGTGAGCTATATACAACCAGCCTGGTCCTCAGTTGAGTGCAGGCTTTGAACCCCGGAGAGCAGACAGGTGACTTTTGCCTGCTAGGGACAGCAAGTGTTCGGCCATGTCCCTTGGGACCCTGACTCTTGTTGCAGCTAAAGCCTCCCACAGCACCCTATCCCCCCACCCTCAAAGAGGTGTGTGACTATTAGTCACATAGGCACAGCACCAAGCCCTCCCACATGCAAATAATGTTTCCTCAAGCTCTCAGACCAAGCCAATGGGAAGCACTTGTTGTCAGACCCTGACCCACCCCAACACTGTATATAATAATCCTATCCAGATGGATTAAAGGTGTGTGAGAACTACTCTGTCATTGGAGAGCTTCTGTTATAAGCGCTTTGGGAAGAGGTCTGCTCTCCTGAAACACCGCCTGAAGCTCCGCCACAGCCTTCACTGGCTAGTCAGTCTCATAGGACCAGCCTGACCCAACTCATCTGATTTGGAGTAATCTGGAAGGCACAGCAGAGACAGGGGTGGAGCCAACTTGCAGCGGTGGAAGAGGTAAAAATGACTTCCCCTCCCTGCTCACACCTGTTACCCTTTGCATGAACTCTCACACCTGGCAGGGCCAGGGATCGTGTAGAAATCCTGGGGCACACAGACCCACACCATATCACCGCAGTTGGGCATTTCAGGTAATGTCAATTCCATGGAGTCCTAGGAGGCTTTCATATCCCAGGTTTCTGCAACTTCCTAGAGGTTCCCCTTACCTCTCACCTCCAAACCCCTGGCAGCTGTGTATTTCCATTCATTATCCTGGAACGCTGGTCTTCTCACCAGTCTCTCCTCCATATCTGATCCTGCCCCCTTTTTCCCTCCCCATCCCCTCTTTCATCAAATTCCCTCCCTTCCTCTGTGTCCTCTGATTATTTTTTCCCCTTTCTAAGTTGGATTGAAGGATCTCTCTTTCTTGTTTAACTTCTTGGGGTCTTTCGGGTATATCATGAGTAGTCTGTATTTTTTGGCTAATGTTCACTTATGAATGAGTACATACCATGCATTTCGTTTTAGGTTTCGGTTATCTCACTCAAGATGATATTTTCTAGTTCTATATTCTATCCACTTAATGCTAATACTTCTTTATATTACTGTTTCCCAATATGATAACCAAAAAAAAAAAAAAAACCAAAATAAGCAGTGTCAGAAAACATCCTCATATTTCAAGTTGATGTTTCATTATTTTCATGACAAAACTAGAGAGAATGCCTTTAATGTATTTATACACAAGCTAATGTTCAGAAACATGTTTGGACATGTACAAATATTAAAGGACAGAGTTTGTTTTCCTTGCACATTTTATTATGGAAAAGCAAATGATCTATACTTGTTATGAAGAGTATCTCTAGGATTGTGCATTTTCTTTTTGTAATAAAAAGGAATCAGCACTCACATAGAACTTGCCATATGCCAGGCATCTCTAATTTGCATGTGAGTCCTTTAATCCTCCCAATTATTACACACTAACTGTTATTATTCTGGATTTACACATGAAAAGAAAAAATAATTTAATATTCTTTGAGTTCCTGATATTACATAATGAAATGAGACTACAGCCAAGCTGTACTGGTCCATTGGGTGCAAGTTCAATAAAATCTCTACACTAATCGCTTCATGGGAAATACAACCCACTGTCTAGATACAATAGAGTTTTCAAATACAACACTATACACTTCCCTTTGGATTCATGCCTATTGCAATAGTAATTATTTCTTCTTGTATTCTCATTCTTAATAATGGTGAACTGTTCCACTCACTCTAGAAATCAGAATGTTATAATTAATTGTTCCTATTTTCCAATCTACCTTGACATTAAATTACTAGACTTACAATCATGTTTTTGCCCATCTCCATGACTATGGACATCAAGAATGATAGATGGTCAACAAAGAGTAACCTAGAAGGAATTAATTAATTAAGTTAGTTAAATCAGGAGAGTGGGTGTTTTGATCAACTAAATTCTTAGCACATATGAAATCCTCGAATAAATCTTCAGCACTCTGTACCTATGTACACATGTACAAAACCACGCATAAATGTTAAGAAAATTACAAATACCTTTTATATTTACCTCCATAAAGGTTGGTGGTTTTGTATATTTTCCATATCAGCACTAGAAATCAATGTGAACAATTCCATCTTATTCCACAATCTTTTCTGTTCAGTAACTATTAACCTGCTTTCATTGGTATAAGAGTTGGCACAAACTATTGTTTCCATAGAGCATCATATATAATTCATTTTTGGAACAAATATTGATTTATAGTAACAAAGAAAAAAGAAACACTAAAAGAGATAAGAGAAGCAGAGACAGGGGAGAAGGAAATCAGAGAAAGAAAGAATTGTATTTAATAATCACAGTAAGAGCTAAGAAGGGACAGGAAAATCAGACTTACAGATTTAAGGACACCTGTGGTTTTTGATAATGCTTTAAATAGCTAGGAAAAAATGCAAAACTGTGAGTGCAGACAAACAAATACAAAAATATTTTTGTCTTATGTCCTAACTTACTTTTAAATTTTAAACTATATCAATCATAGTACTTAAATCATGTGATTTTAATTATTATTTCTTGAATATATGAACAGATGTTAAAACACAAAACTACCATGTACATTAAAGTTTTCCCCCTTTCTAACTTTATATTGTTCCTCACAATTTCAATGCAGTAACAAATGACTCTCTGAGACACCTAAATGTCTATGGGATATCCATGAACTAGAATTTCATTTCTTAAAAAACTCAAGTTAGATGGTCCATCCTTTCATCTCAGCTCCAAACTGTCTCTGTAACTCCTTCCATGGGTGTTTTGTTCCCAATTATAAGAAGGGGCAAAGTGTCCACACTTCAGTCTTCGTTCTTCTTGAGTTTCATGTGTTTTGCAACTTGCATCTTGTATCTTGGGTATTCTAAGTTTCTGGGCTAATATCCACTTATCAGTGAGTACATATCATGTGAGTTCTTTTGTGATTGGGTTACCTCATTCAGGATGATGCCCTCCAGGTCCATCCATTTGCCTAGGAATTTCATAAATTCATTCTTTTTAATAGCTGAGTAGTACTCCATTGTGTAAATGTACCACATTTTCTGTATCCATTCGTCTGTTGAGGGGCATTTGGGTTCTTTCCAGCTTCTGGCTATTATAAATAAGGCTGCTATGAACATAGTGGAGCATGTGTCCTTCTTACCAGTTGGAACATCTTCTGGATATATGCTCAGGAGAGTTATTGCGGGATCCTCCGGTAGTATTATGTCCAATTTTCTGAGGCACCACCAGACAGATTTCCAGAGTGGTTGTACAAGCTTGCAATCCCACCAACAATGGAGGAGTGTTTCTCTTTCTCAACATCCTCGCCAGCATCTGCTGTCACCTGAATTTTTGATCTTGGCCATTCTGACTGGTGTGAGGTGGAATCTCAGGGTTGTTTTGATTTGTATTTCCCTGATGATTAAGGATGCTAAACAGTTTTTCAGGTGCTTCTCAGCCTTTCGGTATGGAGATCCATCCTATAATCAGCCTCCAAATGCTGATTGCATACCATTGCATATGCCAGCAAGATTTTGCTGAAAGGACCCTGATATAGCTGTCTATTGTGAGGCTATGCCGGTACCTGGCAAACAAAGAAGTGAATGCTCACAGTCATCTATTGAATGGAACAACAATAAACTAACTAGTAACCCGGGAGCTTGTGTCTCTAGCTGCATATGTAGCAGAAGATGGCCTAGTCCGCCATCACTGGGAAGAGAGACCCCTTGGTTTTGCAAACTTTATATGCCCCAGTACAGGGGAACACCAGGGCCAAGAAGTGAGAGTGGGTGGGTAGGGGAGTGGGGGGGGGTGTATGGAGGACTTTTGGGATAGCATTTGAAATGTAAATGAAGAAAATACCTAATTAAAAAAATTGGAAATGTTAAAAAAAAAAAAGTCAAGTTAGTTTGATATTCCTGTGTTCAGTAACACAGCTCACTGGGTGAGTTAGAGTTGAAAGGTTCCACGAGATCTTAAACATTTTAAATAAAATTCATCAGAAGACTGAAATAACTAATAAATGGTAGTTGTTGTTTCACATGGAGAGTAAGGAAAATGACTGCTATTTAGGAATTTATTTTTAATTATGTCCACTAATTATTGTTACTATAGAGTAACAATATATCTATCAGCAATGTTCATTGTGAGAGTAGTTAGTGGTCATTGTTTTGGGGCTGGTATTTGGTCAGCTTCTCTGGCTCATGACTTCTATAGCTACTGAGGTGAGCAAAAACTTGACACTCTAGATTTCAAGTTTCTCAAGTTGGTAACACAAGCAGTGTAACATGGTAGTAAACCCAATGCAGGAAGTGTACTGTCTTAGCTTGCTTTCCACTTCAGAAAGTATGAGAGCGAAACTGCAGAAAAACATGTCCTTCAGGCAGTCTAAAATTGTAATTAATTAGTTCTAGTAATTGATTAAGTGATCATGTACATGCTGAATATTAAATATGTAGTAGCTGTTGTGTCACAAACCTATATTTTCATATTCACTTTTTTTTTCAAAATTGTACTGTCTTAAAACTCTTGTATAAATTGTAATAAATTGTTTTGTTTGGTAGTGTGGTTGTTGATTGTGCTTGTGTGTGTGTGTTTGTGTATATGTATATTGTGTGAGAGAGAGACAGAGAGACAGAGTCAGAGAGAGAGCACACACATGTATATGAGAGAACTTGTGGTGGGTGGTGTCAGTTCTTTCCTTCCATCTTTATATGCGATCCAGGGATGGAAAAGCTTGCATGATAAGTCCCTTTTCCTTTTGTCAAAAATGTGGTACATTTCTAAGGCAGTTTGTTCACATTGTGAGGTATAACATTTTAATTATTGAAAAGGATACAATTTTAACTTATTAACATTTTTACTTATATATATATGTTTCTTGCACACATTTTGAGACTTAAAATGCACAGAGGAAAAGACAAAATTGGCCAGGCAGTGTTGGCACATGCTTTTAATCCCAGAACTTGGGAGGCAGAGGCAGGTGGATTTCTGAGTTCAAGGCCAGCTTGGTCTACAGAATGAGTTCCAGGTCAGCCAGGGCTACACAGAGAAACCCTATCTCGGAAAAAAAAAAGACAAAATTGTTTTGTAAGGCTTATATTTGACATTAGAGAGAGAAATATCAAAACAACAACATAAATCAGTATTCACACATATCTCTAGTTTGTTTGAAAACAATTTCACGGAACTTAGGAACTTAGTCTGTACAGGTGAGAGTGTGCACCACAGAACCAGACAGCTTCTGGGGCAGATGGGAGCCACAGAGCCACTGAGGCAGCACCCTTTTCAGGCGGCAGATGGCCGTCCACCCTCCTGACCAAAGGACAGGTGTCCACCTGGCTCGGAAGCCCTCTGCCTCAGGAGCAGCGGGCACCATCTTGGTTCCTACTCCTCTGAACTTAGGAACTTAGTCTGCACAGGTGAGAGGGTGCACCACAGAAGCAGACAGCTTCTGGGACAGGCGTAGCCACAGAGCTGCTGAGGCAGCACCCTTTTCGGGCCACAGACAGCCGGCGACCCTCCCGGCCAGAGGACAGGTGTCCGCCTGGCTCGGAAGCCCTCTGCCTCAAGAGCAGCGAGAGCCATCTTGGTTCTGGGACTCAGCCTAACTTAGGAACTTAGTCTGCACAGGTGAGAGTGTGCACCACAGAAGCGGACAGCTTCTGGAACAGGCGGGAGCCACAGAGCCTCTGAGGCAGCACCCTTTTTGGGCCGCAGATAGTATTTTAGAATACTAAAAGCAGTAAGGGATAAAGGTCAAGTAACTTATAAAGGCAAGCCTATCAGAATTACACCAGATTTCTCACCAGAGACTATGAAAGCCAGAAGAGCCTGGACAGATGTTACACAGACACTAAGAGAACACAAATTCCAGCCAAGGCTACTATACCCAGCCAAACTTGCAATTACCATAGATGGAGAAACCAAAGTAGTCCACGACAAAACCAAATTCACACATTACCTTTCCACGAATCCAGCCCTTCAAAGGATAATAACAGAAAAAAAAAAAAAATACAAGGACGGGAACCTCGCCCTAGAAAAAACAAGAAGGTAATCCCTCAACAAATCTAAAAGAAGACAGCCACAAGAACAGAATGCCAACTTTAACAACAAAAATAACAGGAAACAACAATTATTTTTCCTTAATATCTCTTAATATCAATGGTCTCAACTCCCCAATAGAAAGACATAGACTAACAAACTGGCTACACAAACAAGACCCAACATTTTGCTGCATACAGGAAACTCATCTCAGAGAAAAAGATAGACACTACCTCAGAATGAAAGGCTGGAAAACAATTTTCCAAGCAAATGGTATGAAGAAACAAGCCAGAGTAGCCATCCTAATATCTGATAAGATTGATTTCCAACCCACAGTCATCAAAAAAGACAAGGAGGGGCACTCCATTCTCATCAAAGGTAAAATCCTCCAAGAGGAACTATCAATTCTGAATATCTATGCTCCAAATACAAGGGCAGCCACATTCATTAAAGAAACTTTAGTAAATCTCAAAGCACACATTGCACCTCACACAATAATAGTGGGAGACTTCAACACACCACTTTCACCAATGGACAGATCATGGAAACAGAAACTAAACAGTGACACAGTGAAACTAGCAGAAGTTATGAAACAAATGGATCTCACAGATATCTACAGAACATTTTATTCTAAAACAAAAGGATATACCTTCTTCTCAGCACCTCATGGTACCTTCTCCAAAATTGACCACATAATAGGTCACAAAACAGGCCTCGACAGATACAAAAATATTGAAATTGTCCCATGCATCCTATCAGATCAACATGGACTAAGGCTGATCTTCAATAACAAAATAAATAATAGAAAACCAACATTCACGTGGAAACTGAACAACACTCTTCTCAATGATACCTTGGTCAAGGAGGGAAAAAGAAAGAAATTAAGGACTTCTTAGAGTTCAATGAAAATGAAGTCACAACATACCCAAACTTAGGGGACAGAATGAAAGCATTTATTAGAGGGAAACTCATAGCTCTGAGTGCCTCCAAAAAGAAATAGAGAGAGCACACATTAGCAGCTTAACAACACACCTAAAAGCTCTAGAAAAGAAGGAAGCAAATTTACCCAAGAGGAGTAGACTGCAGGAAATAATCAAACTCAGGGGCGAAATCAATCAAGTGGAAACAAGAAGAACTATTCAGAGAATCAACCAATCGAGGAGCTAGTTCTTTGAGAAAATCAACAAGATAGACAAACCCTTTGCCAGACTCACTAGAGGGCCCAGGGAAAGTATTCTAATTAACAAAATCAGAAATGAAAAGGGAGACATAACAACAGATCCTAATGAAAGCCAAAATACCATCAGATCCTTCTACAAAAGGCTATACTCAACTAAACTTGAGAACCTGGATGAAATGGAGAAGTTTCTAGACAGATACCAAGTACCAAATTTGAATCAAGATCAGGTTAATGATCTAAACAGCCCTATATCCCCCAAGGAAATAGAAGCACTCATTAATAGTCTCCCAACCAAAAAAAGGCCCAGGACAGTTACAGAGACAAAATTTGGAAGTGTGACAAAAGGATGGACCATCTAGTGATTGCCATATCCAGAGATCCATCCCATGATCAGCTTCCAAAGGCTGAGACCATGGCATACCCTAGCAAGATTTTGCTGAAAGGACCCAGATATAGTTGTCTTGTGTGAGACTATGCCAGGGCCTAGCAAACACAGAAGTGGATGCTCACAGTCAGCTATTAAATGGATCACAGGGCCCCCAATGGAGGAGCTAGAGAAAGCACCCAGGGAACTAAAGGGAACTGCAAACCTATAGGTGGAACAAGAATATGAACTAACCAGTACCCCAGAGCTCTTGTCTCTAGCTGCATATGTATCAAAAGATGGCCTAATAGGCCATCACTTGAAAGAGAGACCCATTGGACTTGCAAACTTTATATGCCCCAGTACAGGGGAATGCTAGGGCCAAAACAGGGAGAGGGTGGGTAGGGGAGTGGGAGGGGTGGGTATGGGGGACTTTTGATATAGCATTGGAAATGTAAATGAGCTAAATACCTAATAAAAATGGGAAAAAAATTTTAAAAAAAGAAAACAATTTCACTAAGAAAAATAAGAGCATGTTTTTGTTGTTGTTGTTGTTTTGTTTTTGTTTTTGTTTTAGTTTTTTTTAAGAAATTGTAGTAGTAAGAGTATAGGCTTCAGGGATAAATATTACTGCATGTGGGCGAGATAATGGAGAAAATGACTAAAAATAGACACCTTTTATAAGTGGAACCAAGGCAGAGTTAATATACAACAACCCAACAGGCTTAAGGTGAAAATAGAATTTTGACATTTGAAGAAAGCTAAGACTCTGTTACTTAAGTCTTATAAACAACACACAGACAGGCACATGAAGGCAAAGAAGACAGACTCGGCTTACCTGGAATCTCCTTGACATGGTGAAGTGTTCTGACTTTATTATGTTATTGGTAAAATGATACTAATGTAAAGGAAAGGCCAAGATCTGTTGTGTGATATAAAATATAGCATTCACAGTGAACCCAAATTTTCTTAATAAATTATTTTATAGACAGCAATTTAACTCATTTAACTTCTTTATTTTTCTTTCTTTAAAAAAAATTTATTCTTGTGTTACATATTTTATTTACATTTCAAATTTCAAATTTTATCCCCAAATTTTATCCTCATTTCTTCTCCAATCCCCAACCCTATTCAGTAACCCACCCAGTCCTGCTTCCCTGTCCTGGTGTTTCCCTACACTGTGGCATCCAACCTTCACAAGAACAAGGGCCTGTCCTCTCATTGATGTCTCACAAGGCCATCCTCTGCTACATATGTGGCTGAAGACTTGAGGAACAACAACATGAACCATCCAGTAACTCCAGAGCTCACAGGGACTAAACCACACTAAAGAGTACACAGGAGGGATTCATTTAACTTCTTAAGTAGCACCTCTTACTTTTTATTTCTTCCATTGTACAAATGGTAGCTGCTCTAGTGATGGAAATAGTGGAAACATGAAGTGTATTAGCCCTAATATAGGGTGTAGCAATGAAGAAAAATGTCAGTTTGTGATCACTATAAAGTAAATACATTAATTAAAATCAAGGTCATTTTCGACATATATCAGGATGACAAAAGAGTCAATTTATGTGGAGTTTCATTTTATGACAGGATTGGTAAGTGCTGACCACTAGGATGTTCTCTTAATTTCATTTGGATAACTGGCAATGCACTGAGGAAGATCTGCAAAATTGATTTACAGCTTCACAGCAGAAGCCAGGCAACACCTATAAGTCCCATCTGTGAAGGTGGAAAGCTTCTTCTGCTGCCAAACCCACTAAATCTGATCATGGACTTTAAAGTGCCTAAGATGGCAGAATTTAAACATTTCAGGTTTCAGGTGATGAGACGGGTTTATGCTCCAGTATTCTGTCATGTAATTCAGCCTGATCTTGGGATGGAACAGAACATGTAAAAATAGACAAGGTCCTTGATTTAAAGTTTTCCTTTAATGCAAATTCAAAAAGGTTTTACATACAATTTTTAAATAATGTTCACAAACTTGAAGTTGAGGGAACGCCAGGGCCAAGAAGTGGGAGTGGGTAGGTGGTGGAGCTGGTGGGTGACTTTTGGGATAGCTTTCGAAATGTAAATGAAATAAATACCTAATTAAAAAACAAAATAAAAACAACAGCAACAACAACAACAACAACAAAAGAAGTTGGGGAAATCGACCTGCTAGCCTGGATGGAATCCTGAAGATCTGGGGTATTAACTAAATGCTTGTGTGGAATAGCATGTTATATAGCTTAGGTAGTATCATTGTGAAATTTGTATGTTCTTTATTAATGATTTCACATAAAATCTGGATTTTTTTATAGAAAATTATTGTGTATTTATAATATATGAATCCAAAAAGATTGAGTTTCTTTTCTACCACAATGTATAAAGAATTTGCTTTCACCTAAAATGATAAGAGGCATGCTGGGAACATTACGTAAGTGGATACGAATTGAAAAAATAAGCATATCAATAGAATTTGAAAATTTACATTTCTTTTTTATTTTTCTATGAAAGCAAATGATATAGATAACTAGTTTATAAAATACATACGCCTATTTTATATAATTGTGTGATTCATTTTACATTTATTCTTTAAAAGTGAGTTAGGATGAAGGTAAATGCTGATTCATATTACCTAACTATGATATAAAAACATTTCTATTAGATTCAGTGTGTTTGATTTTGGAATTGTATTTTTGTTGGAAATTTGATGGGGATTGCATTGAATCTGCAGATTGCTTTTGGTAAGATGGCCATTTTTACTACATTAATCTTGCCAATCAATGAGCATGGGAGATTTCTCCATCCTCTGAGGTCTTCTATTTCTTTCTTCAGAGACTTGAAGTTCTTGTGGAGGTCCTTGATCCACTTGGACTTGAACTTTATACAAAGAGATAAGAATAGACCAATTTTCATTCTTCTACATGTTGACTGCCAGTTGAATCAGCACCATTTGTTGACTATGCTTCCTTTTTCCCACTGTATGGTTTTGGCTTTCTTGTCAATGGTCAGGTTGATAGGTGTGTGGGTTTATTTCTGGGTCTTCAATTCTATTCCTTTGATCTACCAGTATGTCTCTGTACCAATACCATGCAGGGTTTATTTTTTGTTTGTTTGTTTTTTTGTTTTTTTTTTGTTTGTTTTTTTCATGATTGTTCTGTAATACAGCTTGAGATCAGGGATTGTGAATCCATGAGAAGTTTTGAGAATAAATTTTGCTATCCTGGGTTTTTTGTCATTCCAGATGAATTTGAGAATTGCTCTTTCTATCTCTGTAAAGAATTGAGTTGGAAATTTGATGTGAATTGCATTGAATCTGTAGATTGCTTTTGGTAAATGGCCATTTTTACTACGTTAATCCTGCTGATCAATGAGCATGGGCGATTTCTCCATCTTCTGAGGTCTTCTTCTATTTCTTTCTTCAGAGACTAGAAGTTCTTGTCGTACAGATCTTTCACGTGCATGGTTAGAGTGACACCAAGATATTTATATTATTTATGACTGTCTAGCCTGGTATAGTGGTCCCTGGGAGGCTCTGTCAGAGCCTGACCAATACAGATACAGATGCTTGTAGCCAACCACTGGACTGACAATGGGACCGCAAGTGAAGAGCTAGGAGAAGGACTGAAGGAGCTGAAGGGAATTACAACCCCAAAAGAAGAACTAACTGAACTACCCAGAACTCCCAGGGACTAAACAATCAACCAAAGCGTATACATGGAGGGACCCATGGCTATAGATACATATGTAGCAGAGGATGGCCTTATCTGACATTAGTAGAAGGGGAGGCCCTTGGTCCTATGGAGGTTTGATGCCCCCGTGTAGGGGAATTGTAGGGTGGTGAAGTGGGAGTTGGTGAGTGGAAAATGGAGCACCCTCATAGAGGCAGGGAGAAGAGGATGGGATAGGGGGCTTGCAGAGGAGAAACTGGGAAGGGGGAAATCATTTGAAAAGTAAACATATAGAAAAACCAATATAAAAAAGATGTCATATTTTCTTATTTACCTATTTATTTATTTATTTATTTATTCCAGATTTTATTCCCCTCCCAGTATACCTTCTGACTGTTCCACATCCCATACCTCCTCCCTGCCTGTCCCCAAGTCTCCATGAGGATGTCCACACTCCCCACCCCCACCCCACCAGACACCTAAACTCACTGGGGCCTCCAGTCTCTTGAGGGTTAGGTGCATCTTCTCTGACTAAACCCAGACCTAGCAGTCCTCTGCTGTATGCAGTCCTATGCGGTTGGGGGCCTCATGTCAGCTGGTGTATGCTGCCTGGTTGGTGGTTCAGTATCTGAAAGATCTCAGGGGTCCAGGTTAATTGAGACTGCTGGTCCTCTTACAGGGTCACCCTCCTCCTCAGCTTCTTCCAGCTTTCCCCTAATTCAACAACAGGGATTAGCAGCTTCTGTCCATTGGTTGCCTGCCAACATCTGCACCTGGCTCTTTCAGCTGCTTGTTGGGTCTTTCAGAGGGGAGTCATGATAGGTCCCTTTTTGTGAGTGTTCCATAGCCTCTGGAATATTGGCAGGTCTTGGGGCCTCCCATTGAGCTGGATCCCACTTTGGGCTTGTCACTGGACCTTCTTTTCTTCAGGCTCCTCTCCATTTCCATCCCTGCAGTTCTTTTAGACAGGAACAATTATGGGTCTGAGATGTGACAATGGGATAGCAACCCTATCCCTCACTTGATTCCCTGTTTTTCTGCTGGAGGTAGCCTCTAGAAAGGAGATTTCATACTTTCTTAACAGGGACTGATTGATTGATATTTTCTTTATTGAAGTTTGTTGATAAGTTCATGTGTTTGTGAAAAACCATCTCACTTGATAGCGACTGAAACCTTTCTGTGTGTAAAAATACAAAATATTTTATTATCTCTTTTTAAGGTAAGTATGATGAACTTCAAATAACTTAGGTAATCGAAGTCAATACTGACCCTTAAATCAGAACTTGAATTCTGCCTTCACTATCCTGAACTGTATTTTAAAATTAATATATTCACAGTGCTTGAGGCAAAAATATAATATATGAACATTTCTCATATTTATCAAGATTTTTATGCTTTTTGCTTAACTTTACCAAAATTAACATTGTCCTGATATTTTTGGTAAAAATATTATGGAACCATCTCCTCAGGCTCTTTATTTATTTTTCATTACATTTTAGTTTTATTTTTTGCATGTGGGGTTAGCATGAGTTACTATGCTGAAGAGTCCCAGGTTTTGAACTGACTTCAGTAATAGGAAGCTGGTTCAGTGATTGTCTGGGGATAATTCTGCTCATCTGAGAGCAACACATCTTTTCCATCTAACTTTTTAAAAGTGATCTCTTTAAACTTAGGATATTTGCATTGCTTTTGGGTTAAAGTGACCTTATCCTAGAATAGACATTTTCTAATGAAAACTAAAACATTCAAATAATATCTGTAGTCCTTATTTTTAAAAAGTGTGATGTCTTTTGAACAAAGAGTTCTTTCATTTTCTATTGTTTCTCTGATGCATTGTACAATTAGAAAAAAAATGAGCTGATATTCATGATTTCATTTCAGAATTTTATATTAGAATTGAAATGTATAACTCCATAAAAAGAGAAATCCTGGTTAACTTACTTCCACGTTGAGCATTCCTCTTCTACTGATTAGATGTGTTTGTTATGTAAATAGAAACTTAGAGATATTTGCAGCCAGCAAGTACCTGTTAGTTCTATTCCCCACCAGGAGCTGAAAGCTACATTTGCATCAGAATGGTTTTTGTAGACTTCTTAATATCCTTGTAGGAGTGAGTCTTAAGTTTTTAAACTGTGATTTAGACTAGCCTTTGAAATAATGGATAAAATTCCCTAGTGAAACAAGAAAGAAAAGTCAGAACAGAAAAAACAAAGTCAAACTCTCCAATAAAAGGATATTCCCTTGAACAATGACTAAGGTACATGCAAAACGGCCATAGAGTGGCCAAGTTCAGGTAAGGGGTGTGCAGGTAAAATACTAAGGATAATATCTGATTTTTATAACTTGCAGATGTCTTTGACAATATCCATTACATAACTTATTAAACCTATTAGAGATTTCTATAGGGTAAGAAAAATATACTTACTATATAAGAACAGAAAAAAAAACACTACTGATGAAATAAAATGTTGAATTTTCATTTATATAAGAAAACATAATAAAGCGAACATTCTTCTTAGAAAACAAATTGTTTTGTGAAGCTCAAGGTACTATGTACAGTCTCCCACCTTTCAAAAAACTTTATCAATAATCAAAATTTCTTTGTTTTAATCTGAGGAAAGAAGTCACTTAACAGAAACAGTGCAGAGTAAATGGCTGGGGAAAACCTAGAGAGGAGAAGTGTTGATGAACATCTGATGTTTGACTGGTGGCTAAAGAGGTCACTTGTGATCCTGGTTGTTTTTATTATGATATTCCCTCATCTTCAAAATATATTAACTTCTTTTCCCAAGGCTAAATTTAGTCTACTTTTACTTACAATCTAAACAGTCCTGAGTTTGTGTCACTTAAACTGAGAAGTCTGATAAAGCCTTACAAGAGCTGGAGGATATAATTAATTACATGCTCCCTGTATCTACCCTGTTTCAGCTGACAGTTATCTAAAATAGTGTTTTAATTACTCATTGATTAGCTTTGTGTTATTAACTACACCATCAAGTAAAATAAACCCACACATAAATGCTAAAACATTGAGTAGATGACTGAAATTAATGTGAGCTATTTACACAGTGAAGATGTCTTCATTTGTGGCTAGAAAAGTCAATTCTATGGAGTTTGCCTCATGATATTAAGAGTGACAGAAATGTGTTTATTCATCAAAAGCTTCGATATGCATCATTAAATATTAATAATTACACGTGTGTGTACAACAGTGATGGAAAAAAATGATACAATGATAGTAAGCTTACAAGTGGAAGGCTTAGATTTTCAGATCAAAAATTGTAAAGTTTCTTTGAAAAATTCACCCAAAAAAAACTAGAGACCCATAGAAATTCAAAATACAAGGTATTTGATCCTTATAAGTTTAGAATAGCTAATAAAGGTAGGAAATAAGGGATAATAAATTGTTAGTAATGCAATAAAAATCAAGAAGTATTTTAATCAAATAAAGTTAATGACAAAAATAGTATACATTTTATTTAGTTTAAAGAGACTTATATGAGAACTAATAGATTACTCGGTGGTTAAGCATACTTGTGGCTTTTGTAGCAGAGCCAAGTATGAGTCCTAGCATCATTTGTTGGCTCCCAACCATATGTAAGTCTAGTTCTGAGAAATCAGATGCCTTATTCTGACTGACATGGGAAGCATTTACAATGTGATGCATACTCATAACTGTAAGGAAACGACTATGGAAATGAAATAAATCTCAAGTTCTATATACAGGCAGACAAAGCAATCAGGAAAACAAACAAAGCTATGGCAGAAGATTTGAAAAATCATGCATCACGCATCAGGGCTGATAAAATTTAATTTTTATAAAACCGAACCCAATAACGGTTATTTATACTTTTCTAATTTCAAATTCTGTGAACTTTAAATTGTAAGTACTTTTTCCTTTTGGAAGCATATACTCAATATACATTTTAATACATAATAATAAAACAGTAATAATTTTATTATTTTATTTTTATTAAACATAGACATTTTTTTACATTATACTCTGATTTTGATTTCTCCTTTCAAACTCCTACTAAGCTCTTGTTACCTTCCCACCACTCAAAATACACACACACTCACACACACACACACACACACACACACACACACACACACAAAGTTTCTTTTGACAGCAAATGAAGACCATTACAGAAAACTACAACTGGACATATGCTTGTCCAGAAACAACTACAAACAACTATAATACCAGTTCAATGAATATCTTAAACCAGAAGGAAGGAAAATCATAAGAACAAAAATATCAGAGAGTATACTGTGAAATTGTTTCTCCTCAAAATGACAGAAAAGGGTCACCTAAGATACAATAATAAGACTGGCTAAACAATATCTGACAATGATAATACCAATAGTTAGGTTAGATAAGAACAGGGAAATCTTATGAAGGCCTACCTCTAGAGAAGGAATTAGAGGCAATTAATGACTGTTAAAAGAAGGAAAATAAGCCAATCCAAGAATATGACCTGTAACTGATTACCCAAGAAAAGTATTCAGCTCTAAATTAAATTAGCCACACATTAAATAGACTCAAATTTTATTTACTTATTGATTCATATACACATGCACATACATACATACACACACACACACACACACACACACACACATGCACAAACACACACTCCACTAAGAATAAAGAGACATGCATCAATTTGAAAGGCAGGGAACATAGGAAGAGGCAGAAGAAAATATAGGAAAAGGGAAAGTATAATATTTTAATTATCAAAAATTAATAAAACATGTTATAATGTGAACCTGAAACTCATTGACAACATTCAACATACCATCTCTTTCAAAGTAACACAATTTTCCTGCCATTCTTCTTAGAAAATCACTGACAGTGATGTTAACAGATGTACTAGGTAGAAGGGGAAAAGCCAAAGGAACCTTAAGCCTAGACAAGGAACTACAGTCGACTAAGGAGAACTGAGGGCAGTAGAGATCCACTTCCCCAAGCAAGAGCATACCACTAGGTTACCCAGCATTAAATCACCACTCCTGAAGACATAGACATATACAAAACTTTACACAAACTGCACAGGTTCTATTTATATTTTATGGCATATATATGTAACAGCAATGAAAGAAAAATGTGGTCATAAATTTGAGGGAAAGCAAGGTGATTGTTACATGGTAAGTACTACAAGCAGAAAAGGAAAAAGAAAAATAATGATATAATTGTATCACAATATCCAAAGATGTAAAAATAAGGAGAGAGAGAGAGAGAGAGAGAGAGAGAGAGAGAGAGAGAGAGAGAGAGAGAGAGAGAAGAGAGATCAGTGTCTGACATTTCCCACCTCATAACAGTGGAAATCAAACAAACTACAGAAAGCACACATTACTTTTCCATGTCATCTGATCACTTTGCATAGATCTCCTTATCCAGGTTATGACTTTGTTACATTTTCTATTTTTAGTTTTACAGTTTTCAGAGCCATAGCTTTGGAGCATCACTGAACCTGTTTCTAGCAGTGTAATTTCAATGGAACAGAAGCTATTTAATATGGGATTGTAAACTATGATTATTAACTCGGAGCACCCCTGAATACGCAGTGGTGTCTAGCTGTGACTCACATTTTATTTTACTTTTTTGCGGTTGGGCTCCATTTGTCTGCTGTGGTAGTTTTTGGTTGTTGTTGTTGTTGTGTACTTCCTACAACAGAGCTGATGACTCTCAACAAGTTCTACAGCAATACCTTCCGTGGTTCGTCAGTAATGAAGCTGTGTTACATTCCAATCAGTACATTTTGATTACAGAACATACATCCTTTTTAACAAAAACTTAACTAGTTTCGAAACATCTTGTTTCATTTTTTTCCTGAATATTTTTTGTTTTTCAGACCTTTCAAATAAGAACTACTGCATATACATATGTATGTATGTATGTATGTATATACATATAAAACAATTATACAATTGTAATATACAATATCACTTCATAACTAATATGCTTTCACCATTATCTATAAGATACAGGAAAAAGTCTCCAAGCCTAAGTCTGATATGTCAAATTCAAGTTCCTTGCATTCCAGAGCCAACAGCATCCTCCTTTTATAAGCCTTTAGCTTCTCCTGGAGTTTAATATAACAGGGATGTCAGATTGTTGGCCTTCAAAAGGACATGCTGAGATTTCTGATTCACTTCTCTGGTTCTTGTCTATTAATAAAATTTCTGACAGCATCCTGCTGTGTAGCAAAATTCAGTGACAACTTTTAGATACTTGTTGCCAAGAAAGATTTTTGAGTGCACAGAGTTTTCAACTGCTATAGTTTAAAATATGACCTTTGTTTCTCTGGGTTTGGTTTATTTGTTATTGTTGTTGTTTTGCCTGTATGTTTATTGTTGTTGTAATAATACGAACTTTCACATTTTACCAGAACCTTAAATGTGCAATACAGTCTTCACTAGGAGTAAATTGTGTACAAACCAAGAACTTACTCATCTTCTATAATAAAGCTTTATGTGTTGTCTTAAAAACTCTCCCTCACCTCCTCTGCCATCTTCTCACAAGCACTTAAGCCTGTTTTATGAGATGTATGAGGCATGAGACATACTCATTAAAACATATGGCTAGTGGATTCGTGTTCTTTGGTAATTAGCTTAACTAACACTTAATATTTCATTTAGTATAATCACTTTGAAGTTCATCTATGCTTTTATATCTTATATGATTTCATTTAATATGGAATAGCATTTATTACATACTCACATAAGGTTATGTATGTATCTGGGGGCACTTAGGTTGTTTTTATATTTTATGATTTTTACCAGTGCTTCAATGAGTGTGAGAACATACATAGTCATTTGACTTTCTTATGTAAATTATTTTTACAAATAAATTGTGAGGTTGCTATATAATATAATAGTGTTAATTTTGTGCAGAGCCTGTATGTAGTTTTTCTTAGCTGCACAATTCTTTATTACCACTGACAATATGCAGAATTCCATTTTTTGTGTATGTGCATTTGTGTATGTGTGTCTGTATGTCCGTGTGTCAGTATCTAGAGGCTATCTTATGTCTGTATAGATGTGGCACCCGTCAATAATAAATCTGATGGCCTGTGGCTTAGGTAAGAAATAAGAGGTGGAAAATCTAGGAGGCAAAAAGAATTCTGAGATAGAGCCAAGTGAAGATTTGCCCAGGGAGATGTGAGGAAAAAGACATGTGTCATAATTTAAGTTAAAATCAATGGGTTATTTTGGTAATGATCTAATATGAGATAAACCCAGGAATATGGCCAAGGTATTTGTAAATATATTATGTCTGGGAGCATGGAGCTTAGATGAAGAACCAGAATTTATTTCTACATGTCTGTCTGTATGCATATGCATGTGTGCGTATACACTTGCAGTGGACAATTTAGTGGACGTAATTGTCTCCTTCCACAATTTATATTCCAAGGAGCAAATTCAGAAATCCAGACTTCAGAATGGGTGGCAGCTTCCTCTTACTTGTTGATTAACTTACCTACCCACAATTCCATGTTTTATTCAACCCTTTTAACATAGTATTTCTAATGAAAAATAATAACCACCATGAATTATTGAGGTAACTTCGCATCGGGGCATTAGTTTACCCATTCCTGAAGCTGAAAAAGATTTGTGCATGCTTATCAATGCTATTAAAGTCTTTTTGCATCATCTTCAGAGACATGTCTCTCTAACACCTTAACCCATGTTTTATTTGGTGTTCAATATTTTTCTATTCTGCTACATAATTATTTATTAACTTTGATTATTAACATGTTATTCTTATATGCATACTTTGAGAACAATTTCTTCTTTTTTCTAAAATGGCATTAACTGTTTTGACTACTTCATCTAAAATCATTGTGATAATTATTTTGTGTGAGGTAGCACCCAGAATTTCTTTTTGTCAATGAGCTTTCATTGTCTCGAGTAAGCATGCGAAAACCAAAAGAAAAACATTCATAAGCTTTTCCCTAAAGACCATTTCTAGGATTTCAAGTGTTAAATCATTTTACTTATTTTATGCATGATTTAAAATATATTATTGGTATAACTTTAGAATTATGAGTGTTCCGTTTTTCTAGTGTAACTTGTTGGAATGATTATCTATTCTTCACTGTAAAAGTTGGGCATTTTGGTCAAAGATCATTACTTCTCTGTGTGTGTTGACATATTTGGTGTTCCTCATCAGTTTGCAAAAATATTGCATTTTATAACAAATATTTTAAGAAACCTTCTTTGGGTTATCACAGAATTCACAGTACCATGTTGGTTATTGCTGGTATTGTACAGTACAGAGTTAACAAAGTCTGCCTATAATCATAGAATGTTTTACAGAAAAAAAAAAAAAGAAAGAAAGAAATCTGTAGCATACAGCACATTTTAAATATAGTCCCCTAAAAGCTTACACTAAAGCTCTGAAAGAAACTGAATTCCCCAAAGATACAGAACAGATCAAATGACAGTAACTGATTTGATGCTTACTTATGGTCTATATTTTATCATATTTTATCACAGGGGAAACTTTGGAAACATACTTGTTTCCTGATCTGTGAGTAATGGATGAAGGAAACCATGATTCTCCTACCACCACCTACTCTCTGTTCTATGGATTCACATAGAAATGTGCTGGCAGAGAATAAAGAAGGAGCACGTGTGTTTGTATTTAAAGGAATAAGGATCACTTGCAGGAACTGGAGGTGTTTAGTGGAAAACAATTTCTTGTGCCATTGATTTTGGAAATAAAGACAGTAGGGAAGGAATAAAGGGAAATAAAGGATAAAATAGGCTGAGAAACTTCAACATAAGAGAAACTGGGTGTTCTACGTCTTTATACAAATCACTTTGTATAAAGTGACCTCATGGGTCTCCTTGCATTGTTGTGTATATATAATAACAAGGATAGAGAGATATATCTTACAGGTAATGGAACATGAGGAAGTCAGATTTGCTTTTGAGTGCAGGCCCCACACTTTTGAATGTAACCAATGCCCAGTCCGGGCAGCGATGAAGTAATACCACCTAGATAACATCCTGCTAGCAGAAATAAGTTCTTTCTTCTGACAACATAATTCTAGTTAATAGCTGAGATATGCTTTGTGAGTTGTAGCTGAAAAGAAACCATGACCTTGATCTTCTCATTTGTGAACTTATAGCTTTATTGGCTATATTCATTTGTGAGGGTTTTAATAGCAAAATTGCAACATACTTCCTGCCCTACATAGTTAATGTCTCTGGTTTGGTGACTGCTGTCCACAATAAACTTGTAGGCAGATTTAGTTTCTTCTATTTTCTTTCTCATTTTTTCTTTAACATATGCTGTTGCTCAACTGTTTTCTCACATGGCACCTTGGGAGTTACATTAGCCGAAATGTCCAAACGGCGAGGAGATGGAACCTGAAAAACCCACCTCCAGTAGATAAACAGGGCCCCCAATGGCGGGATGAGGACACTAACACACCTTCAAAGTTTTTGACCCAGAATTGTGCCTGTCTAAAAGAAATGCACGGATAAAAATTGGAGGATGGACTGAAGGAAAGATGGTCCAGTAACCCGCCCAACTTGGGATTCATCCCATGCGCAGGCACCAAACCCAGGAGCCTAGTATGACTGTCCTCTGAGAGGGTTTACCAGCAGCTGACTGAGAACAATGTCAACTGAGACTGATACCAACCACTGGACTGAGGTCCTGGACACCTACTGAAGAGTTAAGAGAAGGAGTTGAAGGGCTGAAATGAACTTCTTAGGAAGGACAACAGGGTCAACTAACCCAAACCCCTGGGAATTCCCAGAAACTATGCCACCAACCAAAGAGCATAGAGGGGTTTGTCCAAGGAGTCTGGCACATATGTAGCCCTTGTGTGGCATCAGTGGAAGAGGACTCATGCTTCAGAGGAAAGGGGCATGCCCCAGGGAAGGGGGGAGTACCCCCTCAGAGTCAAAGGCATGGAGGGAAGGGGTGAAGAACACTAAGAGTAGGGAATTGGAAGAAGGAACAACATTTGGAATGTAAGTAAATAAAATAATTAATTAGAAAAAATATGAATATTATTTATCCCCTTGGAAAGGTTTTTTTACTTTTCTGATCTGATTATACAGAATTACTTCCTCAGAGTCTCCATCTCCATGTATAAACTCAGCTTATTTTGAATATAAATGTATTAGTTTGCATTTGAATATAAGTTTAGAGAGGGTATAGCATGGTTAAAGTTCTATAAATATTTGTATATAAATATGTATGTCAGAGAGATTGTATATACCATGCATTATTCTTTGTTTTATTTTAATTTTGCTATTATTTCTTCATTTACTGGTCTTATAGAATTATTTTATGATAATTCTGATTTGGTAACCTCAGGAGAATTATTCGTTAATTTTCCCCTAGAGAAATACATTTTCTTTCAAAAGTATCACACATATTAACTTTACTTCATAGCTATCAATATTTAAGTAATTTGACACCTTTAAGTAAATATGACAAAACATGTATTGTTAATTCATAAGATATTAGAGCTTTGCACATATGATCCCAAGAATATATCTCTGGAAATATATATAGTAACTAATGAAAACTAATTGTTTTCTAGATAGTCACTTAAAATCTATAAAAGGTAGACCTCTTTGCTATTAGGATTATAAAATGCTTCAAAAAATTAAGCAGAAAGCATTTTTCTATTAAAGTATCAGAGTCAAAAAGAAAAAAAAAATTAGTGTGGAATCAGAATGGGATGACTCTTTGGAATCTGTGTCCAGTTGAGCTGGGAATTTTAGTAATTTTTTCCTAGTTTTCAAAAATAAAAGGGTGTTCTCATTAGAAAAAATGGTCAGTATTCAAGACACTGTGGGTAGTTAAGCTGCTTAGGTTTAACAAGGTACCTGAACCAGAGAGACAAAAGCCATACGTTCTCTCTCATCTGTGCTTCTTAGCTCCAAGTCTTCAGATGTGCCTTATACCATATGGAGTATCCACAGAAACCAGGAGCATAAGGAATGACCATGGAGATGAGAGATGGGTTAGTTACCCAGAGCAATAGCAGATAAAAAGGATACGAAGGAAGAAATGTGAAAAGCAGGGAGTGGGCTAGAAGCAGGGAAGGAGTGCTTGAGTTTGTCTTGGTTTGGGTTTCCATTACTGTGAAGAGACACCATGACAAAGGGAGCTCTTATAAAGGACAACATTTAATGATGCTGGCTTACACTTTCAGAGCTTTTGTCTATTAGCATCAAGGTGGAAAACATGGCAGTGTATAGGCAGACATAGGCTGGAGGAGCTAGGAGTTCTATATCTTCATCTATATGAAGCCAGTAGCAGACTGTCCTCAGGCAGCTAGGAGTAAGGTCTCAAAGCCACCCCCAGAGTGACACACTTTCTCCAAGGAAAACCTCCTCTTCCAACAAAGTCACACCTCCTAATCATGTTGCTCCCTGGGCCAAGCATATTCAAACCACCACAGACTTCAAAAAAATCTATTGGGAGGGAAAAGTAGTAAGTTACACCAAGGGTGTTTGATAATGTCTTGAAGAATTATATTTCATATTTACCTAATATAGAAAATTGTCACATACATATTGATACACATATATACATACACACACACACACACACACACACACACACACACACACACACACATATATATATATATATATATATATATATATACATATATACATACACACACAAATTATATATATATATCATATCACATGTAACACTGCTTCTCATGAAAGGCATAGACCACCAAATAAAATCACCTCAGTGGCAACTATGAGAAACTACTTTTTAGGTTGTTGGTCAGAGTATTCCAAGTGAATTCCAAAGAAATATCAGCAATTGTTGCTTGCTTCTCTTGGTTGCTTCTTAGAGATTAAAGGTACTTCTCTTTCTAATGAGGCAACTAGGTTTAGTCACAGGAATCAGAAAACTGGAGCTGAGTCTAACATGAAAGCCTCATTTGGATTATTTTAGCTGTCAACAAAACTAAGCAATCAATAGTTCTATCCAGCTAAAATGTCAATAAGTTACAACAATATCATAGGGCAGGATATCCATGAAGGTGCAGTAGTAGCACTCGTAAATTGATGAATACTATTATTACACACACACGCACCACACACATGTAACATATTGTTGGGCTACTCTGTGAAATTGTGTCTTGCTCCTTCCTCAAATATGTAAGGCATTCTTTAGTGATCTTTAATAAAAATCTGGAGGCCAATTAACTGGGCAGGAAGTAGAAGGTGGGACTTCCTAGAAGGGTGAAAGGAATTCTGGGAAGAAGGAAACGAGCTTTTTCATCAGAAGACAAAAAGGAGGAGATTGACATGCTTAAGGTCTTGGAAGGTATTGCTAGCCACATATCTGGATGGGGATAGGTAGTTGGGTTAACTTAGATGAGTTAGTTGAGGGTCTCTCCAGGTAAGTCCTAAGGCTTTGAAATATTAAAAGGTCTCTGTGGGGTTATTTGGGAAAAAAAGCCGGTTAAGGAATAATTTTTCTGTATGAATTTCCAGGATTAATTAATATAATGAAATAAAATAATCATTATTATTCATATAGAACAATGAAGCTAGCTTTGAAATTACATGCACACAAAGCTCTTTAAACAGTATATTGTGTGTGCATGCATTTATATGTGTGTGTGTGTGTGTGTGTGCAATAATAGTAATCAACCAGAATGAGTCCATGGCTTTTAGAGAGAGTGAGTTGGTACCTGGAGTGTGGTTGAAGGAAGGAGACACGGGATGTGTTGGGGGAGAAAAAAGTGGGAGGAAAGTGGTATAATTATACTTTAGGTCAATAATTTAATTAATTAATTATAGTTTAAGTAATTAATAATTTAATAATATTTTAATAACTAACTAAAACAAAATAAATATGTTTTTAAGTGAAGAAAGACTATCACACACATACACACACACATACTCACAGAAGCATTTTCCTTGCCTTGATCAGAGAGTTCTACAATTCAGCTAATCATTTAGAAAACAAACATAGAAACCTGAAGGGTCTGTATCTCTCCTTGGCAGGGATGAACATGAGTTTTATCTATACTGAGCTAGAAGATTGGATCTTTGAAGAAGTAATTTGTCAGAGCAGGAAACTGTAGGGAATTTCTTAACTATTATCCACACGAGCTTTTATCATTGCTAAGATCAAGGTGACTGAATGGCTAACACTTTGAGTTGCTGTTTGCCTTTAAAAGTCTATATGTTGTGTAATGTGTAGCCTTCCAGATGGAACACATTAATTAACTTCTTATAACCACATTTATCACCATAATTTGTTAAAAAAATTCCATAAAAAACAAATGTTTATTTCAAACACATTTTATTTTTTCTTTCTTTCTTTCATTTTATTTTATTTTTTTATTTTATTTTATTTTTTTATTTTATTTTATTTTATTTTATTTTATTTTATTTTATTTTATTTCGGTTTTTTTTGAGACAGGGTTTCTCAGTGTAGCCCTGACTGTACTTTAACTCATTCTATAGGCTGGACTCGAACTCAGAAATCCATTTGCCTCCACCTCCTAAATGCTGGGATTAAAGGCATGCACCACCATTGCCTGTCTTTAAACTCATTTTCAAACATGCTACAGAGACATGTGATATGGCTGTGATAATGTATGGGGCAAATAAATATTTTGTGCATTCATTTCAACTTGATACAAGACTGACAGTCTAACGTATGAATCCCTTCGCCATGAATGTTTGCTGGGAAGGCTGTGAGGAACAGTAAATGTCTCTGTCATATTTATTTTGGACTTATATATCATCTCAAGGAAATTAAATTAAATATCATTTCAACTGCTGGAATTGGCAAATAGAAGTAGTTCTTAGTCTCCCAAGTCTTATGCTAGTTTACTTTCAATAGATGATATAGTCACTTTTCATTTTTTTTATACTTCTGAGAGCGATGGAATCAAGATACTGTCACAGTCTTTTAAAATCAATACTAACAAGGGATTTCATTGACATTTTCTTAGAAAATTGTTTATCTTTTCTCCCTGTGCATATCTTCAATGCCAGAGCTTAAATACCAGTACAACTGGGGCTGAAAGACGCCTTCTGCTGCATTACAGTTTTCAAAATTGCATTCTGAAATTCTAAGAAAAATAGATTTTATGTACTTATGAGTCAATTAACACATATATATTAGTTTGAGAAGTGTCTCCTTGTTAACTACATGTATAAAAAGTGTATATGCTTTAATTTAGCTGAAAGTATTTTGCCTGTACTTCTTTAATTTCCATACAGAGGAAGATAGCTTACAAATAATCTTATTATAAGAAAGTAACTGTAGCCTGAAATAATGTAAAGTTTTACTATTCCACATTAAAATCTTACTTTTCTTGGCTCAAATTCATATCCTTCACATTAAATGGTAATTGACTTTGGAACTTAGCAACAATCTTTTTAATCAGAACATTTTGAAAACAAGTACAGTCTCTAACATTTTAAATTAGTTACTGTATATTGCACATGTTAGCTTTGTTACAATTATTTAACAGAGTGAAAAATAAATATGCAAACACATTCACATGACAGAAATATGTCCATAGGTAAATGTAATCGTTTCTGTATCTCAAGTAAGAAATAGGTGAAGTCTTAACTTTGATTTGAACACAGATGTTTGTTTTTTTGTTTTTGTTTTTGTTTTTTAAAATCTTTTACCCATACCTACACACATGCAAACTATAAAGAAAACAGAATTTTCTGAAACAGCTGAAGTTCACTCAAACTTAGGATCAATACTTATAAGTGTCAGTTATATTATACTATAAGGATGATTGTGGGAGTTGGTACCTGGGAGGGAGAGAGAAGGGGGAGGCAAAAAGGGGGGCATGATTCTGTATTGGAGAAACTGAAGAGAGGTACAGAGGGTCAGGAAGTCAAATAGAAATATGTAGCAGTTGGGGATGAGGAACTGGGGGTATCCCTTAGAGGGTCCCAATGCAAGGGAAATAAGAGGCTCCCAGGACCCAATGGGGATGACTTTAGCTGAAATGTGCAGCAAAGGGATGATAGAACCAGTGGAGACCACCTCTGGTAGATAGGCAGGGCCCCCAGTCTAAGGATAGGGCCATTCACCTATCTCAAAGTTTTTAACCCAGAAATGTTCCTGTTGAAAGGGAGAACAAGGACAAAAAAATGGAACATATACTGAAGGAAGTGCCATTGGGGGACTACCCCCATCTGGGCATTCATTCTGTCTGCAGACACCAAACCCCAACACTGCTGCTGTTGCCAAGAAGTGCTTGCTGCCAGGAATGTGGTGTGGCTGTTCCCTGGGAAGTTTTGCCAGAACCTGACCAATGCAGATGCTGATGCTCACAGCCAACCATCAGCCTGAGTTCACAGACCCTGGTAGGGGAGCTGGCAGAAGGACTAGAGGAGCAGAGGGCGATTGCATCCCCATAGGAAAAACAATGTCTAGTGGCAGGATCAACCAGTACTCCCAGGTACTAGACCACCAATCATGAAGGGATCCATGACTGCAGATACATGCTTAGCAGAGGGTAGCCTTTTCTGACATCAATGGGAGGGGAGTCACTTGTTCTTGTGTAGATTTGATGCTCCAGCATAGGGGGATGCTGGAGTGGTTGGGCTGGAATGCATGGGTGGACAGGTGGGTGGGGAAGCACCCTCACAGAGACAAAGGGGAGGCAGGAGAGGGCAGCTGGGAGGAGGGTTGTAGCGGGGTAACTGGGAGCAGGGATATCATTTGAGAGGTAATTCAATGGAATGATTAATAAAAAAATTTAAAGTAAAATAAGTACAGATTAGAATAAATCTAATGACTAACAGGAAAATACTGTCATAATTGTAAAGACCACAATCCTTTTATTAGGAAGCAACCTTCATTTATTGCTCTTTTTAAAAAAATAAAATATTGATATATCCTTCTTGAGGACTCTGACATGAAAACTCAATGCATATTAAATTCCCAAAGCACATGAATCAGGAAGAGACTGGCAATAAATAATATAACACAATACAATAAGAGCACATGCTGTATGCGGAGCATCTCTTCCTTATTTTTCTTTATCTCTTTCTGAAGTAAAACCCCTTTTGCCTACTGAAGGAGAAATGCCATATCAAATATTTGTAACTTCTCAAGGAGCTTTGGAACTGAACAGTATTTAAGTGTGCAGGGCTGTGGTGTCTCTTCCCCTGAGTTGAGTGGACAGGGATAATCTCAGAACCCCAAGTAAATGGATTTCGTGTTTACATACACAAACAACGAACAAAAATGAACAAACAAGAAAACAAAAACAAAAACCAGTAAACAAACAAACCAAAGTAAATAAATAAATAAATTCATCCCCTAGCTAAAATCCAAACTAAACCAAACCAAAAAAAAAAAAAAAAAAAAAAAAAACAAAAACAATCAAAGTCTACCTTGATTGAATGTAATTCTAAATTTTGGAATCACAATTTAGATGACAGAAGAATTCATTACTAAATCTGTTTTTCTTTAAATTTTATGTGTTCAAATCACTACTGAGCACATTTTTTACTGATGTTACAATCACCTTTTTATTTTGTTTTTCCTTTGTACCTCCCCTGTTTCTTTCCCTGTCCTTTTCTTCTTTTCTTTCATTCTTTTTGATTTGCTTCTCATCCTGTTAAAAAAATGGAGGTAAGATTAAAATTTTACATTATTTATAAATATGAAATAACTATATTTCTGAAATTTTAATATTTATTTATTGATTAATTAAAATGCATTTCAATATATTTCAGACTAGTCTTGTACCTATCGAATGGAGAGCTTGGTCTTCCTGTCTCCATATCCTGAGTACTGGTCTTACAGCACTAACCAACCTTCCTGAATGCAGTGATGAGTGTAGAACCCATGGGTTCCTAAATAACACCAAAGAGTTTATCAATTGAGTCATTCTCTAAGTGCCGAAACTAAAAAACAAACAAACAAACAAACAAACAAAACACAAAGAAGGGAACGGGAAAAGGGGAACAGGGTACAGGATCTAGTATTGGGGAAGGTGGCAGGAGTAAAACCCAGAGGATCAGGAGAATGAATGAAAATATGCAGCCTCTGGGGTTGGGAGGTGAGGGGACACTCTAGAAAGTACCAAGGACCCCGGAGGTGAGAGACTCTCAGGACTCAATGAGGATGGCTTTAGCCAAAATGTCCAACATTGGGAAGATGGAGCTCTAGGAGTCCACCTTCAATAGATAGACAGGGGCTCAAGTGGAGGGACAGGGTTACCAACAAAGTCAAAATTTCAGAACTAGAATTGTTTCTCTTTAAAAGAAATGAAGGAATAAAAAATGGACAAGAGATTGAGAGAAAGGAGGTCCAGTGACTGGCCAAACTTGGCATCCATCCCATGGGGGTTGGGGGGGAGGGCACGAAGGTATGACACTGTTACTGATGTTATTATGTGTTTATAGACAGGAGTCTGTCATGGATTTCCTTTGAGAAGCCCAACCAGCAGCTGAGTGAGACTGATGCAGATATGTACACCCAACTATTGGACTGAAGTTGCAGATTCTAAGGGTGAATAAGGGGAAGGATTGCAGAAGTTGAAGAAGTGAATACCCATAAGAAGACCAGAAGTCTCAACTAACCTAGACTCCTGGGAGCTCCCAGAGACTGAGCCACCAGCCAGGCAGCATATAAGGTCTGATCTGATTCAAATAAAATTTCCAGGGCATCTCTCATAATTGTTTCCCACATACTATACAAGGACAATTCTCAGAATGAGGCTCCTCATCAGTATTATACACAATTTTATCTCATTTTACCTCTATAATTTCACATTTCAATCAACAACACAAATTATTTTCTTAGTAGAGAAGAAGAGAGAAAAGTAAACAGAGAGTAAGTGTTTAAAATATAAGGAAAAATTATATGGTATATCCAAAATTGTATATCACTCATTTTATTTTAATTTGTAAGATTTGTTTTACATATTTTTGCATTGCTTTCTTACAAATTATAATTGAAACAAGCAGAAATATATTTCATTTCATGGTAATTAATAAGTAATGAAGCACCTAGTCCTTATTTTATTGAAATAAAGTTCTAAAGACAATATTTATTGTTGTTATTTTCCATAATTTAAAACACATTTGTCTATTTGAAATTTGAAAGATGATAACATACTCATTTTTTTCACAGTGTAAATTAATCTATTGTTTCACAGGTGCACCTTTTTTTCTGAAACCATTTGTCCTAGAAATTATTAATTTACTATACAAAAGACTTATATGCCATTATACAGATTGCAGGAGCAGTATATTTGTTGTCTTGTATTTATGGGGCAGATTAATAAGTATTTCCTATCAGGTGTTCATAAAAATAAACAAGTAAACCACAGCACAAGTACTATGCATGTTTATTACTGAGCTAGGACTCTGAGACACGCTATCATATTAATGAGTTTAGCTCATTGTCATATTTGTTCCCATTAAAAATGGGATATTTACACTTTAAAAATTTAACACTTTTGTAGAATGGAGCAATTTTCCATTCAACTTACTGTTTTATTAACTCATTTACAGTAGTGTCTACAAAGAATAGCCTTTTGCCAAGCTAACCAAGTTCCTCAGGCACAAAGAAGAAAGGAAGTTCCCCAGTGAAGCAAATGGCATCTCAGAGTGCATTTGTTGTCTGCCAGTTTGATTTATGGTGGAATTACACATAGCATTTTACTTTATGATAAGTATAACTGTGAATAAATAAAACAATAGCTTGTTTGTTAACTGTGACTGTGATTATGCTTGAAAAATTTATTGGTTCTGGTAACATCTGTTAAGGAAAAGGTGATGCGAAATCACATTTTCTATTTAGTTGGAGATTTTTAAATAGCTTTGCCTCATCACTCAGTGTTTTCTGAGTGAAACGTATATTTAGAATTAATAAGTTATGATTGAGTAGAATGAAAATTAAAACGATGTAGCTGGATTAATGCACGATGAATTTACCAAGTTAAAAACAAAGCTCACCTGCTGGTCTGGGAGAGCAATCCCAGTGACAGAACTCTTCTATCTGTTTGAAGCGATCTTGTGGCTAACTCGCCACAGCCTGGTCTGCTGCTTCTTAGGATTTCTGAAAATTTAATTAACTTTAGCTCTAAATAGTTTCTCCATATTTTAAAGATGAATAAAACACAGAGATTCATTTATTATAGCAATGTACAGAATTTTATTAAAGTTTTCCTTTGTAGCTATTTTTTGTTTTTTGTTTTTTTGTTTGTTTGGTTTGGTTTTTTTGAGACAGGGTTTCTCTGTGTAGCCCTGGCTGTCCTGGAACTCACTTTGTAGACCAGGCTGGCCTCGAACTCAGAAATCTGCCTGCCTCTGCCTCCTGAGTGCTGGGATTAAAGGCATGTGCCACCATACCCTGCTTCTTTGTAGCTATTTTTATTAAACCATAACTTGCAATGAGATATTACAATCATATTTAAGAGGCCATATTATCTTCTTCAAATTATGTTTACTGATAAAATTTCTGAATTTTTAATTGGTTATTTTATTTATTTACATTTCAAATATTATCCCCCTTCCCAGTTTCCCCTCCACAAACCCCCTATCTCCTCCCCAGTCTCCCCTGCTTCTATGAGAGTGCTCCCCTACCCACCCACCCACTTCTGCCTCAGTGACCTAGCATTCCCCTATTCATCGAGCCTCCACAGGACCAAGGGACTCCCCTCCCATTGTTGGCAGATAAGGCTATCCTCTTCTACATATGCAGCTGGAGCCATGGGTCCTTCTGTGTGTACTCTTTGCTTGGTAGTTTAGTCCCTGGGTGCTTTGGGGGGATCTGATTGATTGATATTGTTCTTCCTGTGGAGTGCAAACCCCTTCAGCTACTTCAGTCCTTACCCTAAATCCTCCACTGTGTTTCCCACGCTCAATCTGATCTGCCTGTGTTTTGGTCAGGCTCTGGCACAGCCTTAGGGGACAGCTGTACCAGGCTCCTGTCAGCAAGAGCTTCTTGGCATCAGCAATAGTGTCTGGGTTTGGTGTCTGCAGATGGGATGGATCCCTAGGTAGGGCAGTCTCTGGATGGCCTTTCCTTCAGTCTCTGCTCCATTCTTTACTGCCAGAAAAATAGTATTATTTTTCTTTTACTGAAGTATAGAGATTGTTAATGAAATTTATATTTTCCTTTAATTACATTTCTTAATTACTTTTATTTTCTTTATAGTTCAGTCATTACCCTCCTCCTGATCTATCATTCCCACTGTGCTTACCCCAATTTTCCTCCCCAGTGGTCTCCCATAGGATGTTCTCATCCTCAATCCCCTGCCAGGCCTCTCCACTCCCTGGGGCCACAAACTTTTCCATAGTTAGATAACCTCTTCTCCTATTGAGACCAGACCAGGCAGTCTTCTGCTCTACATGTGTCAGGGGGAAGGGATGGGAATATGTGTCCAATCAGGTATAGATAGAGCAATATGACTTCATAAATTATGATACACACACACACATATATACATATATAAATTATCTACTTATAGTTTTAACATTACCAATTGTACTAGGATTATTGCGGCTGATTCGAGCATTAACATCATTATTAAAGTCATGATACAAATATGAAGACATTTTGATTATGATGTTAATGCCAGTATCAGCCACAACAATCATATAGTTAATATATTTTCTTGCTAAATATTACCAAATATTTTTTTACTGTGGTTTAAGAGTAAGCTTATGCCATAAGCCTGTTGGGCTTCTTTTGAAATCCAGCAACAGATGATTTCTGGTAATTTAGTTAGAAACCTATCTCTAAATGTGTCCACCACTACTACAACATGAAAATTTCCAATATGTTCTTCAGCTACTCAAGCTGAAAATAGGAAGACAACAGATTTTCACTTTACTTTGTCACATATGATTACTTCTGTTTCAAATTTTGCTTGGATCTTGGACATAAATATCAACACTTGTTCACGTTTAAAAGTAAAGAAACTTCAAAAATTCCTTTCCCCCTTGTCTTGTTAGGAAAGGTTTTGTTCTTTTGAGGGTATTTGCTTCTGATGTAGCACACTATTGTGTTGGTGAGAAACAGAAGCCTTACTCAACACAGGTAGGATAGACTTCTTGGAGGAATCAAATGAAACATTTATTCCATATCTACAGTTATTCCAAGGGCTCAAGGTTCCTTTCTTGTTTTAGTCACTCAGAAGGAACAATGTTAGGTCACAAATGAAGATGTATACTGCACAAGTATTTAGAGTGGTCATAGTTACAGGTATTTGTAATATGTAGTTGGGAGAGTTGTCGATAAACCTTCATCAAAGAGAGTTTCTTTCCAAAGATTTCCCTGTGATTGTTATGTTGCACATAATTAAATGTTATTGCCTATTTATTAAAAGCTAGGCAGCACATAAGGATCTTTATAAACATTACCATATTTTATTAGATGTTAAGCATGATTGCTATTCTAACACATGCATGATTAATTAGCAATCAAGCAATAATTATTTCATATCATTAGTAAGTTATTTGTTACTTTATTGAAATTCGGGGAAATCAAAAGCAAATGCCAATCTACCACTGATGGATTAAAACCATATGCCACATATAAGCAAGTCTACAGGAATATTTTAGACTAACAGATGAGTGGGATGGTAGAAGAGTGAGGTTCCTAAGTACAGGAAGCATGTTTCACACACACACACACACACACACACACACACACACACACACACACACACACACTTCATTGAAAATTTTCATAGTAGCCAACTTTAGAAAGCTTATTATATGTTACTTATATGGAATGGGAATGAAATGTTCCCACTATTCCCATTTTAATGCTTTAGGTTTTGAATATTTATGGAATGCAAATCGAAATTCTGTTCCTTTATGTTAAATATTGAAAATTAATAGGATTTCTGATCCTGTTAGTTTCCATCTTATTCTAGAATGTGATATCTGATATCATTTATCCTATGATAGTCATACTAATTTATCATCATTTGTTTGGGTAGCACAGTATAAAATGTATTAACATATAAACATACTGATAGAATCATAATTATTTTTTCTGAATTGTGGAATGCTGCATGTTTTAATAATCCCTTTATATTGCTGCTGCAAAGAAAAAATGAGATGTTATTTCTTTATATAAAACATATATCACTTGCTTATAGTGATTTCATTTTAAATATAGTTACTGCCTGCATTCTCCAGTCCTCTGTGTCAATGTTAGGGCATGAAGCTCTGAGTGTTATATCAGCTCAGTGTCCATGGAGACAAATCCGTGGATTTGTAAAAGCAACAGGATTTATAACACACTGTCCCTACAGTGAATCACTTTGGACTTAATATTGTATAACATAACAGAAAATACCCTAAACACCAGACCACTCAAATCCTCATTTAAGAGAATAGAATTCAATTTATTGTGAAAGTGTCACAGAAACTATTTCCAAATGATATAAAGAATGCAACAAACTTCAGGTAAGTTTGTGAACTGTCAGAAAAAAATGAATTAATCAGTTGAGCATAGTGAGGATTGTTTACCAATAAAAGGCACAAAAATCAACACAGAAAACCAATCAGGACCATATGGAGATACATATATATGCATATTTATTTATGTAAATATTGACCATATACACAGTCTGTATTTTCATCCTAAGTTATTATTTTAAAAATAAATGCATGCTTTATAGCCATAAATAAAACAAATATCTTTTCTGGGAATGACTAACTATATTTGTCTTCTACAATAGTCATCTATGTAGCCACCTATTATCTTTCTACTTATCTACTTAATAATGAATAATCAAAATACTTGCATTCATCAAGGTTAATTTCAATTATGTTAGAGTTCTTATTAACTGTTCTTCACTCTTAAATACCTGGGTTCACACAGTTCCTTTATTATGTTAGTCAAGAAAGATCTAACATGCCAAAATATGACTACTGAACTTCAATCCTTCCGAGTAGAACCTCCTGTAGATCCCATTTGCATGTTAGGTATAAACTTATATCCCTGAAAGCTTACACTATTTCCTTCATTTTCAATGTTTATTGTAATATATTAATATTATTATATTTTAGTTTTAAATTATACATCAAACATCGTTCAGTTTTCTCTCAAAAAGTAGCTTTTTAAACTTATTCTGAATTAAAGTTTGGGATCCAAATTCAGTTAACTTTACTTACATTGCATTCATGCTTTTGCTAAGTTTTTATATTTAAAAGCGGTGTAGCAGAGGATGGCCTTGTTGGACAGCAATGGGAGGAGAGACCCTTTGTTCTTTGAAGGCCCCATGCCCCAGTATAAGGAAATGCCAGAACAGGGAAGCAGGGAGTGAGTGGGTTAGTGAGGAGGGGGAGGGAGGAGGTGGGTAGCGGGTTTTCTGAGGGTAAACCAGGAAAGGGGATAACATTTGAAATGTAAATAAAGAAAATATCTAATAAAAAATAAAATAAAGTAAAATTAAAAAAAAGAGTGTAGTAGACATTCAAAGTCAAAAGGATGCATCAATGGTTGTAATTCATTGAAATTCTAAAACACGTTAACACATTTCAAGAAAAGAACATTAGCTCTTGGATCCTTTTGATGATGTGTTTATGTTAAATGTTTATGGATGTTTGCATATATACATCGTATGTGTGCCTGTTGCTCACAGAAAACAGAAGAAAGGTCCTCATCAACTGGAAGTGAAGTTATTGTCAATTTCAAAGAAATTGAGAGTGCTAAATAAAATTTGAAACTTTCTGGATGATGAGATTACAGATTGCTATGGTTTCTGACACTTGACTAGGGTACAACATGCTACAATTTGCTGAGAAAGTTGTCATTTGTATCTAAGACAAAGCTGAGCTTCCCCTGTCTTTTAGGTTAAAGATAGGAAGAAAAAAAATGTATCATTAACATGTCGTTCTTGGAGAACTGATTTGTAGGTAAAGAAAAGCATTACAGTCATTATCTCATATACATAATTTAGAGAAACATATATGCTTTGTAAAATTTAGTAAGACACACATTTTCTCCCAATTTGATTAACTCCACAAACGTGCATATTATTGCTAGAAAGCATTAAAACTATCAACTTACTGCAAAAGTACATTGTGGAAAGCTCAATTGTATTTCTGTGTCTATGATGATAATGATTGTGACCAATGGAACTTAGGAAGGAAAGGGTTTATTCTAGCTCGAAGTATCTCAGATCACAGTCTTTAACTGAGGAATGTCATGGCAGAAACCCATGTCAGGCACCTGACATCAGGAACTGAAGCAGAGACCATGGAGTCATGCTGTTTACTGACTTGCTACACGGGGTTCCCTGGGTTCATATATAGCCCAGGACCAGATGTCTAGGTGTGTTATTGCCTGCAGTGGCTGAGCCCTTGTATATTAATCATTGCTTCATACCCTATACTGGAAGCCATTTAAATATCCACTGCATCTAAAAATAGGCAAGGGACTGACATCTTGTATCTTTCATTCTCCTTACCTATTCTAACCCGTACAATACTTGAAACCTGAAGTTTTAGATGTTACATAAACCATTGTATAATTTGTAGCATTCATACTTTGTTTAATAAATATTTTAAATTTAAACTATTACTAAAATATGGAACATCATGATTGACATCACTTGTTCATTAAAAATTAGAAGGAATTTTCTTTAAACATTTGTACTCATTAGCTAGTTACTAAGCTTTATATTTTTCTTATATTGTTTTCATTGTATCAACTATCAATTTTGTTTAATTCTAATAATACAAGGACATGAGTAATAGAAAAGCTTGGTTAGTATTTGCTATGAACTCTCTGACTGTGTCCACTAAGTCCATCTTTTGTTGCACCATCGCTAAGTCCCTGTTGTGTCAGAGTGAGGATTGTCTGTGGACAAAGGTACTTTAAGGAGTTTAAAAGTCCATTTTCTACAAGTTGTTAGTTGCCAGTTGACATGGATCTCTTATTTCTTTGAGTTTGAGATGTGTCATTTTGAGTGATTGTTCTATTTGCTGCTTTGCACCCACTCCGTGGAACTCATCACTACTTATTGACATCTTTTCCTTGGGTAAATTCTGAACTTAGAGCAGATGTCTTGTCACTGACTCAGGTTAATGATCAGGCTTCGTTGCTGTTTTGCTTTTTTTTTCTCCCTTGAAAAAGTGAAGCCTTTTCAAATCCTTAAAGCTGAAGGTAAAGACAAATATTTAGGTCATTTTAAAAAAGCAAAATCCCAATGAATTCACCATAGCAAAAATATTTAATATTTTTATTTCATGTTGTACCATAATTTGAATAAAATTTCTTTAGCACAATATTATGCAATGTGTTACAGAGATAACCAGTTAAATAAATCAAATGTTGTGTTTCATATGAATAAATATATATGATATAAAACAATATAGATGTAGATTTTTGTGTGGCTGTTTTAGACAAATTTATTGAAGTCTCTACATTTAATTGATACTGCATTTGCATAATGATCAGTATAAGGCAGCCCTGTGACAGTCACACTTTTATTAAATCAGGCCCTACTTCTGTGCATGTGCACTCGATACAAATATGAAGAAAGTAAAAGAAAACTGGCATTTTAAAAACATTTTCATAGTTTTTGAAATCATTTCAGAATACCTATTGGAATAATTAATATTTTGCTGAACAAGAAGAATAAATGCAATCACTGTCTACAAACAGTGGCAAAGAGCATACCAGGCCATCTCCAGAGAACACATAAAATTTAATGAAATTCACTATTAAATTCATGTGATACTTGATATTTTTATTAACAATAAGTAGAATATTTGTCTGTGAGTAAAAGCATCATTAATTAGAAAAAAGAAATAAAATTATAGTTTAGAAAAAGAAGACACTGCATCATATCAGAAATGGAGAAACAGATAATATAGAGATTGAATTTAGTAAAAGTATATAATGATTTTCTTAGTGCACTAAATTTACTGAAAACAAAAGTTTCTGATCAAATAGATTACAGCAGAATATGTGCAAGCTCTTCACCAATACCTAAAATGTCCAATGAAGTAAGATAACATGACTTAATTTTGTTGTTGGGGCCATAGCTTTGAGAAAGATGGCCATGTACTTTTCAGTCTTTGACAATTGCTTTAAAGAAAACACATGAAAGAATTTGGAACTTTAGAGTATAAAAGCTCTTGAACATTGTATAACAGCTTAACAGCAATTTCTAGTGAAAGCTCAGAAGATAAGATTATTGAGAGAAATACAGAGAGTGTAGGCCCAGCTCAGGGTGTTTCAGAGGAAAATAATAAGTCTACCAGGAGCTGTGTGTATAAGGGATACACACAGTCTTAGTAGACTGAAAAAAAAATGCAAATCCATTTTGCCTATGGACTGAGCACTTTGGTGAGTCTAATATAGACAGAATTGGTTCTCTTTCTTTCTTTCTTTCTTTCTTTCTTTCTTTCTTTCTTTCTTTCTTTCTTTCTTTCTTTCTTTCTTTCTTTCTTTCCCCCTTCTCTCTCCCCCTCCAACTCTCTCCATCCCTCCCTCCCTCCAACTCTCTCTCTTTCCTTCCTTCCTTCCTTCCTTCCTTCCTTCCTTCCTTCCTTCCTTCCTTCCTCCTCCTCCTCCTCCTCCTCCTCCTCCTCCTCCTCCTCCTCCTCCTCCTCCTTCTCCTTATGGATGAGGAAATTTCAAGACAGGATAGCATTGAGGATATGGAATGTTGGAATGGTCCTGCTTACTTCTCACATAGGTCTAGAGTGAAAAAGAACAACTATTGAAAACGAAAGATATTAAAATGTCTTGTTTGGTCATAAAACGTTTGACAATGTTTTACTTTACGGACAAGAACAGCTTGAAAGGAGCTGTAATCATTAAGGGGATTATTTCCATTAAAGTGAAGCCTAACGACCTAAGGGTGTCACTGTTCACACTGAAGGCTCCATCTTGTAAAAGTGCAAAATAATTTGAAAAAAAAAATGAACACTAAGAATGCTTCTGAAAAGGTTCCTTGTTTGTCAGCAACTGCACAAGAGACAACTACATAAACAGAACCACAATCATGTAGGCACTAAGATCAACAACTAATAAATGGGACCTCATGAAATTGAAAAGTTTTATAAGGCAAAGGGCAGTATGAAAAGGACAAAACAGAAGCCTGAAGAATGGGAAAAAAAATTCCCACATCAAAGAGAAGGCTTTTATCAAAATATATAAAGAACTCAAGAAACAGGAAATCAACAAACCAAATAATCCAAGGGAAAAACTAGGATACAAATCTAAACCGAAAATTTTCAGTAGAGCAATCTTTAACGGCAAAGAAACACTTAAAGAAAATTTCGATATCCTTAGCCATCAGGGAAATGGAAATCAAAACGACTCTGAGATTTTATCTTAAACCTATCAGAATGGCCAAGATCAAAATCAAAAGTGACAGCTCATGCTAGTGAGGATGTGGATCAAAAGAACTCTCCTCCATTACTAGTGGAGTGCAGATTATATAGTCAGTATAGAACTAAATATGATGGCTTCTCAGAAAATGGAGAATAAACGTACCCCAAGACACACATATACCATTTCTGGGTATATATTCAAAGGATGTTCCATTCTACCACAAAGACATTTTCTCAGCTATGTTCATAGAAACTTTATTCATAGCTAGAAACTGGAAACAACCTAGAAGACCCTCAACTAAAGAATAAACAAAAAATGTGATAAATTTTCACAATTTATACAGCTATTAAAATCAATGACATCAGGAAATATGTGGGCAGGTTGATGAAACTAGATAGGACAATGGAAATCCCCACTATTAGATGATGGAGACCCTAGTAAGATTCCTAACAATAAGGAATATAGAACCTGAATGAGCATTCTCATGTAACCAGCAAGACATCCAATAGAGAGACTGAGACACCAACCCAGTCATAAAATATTTGACCTACAACTTGTCTTAACTACAAGATATGCTAGAGTAAAAACGGCATAGAAATGGAGGAAGTAGCCAATTTATGATTGATTCTGCTTAAGACCCATGCCGTGATAGGAAATCAAACCTGACACTACCAGCAGGTCCAATACCCAAAGACTGGATATCCCAGAGACCAGGTATAGAGCCAAACACAAATGGAAAAAAAAAGTCAATGAAAACTTGCTAAGGTATTCTGCTATACTCATAGATTAATGCCTGGGTCAATTGTCCTCAGAAAACCTTCAGCAATAGACTCATAGCCTAAAATTAGGCAGAGCTTGGGGAATCCCATTGAAGAGTGGGAGGGACAATTTTAGGAGCCAGAGGTATCAAGGACACCACAGAATCAACCTATCTGAACTTATGAGGCCTCATAGAGATTGAGCAGTCAACCAGGGAGCCTGCCTGAGTCTGACCTAGGCCATCCACACATGTTACACTTGTGTAGCTTGATCTTCTTGTGGGATTACTAATAGTGAACACAGAAGTTATCACTGATTTTGTTACCTGCTTTTGGGAACATTACCTACTTATTACTGGGTTGCCTTGTCTAGCCTTAATAGAAGAGGAGATGACTAGTCTTTCTAAAACATGATATGCCAAACGTGATTGATATCGAGTGGGATTTGCCTTTTTCTAAAGAGAAATGGAGGAAGAGTGGATAGAGGAGGGGAAGAGGAGAGGTTTAGGGAGGGACTGGGAGGAGAGAGGAAGATGAAACTGTGGTCAAGATGAATCAATCAATCAATCAGTCAATCATTTGGTCAATCAATCAACCTTTCAAAATGACAGTAACTACACAGGGAAGTGTTTCCTTAGACTCAATACAAGGCAGCTGATATAACTATACTCCAAAAGAGCTTGGCTTTATCCATAGCTGACAATAGTATTTGATTTCTTTTCATGTAGAATTTGATATTTTTGCATAAAAGATGTCGATTAGAGGATATCATCAGCGTAGTACCATGGTTTTTTTAAAACTACTGATGCCAAAAAAAATTTATTTAAAGACCAATGTACCAACAAGTAGACCCTGATAGGAACTGTGTGAAACAAAGAAATCAAAATCTCAGTGTGGTCTGAAGGACATTGGCATTTCCAGAACAATGGAGTACAAGGCAAATGCTTAGAATAGAGCAATAAGTTTTAGGTAATAGAGGGAGCAGAGCTACAGAAAAGAAGTTACACAATTCTCTTTGTGCCCTGATGCTAGACATGTAGTTTACAGATTAGGCATTTGCTAACTAGTTTTATTCATGGTTTTGCTTGTTCTCTTCTTACTCTGCCTTACATCCTTCCATTCAAGAACAGGAATGCTTTGTCTATGACATGTGTATTAGAAACAGGTAACCTGGTTTTGGTTTTAAAGAATCTCAAACTCAAAAGTATTGCAGCAAATGTGGTCATTCTTTCTAGAATTTGTCCCATTTTGTTGTTGAGTGTTAACAGACAAGTTGGCTATGAGTCTAGATATACTTGTATCCCACTAAAGCATTTGAAATAGTGAAAATATATGTCAAATATTAAAAAATATGTTTGAAAGTGACATCAACGATAAAAGACCATCATAATTCTAATTTCTATCAGAGAACTCCTACAGCTCATAAACACCTTCAGTAAAATGGGTAGATGCAAAATTAACAACAGGAACAACATAAAAACATAAAAAATGATAAACAGGATGACAAAGGAATTAAGAAAACAACATTTTTCACAGTAGCCAGAAATAATATAAACTATCTTAGTGTATATAACCAAGCAAGTGAAAGACCTGAATGACAAGAATGTCAAGTCACTGAAGAAAGAAATTGAAGACGATATCAGAAGATGAAAATGTGATGATCATGATATAATCTCTCATACTCATAGATCTGTAGGTTCAACATAGTAAAAATGGCTAATTTACCAAATGCTATCTCCAAATTCAGTCTAACATCAATCAAAATTACACAACTCTTTACAGACCTTTAAAGAGAAATTGTCAACATTATATGGAAATCAGCATGACTTACATATTCTATCTTAGAAGTTTTTTTTTAATCTTCACTATCTGAAATTAAATTTGTGTGTCAAGGGTGTGTCTGTATTCCAGCAAGAGAGTTTAAAATTGTGTCATTCTAGCTAGATCACATAGATGTAGGAAGTCTTTGGATGTGTTCTTTTCCTAGAACTTCCATTGAGCTGGATTACAATTCCTCTACAATGCATTTTTTTCATGAATTTGAAATGTTTTTGTCTGTCTGTTGTGTGTGAGTGTGTGAGTGTGTGTAGGAGAAGACAGTGTGAGAGGGAATTAAGATTATTGTTAGAAGTCTCTGGAGCACCCCTAGTAATGGAGGATATGGAGCCTGAACTAACCTTATTGTGTAACAAGGCTAGGTTCCCAGTGATGGGACTGGTACACAAACCCAAGCAAAAATCTGCAACCCATAATATCTGCCTGCAAGAAGTGCCAGGGCAATGAATACCCACAGCTTCTGGGTGTGGCCAAACTGTGATTGAGCTAATGTTTTTACACAGTAACAGGGAGTCAATGTTCAACAGTGCCAAGATACAGAAGCTAGATGTCTCAGAGAATTAGGGTGAAAACAAAAATGCAATTAACTACTTTAAAATAGTCAGTGACATGATTCCTAATTATCATCTGCTATACTCATATAATTGTCATCAAAGATGCCTCTTTCAGAAGTTCATGGGAGCAGATACAGAGACCCAGAGCCAACCTCTAGGTCAAGCCAGAAATGCTCTGCCTTGGGGAATTGTGAGAGAGGATCCCAGAAAAACGTACAAAGGTCTTTATAATTCAAGTTCATTTTGTTCCCTGCATTGTTCTTGGATATGATTTCATGCCTCCTGTGACAAACATTCTTTTTCAACTTTTAGGACTTATTCATTCTTGTGGAATGTCAGAACATAACTATAGAAAGCAGTCTGGTGAAATGATATGCTGAGTTCTGTCCTTAATGTACCCTGAAACCATTCGGGTATGGCTTTCTGCCTTGCTTTCATGCTTTCCCAGATATAACCAATAGTATGTGCCAGGCAATTGTCTTTTGATGCCTCTGTCCTGGAAATACTCTGGGAAAACGGCTGTTCTTTAATATATGCTTGTTGGCCTTGATTTATATGTTTCAAAACTTAAACTTAACTTATTTAAAACAAACTTTCTTGGATCATTGCTTTCTTTATTATATTCATGTATAAAAGTACACTAAAACCAAATACATACTTTCTATAGCATTAGACTGTAGTCCCATCCAATTCGTTTAGGTCCTCGGATCCCAGGATCAGCGGACAAAATCTGCACGATTCAATGAAAATTTACTAAGCAGAAACCAAGCAGGGTCCTGAATGAAAAGTTTCAAGAGGACACATTGACCCTGAAGAAGGAGGTAAGCAGAAGGTGTTTTGTTTTGTTTTGTTTTGTTTTGTTTTGTTTTGTTTTGTCTTGTCTTGTCTTGTCTTGTCTTGTCTTGTCTTGTCTTGTCTTGTCTTGTCTTGTCTTGTCTTGTTTTTGCTTGTTTATTTTGTTTTTCGAGTCAGGGTTTCTCTATGTAGTCCTGTCTGTGCTGGAACTCAATCTGTAGACCAGACTGACCTCGAACTCAGAAATCCACCTGCCTCTGCCTCCCAAGTGCTGGGATTACAGCAGTGCTCCATCACTGCCCAGCCAAGGTTAATGTAGGGCAAAAAAGAAAACTAGCACCATACAGTAAGCTGATACACTATTTCTTAAAAATGAATGGTTCTAAAGCACATTTTTTTAAATCTAAAATACATCTGTAAGACTGTTGGAATTTAATAAAGGATTATAAGCCACAGTTTCTTGAAAAGGGCACTCTAGATCCTGGAGTATGGGATAAAATTAAAGAAATGGGACAAAAGCCCATAGACAAGAAAAAAATATTCTAATAAAATTCTGGGTGACTTGGGCCTTGGTCTATATCATGATACAAATAATAATTGGTCACAAGCTGAAGGACTTAAAAGGCTATGAAAGATCCTTTAAATGAGCATGAGCCAGGTGATGAGATATATGAAAAAAAAAAAAGTCATACAAACTAGAAAGAAAGTTTGGCCAACGCAAGGTCAGAAGGGACTGAATCAAATCAAATGAGCAAAATCAAATGAGAAAATGTCAGCTCCAGTTGAAGATAAGCTGTCCTGGCAGTGTGGTCTCTTGCCTGAAATATTCTATCCTAGTCTACCTAAGACTATAATAATGATTGCAGTGAGTGAGAGAAGAGGAAATATAATGTACTCCCCTTTCCCCAAAGAGCAAGTTTGTTTTCTCTGAGTAAGGACACACTGCACATATTATTATATTTAGGGGGATAACTAGACAGAGAAACCTTCTAAAATTAAATAGGGGCCTGGCAACTCATATTAAGATTGTATTTCTCATCCTTAACTGGCAGTCAGTTGTCTGATGGTTGATAGGAAAGAAAAAAGGCTTATTGTTGACCAACTGGCATATGAGAATGCTAATGCTGGGTGCCAGACTACCATTCATCCCTTTCAAAAACAAGGAGATAGTAATGGCTCCAACCACACCTGTGCTGATATTGGCCATTCATATAATCAAGGATTAACTCTGCCTTTGGTCCTCCAAGGGAAGACAGACCTCAAATATTGGCAGTCATTTAACATGGAAAAAGAAATGAATGATTACAAATATCCCTACTTTATGTCAAAAATTAGTTGCCACTGTGTTCAAAAGAACTGAAGAGCTCTTTCCTCTTGCAATTTTAGCATATTATATGGATTAAATTATGCTGTCTACAAAATAATGATACAAACAATGATAAAGTGCAAAAAATGATTCATTTAAAATACTAAAAATTTGATTAACCCTTTAAATTTTTATTTATAATTTTAAAAATATAAAAATTATTAAATAATTCAGAATGTTTAACACTGGCCTACTTCTATGTTATGATCCTGTTTCTTAAAAAAACAAAACAAAAAAATAAAACAAAACAACCAAACAAAAATCCTAGCTATTCTTCTGTATACGCTGCTGTGGTGTTTTGTATGTTTGGCCATAGGGAGTGTCACTATTAGGCTTACTAGAGGAGGAATGGCCATGTTGAAGCAAGTGTGTCACTGTATAGGTAGGCTTAGATGCCTCCTGTGCTCAGGCTCTGCCCATTATGGAAGAGCCCCTCCTCCTGGCTAACTGTGAATCAAGATATAGAGCTCCATATTCCTATAGCATAATGTCAGCCTGCCTGTTGTCATGTTTCTTGCCATGATGATAATGGACTGAACTTCTGAAAGGGTAAGCCAGACCTAGTTCAATGTTTGCTTTTGTAAGAGTTGTCATGGTCATGGTGTCTCTCCACAGCAATAAAACTCTAGCTAAGACAGAAGTTGGTACCAGGAACTCAGTTATTGTTGTGATAGGCCTGACAACCCTGGTGATGGGGTCCAGCTTATACTCGCAAAAATTTAAGTATATATATATATATATATATATATATATATATATATATATATATATTAAATGAAAAATCAGCACATCACTAGAATCCCTTATAACCTACAAGGACTTGCTGATGAACAGGGAATGGATCATAGGCCCTGAGAACGAAGAACCATGCATGGTGTTTTTGCATCTAGTGTTGCACTTACCATACATCTTTTCATACTTTTTTAGGATTTTGATGGTTACCAACAAGAATAAATGCCCTAAAATTTAAAAGATGGTAAAGGAATGTCAGAATCAGAAAGGTTTGAGAACACCATGAGAATAGAGCCCACAGAATCAAATAAGCAGCACAAGTAAGCTTGAAGAGTGCCCTGGCCTTCATAGACTCCTGTGTTTAAATGCTCAGCCAAGTGAAACTAATGAGATGTGTAGCCTTGATGGAGTAGGTGTGGCCTTGTTGGTGGAAGTATGCCCTGTGGAAGCAGGTTTTGAGGTCACATATGCTCAAGCTGTGCCCAGCATGGTACATAGTTTTCTTCTGCTACTTGGAGACCAAGTTGTAGAACTCTCAGCTCCTTCTCCAGCATCATGTCTGTCCCATATGCTGCCATGACAGTAATGGATTAAACCTCTGAAACTGTAAGCCAGCCCCAATTAGATGTTTTCTTTTGTAAGAATTGCTGTGGTCATGGTGCCTCTTCAGAGAAATAGAAACCCTAAGACACAGAGACTAAAGCAATAACCACAGACCCTATATAGGTCTGCTTCAGGCACTCTCCATACATGTTGTGATTATTTAGCTTGTGTTTTGTTTGTGTGTGTGTGTGTGTGTGTGTGTGTGTGTGTGTGTGTGTGTGCCTGTGTCTGTGTCTGTGTGTCTCTGTATTTGTATGTGAGGGTTCTTTTTTTTTATTGTTGGACTAATTTCAATGGGAGTAAGGGGTCTCTGCCTTCTTGTGGGAGCATTTTCCTCCTACTGGGTTGCACCATCCAGCCTTGATATGAGGGTATATGCCTAGTCTTTTTGCATCTTATTATACACCATTCATTTGATATCACTAGGAGGCCTATTCTTTTCTGAAGGTAGTTGGAGGAGCAGTAGATCTGGAAGAGAAGTGAGGTGTGGGGGCTACTAGGAGGCTATAGTGGAATATTGAATGAGTGAAAAAGAAATAAATATAAATAAAAAAACAAACAAATAAATAGCCCAAAAGCTTGGTGTAAGGGAAAAGAGTCTATGATTAGCATACAAAACGAGCATAATCCTCTCTATAGCTAGGATTAACAAAATAAAAAACATGAATGGATTTATATAATAAGAATTCAGAACAGACATGAACATTTGAGATTTTATGGTTGAAAAATATCCAGACACATAGTCAAAACATTCTTTCCTCCAGTGAGTTTCATAAAGCACTAAAAAGCATCTGTCCAGTAGTTTAAGGTATTAGGGAATGCTGTCAAGAGCAGTGTATAGCCACTGAGGCCATTCACATATGAAATCTGAGCTTTTGTGGGCTGTTGTAGCAAGTAATTAATTTGGGAAAATTCCATGGGTTAGGACCAGATGTCTTGTTCCACTTCTTCTCAACCTACTATAATAATAAATAGTTGAGCAGTTTTTGTTTGTTGACATTGTGAAAAACTTCCATCCAAGTTTCTGTCTGTCCAAGAAACACACACACACACACACACACACACACACACAAGTGCATATTGCTAGTTAAATTTTATCCTACAGCAGATTGGTTAACATATTCCAATGAGGATTCATCTTGGTGAGAATTTTTGTCACATAAAATAACCGTATTTTTAACACACAAAGAAGAAAACATAAACTGGTTATCATAGAGTGTTAATGAAACTGATAGGAGTTGGCAAATAATGTACAATGCATTATCATTTTATTTTAAAGGACTTAAGTGAAGAACAGTAAATGGAACCAGACCCACAGAACTTTAATGTAAGGTTCAATAACTATTGGTATTCAGGGGATAGAAAAGCATTAGACTCCTGTTATAGTTAGGTTGTGTCCATTTAACACAAATATAGATATAGCTGTGAAAAGGGATTCTCAGTGGAAAAACAGCCTCCATCAGATTGGCTTCTGAGCTTGCCTTTAATTCATTTCCTTTATGATTGATGTGGGAGGTCCAAACCCAAAGAAATCAGTGCAGTTCTAGGACAGGATGTGTCTGGGCTACATAAGAAAATTCACCAGCCAAAGAAAGTAAACTCATAAAGATTTCTTTCATGGTTTCTGCCTCGAGCTCTTGCCCTGAGTTCCTGCCTTGGATTCTCCTGTTTATAATCTGCAAGACAGAAAAAGCATTTCTTCTTCAAGTTGTTATAATCACAGTTTTATGGCAGAAATGAAAAACAAAGAAAATCAAGAGTTAGCACCATCAATTGGATGTGTAACTGTGATAGACAAGAAAATGCAAACTTGCTGAGGACTGTTTATGTTCTGTTCATAGACAGAAGATGGAAGATTCTGGAACTTTGTCCTGGAAATTTGTGGAGTGCTCAGTTCTTAATGAGCTGTTTCTGAAGGACCATACAAAATAAGAATGTGGAAAAAAGTACACATAATAGAGGCGAGGTTCATGACGTTTCAGAAGGAAGTTTGTGAGTCCTCCCAAAATGTGTTAAGGGCTGTTCATTTCATATTTTGAATTTAGGTCTATGGTTTCTGTTCACCTGATTTTGGAGAATTATATGTGACTAACAGAAGAAAGCAGCATGAGAGTAAAACCTTTTTTTTACTGAGACAATAGTTGCCGGTTATCTGAGGCTAAATATCAACTATAATTTATAAGATAACAATATCAAGGAAAACTGTCCTGAGAAGTATTTACTTAGAGTTAGCACATTAATGCTATGGTCCACCGGTAAATAAAGCCTATATATAAGAGTCTTACACGTGGCATTTGTATGAAGGAATCATGAAGTGTAGCAGCGGCTCCGTGCAATATGGCTGACGGAGATGAGATTCCTGAAGAGTGTAGGAGGCCATTTGTGAGGGTGAAGTATCAGCTTCTGCTGAAAACACAGGACTCAAGGGATAAAGATTAGAAGCTGAGACTTGTCATAATGTGGCAGGATCAGAGTCCACGGAGAGACTATGGATGAAATTCCAGCCTCAATTGCATAAGAGACATCAACATATTGAAGATTCTAGAACCGTGGGGGTTGACCTCCAAATACAACAAAAAGTGTGAGTAGAGCCACACTACCCAACAAGCTATGTGTCTCTAATGGGAGAACTAGAGAGGTGGGGCTTCTCATGCACTTTGGAGACAAATTGATCATTGGTGAGTTCCAGGCATTGAAAACTGAGCCAGAATTGATCCTGTCTAGAGGAAATACAGGGACAAAGAGTGGAGTAGAGTCTGAAGGAAAGACCATCCAGAGATTGCCCCACCTGTGGATCCATCTCATCTGCAGACACCAAACCCAGACACTATTGCTGATGCCAAGATGTGCTTGCTGACAGGAGCTTGACACAGCTATCTGTTTGTAAATTGTTGAACTTAAATTTGACTGTGTTTTATGTTGTAATATTAATGAGAGTTCTGGAGGACCTGAAGTGAAAAGGGATTATGAGTTAAATTGAAATGTTCGAGTGTCAAAGTGAAAGAGTTGGATGCTACAGTACAGATTTAACATCTGGACACAAATTTAAACACGCTTTGGAAGAGAGAATCTCAATATCTCAATTAAGGATTTGCTTCAAAAACTTAGGTCCATGAGTATGTCTGTGTCTGTGTGATGTAAGGTCTGAAGAGGTGGAATAATATGAAGTATATTGGTATTCACATATGAAAATAATGCTTGACTGTACAAGTATAAAATATATGCCATAAATCTTAACAACATATAGGATAATTAGAGTAAAACTTCTCTTAAATAACTATGATAAATTTGGTTCTTTTGTCATAATAATTTTATTATAAATATACTACAAGTGCTAATGTCACATTATCTGAGAAATTTGTTTAGGAGCTGCAATTAAATAATTCAGAAATAATTAATTCAGAAGACAACCCATTAAATTATAACCCTCCCTACAGGTTAACTCGGTGCCAAATGTATTGTTTAATTTATCATTCTTAGTAATTTTAGAGGGCCTCAAGGCAGGGAATGAAGTAATAATAAATAGGGAATAGTGGATAATTAGAGAAGGAAATGTGGAACAAAATTACTAAGGGCTTTAGGTGAAGTTCATTATTACTATTTAATAGTGCCCAAGAGCATTCGATCAAATTATGGATCAAGTTTAAAACTGGGCTGAGTGAAATCCTCATGGAGAAGAGTTTTTTACTCTTTTTCCCCCCTCAGAATTCAGCAGAAATGTGATAAAGCTTTCTTAAACTCTCCCCCACATGTCATATTTTGATCAAGCTCTATGGGAAATAATTTAGAGGAATTGTGAATATATTTTTGGGGTTAAGGCAAGGGAAATACTGAGTGAGCAGAAAGCCAGGGTGAAATGCAAGCATCTGAGGTGGTTTGATGATAGTCTGCCTGTCTCAGGGACAGAGGATGTCACGTGATTGAGCGGTAAGACACTGCTTAAGCAGCAAGGTGACTGTTATGGGACAAATCGTAACACAGCCCTCAGGCCATTTAATGTGCAGGGAAAACTTTCTTTACTAAAGATACAGATTATCTCTTTTATGTGAGCTTACCCTTGAGCACTGTATTTCTATTATTAAACTTTTAAAAGTACCCATGTATAATTCATTTGTTTTTCTTATTTTTGTTTGATTTCATTACCATAATTGTGATTGGGAAACATAGAAATGCTTATCCACCTGTTTCTGTGTTACAAAGTTTTCCTCTAGTTTGGTAAGTGAAGCCAGATTGTTTAGATCATGAATTGGAAGAGACATAGTTTCTGTGCGTGCAGAATGGAATCTGAGAAGGAGATTATGTCTGGGCTTTTTTTTCAATGGTATTGTACAGGATGAGTGACAAGGATGGAATTTCATTAGAAATAATAATAATAGTAATAATAATAATAGTAATAATAGTAATAATAATAATAATAATAATAAACTGTTCTTCATAAATTCCAGGAAAGCTGTGCTGTCTGTAGATGTATATTGACTATGAGTGTTTATTCTGGTTTCAACTATTGAAGACTGATCTTAAAATGTGCCTGGAAGAGAATCAATAGCATTATTTAAAATGTCCTTTTGAAGAAGTGATAGCTATAGTATTTAATAAATCAGAAATTAATGTGACCATGGTGTAAATGCTATGTTTAATCAGTAAAGAAAGAAATTCATTTTTGTTATTTATTATATGAATTATAGCGTCATTATTGAACATGAACAATCAAGGAGAAGAGTGGAAATGTCAGTAAGAGAATAAAATCTCAAAGTAAATTCTGATCTCATTACTATATTACTGGTTGGAAGTCAGTGCTTTGATTAGTGTGATTCAGTATCCATTTGTCAGATACTCACCTGAGAAGAGACTGTCCTAAGAACTGGCATATAAACTAAAAATTCTTAATTCACTAAGATTTTTAAAAGAAAAAAGAAAAATATATTACTGTTGAAATGAACAAAACGAGGAATTATAAAGGGTAGATGAACATTGAGTAGCTTTATTGAGAGGTAAGTTTTTTTTTAACTTTTTCCAATTTTTTATTAGGTATTTTCTTCATTTACATTTCAAATGCTATTCCAAAAGTCCCCTATACCCTCCCCCAGCCCTGCTCCCCTACCCACCCACTCCCACTTCTTGGCCCTGTACTGGGGCATATAAAGTTTGAATGACCAAGGAGCCTGTCTTCCCATTGATGGCTAACTAGGTCATCTTCTGCTACATATGCAGCTAGAGACAAGAGCTATGGGGGGTACTGGTTAGTTCATATTGTAGTTCCACCTATAGGGTTGTAGACCCCTTTAGCTCCTTGGGTATTTTCTCTAGCTCCTCCATTAGGGGTCTTGTGTTCCATTGAATAGCTGACTGTGAGTATCCACTTCTGTGTTTTCCAGACACTGTCATAGCCTCATGAGAGACAGCTATATCAGGGTCCTTTCAGCAAAATATTGCTGGCGTATGCAATGCAATAGTGTCTGCGTTTGGTGGCTGATCATGGGATGGATCCCAGGATGGGGCAGTCTCTGGATGTTCCATCCTTTTGTCTCAGCTCCAAACGAGAAGTAAGATTTTAAAATTGATTTTTAACTCTCAATTTCTTTTTCTTTTGTTTTTGTTATTATGTTTCTTTTTTTTATTGAAAGGAGGATTGTATCATTTATAAAATAACATTGTTAAGCATGTAACTCATTTTGTATTTTGTGACTGATCCAGTTACAGGCTAACAGGGCCCAATATGAGTAGAAAATTAAAATAAAATTTTCTTTTTAGTGTAAACATGTGTAAAATTGCAATAAAACTATTGAAATGACCTTTGCAGTAGGAGGAGTAAGTTGAATTTAAGGAGAGCATGACAGATTTAACTTCCTTCATAAAAGTAGGTTTTTGATTTAATATAAATTGCATACATAAAGTTGGGACATAGATGCAAACAATAGAGAAACAAAATATCAGAAGAAACTGCAAATTACAATGATAGAAAAAACAAGTATATAGCCATGATACATCAAATGTACCATTCAATGTAGTTATTTATAACTTCTTTGATGATTAACAGCTCACCTTTCTGAACTGAGTGGTACTAGCTATAAGAAAATCAAGACTAGAAATTAGTGAATCTTTTCATTCCATGTGGTTTGTTCTGAATAAAAGTGGAGATCAGTATTTTTTTAATTCAAATAAATAATTAAGGAGTATAACATCTAAAGATTTACAGATCTTTTGAAATCTTTAAAAGGACAAGCATTGAAAATTTTAGTGTTATTTTTCTGACAACTATAACAAACTAATAATTTTGTGGACTCATGACACACTGCAAACAAATTCTTCTGTTTACAGAATTGCATTTCACTGTATGCATGAAGTAATGTCAGAATCTGATTGCATTATGAAACTATATATATAAATTAAGTTCATGATCTTTTCTTGAAAAATGAACCTGGATCACTCTTATTCATACAAATCAGTATACTCTATACATGGGAAAAGTTTATCTCTGGAATACCTGTACAATTAACTGATTTAATATTTGTTCCAACACATATTATTATAAAACTGTGATTATTGTAATCTACCTTAAGAGTTTGTGTAAAGTTTCTCTTCATAATTCTTTGATTAAGATTGTATTTACACATTCTGGGGCTTTGGTTCATTGAAAAACAGTTTTCAAACCATCAGTCTAAAATTTGGAACTAAGTAAATCTATACATCAGAATGGAGAAAAATATTTAAATGGTTGAATTTATCATTACCTAAATGTAAACACTCCTGTTCTTAAACAGTCTACATTTGAATTCTTTACAGTTATATTACTTTTAAGGCAAACATTCCATATTGATTCATATCTTATGATCCCATCATAATCTTTGTAAACTGAAACTATGGATTCCAGCATAATTAAACAGATTTTATTTTACATTATCACTTGTATTATAGAAGTTATATCCAATAATGTTTCTTTCTGCCTCTAGGAAAAAAATGTACTGTTCTTTAATAATGTTACTATATTACTGCCATAGTTTATATTAGTCATTTTATTCATTTACATTTTAAATGATAGCCCCCTTATGAGTTACCCCCCCAAACATCCCCATCCTGTTTTCCCTCTCCCCCCTTTTCTTTTGCCTTTCTTTTAAAACTACACTTATTATGCAATATCCTCTTCAATTTAATTTCTTTTCTTTTAAAAATTGATCAAAACCCTCTTCTGCCTATTTTTACTTCTACATATTTTAAAACACTTGACACAACTGGTTGTTATCATGTAGAAGAATGCGAATCGATCCATTCCTATCTCCTTGTACTAAGGTCAAATCTAAGTGGATCAAGGAGCCCATAAAACCAAAGACACTGAAACTTAAAGAGGAGAAAGTGGGGAAAAACCTCGAAGATATTGGCACAGGAGAAGTGCAGGATTGAATCTCATAACAATGATACATAATTTATTCTTGTGTGTTTTTGTTACTCTCACCATTGTTAATTCATACCTTTCACTTTATAATTTAATAATTTTTGCATTCTCTGCCAAATCACAGCAAATTGTACACTCCAAAGTAAATTGTTTCTGTATGTGCAGGATCAAAACCATTCACTATCTGTGGTAAATGTATCAATGTTCTTTCTCTATCATGAAAAACATCTATGCCCTTATGTGGTACACAAGAGGCAACAAAGAAGTGAAAACAAAGCCTAATGACAAACCAGTGTACTAGAGTGATACAGACTCAAGTACATCACTATGAGAAGAGCAGATCTCAATCAGAGCTGCAAGGACCCACACAGCATCCAAGCAGCAATTGCTTTCAAGAGACAAAACTGTTTTCAGTAGATGAACTTAGATCACTGTCTTTGAGAAGTTGAGCTACAAAGTGAAACGGACAAACAACAGTAACTTTTTCTACAGACTCCCAAGGAACCCAGTAGAAAAGTCAACCATAAAACTTTGCTCTCTGATGGCACATCTGTAGTAATGCAGTGACAGTATTTGGTATAATGTCTGTCACAGAATCAGTGGCTTATTTCAGTGAATACTACTTAACTGTTATTCTGGTTTCTTTCTTAAGATACCAGTAAAAGACATGATTACAATCCTGAATTTGATCCTTACATTAAGTTGATAGACTGTGAAGCAGTGTAAATAAAACCAAAAGAACTTTAGCTAAGTCATATATTTTTGACTATAGACAGTACAGTTCTATAATAATTTTATTGTTTGTGATAAAAAAGAAAATATAAATCAAAGGATCATGTTGAGCTTCAATTTGCAATATGTACATAAAAGGCCTGCTGGCCTTTTCATTTGATCACATACACAGTGTGTTCGAGTAAAAAACTGAGCCTAACAGTAAGAACATGGAATTTGCAGAAGCCACCTCTTGTAGCCAGGCAGGCTCCACAATGGTGGGATAATGACCCCAACCCACCCACCAAATTTTCAATTCAAAATTTTACCTGCCTTAAAAGAAAAAAAATGTAGGGACAAAGATGGAATGTAGAGTGAAAACAAGCCCACCTTGAGAGAGATCCCATGGACAAACACCAGTCTCTGAAATCATTAATGATACTGCAATGTATGGTTTCAGACAGGAGACTAGCATGGCTGTCCTCAGAAGAGATTCTATCCTGCAGCTGAGTGAAAGAGATGTAAGTATACACAAGTAAACCCTGGAAGGAGCTTGGGAACTCTTAAGGGAAAGTTGGGGGCAGTATGGAAGGACAGGTAGGGTCCTTTTTACTGGTCATTTTAGTTATTTATATTTTGAATAGTGTCCCCCTTCCCTGTTTCCCCTCCCGAAAACCCCCATCCAATTCCCCCTCTCCCCTGTTTCTATGAGAGTGTTCCCCCATCATCTCACCCACCCACCCACTCCTGCCTTACCATTCAAGCATTCGCCTATCCTGGAGCATTGAGCCTCCACAGGACCAAGGGTGTCCCCTCCCAATGATACCAGATAAGGCAATCCTCTGCTACATATGCACCTGGAGCAATGGGTCCCTCCATGGAGGTCTGGATGGGTGTAGATGGTTGACACTGTAGTTCTTCCTAAGGGGTTGTAAACCCCTTCAGCTTCTTCAGTCTTTCCCCTAACTTCTCCATTGGGGTTCCTGTGCTCAGTCTGATGGTTGGCTGTTAGTATCTACATCTGTATTGGTCAGGCTCTGACAGAGTCTCTCAAGGAATAGCCATATCAGGCTCCTGTTAGCAAGCACTTCTTGGCATCAACAAAGGTGTCTGGGTTTGATGTCTGAAGATGGGATGGGTGTCTAGGTGGGGCAATCTCTGGAGGACCTTTCCTTCAGTTTCTATTCCAATTTTTTTTGTCTCTGCATTTCCTTCAGATAGAAGCAATTTGGGGTTATTATTTTTTAGGTGGGTGGGAGGCCCCATCCCTCAACTGGGGGCCATGCCTAGCCTCTGGATTTGGTCTCTATAGATTCTCTCTCCCCTTTGTTGGGTATTTCAGCTAATGTCTTCCCTGTCTTGAGAGCCTCTTGCTTTCTTGACATTTGGTACTTTCTAGTGGCTACCCCTGGTACTCCACCCCCTACTGCTACACTTCTCCCCTGTCTTCTCTCATACTTGATCCTGCCCCCTGTTCCCTCCCCCTCCTCTCTCTCCCAGGTCTTTCCATTCCTCTACCTCCCCTGATTATTTTGTTTCCCCTTCTAAGAAAGACTGAAAGATCCTCATTGTTGTCTTCCTTCTTGGGCTTCATATGGTCTTTGATTTGTATCTTTGGCTTTTGCCTAATATCCACTTATCAGAGAGTATATACCATGTGTGGTCTTTTATGACTAGGTTACCTCACTCAGGATAATACTAGTTCCATCCATTTCTCTGCTAATTTCATGAAGTTATTGTTTTTAATAGCTGAGTAGTACTCCATTGTGTAAATGTACCACATTTTCTGTACCTGTTCCTCTGTTGAGGGAAATCTGGTTTGTTTCCAACTTCTGCCTATCATTAATAAGGCTGCTATGAACATAGTGGAACATATGTCCTTATTATATGTTGGAGCATCTTCTGAGTATATGCCCAAGGGTGGTATAGCTGGGTCCTCGGGTAAAACTATGCCTAATTTTCTGAGGAACTGCAAGACTGATTTCCAGAGTGGTTGTACCAGCTTGAAATCCCACCAGCAATGGAGTATACCTCTTTCTCCCAATCCTGGCCAGCATCTGCTGTCACCTGAGTTTTTTAACTTAGTCATTCTGAATGGTATGAAGTGGAATCTCAGGATCATTTTGATTTGCATTTCCCTGATGACTAAAAATGTTGAACATTGCTTTAGCTGCCTCCTGGCAATTTGAGATTCCTCAGTTGAGAATTCTCTGTTTAGCTCTGTAACCCATTTTTAATAGGATTACTTAGTTCTCTGGAGTCTACCTTCTAGAGTTCTTTGTGTATATTGGATATTAACCCTCTATCAGATATAGGCTTGTTAAAGATCTTTTCCCAATCTCTAGGATGCTGTTTTTTCCTGTTGACAGTGTCCTTTAAGTTGCAGAACCTTTTCAATTTTATGAGTTCCCAATTGTCTAAGGTTGATTTTAGAGCCTGAGCCATTGGTGTTCTATTCAGGAAATTTTCCCCTTTACAAATGCATTTGAGGTTTTGTTTGTTTGTTTGTTTGTTGTTTTTGTTTTGTTTTTGTTTTATTTAAAACACTTTCTCTTCTATTAGATTCGGTATATCTGGTTTATGTTAAGATCCTTGATCCACTTGGACTTGAACTTTCTGCAAGGTGATAAATATGGATCAATTTGCATTCTCATACATGCAACCCTACATTCAGACTAGCACCATTTGTTGAAGATACATTCTTTTTTCCATGGTATGGTTTGGCTTCTTTTTTAAAGATCAAGTGTCCATAGGTGAGTTGGTTTATTTCTTGGTCTTCAATTCTACTCCACTGATTGACCTCTCTGTCTCTGTACCAATACCATGTGGTTTGTGTCACTACTGCTATGTAGTACAGCTTGAAGTCAGGATGGTGATTTCCCCCCAGAAGTTCTTTTATTATTGAGAATTGTTTTTGATGTCCTGAGTTTGTTGTTTTACCATATGAAGTTGAGAACTGCTCTATCAATGTATGTGAAGACTTGTTTTGGAATTTTGATGCAGATTTGCTGAATCTGTAGATTGCTTTTGTTAAGATGGCCATTTTTATTATGCTAAGCCTAATGATGCATGAGCATAGGTTATCTTTCCATCTTCTGAGTTATTTTTCAATTTCTTTCTTCAGAGACTTTAAGTTCTTCTCATACAGATCTTTCACTTGTAGTTAGAATTACCCCAAGATACTTTATGTTATTTGTGGCTATTGTGAAGGCTGTTGTTTCCATAATTTCTTTATCAGCACATTTAACGTTTGTATTGTGGAGGGCTACTGATTTGAGTTACGTTTATATCCAGCCACTTTGATGAAGTTGTTTATCTGCTGTAGCAGCTTTCTGGTAGGAAAAAACATATTTCAAATAATGATTCTGAAGTAATGCAGATACAGAGCAGTGACCTCAGAGTTCACCTTCTTCTTTTATTGTAGGTAGAAAACATTACAGTGTCTGCTAGCATAAAATACTAGTATTCAGAAATGTTTAATATCAGAAAATAGTATTTAGAACAATGTATACAGGTCATATCACAGTTAACTAAGGTTAAGAAAATATATTTTGAGTCCAGTTGTTAAATATATGTCTATATAAATACTACTATTATAAAATAATAATTTATTTAACAAATATTAGGCAAAATAAATAATGCATGTACTCTAAACCTTCATTTTAAATCCTAGTATCTAGTCAACATTTTCAAAAGTTGTTAATTGAAAATGTAAATGAAAGAAAGCATAAATTTAAAAATTAATTTCTAAGATGCTGAATGGCTATTAAAAATTATAGAAAGTATCATTTCATTGTAATTTTGTCTTTATTTCTATCAATGATCATATATTATTGTTTGAATGTTTGATTTAAAAGCTAGTCAAAATATCTTTCAAAAACTAAAATACAAACAATTACAAATAAAGACAATAAAAAATAAGTTAATCAAATACTTCTTTATAGAAAGAATATTAATGTATCACTAAATTTCTATGAACCACATATTAAAATTTCAAAATATTTAAAATTTAAAATTCCATTTATGTTTTACCAATGATGTAATAAAACATAATTGAATCACAATAAGGGAGTATGACTTAAAATAGACATTTTTAAATAAAGAAACTTACTCAAAGTTTTCTAGGTCATGAAATCTTTAAAAGTGATTTAATTGATTTTGGAAGATTTATTTATTTTTATTTTATGCACATGTCTTCATGTGTGGACCAGATATACATGCCACATACTCAAGAAGCTGAGAGATCTCATATCCACTAAACTGAATTTATAGAGGTTGGTGAGCTACCATGTACGGTTTTATATGAAACATAGAATCTCACAGAATGCTTTTTTTTTTTTTTACTATATATCCTGATTTCTCTGTCTGTCTCCAGCCCCTCATACAGTTTCTCCCTCTCTCCCCATCCTCTCATCCTCTGAGAGAATGGAGACCCCCTCCTAACTATTCTCTCACCCTGGCACATCAAGTCTCTGCAGGGCTAGGTGCTTCTCCTCCTACTGAGATCAGAGAAGACAGCCATTCTAGGGGACCAGATTTCATACATAAGTAAGAGCTTTAGGGATAGCTTCTTCTCCAGTTGTATAGGACCTACATGAAGACCAAGGTGCAGATGTGCAACTGGAATTAAGTTCTGGGCCTAGTGCATATCAGGCAAGAGCCTTCCTACTGAGCTACATCCCTAGCCCTTGATGGAATCTCTCTCTCTCTCTCTCTCTCTCTCTCTCTCTCTCTCTCTCTCTCTCTCTCTCTCTGTGTGTGTGTGTGTGTGTGTGTGTGTGTGTGTGTGTTTGTGTGTGCATGCATTCAGGGATGGGGGGTGGTGGAAAGAAGCTGTAACATTGAAGTTGCCTTGGAGACCCCAAGATGTTTGAGAAGCCAGAATCATGGGCTATCTGCTAAGGAAAGCTTCTAAGAGAGAGTGGAATCCGCCAAGTAGAAAGAAGTTTGTTGTAGTCAACAAAGATGAAAAGGGAGTTGATAATATAAAGACCCATTTGACATCAGAAGTGGAGATGCACAATTTGGCTGAGCTAGTTTTGCATCTTTCTTTGGGGAATACAGTTAAGTGTTTGGATGAATCTCAGAAGAGACCTTGAACTTGGACTTTTAACATTGTTGAGACTGTTATATACTATGGAGACTCTGGAAGTGGGACTAGAGTTTTGGGCAGTCTGGTTGGTTGATATTGTTTTTCTTCCTATGTCATTGCAAACCCCATCAGCTCCTTCAGTCCTTGTCTTCACTTCTCCATTCAGGTCCCCATGTTCAGTCCAATGTTTCAGCTTAAGTTATCCATTTCCTATAGTCAAAGTGTCAACATGTGGTATCTTTAGCAATAGTATCTTATTGTCTAATCCTGGCATACAACCAAGAACAGTAAAAATGCCTTTATGATTTGAGTGGCTTTGGGGACTTTCCTGGCCACTGCCTCATAGGGAGGTATCCCTCCTCTGCTATAGGTAATTTCATCCAGACATCCTATGGCTTCTGGGCATACCCTTTCAATTTTTGTAGGTTATCTTTTGGATATAAACTCTTCAGCTGTTGTTTCAATTACTGGGGGATGCACAGTGGCTTTAAAGGTTAATGATCTTAGGACAACCTCAAAGGCATAGGTCCTATGGCTTGCATATACTGCATCTCATTGTGCTAAACAGGCATAACTCTTTGGGACCAGGAGCTGCCCCACAAACCAAACAAATACTGATCCCAGACAAACAGGAATTTTAGTGAGCTTTGCCTCAGGATTGATTGATCAGTGTTACAGAGCAGATGAGGGAGCTGACTATGACCCCCAGCCCTAATGGTAGAGATCTTTTAAGCCAGAAATTAATAAACATCTCTGTCATGTTAGTCCAGCCATCAGGATATATAAGGATATGGGAATTCCTTAGAAACATATCTTTGTTGAACACTTAGCCCATTCCCATTGATTGAGGTATTCAACTAGGGTGGTGGACTTGCCTTACCTAACATTCATTTCTTAATTTGTCAACCAAGATGTTGGTTAGCTATTTACATGACTCTTTCTGCCAAGTAGAATATTAATTCCCAGGGTGGTTTTAGGAACTTAAAATTTTACTTGACCACTTATTAAAATGAAAGTCTTACTCTAAATGGAGTAAAAACCATAAAACCTCATATACGGTTACAGGAAGTTCAGCACAAGCATATTGTGGCTAACTGTACAAAGCAGTTCTAACTGAACTCTATTGTGATTGGATTCCAAAAACACCAAAGCACAGAACATTACAAAATATACAATCAACTGGGATATGAGAAAATTTCTTGTAATAGGACATGAAAAACATTAGTAACAGCATATAGGTAAGCTTCCTTGTAACATAAATAACGGCCTGACAGGCAGTAGTTACCCAGGCATTAATGATGACATCTTTGTAGAAATTGATTCTGTGCCGCACCTGAGGACAGTTTTGCCAACTTGCTTTCTATGTATCCCTTTATAGTGTAAGCTGATTTTACAGTTGCTAACCTGGAACCAGTTATGGATTCCACTTGTTGTGATGCTTTTATATACCTCTCATAGTTGTTGTTCTAGTGTTGTACATAGTTTCTGCTCCTTCACGTGACAGAGACCAAAATCCCTTTAGAACCATTGGTTCAGGTTGCTTTTTCCATAGGCAACAGCTATGACCTTTGAAACTCTTGATGACTTTAAATTAACTACTTAAAACTGTTTAGTTAAATTAAGCCAAAATATTATATTCATTTTTTTTAAATCCACTAGCAAGTACAATATTTTATAGTTTAAATCTCAAGACAGTTGTTGGTTTCTGGAAGAAAGGACATGTGTTGCACAAGACTATGCTCTCCTGATTTGACTATGTCCTGCTACCAAGATGATGGGCTTCACAATAAGCGTGAAGCATTGCCAGAAAATTTTATGGATTGCCCTTGAAATTTTCAGAAATGAACAGAAGAGGTAAGGCACAGTGGAAGGTATACATGAATGTTAAGTTATAGTTTGAATATGGCAAAAGAGGACAGAAATCAATTCTTAGTATTTCAGAAAAAGCGCCAAAGTCTTTATATAGGCTGTAAACTGAATTTAGTCTATTTGTTCTCCTTGACTATATCTCATGTCTCTCCTGTTACAGTAGCTCAAACACGTATCTTTTTCAAAAAACATCCACTTATTTACATGGAATACTTGCAATACTTAATTGTGGCAATAGAAATGATTTCATTTGGTAAGGTACAGGTGAATATTAGATTTATAGTATTTATAGAATATTGATTATGTAGTCACTCCTCATTGTAAGGATTATAAGGATAATAATTCTTCTCACAATTTTCATGTACCTTTCACAGATTTCAGGAAAGTTCCAAACATACTAAATACTTATGGATTTGTTTCACTGAATAAATTATTGTGGTCATAGATGTAAACTTCTGAGAAAAGCAGGTTCTAACACTAACTATCTGTATACTGCTATATTTCCAATTCTTAGTTTACATTTTTCACAACTAGAGGTAATAATTGTATTTACATGATACAGAACATATGCTATTCAAACGTTCAATTATTTTTCATATGACTAAGCTAAAGCCTAATTATATGTTAGCATTTATTATAGAACCTAATACATACCAAGATCAACTACAGCTACTATTTTCATCATTGATTTGGTCAATGAGTTTAATATAATTTATACTTTATAATACCATTTAAATTTCCCTTGTGATACAAAATAAATATACATTGCTAAATTATAGGGAAAATGTTTGCATCAATAATAACCTGTTTTCCATGGATAATATAGTGCTGTTATTTAAAAACAAAAGTAAGAGTTTGATATCTTCTGAGACTTAGGACAATTAATATATGACAAAATGAAAAGGTAATTATCACAGAAATAAGCAGCCTTTGATCATAAAATCTGGTCATAAATCAGGCATTGTATGCAACAAGCTTCAAAGAAAATATCATCCTGAGTGAGGTAACCTAGTCACCAAAGAACGCACAAGGTATACTTCCACTTATAAATGTGTATTAGCCCAGAAGCTCGGAATACACAAGATACAATTCACAGACCAAAGGAAGGAAGACCAAAGTATGGATACCCTGGTCCTTCTTAGAAGGGGTCACAAAATACCCATGTAAGGAGATACAGAGACAAAGTATGGAGCAGAGACTAAATGAATGACCATCCAGAGACTGCCCACCAGTGGATCCATCCCACATAGAGTCACCAAACGCAGACATTATTATGGATGCCAACAAGTGCTTCCTGACAGGGGCCTGATAGAGCTGTCTCCTAAAAGGCTCTGCAAATGCCTGACAAATACAGAGGTGGATGCTCTCAGCTAACCAGTGGACTGAGCACAGGGTCCACAATGGAGGAGCTAGAGAAAGGAGGACTAAGGAGCTGAAGGAGCTTCCAGCCCCAAAGGAGGAACAACAATATTAACAAACCAGTAAACCTAGAGCTCCCAGGGACTAAACCCTCAACCAAAGAGTACACATGGAGGGACCTTTGGCTCCAGCTCCATATGGCCTTGTTGCACATCATTGTGAGGAGAGGTCCTCGGTCCTGAGAAGGCTCAATGCCCCAGTGTAGGGGAATGCCAGGACAGGAAAGTGGGAGTGGGTGGATTGTGAGCAGGGGAGCGGGGGGAGGGGACAGGAGATTTTCAGAGGGGAATCAAGAAAGGAAATAACATTTGAAATATAAATAAAGAAAATATCTAATATAAAAAGATCCTGGTAAGAGAGTTCTAAAAGTGATAAAATATAAACTGCTCCAGTAATGTATGCAAAAATTTAAGAGCAGGCTAGTGTTGATGAGCTAAATACTCCTCTTATTTAAAATATAAACAATTAAATTCTCAAGTCTAAAGAAAATTAAGTATTAACAAGTAGTTTCATTTTCATTTTATATATAATAAAATACAAAAATCTATCCCTTAGAAAGACACAAACGACTTCATGTAAAATATGAGAATTTTTAAATTTGCTAATATACTGAATATGTGAAGAAAACCACAAATTTATTTCATAAAAATACATCATTAAAATACATTGCCTAATTTTTAAATTGTAAAATAAAAATCACATGTGAAAAATATTTATTAAGCAATATACATTTGAATATATAACAGAAATATGTGGGAAAATATTCAAAGAATAAGTGGTAAGTTTGCCAAGCAACCTATTTCTGAAATCTAAAGTGATATAAACAGAAAATATTTCAATAAAAAACTTGTATTTTAAATAAAGGCCATCGTACAGTGTTTAGTTTAATGAAATTTATATTCATAAAATACACTCAAACTAAGTAAACACATACATTTACAATGAAAATAAATGTTCTCTGTGAATGATATTGTATCTGAAGACTTAAGATTCAGTTTAGTTGACAAAATAAGAAAATATAAAGATCATTTTCAAAGAGTTATGCCTGAATTGGAATGTTAGTTATGAGAAAAATTAATAATTTATGCTAATTGTGTTTGAATGTATTTAATATAATTTTATGTTTACAATTATATATTGTGTAATTATGTAAATTTCTATTCAACAAGCGTGTAAATAATGTCCAGTATTTAAAGCTATGGAAACAATATATGTTCTGAACACTTTATGTCTCAGTAGCACAAACTGCATGCTATGTAAAACTTTATGCTTTCCTTCCAAATATAAAACCCAGTTAATAACAAAAATGAAAGTTATTAAGTAATTATTTCAATGTATTATTTTTCAACCTATTTTGCCATGTAAACAATACTATATATTTTAACTAATCTATGCTGTAAAATATTGTCCAGGAGGATTTTCACTATTAGCACTTATTCAACAGAAAAAATTACGCTGTACACATTATTATTTGAGGAATGATAAAATAATCATTCATATACAATTAGTTTTCTTTGGTAAAAATATTACTTCATAAAAATACAAGATTTATTGAGAATATTGAGATGATATATTTTTATAGTGTTAGAGGGTTTGAGTGAAAGTAATTTTTTACATAGGCTATTATGGAAGTGAATATTAATATTTTAATAATGAGCTTAAGTTAATTCTAAATTGTAGTTAGTTTCATTATATAATCATAAAAGGTTTTAATAATTACAAGACTTTCTAAACAGTGTTAGCAGTAAGATTTAGCTACCAGTGAAATTTTTATTTCAACCAATTGGTTAATTTTATTTCTATACAACAATATAGTACTAGTATGAATCCCCACACAGGGCTCCAGAACACAGATGTCTGATATACACACATAGTATAATTCTAAGCATCTTATGAAGAATGGAAAAATCTTTTGTATTTGCAATGAAGAGTTTGTTTTAAATTCATTGCCTCTGACAATGATGGAACTTTAGCTGTGAATTTTTGTTTGGTTGGTTGGTTTGGATTGTTCTTTGGTTTTGAATGTTGTTTGATTTTTTTGACACAGAGTTTCTCTGTGTAACAATCCTGGCTATCCTGAAACTCCATTTATAGACCAAGTTGGCCTCAAATCAGCCTGCCTCTGTCTCTCCAATGCTGGAACTAAAGGAGTGTAGCACAACTCGCTGTCAGTGGAAAGAGAGACCCATTGGTCGTACAAACTTTATATGCCTCAGTACAGGGGAATGTCAGGGCCAAGAAGTGGGAGTGGGTGGGTAGGAGAGTGGGTGGGGGAGCATGTGGGGGACTTTTGGAATAGCATTGGAAATGTAAATGAAATAAATACCCAATTAAAAAAAAACTGGCTGTAAGTTAAGAAATCTGCTTCTCTCCTTTATAGCATATTTCCATGTTTCAATAATCTTCTCAACTAAAGTGCTTCCTCAAAAGTTCAAGTATGGTTTATACTGACAGCCAGTAGAATTAAATCAAGTATCTTGACCAATAAAACATTCATATTTTGTCCTCAGCATTATGTTAGATAGACACATTTTACTTTGGCATATATTCATAAGGGAAATTGGTCTGAAGTTCTCTATCTTTGTTGGGTCTTTTTGTGGTTTAGGTATCAGAGTAATTGTGGCTTCATAGAATGATTTGGGTAGTGTACCTTCTGTTTCTATTTTGTGGAATAGTTTGTGAAGAAATGGGATTCGATCTTCTTTGCAGGTGTGATAGAACTCTGCACTAAACCCATCTGGTCCTGGGCTTTTTTTTTTTTTTTTTTTTTTTTTTTTTTTTTTTTTTGGTTGGGAGACTATTAATGACTGCTTCTATTTCTTTAGGGGATATAGGACTGTTCATATCATTAACCTGATCTTGATTTAACTTTGTTACCTGGTATCTGTCTAGAAACTTCTCCATTTCATCCAGGTTCTCCAGTTTGGTTGAGTATAGCCTTTTGTAGAAGGATCTGATGGTGTTTTGGATTTCTTCAGGATCTGTTGTTATGTCTCCCTTTTCTTTTCTTTTTTTTTTTTCTTTTTTTTTTTTTTTATTTTTATTTTTTTTTCCATTTTTTATTAGGTATTTAGCTCATTTACATTTCCAATGATATACTAAAAGTCCCCCATACCCACCCACCCCCACTCCCCTACCCACCCACTCCCCCTTTTTGGCCCTGGCGTTCCCCTGTACTGGGCCATACAAAGTTTACGTGTCCAATGGGCCTCTCTTTCCAGTGATGGCCGATTAGGCCATCTTTTGTTACATATGCAGCTAGAGTCAAGAGATCCGGGGTACTGGTTAGTTCATAATGTTGTTCCACCTATAGGGTTGCAGATCCCTTTAGCTCCTTGGGTTCTTTCTCTAGCTCCTCCATTGGGAGCCCTGTGATCCATCCATTAGCTGACTGTGAGCATCCACTTCTGTGTTTGCTAGGCTCCGGCATAGTCTCACAAGAGACAGCTACATCTGGGTCCTTTCAATAAAATCTTGCTAGGGTATGCAATGGTGTCAGCGTTTGGATGCTGATTATGGGGTGGATCCCTGGATATGGCAGTCTCTACATGGTCCATCCTTTCATCTCAGCTCCAAACTTTGTCTCTGTAACTCCTTCCATGGGTGTTTTGTTCCCAATTTTAGGAGGGGCATAGTGTCGACACTTCAGTCTTCATTCTTCTTGAGTTTCATGTGTTTAGCAAATTGTACCTTATATCTTGGGAATCCTAGGTTTGGGGCTAATATCCACTTATCAGTGAGTACATATTGTGTGAGTTCCTTTGTGAATGTGTTACCTCACTCAGGATGATGCCCTCCAGGTCCATCCATTTGGCTAGGAATTTCATAAATTCATTCTTTTTAATAGCTGAGTAGTACTCCATTGTGTAGATGTACCACATTTTCTGTATCCATTCCTCTGTTGAGGGGCATCTGGGCTCTTTCCAGCTTCTGGCTATTATAAATAAGGCTGCTATGAACATAGTGGAGCATGTGTCCTTCATACCAGTTGGGGCATCTTCTGGATAAATGCCCAGGAGAGGTATTGCTGGATCCTCCGGTAGTACTATGTCCAGTTTTCTGAGGAACCGCCAGACTGATTTCCAGAGTGGTTGTACAAGCCTGCAATCCCACCAACAATGGAGGAGTGTTCCTCTTTCTCCACATCCACGCCAGCATCTGCTGTCACCTGAATTTTTGATCTTAGCCATTCTGACTGGTGTGAGGTGGAATCTCAGGGTTGCTTTGATTTGCATTTCCCTGATGATTAAGGATGTTGAACATTTTTTCAGGTGCTTCTCTGCCATTCGGTATTCCTCAGGTGAGAATTCTTTGTTCAGTTCTGAGCCCCATTTTTTAATGGGGTTGTTCGATTTTCTGAAGTCCACCTTCTTGAGTTCTTTATATATGTTGGATATTAGCCCCCTATCTGATTTAGGATAGGTAAAGATCCTTTCCCAATCTGTTGGTGGTCTTTTTGTCTTGTTGACGGTGTCTTTTGCCTTGCAGAAACTTTGGAGTTTCATTAGGTCCCATTTGTCAATTCTCGATCTTACAGCACATGCCATTGCTGTTCTGTTCAGGAATTTTTCCCCTGTGCCCATATCTTTAAGGCTTTTCCCCACTTTCTCCTCTATAAGTTTCAGTGTCTCTGGTTTTATGTGAAGTTCTTTGATCCACTTAGATTTGACCTTAGTACAAGGAGATAAGTATGGATCGATTCACATTCTTCTACATGATAACAACCAGTTGTGCCAGCACCAATTGTTGAAAATGCTGTCTTTCTTCCACTGGATGGTTTTAGCTCCCTTGTCGAAGATCAATTGACCATAGGTGTGTGGGTTCATTTCTGGGTCTTCAATTCTATTCCATTGGTCTACTTGTCTGTTTCTATACCAGTACCATGCAGTTTTTATCACAATTGCTCTGTAGTAAAGCTTTAGGTCAGGCATGGTGATTCCACCAGAGGTTCTTTTATCCTTGAGAAGACTTTTTGCTATCCTAGGTTTTTTGTTATTCCAGATGAATTTGCAAATTGCTCCTTCTAATTCGTTGAAGAATTGAGTTGGAATTTTGATGGGGATTGCATTGAATCTGTAGATTGCTTTTGACAAGATAGCCATTTTTACAATGTTGATCCTGCCAATCCATGAGCATGGGAGATCTTTCCATCTTCTGAGATCTTCTTTAGTTTCTTTCTTCAGAGATTTGAAGTTTTTATCAACAGATCTTTCACCTCCTTAGTTAGAGTTACGCCAAGATATTTTATACTATTTGTGACTATTGAGAAGGGTGTTGTTTCCCTAATTTCTTTCTCAGCCTGTTTATTCTTTGTATAGAGAAAGGCCATTGACTTGTTTGAGTTTATTTTATATCCAGCTACTTCACCAAAGCTGCTTATCAGGTTTAGGAGTTCTCTGGTAGAATTTTTAGGGTCACTTACATATACTATCATATGATCTGCAAAAAGTGATATTTTGACTTACTCTTTTCCAACTTGTATCCCCTTGATCTTCTTTTTTTGTCGAATTGCTCTGGCTAATACTTTAAGTACTATGTTGAAAAGATAGGGAGAAAGTGGGCAGCCTTGTCTAGTCCCTGATTTTAGTGGGATTGCTTCCAGCTTCTCTCCATTTACTTTGATGTTGGCTACTGGTTTGCTCTAGATTGCTTTTATCATGTTTAGGTATGGGCCTTGGATTCCTGATCTTTCCAAAACTTTTATCATGAATGGGTGTTGGATCTTGTCAAATGCTTTTTCTGCATCTAACGAGATGATCATGTGGTTTTTGTCTTTGAGTTTGTTTATATAATGGATTACATTGATGGATTTTCGTATATTAAACCATCCCTGCGTTCCTGGAATACAACCTACTTGGTCAGGATGGATGATTGCTTTAATATGTTCTTGGATTCGGTTAGCAAGAATTTTATTGAGGATTTTTGCATCGATATTCATAAGAGAAATTGGTCTGAAGTTCTCTATCTTTGTTGAATCTTTCTGTGGTTTAGGTATCAGAGTAATAGTGGCTTCATAAAATGAGTTGGGTAGAGTACCTTCTACTTCTATTTTGTGAAATAGTTTGTGCAGAACTGGAATTAGTTCTTCTTTGAAGGTCTGATAGAACTCTGCACTAAACCCGTCTGGTCCTGGGGTTTTCTTGGCTGGGAGACTATTAATAACTGCTTCTATTTCTTTAGGTGATATGGGACTGTTTAGATGGTCAACTTGATCCTGACTCAACTTTGGTACCTGGTATCTGTCCAGAAATTTGTCCATTTCGTCGAGGTTTTCCAGTTTTGTTGAGTATAACCTTTTGTAGAAGGATCTGATGGTGTTTTGGATTTCTTCAGGATCTGTTGTTATGTCTCCCTTTTCATTTCTGATTTTGTTAATTAGGATTTTGTCCCTTTGCCCTTTAGTAAGTCTAGCTAAGGGTTTATCTATCTTGTTGATTTTCTCAAAGAACCAACTCCTCGTTTGGTTAATTCTTTGAATAGTTCTTCTTGTTTCCACTTGGTTGATTTCACCCCTGAGTTTGATTATTTCCTGCCGTCTACTCCTCTTGGGTGAATTTGCTTCCTTTTTTTCTAGAGCTTTTAGATGTGTTGTCAAGCTGCTAGTATGTGCTCTCTCCCGTTTCATCTTGGAGGCACTCAGAGCTATGAGTTTCCCTCTTAGAAATGCTTTCATTGTGTCCCAAAGGTTTGGGTACGTTGTGGCTTCATTTTCATTAAACTCTAAAAAGTCTTTAATTTCTTTCTTTATTCCTTCCTTGACCAAGGTATCATTGAGAAGAGTGTTGTTGTTCAGTTTCCACGTGAATGTTGGCTTTCCATTATTTATGTTGTTATTGAAGATCAGTCTTAGGCCATGGTGGTCTGATAGGATACATGGGACAATTTCAATATTTTTGTATCTGTTAAGGCCTGTTTTGTGGCCAATTATATGGTCAATTTTGGAGAAGGTCCCGTGAGGTGCTGAGAAGAAGGTATATCCTTTTGTTTTAGGATAAAATGTTCTGTAGATATCTGTTAGGTCCATTTGTTTCATAACTTCTGTTAGTTTCACTGTGTCCCTGTTTAGTTTCTGTTTCCACGATCTGTCCCTTGATGAAAGTGGTGTGTTGAAGTCTCCCACTATTATTGTGTGAGGTGCAATGTGTGCTTTGAGCTTTACTAAAATGTCTTTAATGAATGTGGCTGCCCTTGCATTTGGAGCATAGATATTCAGAATTGAGAGTTCCTCTTGGAGGATTTTACCTTTGATGAGTATGAAGTGTCCCTCCTTGTCTTTTTTGATAACTTTGGGTTGGAAGTCGATTTTATCCGATATTAGAATGGCTACTCCAGCTTGTTTCTTCAGACCATTTGCTTGGAAAATTGTTTTCCAGCCTTTCACTCTGAGGTAGTGTCTGTCTTTTTCCCTGAGATGGGTTTCCTGTAAGCAGCAGAATGTTGGGTCCTGTTTGTGTAGCCAGTCTGTTAGTCTATGTCTTTTTATTGGGGAATTGAGTCCATTGATATTAAGAGATATTAAGGAAAAGTAATTGTTGCTTCCTTTTATTTTTGTTGTTAGAGTTGGCATTCTGTTCTTGTGACTGTCTTCTTTTTGGTTTGTTGAGGGATTACTTTTTGCTTGTTCTAGGGCGTGATTTCCGTCCTTGTATTGCTTCTTTTCTGTTATTATCCTTTGAAGGGCTGGATTCGTGGAAAGATATTGTGTGAATTTGGTTTTGTCGTGGAATACTTTGGTTTCTCCATCTATGGTAATTGAGAGTTTGGCCGGGTATAGTAGCCTGGGCTGGCATTTGTGTTCTCTTAGTGTCTGTATAACATCTGTCCAGGCTCTTCTGGCTTTCATAGTCTCTGGTGAAAAGTCTGGTGTAATTCTGATAGGCCTTCCTTTATATGTTACTTGACCTTTCTCCCTTACTGCTTTTAATATTCTATCTTTATTTAGTGCATTTGTTGTTCTGATTATTATGTGTCGGGAGGAATTTCTTTTCTGGTCCAGTCTATTTGGAGTTCTGTAGGCTTCTTGTATGATCATGGGCATCTCTTTCTTTATGTTTGGGAAGTTTTCTTCAATTATTTTGTTGAAGATATTTGCTGGTCCTTTGAGTTGTAAATCTTCATTCTCATCCACTCCTATTATGCGTAGGTTTGGTCTTCTCATTGTGTCCTGGATTTCCTGGATGTTTTGAGTTAGGATCCTTTTGCATTTTGTATTTTCTTTGACTGTTGTGTTGATGTTCTCTATGGAATCTTCTGCACCTGAGATTCTCTCTTCCATTTCTTGTATTCTGTTGCTGATGCTGGCATCTATGGTTCCAGATCTCTTTCCTAGGGTTTCTATCTCCAGCGTTGCCTCGCTTTGGGTTTTCTTTACTGTGTCTACTTCCCCTTTTAGTTCTAGTATGGTTTTGTTCATTTCCATTACCTGTTTGGATGTGTTTTCCTGTTTTTCTTTAAGGACTTCTACCTGTTTGGCTGTGTTTTCCTGCTTTTCTTTAAGGGCCTGTAACTCTTTAGCAGTGCTCTCCTGTAATTCTTTAAGTGACTTATGAAAGTCCTTCTTGATGTCCTCTATCATCATCATGAAAAATGCTTTTAAATCTGGGTCTAGATTTTCAGTTGTGTTGGGGTGCCCAGGACTAGGTGGGGTGGGAGTGCTGCGTTCTGATGATGGTGAGTGGTCTTGATTTCTGTTAGTAGGATTCTTACGTTTGCCTTTCACCATCTGGTAATCTCTGAAGCTAGCTGTTATAGTTGTCTCTGTTAAGAGCTTGTACTTCAGGTGACTCCGTTAGCCTCTATAAGCAGACCTGGGAGGGTAGCACTCTCCTTGGTTTCAGTGGGTAGAGTATTCTCTGCAGGAAAGCACTCTTCTTGCAGGGAAGGTACCCAGATATCTGGTGTTCGAACCAGACTCCTGGCAGAAGTTGTGTTCCACTCACTAGAGGTCTTAGGATCCCGTGAGGAATCCTGTGTGGGCCCTTGCGGGTGTCAGGCAACTCCGCTGGCCAGGAAGCCCTGGGCTGGAGTGGAGCGGAAGGGGCTTTTGTCCCGGGTCAGGTCCGGGCAGTCTGCTTCCCTATGTACCGCAGTCTCAGGTTCCGCGAGATTGGATTGGGGCCGGCGCTGTGTACCACTCACCAGAGGTCTTAGGATCCTGTGGGGAGTCCCGTGTGGGCCCTTGCGGGTGTTGGGCAAGACTCTGCTGGCAAGGTAGCCCGGGGCTCGAGTCGAGCGGAAGGCTATGTCTCCCTTTTCATTACTGATTTTGTTAATTAGGATGCTGGCCCTGTGCCCTTTAGTGAGTCTGGCTAAGGGTTTATCTATCTTGTTGATTTTCTCAAAGAGCTAGCTCCTCGTTTGGTTGATTCTTTGAATAGTTTTTCTCGATTCCACTTGATTGATATTGCCCCTGAGTTTGATTATTTCCTGCTGTCTACTCCTCTTGGGTGAATTTGCTTCCTTTTGTTCTAGAGCTTTTAGGTGTGTTTTCAAGCTGCTAATGTGTGTTCACTCTAGTTTCTTTTTGGAGGCACTCAGAGCTATGAGTTTCCCTCTTAGAAATGCTTTCACTGTGTCCCATGAGTTTGGGTATGTTGTGGTTTCATTTTCATTAAACTCCAAAAAGTCCTAATTTCTTTCTTTATTCCTTCCTTGACCAAGGTATCATTGAGAAGAGTGTTGTTCAGTTTCCACGTGAATGTTGGCTTTCTATTATTTATTTTGTTATTGAAGATCAGCCTTAGTCCATGGTGATCTGATAGGATGCATGGGACTATTTCAACATTTTTGTATGTGTTGAGGCTTGTTTTGTGACCAATTATGTGTTCAATTTTGGAGAAGGTACCATGAGGTGCTGAGAACTTTTGGATATTAAAACAGTTAAAATATTTATATAGATATCATGAATATGATTAGAGTAAAATTACACAGACAAATATAGATGAATGCCACAAATCTACAATTTTTCTTTCCATTGAAATTTAAAGAAAGATTATTATTACTTCATGAGACACAGACAGTTATAACAACTGCACACATTAAATTATATTTAGTAGAGTCTTCACATTGATTATCTACATCCAAAGGCAACACTAGCTCTATATGACAAATTCAGAATAAATATCACAAATAAAGGAGAAAACTAAAAGAATTTCCTCTATGTTCTGGATCACTATAGGTTGTCCTCTTTTATCACTCATGCTTTACAAAATTATACAAGTTATTAGCTTGGAAATTAGTTAAAATAGAGAAATAAATATCAGAAAAATTATAAAGGGTTATTTAAGCATACATATATGCTATATATGTTTATATATAGCTACAACACATGTATTATTTATGTATATTTATATATGTGTATATTATATGTACATATGTATATAATTATATAATGAACTCACCAAAGGATTAACTAAAAATAGTATTATTTTAAACAGCTATAAAATAAAAAATCTGATTTTAAATTAATAGATGTGGGTAAGAAATAAACTTTAAAAATCATGAAAATAAGTAACCTGATGTAAAATGCAAATGAAAGTCATGATCAATGACTTTATATATTTAACTCAATAGTAGAACACTTGTGCCGTATGCAAGAATATTTCTGTTCAATCCCCAGGTGTTACAAATGATAGATAGATAGATAGATAGATAGATAGATAGATAGGCAGACAGACAGACAGATAGGTACATAGACAGACAGATAGTGTAAATTTCTGATTTCTTTCATTGTGTCATGTGATTTTTATTATTAATAATATTAGATATTTTCTTCATTTACATTTCAAATGCTATCCCCTTTCCTAGTTTCCTCTTCCTTTCCCTCTTATCCTCCCTGCCCTGCTCCCCAATCTACCCACTCCCACTTCCTGGTGATGGCATTCCCCTGTACTGGGGAATATGATCTTTACAAGACCAAGAGCCTCTCCTCTCCTCCCCTCCCCTCCCCTCCTCTCCCCTCCTCCTCTCCTCCCCTCCTCCTCTCCTCCCCTCCTCCCCTCCTCCTCTCCTCCCCTCTCCTCTCCTCCCCTCCCCTCCCCTCCCCTCCCCTCCCCTCCTCTCCTCTCCTCTCCTCTCTTCTCTTCTCTTCTCTTCTCTTCTCTTCTCTTCTCTTCTCTTCTCTTCTCTTCTCTTCTCCTCTTCTCTTCTCCTCTTCTCTTCTCTTCTCCTCTTCTCTTCTCTTCTCTTCTTTCTTTTTTTTAAGCTGTCTTTTGAGAGGGCTTGAGATGTTTTGAAGAAATTTAGATACTTGAGAGGGTGCATGATGTTTAGAAAGAATATAAATAGAACACCACAAACAATGAAAGGATGTTCTTGCATTGTTACAGCATGCAATATTTTCCTGGTCTTCACTGGTTTTCACTCATCTTCCTCTTATAAAGAGAAACATGCCAAATAAGTTCTCATGGTATTCTAGCTGATTCTCTCTACTTCTTGCTGACTTGTGCTGAGCCTTGATGTTCTGTTTGATCATGGCACTGATACTGATATGTATTGGCTCTTTTGTATTGAACTGAACTGCTGTACCATGACAAAGAAGAGTGGAATCAACCCAAGGAACTATTTCAAAGTAGGATCACAACTCCTGTTTTTTATTAACCTTCCTTAAATCTGGTCAGTGGGCTAGCAGGGATGTTGAAGTACTTAAGAATTCCAGATAACTGCTGACAGCATGCTGTCCAAGCTGTGGACAAGCAGGACAAAGAAAGTCCTGGCTGAACTCTGCCAGGACAAGATAGAGAAGTTTTTCCTGATTCCCGTTTTACAGAAAAATGTAGGACCATGCTACCATACAGACATAAGACCTGCTAAGGTTGATCTCAGACCCTAGGAATCTCAAAGATTTGAGAACAGTGGTTGAGCTGCTTCTGTCCTGTACCTGCTCTGGGACATGTAACCATGGCACCCCACTGAGAGAACCATGGGCACTCAGTCACATAGCACAACACCTGGAGTGCCTCCCCATGTTAATGGGGCATCTTGGTATCCTAAGCCTTCAACCAATGACCTTCTCTTCCTGGGTATTCCTTCCCCAAGAGGTATATAATTATATAATCCCTGGTTCACCCCAAATAAAGTATATGCCCCCACATCTACCCTCAATAAAACAATATGAACAAGCATAAAAAAAAAAGAATTCCAGATAAAGTAGGTTTTGAAAAAAATCTAAGTCTACAAATATATATATATATATGCAAACCCATGAACCCAAGCCTATAACATAAAATATAAAATATGCTGGTGACAATATAGAGAAAGAATACTTATAAACTGTTTATGAGACTCTGGAGTACTACGGATAATATATTTTTAGCAGTATATCTTGCAGAAAACTAAGACTATTTATCAACCTTCCGTAATTTCTATGTATGAATCCTATAGAAAATAAAATCAGCATGTCAGACAGTCACTCATTCTTACTATAGTTCTACTAAAATCAGCCAAGGGTTGGAATCAACCAGGTTTTGCTGTAATGGATGTGGAGACGTTGAAAAGGTGCTATGTGTTCATTGTGGAATTCTATTGAATAATCAAAAGAGAATCTGATGCTGTCATTTGCATTGACATGCATGGAGCATACATTACTACACAGTGAGATAGGCTAAGTAAAAGAAGACAAAACCATGATGTTACTGCTCTTCTTTTGAACTAAAATGTTAATTTCATTCAAATAGAGAGTAGAATAGTTATTACTTGAAGACTCAAGTTAAATTAATTTAAAAAAAATAAGGACGGATGATACAAAGAGAATAATGAATGAACAACTTCATGAGGTAAGAGGAATAACTTCTATTATTTTATTGTAGAGTAAGAGGACACAGTCTACAACCTTTTAAATACTTTGTGAAGAGCTAAAGTAGGATCTTGATGTTTATATTATAAAGAAATAATAATTTAATGAAATCCTAAAAGAAATAATACAATAGTTCCCATATTTGATCAGTATATGGTATCCCAATCTATCAAACTGCAAAAAGAAATTATAAATGTTTTTCATTATAATGCAACAATAAAAGTAATTTTGAAATATTTTACACTAACTAAAAGTAAAATTTTTAGCCATATAAAAAGATGGTTTCTAATAGAATATCAAATGTGGTGACATCTTAGCACAGTAAGAGAAATGTTATGTAAACTAAGTGTAAGATTTAAACTTTTAAAATGGTATCTCCTCTCAGAATTTTTTTTCATCTTTAAGAAAATAATTTAATGTGGACGAAAAGATTGCTCAGCAATTAAGAATACTTCATGCTCTTCCAGACAACCATACGTTGGTTTACAGAATCATCTGTTAACTCACAACTACCTGTATCTCCAGCTTTAAATTTGTAAACCTTTAAAATAAGGCTACAATGAAGACTTTTATTGACATCATAAAATTAAAATAGAAAAGTCAGGTCAAGTCATATAATCATGGTTTTCTTCATAGTAAGAGTCTTCTGACAGAATATTAAATCTGTAATTCTAAATATTTAATTCTCCTCTGAACATCCTTTACAAAATTTAGGTATTATATCAATATATTTAGATTATTTGTGCTGTTAAGGTTTTTAAAAATAATGAGTATAGTCAATTTCTCCAAATTATCCATCTTCCATTACTAATCAGTATGATATTCTATTTCAGCACCCAGACACTGCAAATTAATTGTACAATTGTCCTCCATTATATTACAACCCTAGAAAAAGAAAGTATTAAAATATTTTTATGTAGGAAAGTCACAGCAGGTAATCCTCACAGAAAATAGTGTGTACTTTAAACTTCTAGCCTATGTAAATGCACACTGAGGGTAAGAGTGTGGGTCATGTAAGCAAGTATGCTCTGTAATTATTCACCTTGAAATGTTGAAAATATTTACATACTATTGCTTTGTGAAACTGTATGAAGTTCATTTGTCCAGAGTACGGCATAAATGTGTGTGATGAGCATTTGCAGGAAAATGACACATTCAATTCTAAAACATAACATTTCCAAGTTCCATATTCAAAATTTGCTCCTTGTATTTCTTGATTAATTTTATTGTATTCATGCTAACAGGATATGCTTTCATTTCTACGGAACAAGGTTTGCCTTCCTGGTAGCCTTCTAAACTCCAACAAGCCCCATCAGAATATTAATTATCAGTGAGGTGTGTATAACAACTAAAGAATCCTGCTAAAATCATGTATCCTCAAATATTGCCTGATTTTAGAGGAGATTTACAAATGAAGCCAGCTGCTTTCTCCATTGGGAGTTCTAGACAGTAGAGATCAAAATAAAGGCTACTATTTACCATTATCCAAATTAAATACTACATGCTACCTCTAGTGTCCGTGAGTGTGTTTGACAGACTGAATAGGCAGTATTTACTGAAAAAATAATGTAATGCGAAAATTAACGGACATTTTCTGCCATGAAAAACAGTGTTATGCATCCAACACATCCTGTCTCCTGAGGATATCAATGTGATATGACCCCTAAGACATTTTAGGTTTGAATTTCAAAGAGGACAATGAGGGAAATTGTCCTCTAGGGTAAGAAATCATTAGGAAAATGGTTAATAATATTAACAAGGAGATGGCAAGTGCCCTGAAGAAAGTTAAGGCCAAAATGTTAAAGTAAGGTTCCTTTATATGTGCCAGAGTGAAGGGAGATATTTCATGCTACATAACTGACAAATATTCCATAAATTTCCTTTCAGGGTCTTATTCCCTGTTGGCCAGGGAAGAAAACTAGCCTTGTATTTTGAAAAAAAAGAATGTGTGGCCTTGTGGGTGGGAGCGGCATCGAGAAGTAAAGCCCATTTAGAGAATGAGCGTCAATCATATTCCTGAGGGTATTGATGGTTTCTCATTGGAAATTTGAGTCTCATCAGTAAAAGATTATAAAAGAGATACTAAATTAAGCTGGAGGACAAATCTACTAGAGTTTAAGAGAAAAACAATAGGACAGGCAAGTTGAAAATCATGGAAATTTTCAGAAGCAGAAAAAGGTACAGTCAAACCCATATCATTTGTAAGCAACCTTATGGAAGCAATGAAGTGTTGAGGTAGCACCAGGGAAAGAGACCAAGAATGTCTAATGTGCCTGAGAGAACATTCCCAAGCATTGAACAGTGTGCCAAAGAAAAAATAAAAAGATATCTGTGAGAGAGAAGGCTCCAAAGTGCATCATGATAGATGTCCATACCCTGGCCTTCTTCCTCCGAAGATTAATATGGTCTGTGGGTTATATCATGGGCATTGTGGGCATTTGGACTAATATCCACTTATCAGTGAGTGCATACCATGTGTGTTCTTTTGTGATTGGGTTACCTCACTCAGCATGTTATTTTCTAGTTCCATCCATTTGCCTGTGTATTTCATGAAGTCATTATTTTTAATAGCTGAGTAGTACTCCATTGTGTAAATGTACCACATTTTCTATATCCATTCTTCTGTTGAGGGACATGTGGGTTGTTTCCAGCTTTTGACTATTATAAATAAGTCTGCAATGAACATAGTAGAGCATGTGTCCAATATGCATTGGAACATCTTTTATGTGGAGTCCAGTAGTGGTATAGCTGGGTCTTCAGGTAGAAATATTTCCAGATACATATGTAGCAGAGGATGTCCTTGCCTGAAAATAGTGGGAGGGGAGCCCTTTGGTCCTGTGGAAGTTTAATGTTCCAGCATAGAGGATTGTTGGAGCAGTGGGGTATGAGAGGTTGGTAGATGGGGAAATACCCTCATAGAGGAAAAAGTGGGGGAAGAGGGAAGATGTGGGATGGGGGGAGTTTTGTGGAGGGGTAAGCAGCAATTAAGATATCAATTGAGATATAAATGAGTGGAATGATTAATTATATTAATTAATTAATAAAAAAGAAGAAGAACGTTTCTCCTTCATGGGCCTCAGCAGAGCCTTTTACAATGGCCTTTAACAATATTCTGAGGTCTCTCTCCATAGACCTGAGACACTAAAATCATTTAAGAGATATGCTGAAGTAAATAGATATGATCTATTTCCACATGAATATCTAGCGATTCAGTTCCAAAAATTGTCCAATTGAAAAGATTAGTGACCAAAGTTTTGATCACATCACACAGTGTCATGGTATGCAGTCAGTGATAAGTGATATTAGTCTAGAAGCTCAAAATACCCAAGATACAATTCACAAACCACATGAAACTCAAGAAGAAGGAAGACCAAAGTGTAGATACTTTGATCCTTATTAGAAGGGGGAACAAAATACCCATAGAAGGAGTTACAGAGACAAAGTGTGGAGCAGAGACTGAATGAATGACCATCCAGAGACTGCCCCACCTGGGGATACATATACAGTTACCAAACCCAGACACTATTGTGGATTCCAAGGAGAGCTTGCTGACAGGAGCCTGAAATAGCTGTTTCCTGAGAGGCTCTGCCAGTGCCTGACAAATACAAATGATGATGCTCACAGCCATCCATTGGACTAAGCACATGGTCCCCAATGGAAGAACCCAAGGAGTTGAAGGAGTTTGAGTTTGCAGCCCCATAGGAGGAACAACAATATGAACTAACCAGTACACCCAGAGCTCCCAGGTACTAAACCACCAACCAGAGTACATATGGTGGGACTCATGGCTCCAGCTGCATATGCAGCAGAAGATGGCCTAGTTGGTCATCAATGGGAGGAGAGGACCTTGGTCCTGTGTAAGGGAATGCCAGGGACAGGAAACAGGAGTGGGTGGGTTGATGAGCAAGGAGATGGGGGAAGGGATAGGAAGAGGGTTTTTTGGGGGGAAACCAGGAAAGGGGATAACGTTTGAAATGTAAATGAAGAAAATATATAATAAAGAATAATAGATTAATGATAATAAAAATTCAATCTTTAAACAAAAACAAATAACAAAACACACTCATTTAGAAGTAGAGATAAGAAACCAGAGCCTTTTGGTAGCCTCTGCACAGGACCATACCAAAGATAATTCCTGCTTATGGCCATGGGTGAGAATTAGAACTATTCACTTGCAGGATCTATTCACCTCAACCCACTTGCCTATTTCTACATAGGTGATGCACTTTTATTAAATGAGACTCTCTACCCTATGTCCCCTCCTCTACTCTATATTCCTTCTTCAAAATGAAAGGCCTTCTGCTGTTTCATACCAATAGGGAATCCAAGACTAAAAGGGAAATCTATGGATTATTCATCAAGTAAGTGGTAAGGAGTCTTTCCCTTTACTGTATACACAGGACCTAACCCCATAGAGCTTGAAGACTTTTAACTTACAGCCTGTTCAGAAAGCAGTCTTGAGAGAGATGAGAGAAACCCAAGTGCACATGGGTATGACCTGAGCTGTGGCTAGTCTGGGCTCTACAAGTTTATTACATGTGTGATTGGGATAGAAAAGACATAAGCATATATGTTGATATTAAAGTTTCAGTACTTCTCAGGTGTGTACCTTTCAATCACAATGAATAGCATTTACAAAGAATGATACATTTTTGAATGCAATATTAATGAACTAATTCTGGAGATAAATATTCATCAGTTCAGTTAAACGGAATTATTGACTTTAGACATATTCTTATTTTTACAAAGCCCTTTATAAATATCGTTGCAGCCAATACAGAAAGGAAAGACAATCTAGACCACATCCATGCAATGAAAGATATTAAAGTTTCTAAGAACAAATTTCTGATACATATATCAACTTCAACAGCCAAACTGCATAGAAATTTCAAAACTGCCCCAACTAGGGGCAGACTATTCCTGTACCATAAAGAAGATCCCACAGAGTGCATAATTTGGAGTCCTTTTCTACCTTTTCCTGAGATCTCCAGTTAGACCTATTAGGAGCTGTGAGGTTTAAATTACCTAAATTTCAGTGTGACATATTTTAGTTCATGTTTTTAACAACTACAATTTGTTCTGCACCTCGCTTGGGCCTTGCTTGAAGATATTCATCTCTTCCTGAATCTCTAGAATGTACATATCTCTTTATGTATCTATCATTTTATCATTTATCCACTTATGCATTCATCTATCAGACAATAGATAGTTATTGATTATCTGCAATGTGTCATGTTAGACCTTGAGAATTTGAATTAAAAATAAATTCAATCATGGCTCTAGAGTATCTTGTAAAATAATTGCTGCTAATCTCTGAGTCCTTATTGATTTACTTTCAGGGCATGCAGTAAAATACTTAACAAGCCTTACCGTTCTGGTGAGTATTACCAGGGTTAGAAATCTCAGTGCCATTGATAAAGGTTTGTTTCTTGCTCCTTTAAGGACAGCAGATTTGCTCCTGTTTCATGTTTTGTTCTCATTTTGGAATTCAGACTGGAGGGGAAGATGCTGTTTGGAACATCATATTTATCTGATGGAGGGGGAATTGCAAGAAAACTGAAAGAAACACACATGGTACTGTCAGATGCTTCTCAGAAGCAACTCAAGCTGCCTCCTCACTTGATTTATTGGCTATTAGAAGACAAACTGGAAAGCTTGACAATATGGTGAAAGAAAACCTCCAAGTACCCTGAGAACTGGCAGGATGGACAGACACATGAATCCAAAAAAGGTTACTACGCATTTGGAATAGTCATACCTTCCTCCAGCTCATCTAAAGTCTTGGGCCAATTTAGGGGCAATTCTAATTTTCAATAAGTCATTTCTAATTAGAGAGAGAGAGAGGAGAGAGAGAGAGAGAGAGAGAGAGAGAGAGAGAGAGAGAGAGAGAGAAAGAGAGAGAGAGAGAGAGAGAGAGAGATTCAGGATTTTTAACTATATAAATTGAAAGCATTTTATCTTTCATGAATTTATTAACCATCTTCTTCAAGTCAGCTTCTTATAGCTTGTTGTATAAACTTAAAGATTCATGAAGGGAAATGGGAAATGGAGTGTTTGGAGAATCTAAAATGTTTCTTAGGTTCTATAATAGGTGTGTTAGCATTCCAGTTTTTAATTTAATAGAAAATATTGGATGGCGAGTGATAGGACTTCAGAGTAATCTCTGACATGCAATTTAGCAGTTTGATAGTTTCCCTGAAAACTAAAACCTATATCAATAATAATTGAAAGACACAGTACCTATGTCAAAACATTTGTCTCATTGTGTTATAAAAGTATTGATAAGTAAAATTCGTAACTCTATTATGTAAATAAATTATTTACCTTTACATAAATTTCTCTATATAAATATCCTTTTCAGTGGAAATTAAAGTTTCTGTCACAAAGAGGCTTATCTTCTATATTCCTAGCTAGTTTGGGCCCGAGGAAGAGAAAAATCCTATTAACAGAGTGTTTTAGGTGAAACACAGCTGCAGGGTTGAAATTTCATTATGAATCCATTCTATTTCCATTGCCCCACAGGAACACATATACTTAATTCATCAGAGCCCCCTTATTATCTGTGCAACACCCCGAACATCCCCATCGAACTCAAAGCCTTTAATATGTCCAGTTTCAGCATTTACAAAGTAAATCTATCTTTGAAATAGAGCAGCTCTGGCAGCCTGCCCTGTGTGCTTCTAAAACATTACAAAAATCTGAACAGCAGGATGTTTGTCAAAAGAATAACAACAGTCTCCTCACACACCTAAAATAATAAGCCTATGTTCATGCCGATGCAGTTAGGTGGATTCAATTCCCATTCATAGGGTGATATATTGATTTAAAGATGAAATATATAACAAGTTTCTCATTTGGAAGAAGTCAACTCCACTGCCAGTAATTGTGAAATGTACTATCTCCTGTAGGTAGAACCTAGACACTCAAAATGAAAAAAAAAAAAATCAAATTTTGCTTAGGAAAAAAAATGCATCTACAGAACATTTTATGCCCACTTATCCTATGTACTACCTTTCCAGTAATTAGTATTTCTTTTTATACAAATATGTATCATGCAGAGAGAAGGATGCTTAGTTACCTCATGAATGAAGAACCCCTAATGTTGATTTTATTTTACAAGTCCTTTCATGCCATAATGTTTTTTCTTACAGAATTTTCTCAACTCTGAGTTAGTCTCTTGTATTTTCCCTATGGGATAAAACCTGTATGGTCTTGTTCTTATGACTTTTCATTTTCACCTGCTTTGTTCTTTCTCTGTTTTACCATGGTTTGTGTGCATGCAGGGCTGTAGACCTCTCTTTCTACATGGTCCCAGAATGCTGCTGAAAAACACACTTTTGTTTTCCTTGTTATGGTTTATTTTAATAGCAACAGCCAGTGCTAATGTGCACAGAAATCTTCCTTTAACATTTAAATTCTTCAATATTTTATAAAAGTAGTAGGCTGCTTATGACTCACAATAATGGCACAACTTAGAAACTGACATTTGAAGTGGACAAAGGAGTTTTGGAAATTCATTTGAAATAAATTGTCACATAAGATGTCACATAAGAGGATCTGATGAAGGGGACCGGGATTCCCATCAGGAAAGCCAACTTCTTAGGAATGATTTAAAAAAAAAAAAATCTCCCTTCACAGCATCCTATAAAATAACAGATTCCCAAGTTTTCCCTCTATATTAGACAAGTTTCTTCTGAAGTCCACATCCATGTATCTAACCTAAGAGCTAAAGTTCAGCTAAGAAACATATTCTTACAAAGTCAGAAAGACCCAATGACTAATGGGCATACTTCCCTCTTCAGTGGGTTCTCTGTGGTGTTCCCACCTCCCAGTTACATGTCCCCCCAGCTGTGCTTGTTAGACACTTTGCTTTACTCATTAGACTCCTGTCAATGTTACCTCTCTTACAAATTTCAAGTAATGCACATGGCTCTGTCTCCAGCACCTTTGCTGCTTTGTTGATGGTATCCATGAGTTAATTTATCTCACCAAAGTATGTGTTTTCCACATTTAATCTAAAGTGATCTGTCAACAACTTCCAAACACTGTTAACTAGCCTAACTCATTTTGTTCTCTCAAATATATATGTATATTAATATATATAACATACATATTATAGAGACAATTAATAGATATATAAATGTATATATTATTATATACACCCACATATGTATCTCCAAATGGGTTGAAGAAGTAGTTTTAAAATGTTAGTTTCACATTACCCAAATCTTTTCTTTTCACATGCTCAATTTGTCAGTCCTGCAATGTCATAAAAAACATTCAACTTTATTCTTACATCCCACCTCTGAATATCCTACCTCCTCATCTTACCTTGAGACTTTCTAGTACATTTGTCAGGCTCAGAAGAAACCTATAGTGCAAATATATCACAGATTAGTCTGAGAACATTTTATGAAATATCTTGGGTAAAATCAGCGTAGTTATCTCTCTCTCTCTCTCTCTCTCTCTCTCTCTCTCTATATATATATATATATATATATATATATATATATATATATATATGTGTGTGTGTGTGTGTGTGTGTGTGTGTGTGTGTGTGTGCATGTACATATATAGTGTTAATTTTTGAAACAAGTGATGGCATTAAAATTGTAACTGTGAACTATTTTCTGAATGCTAGCATTTGCTGGCAATCTTATTTTGTTCCATGACACCCATATTCTCCAATGAGTGTGTGTGTGTGTGTGTGTGTGTGTGTGTGTGTGTATACATGTACATATATACATATACATATATATACATATTACATATAGACATATATTTATGTGTATTTACACTAAAAAGCAGTAGCACTCTATTTAATCAAAGTAAAATAATCTGTATTATAAAATCATGCTTTAAAAATTTAGTACCAGATTTGTTTCATTAAAATAAGACAGGAATATTTTAATGTTAAGAATTCAAATTGCTTATTTTTCTGTGAAATATTGAAATGAATCTGTTGCATGATTAAGAAAGAAAGAAACAGGTTTAATATTCACAGTCACATTTAAGATTACAATTGTAGCACATTCAATAAGTATTTGTAACTAATTTCAAAATTTGGTTTATGACTTACCCATAATTGATCTTTCCTAATAATAAGCAAGTATTTCAAGATTATGATTCATTTCATTCACCTCTAATTCTAATTGTATATCTAATTCTCTATTATTTTATATTATTTATAATTTTTCACAAAATCATTAGAATGATTTTTATGAATACTTTTATGCCATTATATTTTCACATACATATAGTACAAATTCTATGTACTGTTCATTAGAAAACTTCTTTACTTCATCAGTTTATCTGAGTCATTGGCTTTGATAATTATCTGGAATAAAAAGATTAAAATGAGCATTTATATCCTCAAATAATTCATTGTGTTTCAAACTGAGAATTGAGTCAGTGGGTGACATCAGTACCATCTGAAAAACTTATAGCTTTCCATGAGAAAAAGAAACTAGAAATCACATAATTTTTATTATTATTTCTGATAATGAAAGTGAATAATGTAATGAAAAGCATTCTTAAGTGTTTGCCATCTGGATATTCACAAATTTATTTACATACTGAACATATATATGCTAATTAAAATATCTGACAATCAAATACTATTCTGAATGAAATAGAAGGTTGTGTCCTTTAAAAACGAATCATTTTTAGACAGTGACTCATTTAAGATGTATAAAACAATATTAAATAAAAAACTGATAAGCAACTGTCAAAATAAGTAAAATGGCACAGCACTTCACAGAAGATAGTATAAGTTTGGATGACAAATTAAAACATTCCTTACATCATTCATTACTAACTACAGGAATGCTATGTGATTCACTACATATAATCCACTTGTTAGAACTAGAAAAACTCATTGCAGAAACTGTTGAGAAAAAGGAGAAAAAATCAATTTCAGTTATTTTTTATAGAGTTTAAAAATTGTATAACTATTTGTGGTAATTTTATATTTTCTTTTAAATTTAAGTTACAACTCTTATACTACATTCTTTTTTTGTTTGTTTGTTTGTTTTGTTTTGTTTTTTTTTGTTTTTGTTTTTCGAGACAGGGTTTCTCTGTATAGTCCTGGCTGTCCTGGAACTCACTTAGTAGACCAGGCTGGCCTCGAACTCAGAAATCCACCTGCCTCTGCCTCCCGAGTATTGGGATTAAAGGCTTGTGCCACCATGCCCAGCTTTCAATTTCTAATCAGACTCCTAAGATAAAGAGGATACATATTGTCTTAGCTGGGTTTCCATTGCTGTGAAATGGCAATCACGACAATGGCAACTCTTATCAGTTATAAGGGACAATATTTAATTTGGGCTGGCTTACAGGTTCAGAGATTCAGCCAATTACCTTCATAGCAGGAAGCACAGCAGCATCCAGGCAGAGATGGAATTGAAGAAGGAGCTGAGAGTTCTTCATCCAAAGGAAGCCAGAAAGAAACTGTCTCCTATGTGGCTAGGGGGAGGGTCTCAAAGGCCCACATGCACAGTGACATACTTCCCCCAACAAGGCCAACCTATTCCAACAAGGCCACACCTCCTAACAGTGCCACCCCCTGGGCCAAGCATATTCAATCCACCACACATGTCCTCAGAGGATGAAAGTAACAATTTTTAGGGAACAACTGTGAGCACCCCAAATGTATACACAACCCAAATGTTTATGAAGAACAGAAAAGCTTCTCTCCAAATTGCTGCACAGAAAACTTCCAAGAAGACATTCATGCCTTTAAATTTATCCTTAGGTTGTGACTCTGCGTGATTACAAAATTTAATAATCTCAAATTGTCATGATTCTTAATATTGGTTCACAGGACTTGAAGCCTTATCTGTGGACTACCAAAGTTTTGTTCATTGGTACAGCTTCGTGAAAAGCCCAGTGTAAATTCTGGAATAACTGTTTCCATGTAGAAGCCTTTTGAGGGAGCTAAGGTCCACTGTGCCATCTATAAACCTAAAATCCAACATCAGTTGTCTGTCATTGAATGAGAAATAGAATGACGAACTTTACCTACAACCTGCCTGTGACTGTGAAATGCTGCTGTTTAGCTACTACTGACAGCAGAGATCAGTTAATCTTAAGTCCAGGAAAGTCAGCCATTGCCCATACCAACAATATGCTACATAGATATAGTAAAAAATGATATAACACAAAATTTGAAATTATGTAATGTGATGAAAAATTAACTATTGTGCAAACGCCAATGACATAAAATATCATATAATAAATGATTTTATTACTGTATACTTAAACAAAGATAAATGATCTACAGCTATAAGAGAAAATGTATGAAATATAACTTCATTGACAGATTATGTTATAAAATTCCAGTATGACAAAGATATTATATCTTATGTCATGTGAGTAGACATATTTTAAAACATATTAACTAATACATTTAAAATATTTGCCAACTGAATATGGTTGTGCTATAACATTTCAGATTCCACAGGAGTTTCTATAAAAATAAACACTAGCTGGTTCTCAATAAGTTGTACCAGACATTCTTTTTCTCTGTTACTCTATCAGCTCTTCAATTACTTAAGGTAACCATAACAAGTTTCCAAGACTTCCCTTTCTCATTGTAATTCCATTTGTTTCTTTAATCTTCACATAACATTTTGCAGTGTTTCAAATAATTAGCATTAACATATTTTCAAGATTTTCATTTGTCAACAGATGGTAATTACCAATAGATGATCATAGAAGTTCAACTATCAAACTTCCATGATGGAGAAACAATTATTTAGATTCTTGGAAGAAAAAAAAATTGTTTTGTCATACAAATTAAACTTGTTTAATTATGTTGAATTCATAGTTCATATATCAAATATATGTATAAAATACTATACTATTTTATATATAAAATAGTATATATATATATATATATATATATATATATATATATATAATTGTTATTCTTGAAATACTTAAATCACACCAACTTGATACCCATTCCATGTGAGAGAGCCAATATGACATTATAATGATACTCAGCTATGCTTGCAGAGAGGAACCTTTAAGTGTTTCCTGAGAGGCTACATCCAGGAAATGATGGAAGCAGATGCAGAGACCCAAAGCCAAACATCAGGTGGAGCCCTGTAGAAGAGTGGGAGTTAAAGTGAGCAAGTCAGGGGTTCAAGGACACTACAGGAAGACCCACAGAGTCAAATAAGGTTGGACCGTGGGAGCTTGTAGAGACTTGACCAGGGTGCGTGCAGGATCTGGACCTAGAACCCTCATACATTTGTAGCAAATGTGCAGCACATGTCCTCATGTGCATTCCCTAACAATAGAAGTGGGGGCTGTTTAAGTCCCTGTTCCCTGCCATTGGGTCTCCTTTACCCTAGTTGAATTGCCTGGTAGGGCCTCAAGGCAGAGGATGTGCTTAGACCCACTGGGACCCATCCATCTCACCCTGACCTTGTTCAGGACCAATTAACTTAAAGGTTACCTGATAACACTTTGCCTACTAAGCCAAAATGTAATATTGTTCCCCTCTTTGCCTTTAAAATTTTTGAACCTCTTTTATTCCTGTAAAAAATACCTGCCCTGAGATCAGACTGGTTCCACAATTAGTTACAACAGTCCTTTTTGTGTTCTTGAACTGATTAGCATCAGGGTGTGTGCTCAGTAAACCATCCCAGTCCACTGAGATTTATGTTTGTATGGTTTGCGGAGTGACTCCTAGACCACAACAGGGAACGGGGGCAGGGATTTGTCCTGGTGGTGCTGAGAAGAGCGGAGGGGAGGGGTTTATGATCAGGATATAAGGTGAATAATGAAAATTAATTTTTTAAAGAAAGCAAAAAGCCAAGCAGTCATATCTATTTTTATATACAGACAGAGGCTCAGGGAATAAATGACAAAATCATCTTCCCTTGACAGTGGTGTGTGTGGTATCTATGAACATTTAAAGGAACTTAACCAAAAACTGCACTGGAGTGGATGGTACTGAATTAGCCAGTGTGCTTTGCCATTTATATTCTTCCTTATATTTTATTTCTTGTCTAAACTACTTGGCATGTAAGTTTCTGGGTCTTCACAACAGAAAGCCAGGGAATACATGCCTGCAAGAAGTATTGGTTCATTTTTGAATTTCTGTTTTAAAATGATGATCTTGAACTGTGACTTACATACTAGTATTTGAAGGATAGATTTATTTTTTCTTTTTTCTTTTTTTTGTTTCTCAGTTTTCAGGAACAAATTATAAAAGCCCATTTATGAATATTTAAAGCCCAAAGCTCATTAAAATGTCAAAAAAAGCAAATTACAGGATATCTTGTGTTAAATATTTTTTTCAACAAATGGAAAAATGGCATAAAAATAAATATAGATAAGCCAAGATATGAAATTAATGTAAAGAGGTCTAGGAGGAAAGGATCTTTTCCTGACATTCATAGTACAAAAACTATTATTCTCCATTTAACTTATATAGGTGCCTGCCTTTCTCAAAGAATTTAATGCTATTTATGGCACACACACAAAAATACACATAAGTTGAAATGGCACTCTGAAAAAAAGGGGGTGAATAATTTGTTTCTTGACTGAGAAACTCCCCAAAATGTGGCTTTCCATTGACTATATAGTCATACTCTATCCTAGGCCCATGGGTCCAAGAGACTGAAGTGAAGCAGCAATCACTATGCCAAGCTAAATCTATACATATTATATATATATATATATATATATATATATATATATATATATATATATATATATATATATATATATACATATATATATATATATACATAATATGAAATGGGTGTAATCCTTTCAAAAATACAAACTGTCTCTGAGAGGCAGAGCTACAAATACTAGGTGTTGAGACAGCCTGTGTCCATGATTGTTATTTGGAAGCTGTAATCAACAGACTTTCAGCAAAAGGCAAAAGATGTTGGCTTATATTGTGCACTAGTGTCTGGGTTTGGTGGCTGATTATGGGATGGATCCCCAGGTGGAGTAGTCTCTGGATAGTCCATCCTTTTGTCTTAGCTCCACACTTTGTCTCTGTAACTCCTTTCATGGGTATTTTGTTCCTAATATAAGTAGGAATGAAGTATCCACCCATTGGTCTCCCCTCTTCTTAATTTTCTTTTGTTTTGCAAATTGTATCTTGGGTGTTCTATATTTCTGAGCTAATATGCACTTATCAGTGAGTGCATATCTGATGACTTCTTTTGTGATTGGGTTACCTCATTAAGGATGATATCCTCCTTTATATGCCCCAATACAGGGGAACGCCAGGGCCAAGAAGCAGGAGCAGGTGGTTAGGGGAGCAGGGTGGAGGGAGGGTATAGGAAACTTTCGGGATAGCATTTGAAATGTATATAAAGAAAATATCTAATAAAAAAGCATAAAAAAATGTTGGCTAATTCAAGATTCTTGGAAAGACAGAAGTATTAGACAATGACCAATCTTCAAAATAAAAAAAAAAAAAAGAAGAAAAAAGAAAAAAAAGAAAAGAAAATATAACAAAACGATAAGATGAATCAAAATGACTATGTAAGGAAAAATGGAATTTTCAAACACTCATAAGCCAATGGCAAAATTTGGCAACTTACAGCACAACTAACAAAGCTATTTTGTGGTTCAAATGGTAATAGTGAAAAATTCTGTTCTCTTAAGAAACTAAGAGGGTCACCTACAATTTTTGTATGATCAATAAAATGTGTAAATTGCAGAGAAATAAACATAGAAGCTTTGGAGGCAGCAGATTTTGCATTCTTGTTTATTTCAATATCAAAGAATATTAATTATGATGCAGACACCAGCTGCTTCAAAAACTATGCAAAACCTAACAGACATTTGATGAATGGAGCTTCTCTGAGGCACAGGAGTTGAGAATAAGTACGCTTGGGCTGACATGACAGGCAGGTGTCTTGAGACCACATTTCTTAATATTCTGCTCTGCTTTTCTCCATGTAGCATCATCAAAACCGCATGGATTTTTACTACTACAGACACTGTGTACTTTGAGTTGACCATATTTTCCAAGGGTCAGGTGTTTTAAAACTTGGTTTTCTGGCTCTTTGTGACCGTTTGGGGGCTGTGGAACCCTTGTAGCTCTTGCTTGGCTAACAGAAATGATTCATTGGTAGTAGAAATTGAAGATTATGTTCAAGTCTGGCTGACTTCTAAGCCCTAGGGTTAAAATATGAGCAAACCATGCCATAAATACCTGCTGCCAAGGATAGCCATTCAGTGATATTGTATTTTCCATATCATGATAAACTCATAAGCCATTGAAGGTGTGAGCCAAAGTAAACATTTCCTACCTTATGTGACTCTTGGTCACATAATTTATCAACGTAACCAGATAAGTAGTTAACTTAGACATGAAAGACTTTTCTTTCCAGTGTAACCCCTGAAAACAATTGGACTGCATTTAACCATACAGAACCTATTTAAGCAATATACATGTTACTTCACTTGTCAAGGTAGCTTCAGTTATGAACAAAGGGAAAATAGAAATGTAGGGATGGATAGAGAAGTTCTAGTATTGCCCAGGTGCAATGCCTATGAAGAATAACAGTGACCGTGATAGCAATATACATGAAAAGATGCAACACTGACATTTCTGCCATGCAGGTAACTAATGGCATTTGAATTAGACTAAGACCCACTATATAGGGGAAATTCATGCTCTGTTCTGTACACATAGACTGCTTTCCATTGTTGGTGAAGCTATGTACCCTCAAAGAGAAGAGTATTGCTTTTCATTGAACAAGTATGATGCCTAACCTCTCTTCTTAAGAGACAAGTTTCTGACAGGTTAGAAATAACAAAAAGGTCAGACTTAGACATATATAAGCAATACAAAATCATCTCAGCAAGTTTTATATATATATATATATATATATATATATGTATATATATGTACATATATGTGTTATATATATGTATGCATATATGTGTGTATATAAATATATACATATGTATATAGCTTTTTGTTATGTAATTTTGGAAACAGCAATATATGTGTGTGTGTGTGTATACATATGTATGTATATGTGTATGTTCTGTTTTTCATATGTGTTAGGTAAATTATATATATATATATATGTATATATATACACACACATATGTTCTTAAAATTTTTTAAATTTAATTTTTTAACAAATGTGAGTGTTCTGGAGTGCATTTAGAGTAACAATGTTAAGAACTGACACATTATGTTGGTGGATATTTTTCTTTGATATGTATGAAGTATCTTCCACTACTTTTGATTAATTTTGCTTTGAAGTAAATTTTGTTAGACATTAGAATGTGTATACCAGACGGCTACTTAGATCCATTTGTTTGGAAAATCTTAGTTGCTAAGTAAAGAATAGTCACACTGCAACCAACAGATGACACAATATATATCCACAATCCATCTATGTATGTAAGTGTGTTTTGTGTATCATATGTCTTAAGAATGATAAAACATAAATTTCAAGAGTGGGAAGGTCAATTAGAGGGAAAATGAGAGACACAAATAAATAGGTTTCAATAGTATTCAATAATAACTTTACATATCAATGGCTTACTTTCCCCAATCAAAAAACATAGAATTAAGAATAACAGGATGAGTGAGGAGAAAGAAGGGAGAACAGTGTTAACACAGCATTCGTACATTAAGTAGTTAAAAAATTTAAAACTGTGGCATGGCAACCCTATCCCTCACTTGATGTCCTGTCTTCCTGCTGGAGGTAGGCTCTATAATTTTTCTCTCCCTACTGTGGGACATTTGATCTAAGGTCCCTCCCTTTGAGTCTCTCACCTCCCAGAACTGTGGTGGATTCTGGAGGGTCCCCTCCCCCTCCAACCAGTTTCCTATTTCCTGAACTTGCCTCTTTCCAATCTTTCTGCTGGCCCTGAGGTCTTCAGTCCTTTTCCCTCACCTAATACCAGATCTGGTTGTTCACACACACACAGACAGACACACACACACACACACACACACACACACACACACACACACTACTCCATTTTCTCTCCTATGTCCCTCCCTCTCTCCCCATTTGTGATTGCTTTTCTCTCTCTCCCAAGTGGGAATGAGGAGTGCTCACTTGGGCACTTCAACTTGTTTACCTTTTTGAGTTCTGTGGACTGTATCTTGGGTTCTCTGTAGTTTTGTTTTGTTTTGTTTTGTTTTGTTTGGTTTTGTTTTGTTTTGTTCTGTTCTGTTTTGTTCTGTTTGTGCGTACATATCATTCATGCACATTCTTTTGGGTCTGAGTTACCTCACTCAGGATGATATTTTCTACTTCCATTTATTTGACTATAACACTCAGGTTGTTCATGTTTTTAATAGCTGAGTAGTATTCTATTGTATAAATGAATCATATTTTCTGTATCCATTCTCCTGTCATGGGACATCTAGGTTGTTTTCAGCTTCTGGCTATCACAAATAAGGCCTCTATGAACATAGTGGAACACAGGCCTCTGTGGCATGGTGGGGCATCTTTTGGGTATATTTCCAAAAGTGGTATCCTGCCTGGGTCTTCAGGTATATCTATTTCCAATTTTCTGAGGAACCTCTGACCCATAATTGTTCCTGTCTGAAAGAATTACAAGGATGGAAATTGAGAGAAGCCTGAGGAACAGAAGGTCCAGTGACAGGCCCAAAGTGGGATCTAGCTCAAGGGGAGGTCCTAAGGCCTAATACAATAGTTGTTGAGGCTATGGAGTGCTCACATTGAGGGATCTATCATGGCTGCCACCCCCCGAAAGACCCAACAAGCAGCTGAAAGAGTCAGATGCAGTTATTTGCACCCAACCAATGGACAGAAGCAACTGACCCCTTTTGCTGAATTAGAGAAGGCTGTAAGAAGCTGAGGTGGATGGACCATCCAGAGACTGCCCCACCCAGGGATCCATACCATAATTAGTCACCAAACACAGACACCATTGCATACGCCAGCAAGAATTTGCTGAGAGGACCCTGATATAGCTGTCTCTTGTGAGGCTATGACCTTGGCTGGCAAATACAGAAGTGGATGCTCACAGTCATCTATTGGATGGAACACAGGGCCTCCGATGGAGAAGCAATAGAAAGTACCCAAGGAGCTGAAGGGGTTATAGGAGGAATAACAATATGAACTAACCAGTACCCCCAAAGCCCTTGTCTCTAACTGCATATGTAGCAGAAGATGGCCTAGTAGGCCATCATTGGGAGAGAGGCCCCTTGGTCTTGCAAACTTTATATATCCCAGTACAGGGGAATGCCAAGGCCAAGAAGTGAGAGTGGATGGGTAGGGGAGCAAGGCAGGGGGCAGGTAGAGGGGACTTTCAGGATAGCATTTGAAATGTAAATGAAGAAAATATCTAATAAAAAGTTGAGAAAAGGAGAAGAAGAAGAAGAAGAAGGAGAAGAAGAAGAAGAAGAAGAAGAAGAAGAAGAAGAAGAAGAAGAAGAAGAAGAAGGAGAAGGAGAAGGAGAAGGAGAAGGAGAAGGAGAAGGAGAAGGAGAAGGAGAAGGAGAAGGAGAAGGAGAAGGAGAAGGAGAAGGAGAAGGAGAAAAAGAACAAGGAGAGGGAGAAGGAGAGGGAGAGGGAGAGGGAGAGGGAGAGGGAGAGGGAGAGGGAGAGGGAGAGGGAGAGGGAGAAGGAGAAGGAGAAGAAGAAGAAGAAGAAGAAGAAGAAGAAGAAGAAGAAGAAGAAGAAGAAGAAGAAGAAGAAGAAGCAGCAGCAGCAGCTGAGGATCCTGTAGAAGAACCAGCAGTCTCAATTAATCTGGACCCCTGAGATCTCTCAAACACTGGACAACCAAACAGGCAACATACACCAGCTGATATGAGACCCCCACACATACAGTAGAGAACTTCTGGGTCTGTGTTTATTCAGAGATGATGCACCCAACCTTGGAGAGACTGGAGGCCCCAGGGTGTTTAGAGGTCAGGTGGGGTAGGAGGCAGGGACATCCATGTGGAGACAAATTGGTTGGGGAGAACATATGGGATGTGGAACAGTCATAGGTTGGATGGTGGGAGACAAAATATGGAGTGTAATAAATAAATAAATTTTAAAAAATAAAAATAATTAAAACTATGATATTTTAAATGACTTACTTGCTATAAGTATCCTCGGTATACTGTGTAAATGTCCTTCTAAAAAGTAATGATATTCCCCACAAACAAGCAGGAGTTTGTTTTTATGATCCTCATTCTGTAAAATATATACATAATGCATCTCTTTAGGATTCTAGATTATATATATGGACATTATTCCATTTCACTAAAATACATCTTAATCTAGTTATTTATGAGAACCATCTCAAGTAAATTTGATAATTTTAAGCCAAAATGCATAAATGTGACAACTCCTTCACAAATAATGTGCCTATGATGTCCCAGTTTAGGGGTATTATTTTCCTATATAAATCCATGTACTATCTATAGCAGCTTTAAAATATCAGAGCTTTTAAAAACCTCACACATTTACTGTCCCCCAGTTTTCTTGCCTTAGAAATCAGTTACCCCAAGCTGGTCTCTTGCTCAGGGTCTTATTCTTACAAGGCTGCAAATAAGTTGTCAGTGATAACATAGCAATCTCTGGGCTTAGCTGGAGGAGCCTTATGGAAATGGCACTGAGCTGAGGCATCAATCCCAAGCTCTGTAGGTATAGCTACTCAGTTGCTCACTGTCTGTTAGGTGAACTCTCTCCTAGTGTTCAGTAGAGAAAGCTAATAAGACAAGAAAGAATGATCAGTATGGAGTCAGAATCATTCTGTTGTGTAATTGCGTAATTGTTTGTCTGTGTGTGTGTGTGTGTGTGTGGGTGTGTGTGTGTGTGTGTGTGGGTGTGTGCGTGTGTGTGTGTATGCATATCAGTATATAAATGCATATGTTTTATATATATATATGTGTGTGTGTGTGTGTGTGCGTGTGTGTGTGTATGCATATCAGTATATAAATGTATATGTTATATATATGTGTGTGTGTGTATATATATATGTGTGTATATATATATATGTATATATATGATATATTTTATACAATTTAATACATATCAATCTCTCAGTTTCTGTATCCTGCTATCCATCAACTCCCTACTCATAAGAGTTTCACTTCCAGGACTATTTGCTTGTGTTTGTAGATAATTGAGTTTAATAAGGGAGAGCCTGGAGAGATGGTTCAGCCCTTAGAGGTTGGGCTCTCAGCCAAAGAGATGAGACATTAACAAAGGGCTGGCTGTGTGGCCATGGGTTTCAGGAGATCTGTAGGAATGTGATGGGCTAAGCAGTGAGTATAGAACTAAAGGTTGCCTTCCTCCTTCCTCAGCAAATCCACATCCAATGAATTAGAGGAAGGGATGAACTTTGGCCAACAGATAGTGACAGTGCTTAGGAAAATTTTATAGGTTGCCTACCATAGAGCAATTCATCAGCTGATCAGATATTTTTCCACTGCCATTGATGTTCCTGTTAGGGAAGGATTTTTAGTATCTGTATTTCCAAAAGTTTGTGCTGTACCTCCCAGAAAATAAAATGTGAATTTTCTTTCAAATCATCTCCAGTATACTTTTGATTTATTACATAATATCTTGCTTGCTAAGGATCAATGTACAAACCAAACTACTAAGCTGTTTATTACCTGAAAGAGTCAATTCTAATTCTCAACTCACCTTTTTTTTTTTCTGAATGCATAGCATAAATGCTTCAAAGAATTCAGAAATACAATGTTATTGAAGGACTAAGTAAGTTTTCATGGAACTTTTAGGCAGAATTTCCTGTGTAAACCTTACCGAAGATATGACATGTTCATTGGTTTCAACCAATTCATTGATGCAATCAGGTAAAGCCTGAGGCTTGCTAATAGGAAATAAACAGGTTATGCTTGACTCCAAGACTAAAATATTTTTTAATCTTACATGTTGACTTGAAGTACAAATGCTTCAGGACCAAACCATTCAGATACCTTTTCTAGCTAGCAATGTCAGTATTTTATTTCACTGTCATTTGTTCTAACTACATACAAAAATAGAAAAAAAAAAACACAACAAAAGCAAATAATAAGATTTACTTAGCACTTCCTGCACTTTTTCACAACCTAGAGCCTTTACGTGTTGCTATAAACTATTAAAACATTTTATTTTTTTCACGTTAACTATAGGGGGACATTATATTTACTTAATGTAATTCAATTCATAGAATCTGAGTTTACCATGTTTCTATTTTCACAAGGCAGACAGACACCATAACCATATAGGTGGTTTTCCCAAAGGGAGGCTTATCTATTGCAGCCCAGAGGTGCTGAAGATTGTGATTTGCCCAAATGTAGGAAACCCAATGGAATACCATATAGTAGTGGCAAGATTATTTCTGAACTCTCTTCTATTATACAAAAAAATTAAATGTTGCTATTTTCTGGAAAAAATATATAAAGATATTAATTTCTGTGCTATGCTGCTTAAGACTATTTTCAGTTATAAGTTTAGGGAGTCACTGAAATCTACATATGTATTGGGCTAGTTCCATTCCTGCTGCAGTGATTAGACACCATGACCAAAAGCAAATGATGGAGAGAAGGGCCTTATTCAGCTAACAGATCTGAAGAATAATCCAATATGCAGGGAAGTTACTGGCCAATGGCAGGAATATGCAACAACTGGCCACAATTACATTCACAGGAAAAGAAGTGAGCACATCCATGCTGACTGACTGCTGTCCATGCTCAGATACTTTCTTTATTGTTATTCATTTCAGAGGCCAGACCCTGAAATGATTGACCTCTTATATTAGCTAATGATGAAGACAATCCTCCACAGATATGTTCGCAGGCCAACCTGACCTAGACAGTTTCTCAATTGAGGCCCTGTAGTGATGCTAGGTTGTGCTAGTTGACAAAGAAAAACTAACTGTCACACATACTACTGCATGAAAATAATCCACAACCAGGTGGTTAAGTAGTACTCAAAAGCAAAGAAGATATGTGTACTATGGGTCTCCTTGAAATTTCCATTAGATTACTAGTTTCTTTGACCGGGGAGTTAGTAGATGATTTATTGGTTAAAAATGTTATTTGCCAAGACTGTCGATCCCCATTCAAACTACGAGATCCACATACTAGATAAAGAAAACTTGCTCTTGTCAGCTCTCTTCAGACTTCTGCCTCATACTGTAGTCAGTGTGGATATTCTTGAGCAACTACATGCGTACACACACACATACACACACACACACACACACACACACACACACACACACACACACACACACACACACAAACTCACACATGAAAAGAAACTAACAAGTTAAATATAACAATCACAAAAATACTAATTTTTCTCCTTAGTGAAAATAAAACACTAATTTCTTAACATTTATAATATGTATTTCATAGAAATTTAGTATATAATAGTTTCTCATTCATGTAAATAATGTGTCCAACTAGAAAAATAAAAGTAGTGACTAACAATGTTATTTTTAGATCTCTAAATTCTATAACTACATAACTTAGAACTTCTACTGCAATTGCCCAGAGTTTATATTTCATGAATTTTTGTTGTTGTTTTACATTTGCAATATCACTGTATCCATTGTCTTAATTTGCTTCAGGCTCATTCAACTCTGCCCTCCATCTCCAAGTTGTTGAAAATAAAGGACCTGCCATAATGTCTGATTCAAGTTTCTGCTACTGTATTTCATTTGCTACCCTAGGGTCCTTGCAGGTGAGTGCATATTCCAAATACACCAAACTTTAGTAAATAGAGTAATAGAATGTGTATTAGTTAATTTCCTGTTCCTACAATACATTACCTTGACCCAGGCACCTTATAGGAGTTTAGTGTAAGTTTACGAGTGAAGAGAGATACTAATCCATGATGACACACAGAGGTAGCAAATCCCAGAAAGCAAGACGTCAATGATTCACTACAAACAGAAAACAGAAAGTCCACTGGGAATCGCAAAAATATTTGAAAGCTCAAACCCCACTTCTAGAGACATAATTTCAGCAAGGCCATATACCTCCAGATAGTTAACCAGGGAACACATTTTCAAATGTCCAACACTCATGGGGGGGGAGGGGCATCTCAGTGAAATTATCATACCACATTAACTAAAAGTTTATGGAGGAGTTATTTGTCAATATTTATTGTTGAGGCAAATGAAGTCCATTCTTAATACTTTCTATATATCAAGGGTGGGCACTCAGCTTATGTTATTCACTACACGACTAGTATAGTATAAGATTTTTTATGTCCTTGCTAAGAAAATTACAAGGGAAATAAACATAATGTATTTAACTTAGTGGTAGTTTACTAGCATCTACATTAATAAGAATAAAATCATTTCAAATGCAGTACGATTCTTAAGAATAGAAACTTCCCATATGTAAAATCAATGGTGGTTTTACCAATTCTGAAAGACTTTGGAGAACAACATAATTTAATGCATGTTTAAGCAATAATTTTGAAATGATTAATGTATATTAAATACAATAATAATTATTAAATAATTAATTATGACTATCAATGCTAAATATTCACATAGACGAAGGACCATTTATTTTCTGAATTGTGGCCCAAAGATTGTGTGGGGATAGTTACAGGCAGAAAATGTATTACCGAACTCAGCACCTGCTTAACTCTTATTAAGCAGGTTCTATGGTCTAGATTAATATATGTGCTTACAAATATATGTATATATATGTAAATATAATAACTGCATATCATAGAATGGAAAAGAAACAAATACTTATAATTTAGCATTAATTATAAAAATATATTTTTACTTCTGTATTTATTCAACAAGTCTTTGGTTGTATCATGTGCTAAGAAAAATGAGAAAAGAAAATTCCAAAATATAAATTAAAAATATATATTCACTGCTAAGAAAATAAATTTAGTAACCAATTAGAATCAAGGAGAACAAAGAGTGATAACTTAATTGGAAACTATTCAGGCTACATAATGTAATGGATTAAGATGTATCTTGCTGTATGGCTATGTAAATCATCTCATCTGAAATACCACTCACATGCAAACTAATTAAGCTCCCAGACATGAGACCCTTCTCACAGGATATGGTAAGAGCATTTCAAACTCCATGAAAGTACCTGTGTAAGCTACAGAAGTGGGAAAATACTGAGCAAGACAGAGAAGCAGCAAGAGGGCACAGGTGAATTGATGCAAAGTGATAATTATGATAAAGAATTCATAGACATAGACAAGGACATACAGAAAAAAAAGTGAGTTTTGTCTTATAGTATTAGAAATGCTTCAGAGGCAAGCAGCAGAAGATGGGTTAATGAAAATATTGCACTTAAAATGTATACTCTGGGGATTTCTGTGAAATATGGGAGGAGAACACATTATAAGTTACTGTGAGAATTGTTCCACAAAACATATGATAGCTAGAGGGTGTCTGTCTGATCTTCACCCAATACAGGGAAGCTTTAGTACTGAAGAGCTTCTGGGTAAATGGGGAGTTAGGAATACGGCTTGCATAGTGTATCCTGGTATCTTAGACAGAAAACTTTAAGTAAATTATATAATTTACTATTGTCAATGAGTAATAATTGCAATTTTTGTAGTTTTAGTAAAAGTACAAGATATGCAAGTATTAATGAAGCAATTATATCTTTAAGCCACAGCCTCAGCACACCATATTGGAAATGTTCATTTAAGTTATTAGGACATATTACTTGAGTTAAATGTACAGCACTAGGAAATGTATAATCTCTAATAAGAATCTAATACTTGTCCCATTGTCAGAGGAAGTGTTAGACTATTTTATTCTTGAAATGGCCTTGTCATCAGTTCCAAAGCCAGCAGGAATAATTCTGCATACAAATTCTATACAACAAAGTAGAGGTCAAAGAAGATGTTTTAAAAGTATAATACACATCACCTTGCATTATATTGATACTCTGTGTTAATTTAAAAGATCTTTAGATTCACAATGTTCAGCTCAAATAATTTTATTCTGAGCTGTGAAGATCAGAGCTGAGATTAAACCCAAAAAGTACTTACCCTTTGCTGTAAATTGTGTTTAATATGATGAACAAATAGAATTTATAGGGTTATACTGATTTTGAACATTTTGGCCTACACAAATCTTGTTTTCCTCTCAGAAAGGTAGTGTAAAATAATACACAAGAAGACTTAACACAGTTATTTTTTGAAACAGAAAACTATACTTTCTGCACAAACACAATAATGAAAATATGAGATTATTTTAGCATGTCTGATATTTTAAACATTTAAAATTTTATACTTTATAGCTTCTAAGTAAACCTCTATTTTGCTTCATATATATATATATATATATATATATATATATATATATAAATTCTTTATAAATACTCATGCTTTTTCCTTTCTAAAAACTATTGAATAATGTGTACATGGTGTGAGTGTCTGTGTGTGCATGTACATATGCATGTGTGAGCTAAAATATCTGCAAAGATGCCTCATTATGTAAAGACACTTACTACAATAACCTAGTTACCTGGGTTCAAATACCCACATAAAGGTCAAAGAAGAGAATGTACTCTATAAAGTTGACCTCTGACAGAATGTTCCAATCACATATATCATAACTCCCAGGAAAAAACAAAAAACAGTAAATCGTGTATGTGTGTGTGTCAATGCCATTAATGCAGTTAACAAAAACTAACATATGATATGCCAGATTTGCTTTTATATTAATAATATTTAGAGTGCTTGGCTGGAATCATGACAAGTTTTTTCATTACAACATTCTTGTAGTAGAAAGGAAACTTGAATCAAGCAGCAAGAGCAATCAAAAATATTGATTAGACTTTCTCTAATTGATTATTATGATAGTTACATTTTTCACTTGTAAAGGTGTCATATTAAGTATAGGTTTTAATAATTATTTGTTATTTATATGTTTAATATCACTACTTCTGTATCTTACCAGTCAGCATTATGTCTTACTTCTAAGGAAAGCTTTAACTTTTTCTTTCTTTATAAAACGATTGCAAGCAAACATCTACATTTCTATAGTGGCATAACTGTCTTTGAACATACACTGCTTAGATTCCTTTGAGCAGTCATATGCTTTTCTTTAGTCAAATTCTTTGTTTCATGATGATATGCATGCAAATGCTCATTTCTACAACCACATATATCATAGATTTCTCAAGCATGAAATATTAAATTTCAATAAACTTTGATCATGTTTTTCTCATTTGATTCAATAGGAACTCTACAGAAAAAAATGGCTTCCTCATTGAGGACTGTAACCTGTCTGTTAAAGAATACCTTTTCTCATGTGAACTGTAATCATTTTTATTGTTCTCTGTCATTACCATATTTATTTAGTACTAGGCATATGTGAGAAATGTAGAATACAAACATATTTATGCTTATTTCATGTTTCCCTTTGAAAACTATTGATTTTTATAATATTGATCAATTTCAATAGAGAAAATACAGTATACAGTTATTCATGTATAACTTCTGGTAGGCATAATATAAAGCATTTATTTTATTCTTAAACCAACTGGTATATGTAGCAAAGTAAAATATTTAATATTATGACCTAAAGTTTCACTTGAAATCGTAATTATTACCTTGAGAATCATAGTTACTTTGCACCTTATTATGACTTATTTAGAAAATTCAATTATTTTAATGGCATATTTATAATCACATCTGAAACCACATTTTGTTCTTCCTCCAGGACCTCCCAAGTCCCTTATGTACAGATTCTTCCATTTTCCCTATATCTCCATGAATGTATTCACATGTATATAAATCAATCCAGCTGAAGTTATTTTTATTGTTTGTATTATAGGGTTTCAGTGTTGACTATTTTGCATTTGATAACCAATATGGATGCTTCACTCTGAGAAATGATAATTCCTTTGTCTCAGAACACTATAACAGCCTCCTTTTGTTTGTATAGGGTCTGAGACCTCAGGAGATTTCCCTGTTCCATGTTAGCATGTCTTTGAATATTGTCATGGCCCCAGTCTTGTTTATGCAGCCATTTTTAGAAAAAACTGTGTCATAGTAGACTTCCTGATATTCTGGATCTTTCACCATTTTCTTTTATGAGACATAGATAGAAGAGATCTGTCTTCGATGAATCTGTTGGGTCTAGGCTCTCCAACTTCTGTTGATCTCTGCATTATATCCAATTGTTTTCCAAAACTAGTTTCAGGCTCCTTTGTGCTTTTACATTCCCTGCTTCACATCACCATTATCTTTCTGTTATTGCCTCAAGCCCCTGCACTCTGTGGTCCCTTGTAATTTCCTAATTTCTGAGGTTCTTCATGATAGTAAGTCACATATGGGAATTTGGAGCTATGAACCAGAAATGAAAATGAAGACACACCATTTTTCTTTTTAGGTCTGAGTCATCTCATTCAATATAAGCTTATCTATATCTATCCATTTGCTTTCAGTTTTCTTTTCTTTTCTTTTCTTTTCTTTTCTTTTCTTTTTCTTTTTCTTTTTCCTTTTCAGTTGAGTACTATAGATGTATTCACAGTACAGATGCACCACCTTTTCATCATCCATTCATCTGGTAGCTGAATTGGGTTGTTTCTATTTCCTGGCTGTTGTGAGTAAGGTAGCAATGAACACTGTTGAGCAAGTGCATGTGGAGTGAGATGTTGATACATTGGCCATATGTCTAGGGTATAGGTAGGTTTTAGATTTATATTAATTTTTAAAATTCTCATAAGCAGTGAATGAGGATTCTTCTTTCTCCATAAACTTGCCAGTATGTGTTGTCAGTTGTTGAATTGATCTTATCTACTCTGACTGGTGGAAGTAAAATTTGTTGTTGTTGTTGTTGTTTTGCTTGTTTGTTTGCTTGCTAGATTGTCTTTTAAATTTTGGGGGTATTTTGTTTTATTGTGTTTTATATTGTAATATTATTACATCATTTCCCCCATTTTTTTTCTTCCTCTGAACCTTCCTGTTAATTCCAACTCTGCCATGCTCTCATTTAGATTAGTGACTTGTTTGCTTGTTAATTTTTTTGTTACTCTAGCTGCCTATTCATCACCTGAGCAAGAAAGAACTAATAGTTTTAAAAATGGGAAAGCTCAGGGCCCTCAATCATGAAGAAAGAACTATAGGCAACTACAGAAAGATAAACAGTTTCTTCCCTTTAGACCATACCAATTGCTTATCCAACAGCAAACATTCATCACTGAAAGCGCATGGGTTCAAGCTACACTACAAAGACTGAGCAGGCTGTATTTATGTATTCGATGTTGTTTCATTTTGTAATTCCTTAATTGTTAATGATAATAGAAACTTTTGAGGAATTACTTAGCTATTTCATTTCTTCTATTGAGAACTTTTTAAATCCATATATTATTTATAAATTAAGGCTTTTGTTTCATTGACAGTTCATGTAATACTGCCCTTGTCCATTGTCCAAATTACTTAAAATAAACAGAGAAAAGAAAAAAAAAGTTTAGCAATTGTATAAAATTATGAAGATGAAATAAGTCATTACTGGATAATGATAGATCAAAGAAAAAAACAAACAAAAAAATCTGTGAACTAAGTGAAAAATAAAACAGTACAAAACAGAGCCCCTGGGAAATACTAAAAGCAATCTTAATAAATAAATTTATAACCCTAATCTCCTACTTTTTAAAAAGTATCAGAAAGGACACAAATAAATGTTCTTTTATTGACTTAATTATGCAATACATGGGTTTGGAAAAAAACAAGAACAAACCAAACCTAACCTAGTAGATGGTAATAAATAATAAAATCAAAATAGAAATTAAGGAAATTAAGACAAGAAAAGCAGTATAAAGAATCAATTAGGATACAGAAAATGTAGTACACTTATACAATGGAACACTACTTGGCTATTAAAAAATGATGACTTCATAAAGTTTGTAGGCAAATTGATGGGAACTAGAAAATGTCATCCTGAGTGAGGTAAGCAAGAACCAAAATGACATACATGGTGTGCACTCACTGATAAGTGCATATTAGCTGAAATCTGAGAATATACATGATATAACTCACAGATGAAATGAAGCTTAACAAGAAAACAGGACAAAGTGTGGATGCTTCAAAGCCACTTAGAAGAGGGAGCACAATAATCACTGAGGCAGAGGGAGGGAGGAACCTGCGTGGGAGAGGGAAGAGGGAGGGAGAAAAAAAAGGGAGCAGGACCAGGTATGGAAAGAGACTGGAGAGAAGTCCAGAGGGCCAGAAGAATGAATAGAAATAATTAGTGGGCCAGGGGACCTGGGGGCGGGGAGGAACTTGGGGAACCACAAGAAATTTCCAGATGCCAGGGATATCCTTATATAAGCCTCTCAGGACCCAATGGAGATGACACTATCTAGAATACCCAATAGTGGCAAGATAAATCCTGGAGAGACCACCTCCAGTAGATAGACATGGCCCCTAATGGAGGAATAGAGCGACCCAAGAGTCTCAAATTTTTTAACCCAGATTGTCCCCCTCTAAAGGAAATGCAGGGACAAAAATGGAGCAAAAGCTGAAGGAAAGGCCATCCAGAGACTGCCCCATCACACAATCCATTTTTTCAGCAGACAATAAACCCCTACACTATTACTGATGCCAAGATGTGTTTGCAGACAGGAGCCTGCCATGGCTGTCCTCTGAGAGGCTCTGCCAGCACCTGGCTTAGATAGATGCAGGTACTTAAAGCCAACCATTCCACAGAGCCCAGGGACCCATTGGAGGGGTTTGGGAACAGGCTGAAGGAGCTGGGGGATTGCAACCCCAGAGGAAGAGCAACAGTAACAACTAACCTGACTCCTCAGAGCTCCCAGGGACTAAACCATAACTAAAGAGGATACCTGGGCTAGTCCTTTCCTTCCACTACATATGCATCAAATATATTTATCTGGTATCAGTGGGAGGGGAGGCAATTGGTCCTTTCGAGGCTTGATGTCCCAGAGAAGGACAATTCTAGAGGGGTGAGGCAGGAGTGGGTGGGTAGGGAGCACCCTCTTAAAAGCAAAACGAAGGGGTATGGGAATGGGAATGGGAATGGAGATTCTGATCGTGGAGGGGTGATCAGGAAGGGGGATGTCTTAGTCAGGGTTTCTATTCCTGCACAAAACATCATGACCAAGGAGCAAGTTGGGGAGGAAAGAGTTCTTTTCATCTTATACTTCCACATAGTTGCTCATCTCCAAAGGAAGTCAGGACTGGAATTCATAGGTTAGGAACCTGAAGGCAGGAGCTGTCACAGAAGCCATGAAGGGTGCTGCTTACTGGCTTGCTTCTCCTGGCTTGCTCAACTTGCTTTCTTATAGAACCCAAAACTACTAGCCCACGGGTTGTTGTACCACCCACAATGGGCCCTTGCACCCTTGATTACTAATTGAGAAAATGCCTTATAGCTGGATCTCATGGAGGCATTTCCTCAAAGGAGGCTCCTTCCTCTGTGATAACTCCAGCTTGTATCATGTTGACACACACACACACACACACACACACACACACAAAAAAAAAAAACAGCCTGTACAGGGGATAACATTTGAAATGTAAACAAATATAATGATTAATAAATTTATAAAAAAATGAATGAATGAATATAAAAGAGCTGCTAGTTCTTTGAAAAGACAGAGAAGATTAAGAGACCTTTGAGCCGAATAATCAAGATGGGGCAACTAAACAAAATCAGACACAAATATGGGAACATTATAACTGACTCCAAAGGAATGCAGAAATGAAGATCATGAGGTAATACTTTTACAACCATGACTCCCATTAACCCCATGCTTCATCCAAACTGCTGAAGTTTAACTAAGAAGAGATCAATAACTTAAAGTGACCCCATAACAAAGGGCACAATAATTAAAAAAAAAGTTGCCCCCAAATAAACAAAACCAAAAACAAAACCAACTTCTGACTAAATATTTTTTTAAAGCCCAGGTTCAGCTGGATTCACAGCAGAATTCTGGCAGCCTAGTGAATCCTGGCTGTCTAAAATCATCACATTGCACCTTGAGCACAGCACACACAGCACACACCTTCATTAACATTGGAATTTCAACACCTGAAACATCTGCATACAGTTCCCAAAGGTAACCATGTGAGATGTTAGAACAGTCCCGAGGTTGACATGACAGACGAGCCACACACCATTTGGGGACAGTGGTAAGACCGACTCTCTAAAATTACTCTTGCAACTGTACTGAATTGTATTTACTCACATTTTTAGAGTTCAAAAGCAAAAGTACAACATGTAAAATTAAAAAAAAGTTAAAGATATGAAGGATAGGTCAAGTAGACAACAGGTTTGTTCTCATCAAACCATGGGAGTAGTGATGGGAATTAGTTGTTGAGGAGCCTAAAATAAATCAAACCAACAGAACATGACTGTGGTGTCTAGGTTTTTGTTTGTTTTTGTTTGCTTGCTTGTTTCTGGTTTTTAGGGGTTTTGTTTGTTTGTTTGTCTGTCAACTTGAGATAAGTTAGCATCTGAGAGGAGAAAACCCCAATTTAGAAAACTACTCCAGAAGAGAGACCATCTAAGTTTTGTTTTTTTAAAACTAATGATTGATGTCAGAGTTCCCAACCCTTGTGTGTGGTACCAAACCTGGGTACGCTTCCTGATTTGTGTAAGAAAGCAAACACGGGAAGCAGAAACATCACTGCTTCATGACTAACTTCTGCTTGATCTCCTGCTTCCAGTCTTATGCTTTGAGTTCCTTCCCTTTCTTGACTATGATTAGGGACTGTAAGCAGAAGTAGCTTCTCCTACCTAAGTTGCTTTTAATCAAATCATGGTGTTTTATTACAACAAGCATAGAAATCCTAACTAATATAATGATGAAAGTTACCACCCCCAATCAGATTGCCAGCAAAACATCTGGTATTTCCCAAAGACACAAAAGTGCATATGCAGAAAGAGTTCCAAAGCCTAAAATGTTTCCCATCAAGGGGTAGGTCAAAGGACAGTTCTTTTGAATGTGAAGGGTTGAAACATCAGAAGCCTGCTGACTGTGTACTTTGCTGCAGAGCAGGCAAAAACTCTAATCATGATTTCAGAATAAATTAGTAGCTTATTTCCATATTTAGGAGACACCTTGGCACTTATATTTTGACTACATTCAGGAAGCAGACAGTCGAAGCAAATACAGGTCGTCTAGGTGCTGAAGAACTGGCTTCATAGGCTGAAAGCAGCCACATACTTTTTGACAGTGAGAGACAGAGAGACAGAGAGACAGAGAAAATCATATGTGATAAGTTATAAACACTCTTCAGCAAATACATGTAAAATGTGTATATTTCTGATAAAACTTACTTGTTTTCAAGATTTAGGTCATCTATACCTTGAATAGTATTATAGTCTATGGAAAAATTGCTGTTTAGTAGTTGCCCACAGACTGAATGATTAGTCTCAAACAACAACTAATTAATATTTGTGTAATCTTCATTATTTTGTCATGTTTGCTTCTAAACATGAATAATTAAAGAAACTGTTTATTTAAAACAAATAAAAGAGTAGAAAATAAAAATATAACATATAGCTATGCTGAGAATTTGAGAGAAAAATAAGAAAGCTTAAATAATTGTGAAATGATAATGCTCTCATGTATAAACATGAGGATAAATTAACACACTAAATAATATACAAATGTTTATAGGAAAGAAGTAAAGCTGTAAACAAACTTTTTTTTAAATTAGCATTTTACTATAAATGTGTCCTGTATATTATGAATCTCTAGAAAATGCAAGCTTGGTATGAAATGGAAGCTAGAACAAAAGATGTAATAAGTTAACAGGCAGAGTTAATAAAGAAGATAAATTCAGGTCAAATAACGTCAAATAACTTTGGAGGAACATGAAAGAAAAATAAATACAGATATAACAATATTGTCATATGTATGACAGTTATGAGAAAACTCAGGATGTTAAAAGTAAAAAGAAGGACAGATGGCTAAGAATAAAATTAAAAAGAAACCAATAGACAGCAATGAACCAAAATGAGGCACAGTATGAATATTAAGCAGTCCTTCTAAAGGCAAAAATGAAGGAAACCAGTCAAACATATAATTTAATTTGGAGTTCCTAAAATAGAGAACAACAAATCTTTGGATTGAAAGTTCAAAACACAAATGTTACAGATCAATCAATACTAACACACTGCCTGGGGCAGTTAATTGACTTGAAAGATCAAGAATCCCAAAGGCAGCTTGGCAAATCCTACAGTCAACTATAAGAAGGATAAAGCCAGCTTAGCTCTGGCTTTTCTGTAGTAACTTTCTCCACAATACTACAGCTTGACTGTGGCAACAAGATTTACAGAAAACAAAAAGTGAG